>NC_139145.1:77928111-78528111 GCF_964270905.1 Leucopleurus acutus | reverse complement strand
AATTTCTGCAAAGAAGACATACAGATTGCCAACAAACACATGAAAGAATGCTCAACATCATTAATCATTAGAGAAATGCAAATCAAAACTACAATGAGACATCATCTCACACCAGTCAGAATGGCCATCATCAAAAACTCTAGAAACAATAAATGCTTGACAGGGTGGGGAGAAAAGGGAACCCTCTTGCACTGTTGGTGGGAATGTAAACTGATACAGCTACTATGGAGAACAGTATGGAGGTTCCTTAAAAAACTAAAAATAGAACTACCATACGACCCAGAAATCCTACTACTGGGCATATACCCTGAGAAAACCACAATTCAAAAAGAGTCATGTACCAGAATGTTCATTGCAGCTCTATTTTCAATAGACAGGACATGGAAGCAACCTAAGTGTCCATCAACAGATGAATGGATAAAGAAGATGTGGCACATATATACAATGGAATATTACTCAGCCATAAAAAGAAACGAAATTGAGTTATTTGTAGTGAGGTGGATGGACCTGGAGTGTGTCATACAGAGTGAAGCAAGTTCAGAAAGAGAAAAACAAATACCGTATGCTAACACATATATATGGAAGCTAAGAAACAAACAAAAAATGGTCATTGAAGAGCATAGGAGCAAGATGGGAATAAAGTCGCAGACCTACTAGAGAATGGACTTGAGGTTAAGGGGAGGGGGAAGGGTAAGCTGGGACAAAGTGACAGACTGGCGTGGACATATATACAGTACCAAATGTAAAATAGATAGCTACTGGGAAGCAGCCGCATAGCACAGGGAGATCAGCTTGGTGCTTTTTGACCACCTAGAGGGGTGGGATATGGAGGGCGGGAGGGAAGGAGGTGCAATAGGGAAGAGATATGGGGATATATGTATATGCGTAACTGATTCACTTTGTTATAAAGCAGAAACTAACACACCATTGTAAAGCAATTATACTCCAATAAAGATGTAAAAAAAAAAAAAAAGACACAGTCACCCCATTGTTCACTGCAGCACTATTTACCATAGCTAGGTCATGGAAGCAACCTAAATGCCCATCAGCAGACGAATGGATAAAGGAGATGTGGTACATATATACAGTGGAATTATTAGCCATAAAAAGGAACGAAATTGGGTCATTTGTAGAGACGTGGATGAATCTAGAGACTGTCATACAGAGTGAAATAAGTCAGAAAGAGAAAAACAAATATCGCATATTAACGCATATATGTGGAACCTAGAAAAATGGTACAGCTGTACCGGTTTGCAGGGCAGAAATTGAGACACAGATGTAGAGAACAAACGTATGGGCGCCAAGGGGGGAAAGTAGCGGGTGTGTGAGGGTGGTGGTTGTGTGATGAATTGGGAGATTGGATTGACGTGTATACACTGATGTGTATAAAATGGATGACTAATAAGAACCTGCTGTATACAAAAATAAAATTTAAAAAATTTTTTTTAAATCTCTATTTTTGCGTTCAGATAATTAAAAAAAGACTGATGGCTACAGCTATAGCATTTAGGGAGCTTGAACTCCCCCTCCTCTGAACTAACCTTGTGTCCCTCTTCTCTTCCTGCTACTTCTAGTTTATAATGGAACTGCCAAGTGCCCTTAAGGGCTCTTCTTCTGCCAGTCCTGAGAGTTTCACACCAACAGTTCTCCTCAGTACAGTTGACTCCCTGCACTCTAATGCAATGACGAACCATAGCTGGCCCACCTTGAGCACTCAGCTGGAGACAAGCACAATACAAAGTCTAGGGGGACTTAACTGGGGAGTGAACAGTAAGGCTTTAAGCATAAAACCCTTAAACAACAAATTTAGCCTTTCCTTCAAAAGGCAGCATACACATTTTTAAATTTCACATACTGCAGGGACCAATGTTTCTCTTTGCTCTTCCTGACTTTTGAGCAAGTCAGGCAGTTTGAGAGCAGAATACCTGATACTATGGTATAGACTTTATCATTCATTTCCTACTTAAAATGAGTGGGAAGATCCACCACTGACATTATATTTGAGATGCTGCTGCAGAGCCTGTCACAGAATTTCTATCAGAATTTTTAAATCTGACAATCAGGAACCTGGCTTATAATAATATCAGGCTAAGTCACTCTAAGAATACAAAGAGAGAGAAGTTTTCTAGATTTTTTTTTTTAATATATGGGCAAATAAGTTGAAAGAGGAGCAAAAAGTTGATGCAAGAACTGTATCTTGTAAAATAATGCAATTCTGTATGGCTGATTGGTGGATTTCTAGCAATACATAATGAGAATTTTATTTGTGAATTAGGAAGCAGATTTCAGATTTTGATCATTTAAAAAAAGTTTTGCAAAAGTAAAGATTAGGGATTGATGAGACATTTATTACCTTACTTCATTTGCTCTATGCAGTCCTAAGATAATAAATTAAAAGCAGTTCTAACAGATGTATGATGTCCATTAATGAACAATTATTTTAGGATTCTTCATACACTGCCCTATTTTCTATTCCATATTATAACAGCATATTTGAGGCCTCTTTTTTCCATAAGTTAATTTCAGAAATGTTTACCTACATGTTTCTTCATAGATTTTTTTTGCTTATTCATATATATCTAAATAATTAAATAAAAATATCTCACCATATCCTTGAAAAATACATTTCTTCCTTTGGTGCATGTTATGGGTAGTGCTGTACTTATAATCAGAAAGTATTTTTTTAGCCTCATCTTTTGTGGAAACTCTGTATTCACATCAAGTAATGCTAGTACAACTCCAGACAACAAGCACTCAAGCTCTTTCTGGTTCAATTTTTAAAAAGATTGTTTTGACAGCTCTAATTGTGGCATACAGAAATACCAGTCAGGTAGCTGAACTTGTGTTTCAAAGACTATCCTTCAGGGCTGGGTTCATTAAATATTAAATATGAGCATTAAGAATATCATACATTTTACATGGAATATTTTGCTTTCAACATGATTTCCTCACTGAAATTGTTGGTCAGTCCAATCCCTTGCTACTATCTTACCTGAATTATGCACTAGGCAAGGCATTTTCTTGTAGAAATCAGCAAGTCAACTAGAACATCCTCTCTGCAGGAAGGCCCCGTCAACATATATTATACAATAGTTTTTCTGCATTATATTCTGATGATAATAAAGTGAAGTAGGTTAAGAAAAGAAAATTAATTTTCTTTATAAGAAACATCTAATGAAGCTTTTATTCATTTCTGACAGGGATTCACCACATGTTGAGAATAACATCCCGGGCTCAAGAGGAAAAATCAGATTCCACTCCCCATGCAAAAAGGAAGTAGATGCAACATGGTTTCTAAAGTAATAAATTAAAGAATTAATGACTAGATCACAAGGATTGAAACAACTATTTGAATCAAACAAGTATATATAAAATATTACTGTTGTTATAGCCTTCCTTATAAAGATCCAGACAGTATTAAAGTATTTACTAAAGACTACTGATGCCTACCACTGTGGTTAAAAGTATTCTATTTTTTTTTCTGGTAGACATTTATAACCGCAAAAAGAATTAACTGGACAGTCGGGTTGAGCGAGTTGGCTTTTTTCTTTTAAGAACAAGACATTTTTAGGAACGAACATTTATATGAAAGTGCCCTACCATTTTCAAATTTTCCTATCTAAACTTCAAAATAATGGAAAATCCAAATAGCTAGATTTTTTTACATACAATATTGTACTAAAGACAGTGCCTGAAACCTACTAGATGATAAACATATACATGTTGAATGAATGATAAATAAAATGGATTAGAAAATGAAAAAAGTCAAGGTCTGCATGGTATATCTCTTTCCATTCTTTTGTCTTTAACCTTATCTTCACATTTAAAGTGTCTGGTGCATCTTATAACATGTTTACAGTTGGGTCTTACTCCACTAATCATCACTAATCATCAGAGAAATGAAAGTCAAACCCATAATTATGCAGTCACTATGGAGAACAGTATGGAAGTTCCTTCAAAAACTAAAAATAGAATTAACATATGATCCTGCAATCCCACTCCTGGGCATATATCCAGAGAAAACTATAATTTGAAAAGATACATGCTCTCCAAAGTTTACTGCAGCACTATTTACAAAAGCCAAGACATGGAAGCAACCTAAATGTCCATCAATAGATAAATGGATATAGAAGATGTAGTGTATATATAAAATGGAATATTACTCAGAAATAAAAAAGAATGAAATAATGCCATTTGCAGCAACATGGATGGACCTAGAGATTGTCATACTGAGTGAAGTAAGCCAGACAGAGGAAGACAAGTATCATATGATATCGCTTATATGTAGAATCTAAAAAAAAAAAAAAAATACAAATGAACTTATTTACAAAACATAAACAGACTCACAGACATAGAAAACAAACTTATGGCTACCAAAGGGGAAAGTGGGGGGAGGGATAAATTAGGAGGTTGGAATTAACATATACACACTACTATATATAAAACAGATCACCAATAAAGACCTACTATGTAGCACGGTGAGCTATACTCAGTATTTTGTAATAACCTATAATGGAAAAGAATCTGAAAAAGAATATACATATATATACACGCATACATATATATAATTGCATCACTGTGCTGTACACCTGAAATTAACACAACATGGTAAATCAATTATACTTCAATAAAAAAATAAAAAATTTTAAAAACCACAATGAGATAGCACCTCATACCTATTAGAATAGCTATCATCAAGAACATGAGAGGTAACAAATGTTGTCAAGAATGTTGAGAAAAGGGAACCCTTATACACTGCATGTAAGAATGTAAAATGGTACAGCCACTATGGAAAACATTATGGAGTTTCCTCAAAAAATAAAAAATAGAACCACCATATGATCCAGCAATCCCACTTCTGGGTATTTATCTGAAGGAAGTGAGATCAGAATCTTTAAGAGAAATCTGCACCCCCATGTTGTTGCAGCATCTTTCACAATAGCCAAGATATGAAAACCACCTAAAAGTACTTCAATGGATCAACAGATAAAAGAAAATGTTACACACACACATCACAATGGAGTATTATTCAGCTGTAAAAAAGAAGTAAATCCTGCCATTTGCAACAACATGGATGTATCTGGAGGGCACTATGCTAAGTAAAATAAGCCAGAAAGAGAAAGACAAATACTAAATAGTATCACTTACGTGTGGAATCTTAAAAAAAAAAAAAAAAAGCTGACTTCATTGGAACATAGAATGGTGGTTGCCAGGGGCTAGGGGTAGGGGGAAATAAGGTGATATAGGGCAATGGGTACAAATTTTCAGTTATAAGAAGAATAAGTTCTGAGGGTCTAATATATAGCACGGTGACTATGGTTAATAATATCTGTATATTTGAAAGTCACTAAGAAAGTAAATCTTAATAGTTCTCATAACAAGCAAAAAAATTGTAACTATGTATGGTTACGGCTATTAACTAGACTTACTGTGGTGATAATTTTACAGTATACGCAAATATCAAGTCACTATGTTGTACATTAGATCCTAAGCATTCTCACCACATACACACACAAAAGAGTTACCGACGTAAACTATGTGAGGTGATGGATATGTTAATTATCTCGATCTTGGTAATCATTTTACAATGTATATGTATATCAACTCATCACATTGTACTATACACTTTAAATATATACAATTATATTTGTCAATTATTCCTCTATAATGATAAAAAATCATTTTTAGGATTTAAAGATTTACTGCATGTTCTGACCTCAGGATGAATCCCATCATACTTTACATGTCCAGTCATTTCAATTAGAAATACAAACTTCCCCTGTTTGAATAAAAAAATTTTTAAAAATTTAAAAATTTTTAAAAAAGAAATACAAACTTCCCAGATTATCTATCATCCTATAGACTCACCACTAGGCATCTCTAATAATCCCATTTTCTACTCTTCCCATCCTTACAAACTGTGATACTGTGATTTATAACAAGAAATATATATTTCTTCTTCCCCATTTCTGGCACAGAGCTCCTAAACCCCTTGGAATTTCCTAAGTGATAAGAGCAATAAAGGTGTCTTGACGTTCATAACAACCCCCTTTCAAACACACCTGAGTTTATGTTAACAAGGTGACTTTTGGAAAGCACCTGAGGATGGGGGCTTGTTGCCAGGAGAACCAACCACATGACTGGAGGGTTGGAAATTTCAGTCCCCCCATGTTACTGCAGGATTATTCACAATAGCCAAAATATGGTAATAACCTAAATGTCCTTCAATGGATGAATGGGTAAAGAAAATGTGGTGTATATAAAATGGAATATTATTCAGTGGTTTTAAAAAAGGAAATTCTGCCATTTGCAACAACATGGATGATTCTGGAGGTCATAACTCTAAGTGAAATAAGCCATAATTAGAAAGACCATGGAGAGCAGAGGGCTGGAGGCTGACTCAATAGCCAATGGTCATTGATTTAATCAATCATACCTATATAATGAAGCTTCCATAAAAATCCAAAAGGACAGGGTTCAGAGAGCTTCCAGGTTGGTGAAAACATGGAGATTCAGGGACAGTGACGAGCCTAGAGAGGACATGGAAGCTCCAAGACCCTTCCCACACACCTTGCCCTTTGCAATCTCTTCCATCTGGCTATTCTTGAGTTCCAGCCTTTAATAATAAACTGGTAATCTAGTAAGTAAAATGTTTCTCCAAGTTTTGTGAGCCATTTATTATATAAATGAGGACATTGCTTCCCCTGTGGCTCTCCCAAGCAGAGGCTGCTTTTCCTCTCATATCCCTCATACCTCAGAGCCTGGAGACAGTATAGTTCTCTTTGATGTCCATTGTCACTTTCCATCCAACTCACTTGGTCTTTCCTCCTTCTTCATTAAAAACCTCTAGCACCTCTGATATGCACTGCCAGACTCTATTACCCCTTACCCTCCTTGCTGGCATTATCTATTAACTCCCGGTCACTTCCCCTCATTTGCTGATGAATTCAGCGTCTACTTTCCACCATTACTCTTATTATTCTTGGGGACTTCCACACCCCAAAACTTGGCCATCCAATTCCACAGCCTCTTGATTCTTTACCTAGCTCTAAACATCTAGTCCTCTACCAAACTTTAGCATCATTTCTAACGTCACACATTGGAAACTGTTATCAGTAATAACTGTACCACCTTTGAAATCTCAATTTCAAACTTCGTGTTCTCTGACCCTCACCTTCCAGCTTATTTATCTAGAATACCCATTCCAATAATTCTATGACCTCATTAAGATTCTCAACCAATGACCATACCAATTTTTCACCATCCATGGTCCAGATGCCCTTCTCTCCTTATCAGTCCAGATTCTACGGTCTAGTATTATACACAGTACCCCAATCCCTTACCCTCTCTCCTTCTCTTGTGCTCATTGAACAGCACCCCAATCCAATTATCTGCTTACTCTAGGACTAGGCACCACAACAGAATGTGGAGCATGCCCACATACACAACTCACATAAGCATGCTAAACAGATCTGCTTCAAATTTATACTCATATATCTGAAACAATGCCAAACAATCCTAGTCCTTGCCCCAGTAAACCCACTCTCCAGATAAATACTTCATGTCCTCTCTCTCCATAAACATATCTCAATATCCCCCTTCATACTTAGTTGATAACTTTACCACTTTCTTCACTGAAAAAATACAATCAGATAAAAAACATGTCAAATTTTTTCTTCAGCAAGTCTACCAATCTACCCAGACAGCTATCCTTAATATCACGTATCTCAAAAAAAAAATTCCTGTCCTTTGATTCCTCTGAACTACTATTTCTCTGAAAAATTCCTTAAGATTATTTACGTGCTGCATCCTTCTCATCATTTAGCACAAAACTGAAAAGTCACCTCTTCCAACAAAGCCTTTCCCAACTACTATGATTGGACTCTCATACTCTGCTACAGGACCCTTTCCCATAACAGTTATCAATACCTGAAATCATTTTATTACATCTGTCTCCAACCACCAAACTTCAAGTTCTTGGACACAGGGATTCTGTCTTCAACATCACTGTATTCTCTAGTACCTAAAATAGTGCCTGACACATACTAAGAGCTAAATAAAAATATCTACCAAATAAATGGTTTATTGGAATGATTACTGAGAAACACTAAGTAGACCAAGGTCTATCTACTAATAGACATAAAAGACAGACCTCACAGACACTTTTACTATATACTGAAACCTGGTATTTTATGGATACCCAAGCCTATTTCACTAGTAACATCATGTCCAATTATCCAAAATAATGGTAGATGCATGGAGAGATATACTACCTAACAGACTTTGTTCTTTGATGCTAAATACTAGGAATCATTCATAAATTTCAAATTAAATATTTATGATATTTTAATAATAATGTTATAGAGAATCACCACAAAACATAAACAATTCTATTTTTTAAAATAATTCAAATAACTTACAACAAAAATTAGTAGAAGCATTATACAAAGTAAATATTAAGTCAGTAATTTAACTATTTCTTTTAAGATGGAAATTAAGTTTAATATTGTATTAATAATTTACTGAATATTAGATATTACAAATCACAAATGTTTAGTTCTAAGTAAAAACTATTACTATACCCCATAAACATAGACATTAGTAAATTTTAAGCTAAAAAGAAGACCGGTACTCTTAAAAGTAATGAAATCAATTCCCATAAATTAAAAATCAAAAAGTGACATCATAAATTCCCTGGCAGTCCAGTGGTTAGGACTCCACGCTCTCACTGCCAAGGGCCCAGGTTCAATCCCTGGTTGGGGAACTAAGATCCCACAAGCCACGCGGTGTGGCCAAAAAAAAAAAAAAATTCAATGGCCTAATCCCAGGCCTACAATCCCCACTTAATCTATACTTCTCATCACCAATGATCTGAAAATAAAGGAGATCATTTACATTGGTATACTGACATTATTGAATTTACCAAATTCTTTTCCATACAGAAGTTTCCAGGACCTTTATGAGCAAATAAAACCATCCAAAGATATGAATAAGTTAACTACCTAATTGCCAGAATGCAGGAGTCCTTTATCAAAAAGGTACCTTTCAGATCAAGAAATCAGAAGCCTTGCTTTATATGTTGAATCTGCTCATAGATATTAGAAGAAAGGAAGGGACATAATTTTGTTTCCTGGACAGAATCACAGTAAGATCTTGCAAAGATGAGAAAGAAGTCCAATTTCTCCAAAGAAGACATACAGATGGCCAAAAGGCACATGAAAAGATGCTCAACATCACTAATTATTAGAGAAATACAAATCAAAACTACAATGAGGTTTCACCTCATACTGGTCAGAATAGCCATGATCAAAAAGTCTACAAACAATAAATGCTGGAGAAGGTGTGGAGAAAAGGGAACCATCCTACACTGTTGGAGGGAATGTAAAATGGTACAACCACTATGAAGAACAGTATAGATGTTCCTTAAAAAACTAAAAACAGAACTACCATATGATTCAGTGATCCCACTCCTGGGCATATATCTGCAGAAAACCATAATTTGAAAAGATACATACACCCCAATGTTCACTGCAGCACTATTTACAATAGCAAAGACGTGGAAGCTACCTAAATGTCCATCAACAGAGGAATGGATAAAGATGTTGTACATATATACAATGGAATATTACCCAGCCATAAAAAAGAATGAAATAATGTCGTCTGCAGCAACATGGATGGACCTAGAGATTAGCATACTAAGTGAAGTAAGTCAGAGAAAGACAAATATCATATGATATCACTCGTATGTAGAATCTAAATTAAAAACTGATACAAATGCACTTATTTACAAAACAGAAACAGACTTACAGATATCAAAAACAAACTTATAGTTACCAAAGGGGAAATGCGGCAGGTGGAGAGAGATAAATCAGGAGCTTGGGATGAACATGTCACACACTACTATATATAAGATAAGATAACCAACAAGGATCTACTGTATAGCACAGGGAACTCTACTCAATATTGTGTGATAACCTATATGAGAAAAGAATCCGAAAAAGAATAAATAGATGTATATGTGTAACTGAATCACTTTGCTGTACATCTGAAACTAATACATTGTAAATCAACTATACTCCAATTAAATTAAAAAGAAAAAGTGACATCATAATCCGTTTTCCCTACTTTAATCTACTGAATGAACACTTTATGAATTAAAGGAAGGGCCAATTTGTTAATGTATTTTGCCTGAAAGATACTCATTATTTCTACTAATCTTTACTTTTCCCTTATTCGCTAAATGGATATTTTTCTTTTATAGAAAACTATATGCCATGGGTAAGAGTATTTGTCATTGTCTGCCCCATAGAATTTGAATTTGCAAGAGTTCTGAGAGTTACTAAACAATAACTATTAAATGTGATGTTAAAACGTTGGTTTCATTTCTATAATTGTAGATAATCCAGAGACGTGAAAAGGCAAGCTTACATTTTAGATCCAAAATCAAGGTTTTTTATATACATTTTTAACTGTTTCTTCATTGATTCTATTAAGAAAGAAGCAACTTTAGATATAAAATTAATAAAGCCAAAAAAACCTCAGATTTATAAAATCTGATTTTTTCACATTGTAAATTACTGCCTTTTTCATATCAATTATGTTTCCCATAAAATTAAATATATACCAAAAATATAATAAGAGATTTTTTACCTTGTAAATAACATATTTAGAGACAGAAATGGATAAATGCTTTTAGCATACAAAATCAATGAAGAGTACATCTGTGAAAATAATCTTGAGGCAGTTGTACTTTCTAAAATGTTTTAATGCCTTAATTCCTTAATACTTTTAAATAACAATAACAGTAAATTATAATTTCTTATTCAAAGGCCATCTATTTCAATTTTTTTAATTCCTTACACTAAAAAATTTCTTTAAAAAATAATTCTTATGTTGTTAGTTCAAGTGAACAATTATTAAAGACTAATAAACAATTACTTGTTTGTCTAATATGTTTTTTTAAATAGACTAAAGGAGCCAAGTCATCTGCACAGAGTAAGTCATGGAGCACTGATTTCCTGCACAAATTTTAAACATAAAATCATAATCTATTAAGACCACTACAGGATCTTTTATAAAGAAAAATACTTATGTAAGAATACATGAATAATTTGTAAAAAATTTTTCTACAAACTAGCACACAGGCTAAGGATAGTAGAAAAGGATAGAGGACAATGAGGGGAATGAGAGAGGGAGAGGAAGAGCCTAGGAAAGAAGAAGCAAGTGTGAAAAGAAAGGAGGGAGGATATGGTGACTATTGTTGATTAACACTGAATTGTATAACTGAAATTTGCTAAGAGAACTTAAATGTTATCACCAAAAAAAAAGTAAATATGTGAAGTGAAGGATGTGTTAATTACTTCATAGGGAAGAAATCTTTCACAATGTATATCAAATCATCATGTTGTACACTTTAAATATCTTAAAATTTTATTTGTCAATGATACCTCCATAAAGCTGAAAAACAGAGAAAGGAGGGAGAATATGCTAAGCAAAGCCTGTAAATAAAAATTTAGTCAGAAAAATTAAGGGGCAGTGATTTATTCTATGCTATAGGACAGAATTAGATGCAAAGTTTCATTACATCTAAAACATAGTCTACTTATCTATAAAAATATCCACTCATACCTATTTTTAAGGAATAAATCTACATAGCAAAAATCCAGTTATATAAAACTTTTGAGTTCACTAAGTCAAAGCTAATTTTTTACTTAGAGCATCAATAACATTTACTTCTACACCAATGAAGTTGTATCCGTGATCAACAACTTACCTTCCTGAAATTCAGTATCATTCAACAGAAAGGATTCTCTATTAGCATGACCACATTTTTAAACAGGCAATTTAGGGCAATAAATGGGGATATGTGATGAAGAAAGCTATACAGAAGTGCTCTTCTACATAATTCACTAACAGTGGTGGTGGTGAGGAACTTGCTCCTTCCAAAATCTTGGGGAGAAGACCGTAACACTGTAATGGTCACAGCTAAGAAAAGTTGGTTTGGAGTCTTAAAGTGGAGGAAAATAATTTTTCTTAACGTAACTCTCATGTTCCACATGAGAAATCTTATAATCCAAGCTATAGAAAGTTTCCAAGCACTGTGACTTGTTTCATATACTGTAGTTCTCAACCCTTTATATTCACATGTGCATAAAATTCTCAAAATAACTTCACTCATTACACAGTGATTTTTTAATGCACCACAAAAAGGCTGACTAAACACATGGTCACCTTATATATAAAGGAATACTCTCTGAGTTACATGGTTTAAATAACAATTCACAAAACAATCTACCCCACATCAAAGTGTAGAGTATACATGTAAAGCCTATATGTATACTCTACAGCTACAAATCCACAAAACCTAGAATTAATCCAGGCAACTCAACCAGATACAAAGCATCTGAAGTTAAAAGTCAACTAATATAATAAAAAAGTAACGACTTTTAAAAACCAGATTAAGTTAAATCCTCACATAATACTACACATTTTGAAAAATTTCAGTAACTAAAAATATTAATAATAGTTTTTAAAATGTATTTAAAAATGCTTAAAGAGAGTAAGTGACTAAAAAAGCTCTGTATACTAGAAAAAATTAAATGTGTGTGTGTGTGTGTGTGTATAAAGCTTACTTTTAAATCTAATGTTTAGTTTTTCCTTACAATTTAAAACTACATACAGGAAACTCTAGAAGTCATAAATAAAGAAAAAACAAAGTCCCCTCTTCTTGCTGAAATGCGTACCTAACTGCAGTAGATGTAAGTTAGATATAAATATATACTACATGTATGTCTCTTATTCTATATAGAAATCTCCTTAAATATTTTCCCAAGGGAGTGGGAAAAATTTATTCTCTCAAATTGAAAGTTTATGTCCACTAAAAATATTTATATTTGTTCTCAAAATTATAGCTGTCTTATATTCTACAGTTATTTCCATGTGAAAACTTCAATATAAGTAGTTTATCACAGTGAATAAACTTGTTCAATGAATACTGAGAAATCTAAACTTATCCAGATTGCATACAAATGAAAATGTGTGCTATTTCAAAATTACATGCACCTCTTTAAAAATTAGGGCTCTATCAAAGGCAATCTACAGATTCAATGCTATATCTATCAAAATTCCAATAGCATTTTTCACAGAAATAGAACAAATAATCCTAAAATGTGTATGAAACCAAAAAAGACCATGAATAGCCAAAGCAATCTTGAGAAAGAAGAACAAAGCTGGAGGTATCATGCTTCCTGATTTCAAACTATATTACAAAGCTACAGTAATCAAACAGTATGGTACTAGCACAAAAACAGACACATAGATCAATGAAACAAACAGAGAGCCAAGAAACAAACCCACACTTACATGGTCAACTAATCTACCACAAAGTAGGCAAGAACATACAATGGAGAAAAGACAGTCTCTTCAATAAATGATGTTGGGAAAACTGAACAGCCACATGTAGTCACATGCAAAAGAAGGAAACTGGACCACTATCTTACACAATACACAAAGATCAACTCAAAATGGATTTAAGAACTAAAATGTAAGACCTAAAACCGTAAAACTCCCAGAAGAAAACATAAGCAGTAAGCTCTATGACATAGGTCTTGGCAATGCTTTTTTGAATCTGACACCAGAAGCAAAGGCAGGCAATAAATGCAAAAATAAACAAGTGGGAGTACATCAAACTGAAGAACTTCTGCACAGCAAAGGAAACCATCAACAAAATGAAAAAGCACCCTATTTAATGAGAGAAAATATTTGCAAATCATATATCTAATAAGGGGTTACTATCCAAAATATATAAAGAACTATTACAATTAAATATCAAAAAAACAAACAATCCAATTTAAAAATGGGCAGAGGATCTGAATAGACATCTTTCCAAAGAAGACATATAGATGGCCAACAGGTACATGAGAAGATGCTCAGCATCACTAATCATCAGGGAAATGCAAACCAAAACCAAAATGAGTCACCACCTCACACCTGTCAGAATGGTTGTCATCAAAAAGACAATAAATAACAAATGCTGGCAAGGATGTGGAGAAAAGGGAACCCTTGTGCACTGCTGGTGGGAATATAAATTGATGCAGCCACTATGGAAGGCAGCATGGAGGTTCCTCAAAAATTGAAAACAGAATTACTATATGATCCAGTGACTCCACTTCTGGGTATTTATCCAAAGAAAACACTAACTCGAAAAGATAGCTGCACCACCATGTTCATTACAGCATTATTTACAACAGCCAAGATATGGAAACAACCTAAGCGTCCCATCAATGGATGAATGGATAAAGAAAATGTGATACACACATGCACGCACACGCACATATATATATATATATATATATATATATATATATACACACATATATATAAAGGAGTATTATTCATCCATAAAAAAATAATGAAATCTTGCCATTTGCAACAACATGGATGGACCTTTAGGGCATTATGCTAAGTGAAGTAAGTCGGACAAAGAAATGGTATCACTTAAATGTGGAATCTGAAAAAAAAAAAAAAAGCTTATAGACAGACAAGCTCTAAGATAAAGAAAATAGACTGGTGTTTACCAGAAGCAGGGGTGGAGGTGAGGGTGGGAGTGAAATGGGTGAAGAGGGTCAAAAGGGCCGTTTTTAAACAAGTCAGTCATGGGAATGTAATATACAGCATGGTGACTATAGTTAGTAATACTGTATTGTATATTTTAAAGTTGCTAAGAGAGTATATCTTAAAACTTCTCATCACAAGAAAAAAATTTGTTCTAATTATGTAAGATGACAGATTTTAACTAGACTTATTGTAGTGATCATTTTGCAACGTATACAAATACCAAATCATTATGTTGTACATCTGAAAATAATGTTAGACAGTGAATATACTTTTTCTAATTAAACTTTAACTTTAAAAATATGGGCAATTAATCGCACACTTAAATCACATTGGCTGAATTCAATTTTGGTCCCTAAAGAGTACTTATTTATGAAATAAATAAATTCAACCTAGATTACTTGATTATTATTTTCTTTTGTTACTTATTTCAAACTATAATGTTCATGTGCAAGATTTTCCTCTATTATAGGTCTACACCTAATTATCTATAAATACTAACAGAAACAATACTGAACCAGTCAGCCACATCAATTTCCTTCCATTCCCTTTTATTAATAAGTACTTCTAACCCAGCTCAACAACTAATCACATTTCAAATTACTGACTTGAAAAAATGTATTAGAGGCACATTTTAAAAACAAATACAGTACGAAATCTTGCTTTTCACTGAATCACTGAATTTTGTTTGTTTGTTTTTTGGCTATTTGGATTACTTTCTTCTTCTGGGTAAGTTTAGTATGTAACTCTCATTCTTTAGACAAAAACCCACAGTCTTAAAATGTATAAAAAGTTAACTCATTATTGTCAGCTGAAGACAACAAAACTAGCACCATAAGAACAACTGTACTAAATTTTAATGCTGTTCATTAATAGTTCCATTTTCCTGAGTTTGCGTTTGTTCTTTGGCATCGGCTTAGGATATAATCCATTTTTCAGAAGGTGTTCCTTGCTGAGGCGAATTTGAGCACCATGCTGAAGCTGGAAAGAGCATAAAGCTTGAAGAGGGCGAAGCAAAGTCTGTTAAGATAAAAAAAAAAGATACTAAAAAAAAGTGTGACAAATCATGATATTCTATCTAAATTTTTTCTTTAGAAACAGGATTATTTTATTATTAGCTTTTAACTATGAAAAGCAATAGGCAATCAAATATATGATAACTTCTAAATAAATAATTCATTTAAATTCATACCTTACATACCACTAAGGAATTCCAGTAAGACGCAAATACTAATTTTCCATATAGGTGATAAAGTCTAAATTTAGTTTTATACTTTAATATATTCAAACACTACAAAAATTGTTGCCATTATAATAACTAATCTGTAACAGCAGACTAAAAGAGACATTTAGGTACAAATTAGTTAATTCAGTTCAATCACAGACTAACACAAGCTTCCCTCTACTTGCTAACAAACGGATGATGGCAGCAATGGGTAAGTTTACTAATTCTCTCACACTACTCCATGGCCCACATACAAGTTAGATAACCAGGTGTGGGTGCATTCGAAATAACTGTAACTGTATACATACCTGTCTGAACTCAAATACCTATAGGGCCAGACATATAACATAAACATGTGACCTAGGTGGACCTATAAGGTAACAGAGAATGGTGGAGGTTGTCAAACAACTGAGCATATGTCCTTCTTAAAGTTATTCAAATTCAAAAATTAGGAAAAAAAAAAACCAAAACATTAAGCTAGTGTTTTAAACATATTTGAGTCAGAGTCTTTCCCTGGGCCTGAGTTCCCTGATCTAACACTTTTAAATAACACACTTGATGGTGCAGATTGTTTAAAAAGAAAATAAAAGGAACAAAGATAGATTTAACTACAAAAATTTCACAATGTCTATGTGAAAATATATTCCCCCACATATACAACAAAAGTGGCAGCAAAGGGCTTAACAGCTTTAATTTACAATGAACTCTTATAAATATGTGGCAGTCACTGGTAGTTGCTCTCCATATCCATTCTTTTCTTCCTTATTAAAAAAAAATCTAAAATTTTATTCAAGGTGGCAATGTGTCCAGCTAGTAATACTACATTGACTAATGACAGTTTATCCAACAAGATGTAAGTGGAAGGCCTTGGGTTGGGACAGACCTGGCAGGCATAGGCTTTTGCCTTTTCTTCTTGCCTGGAACGTGATTGCCACATGTGGGATGACCACTATGTGACTACAGGACAATAAACATGAAGATTAAAGCCAAATACATACAGTGATGGACAGAAAGACAGAAGAAATCTGGGTCTCTGATGTCCTCTTCAGCTGCATCCCCAGCCATAGAACACTAACTTCAGCATTTCTTAATACAGGAGAAAAATAAACTCATATATGGCTCAACCACTGCAGTAAGGGCTCTGTTACATGCAACTAAATGTAACTCCTAACTGAGACACACCAGTAAGAAAAAGACAAACGTCTTGGAAAAGCTCTGCCTGACATTATTGTAGAGAGTCTCTTAGGTATGTCTCATAATTTCTTTTTGTATCTTCAATTCTTCAAACAAGAGAAGAAATATAGAAATGACTATAATTACTTTACAGAGTCAACATAAGGAAGTGATTGAATCCTGAAACATCATACCTAGGAAACATACCTTGGACCATATACAGACTGAGACAATTGCTATTTTATGACATTTATTAGATTCTTCATAGATAGAAGAGTATTAATACTCCTCTGATTAAGGGCCTCCAACTTTTACTTCCCGAAGATAAGATTCTATCAATTTTCTGAGTAACTAAGACAATGAATTTTGGAGATAGATCTGTGATAGTCACTAGGGCTGTTCACAAATACATCAGTCCTCTTTCATGATACATGATCACACTGCATTTTCTAGCCCCTCTGAAGTTAGGCATGGCCATATAACTTGACTTGGTTAATGAAATGTGAGCACAAATACTGTGTGTCACCTCTGGGCAGATGTTTTAATAGTGGTGTATGATTCCCCACCTCTCTTTATTCCTTCCTTAATAAAAGTAGAGTGATGTGTCTAGATGGTGCATCCATCAGCCTGGATCCCTAAGTGACTATAATTAGCAGCGGTCCCCCTGGCAATCCCACTGTACAGACAGTGTGTTATGCCATTCTGATTTGGGGGTTTTGATGCAATCACTTACTAGCTATGTGTTCCCAGATAAGTTAACCTCTCTTCGCCTCGTTTTCTTCATCTGTAAAGTGAGGAATATTATGTCCATCTTATAAGGTTATGATTATGGTACACTCACATGATACATTTAAAATGCTTAGCATATAACTTGGTTGATAATAAATGATAATGTTTCTCTTTACATTCATAACATTATATTTGGGGCAATGTGAAACTATATGAGAGGTTTCCTGGTTCAGAAGAACAAAGAAAATCCTCTACTTAAAAAATTAGTTTCTAAAAGTTTATTTGGGGGAAAATCAGTGTTCTGTAAATCCTCTGTCTATAGATGCAACGTGACAGTTTCAAAAGACCGTTATTAACAACTACTGGTGATGAGTAGAGCTAAGACATTTAGGTTACAGCACAAAGCTTTGCCACGTCTAGTTACAAAAGTTCATAAGGCTTCCAAGGTATGAGTAACCCTGGTACATATTATAATGGCAAAATGAAAATCACCAACTTTCAGTTCAATTTTTCTGTCAATCTATAGACAAGAATCAGAGGCAAGGAAAGGCAAAAAGGTGAACTCTTCTTGAGAGCCCGGTGTCAGGCAATTAACATACATTATCCCATTCGATTCTCATAACAATATTATGAGGTAACTATTTTTTGTATATTGCAGATAAGAAAACAAAACCAAAGAGATTACATGAATTGTCTTTTGGCAAAAACTGCTGATGATAAGTGATAAAGTTTTAACTCAAACTTGCTTCAAAACTCATATCATGCTATCTCCAAGTGACTGAAAACTGCTCAAGAATAAAGGAAGAGAAAGAATCAACAGACTAAGAAGGCCATTCTATGCCAAGTTCTTTATTTTGAGGAGCCCTACCTCTACAGAATGAAGCCAGCTGAAAAATTACTACTCTCCCCATCATCTTAAGGTTTTATTAGGATGCCCCTAATAAAAGGTTATTGGGGGGAAAAGGCATGTTATAGCTTTCCTCCCCAGGAAGGAAAGAAAACACCTATTTCAGAGCAGATGTTCAGAAGAATGTACTAATTTTTTTATTGTAGCTATATTTAAACAAGCTGGACTTGGTGTTCCCCCACTAAGAAAGCTAATTGTTTGCCAGATGTAATAATAAGCAACTTGGGATGTTTCATATGCTTTTTTTCTGCTCATGTTCCTGCGACCATCTTATCAGCACCTCCCAAATCACATGTCTGATTATCAAACATCCTTCTTCTACTCCTGGTCACTATAGTATAACCACTCCTGGTGACCAAAGCAAAAAGAATGAGAACTCCAGGACCCCACTTTTGCTTTGGGATTTTATGTTCAACTTGATCCACAGAAAAAAATAAAAGCTCCAAAAGCTGAAGAGATGATAGATCCTTATACCCTTCTGTCTCTTAAACTCTGCCTGTTGTAAGATATTATACTAAAAACATAAGACAGGTTTCCTGCTGTGACAGTACATTAATTAATATCAGAATAATATATCTAATAAAGCTGGAAAGGGGGGAGCAGTAGCAGCATTTGTAGTAGCAGTAGTAGTACAAACCCTATGCCAAACCCTAGCCCTATTATACTATAACTACTACTACTAAAACACCACCGTTACCAACATTAAAGCTTCTGTTTAGGAATGCAGTAAAGATCCAATTCCAATTGTGGGAATAATAAATATAAATCCATAGAAGATTCTTTTTATAAACCAAAAAAAGAAGAGGAACGAAATTTTAAATTTATAGCCAAAGACCATTATATTTTTCCCTCAAGATTTAAACTTTTAATGAGGCCTATGTCTGATGTTGGCTGATCCTAGGATTTTACATCAACAAAAAGGAAAATACAGAGACTGTACAGAAAGCAAGCTTAAACAACAGCCTTGGGTTCCATCTTTCCTTTAAGACACCTAAAAATAATGTTGTTTTCTGCTGAAGAACATACACAGATGATGGTTAATAAACAAAACAGAGAGAAAAGTATAGGGGTATATTAAGTTTTATATTGATGGAAGGTACATGGGAGTAGGTGATAAAGTCAGAGGGGAGAAAAAAGAGTCTGAGAACACTCCCTGGTCATTTGGAGGAAGGATTTAGGATCCCTCACGCATTTTTTCCCTCAAAAGAGAGAAAGAGAAATTGCCTAGACCCAAAACTAAGTCTACTCACACAGATACACACAAAAATAGCCTACTCATGAAAGCCTACTTCTTTCAAAAGAAGAAAGTCTCCAACTCTGAAACATACCATGGCTTAGGGTAGGGGAGAGAAAAAGGGCAATTCAATGCTTCTTCTGGCATTCTTTAACTCCCCTTGCTTTGGAGGTCTTTTTTTCTTTTTCTTGGTAACTAATCCACTTACCCAGTTACTCTGACCTAAGCTTTTATCCATTATTGGAATTTCCCTCATGGCTAAGGCACACTTTTATAATAGAAACCATGGTGTATAATGAGAAAGACAGAAAGAAGGCAGGAAAGAGCATACTTTGTGCGTGTGTGTGTGTGTGTGTGTGTGTGTGTGTGTGTGTGTTAGAGGAGGGAGTTATAAAACTCCATTTAGTTTGCTATTTTTTTCTCTTGTCATAAATGGAAAGTTTCTTACATGTTCTAAAAGGTTGAGATGTTGGTGAGCTCACTGAAACATTATTATTTACTAATGATTATGAATTATATATGAAATCATCAGGCTTCCATGGAAATTAAATAAAATGTTGATTGCAGGTTATAACCTTTTCATATTCTGTAAGCTTTTTTCTCAAGAAAAATTATATCTTTTTATACCCTAAGCAAGGTTAATAAGATAAACAGGAAGTTGGTATATCTCCTTGAATAAAAGCACCAATGGAAAAAATCTTGCTGTAAAATGTTCTTTTAAATAAAAAGTCTAGTACAAGAGAACACGAAAGACTAAAACAGAAATACAGACTACTGAAAGACATATCTAGCCCAAAAAAACTATATTTAATGTTATGCTACTTAAAAACGATTTAGCATATTACAAATGCTGTTTGCACAGCTTAGAATGAATATTTAAATAATGCAATCTGGAACGTTAAACTAACAGAGAAACACCAGAGGGGAAAGGAAGGTTATAAAAGTGCACAAATTTCTATCACAGATACAGTCTACTTGTCACTTAAGTTACAAATTTAACAAGTTATGCATTTTAAATTTTCTAGACAAAAAACTCCTACTTTCAAAAACTATGTAACTTTCCAAAGACATACCTCTTGTATGTAATTATTTTTCTCCAAGATAGAAAGAGCAACAGCTGCACACTCCAGTGTAGAAAGGCACCTATTAGTTGGTTGCGCCCGAATTACATACTGACTAGAAATGCTGGTTTTTAATTGCACCTGAAATCAAAAACAGAATAGAATGTAATTTTTCTTTTAAGTTTAAAACTATAAGGTCTGTTTTTTATTTTATTTTATTTTATTTTTGCAGTACGGGGGCCTCTCACTGTTGTGACCTCTCCCGTTGCGGAGCACAGGCTCCGGACGCGCAGGCTCAGCGGCCATGGCTCACGGGCCCAGCTGCTCCGCGGCATGTGGGATCCTCCTGGACCAGGGCACGAACCCATGTCCCCTCCATCGGCAGGCGGACTCTCAACCACTGTGCCACCAGGGAAGCCCTTAAGATCTGTATTTTAAATACTAATTACTCTAATTTCCTTCCAAAATTGCCAGTTTATAAATATTAAATGTATCAATATCTTCTATACATAATATCCTTTTATTATTGTTTTGTTAAATAGAAGCAAGAGGATAGTTATACATCTGACAAAGAAAATGTATTCAAAATATATACAAATTCCTACAAATCAAAAATAAAAAGACTAATAACCCCCTCCCAGTGGGCAAAAAGAGTGAACAGACACTGCACAAAAGAAGATATACAAGTAGCAAATAGGTACATGTAAAAGGGCTCAACATGATTTAATGTAAATTAAAATCACAATGAGGGGCTTCCCTGGTGGCGCAGTGGTTGAGAATCCACCTGCCAATGCAGGGGACATGGGTTCGAGCCCTGGTCTGGGAAGATCCCACATGCCACGGAGCAACTAAGCCCGTGCGCCACAACTACTGAGCCTGCGCTCTAGAGTCCGTGAGCCACAGCTACTGAAGCCCGTGCACCTAGAGCCCATGCTCTGCAACAAGAGAAGCCACCGCAATGAGAAGCCCTCACACCGCAATGAAGAGTAGCCCCTGCTCACCGCAACTAGAGAAAGCCCGTGTGCAGCAACGAAGACCCAACACAATAAAAAATAAATAAATTAAAATAAAATAAAATAAAATCATAAGGAGATAACATTTCACTCACTAGAACAGTTAACATCAAAAAGACTAACACCACCAAATGAGGATAGAGTAAATGAAACTCTCATACATTGAAGTGGAAGTGAAAATGGTTTAATCACTTTGGAGAACTGACGATTGGGATATTTTATTTTCTGGTTTATTCCTCCATTATTTCTTAAACTGATAAGCATTATGTCTGTGTGGGTGTAAATCTATATAAACACACAGAGATACACACACATACCAACACACATACACACACACACACATATATATATCCTCTTTTTAGATAAAAGAAGCATACTACAGATACTTTTCTCCATCGAGATAATATTTTAGCTGAGATAGAGTCAGACATGAGAAAGGCAATAGAAAACTGAATGTCAGCATTTTGGCCCTTTGATTCCGACTTTAATTAAATGAAACTCAAGTAACCTTACACTCATAAAGCCCACACTCTGACCAAAATCACATTTAAGGATATGTGATGGGAAATATGGTTTTTCCACTCTGATTGCTTTTTGTTCAAAAAATTATCCTCTACAACTTGTTTCCTTTCCTTCCTCAAAAAGAGATGAGGGGAGAAGGGGGAGGGAGAGAGAGAGGGAAACAAAGTGGGCATCATAAAAGATTCACTATAGAATGTATTGCCCTATATATGATTTTGGAATATATTATTTAAAGCATATTTGACTAATTATATTTTAGATATCATATTTAAATTACTCTGCATTTCTACCAATGGACAAGATGAAAAATAGATGCAGGGAGAGAAAGAGATGGAAGAAAACGGTTGAGAAACATGTATAATGATAAAAGAAAGCCTATGTTTAAATACTGTAAGAATAATTCATGATGTTGATTAATTGTAATTACTAAAAGCTTTGATATTTCATCAGGTCAACTAGTAGAACAGAGTACAGACAACTACTGCTTTCAATACTTAATTCCAAGTCATCACTGGAGGAATTTATAACAAGCATCTGATTAAAACAAAACCTTTGGAAAACATGCAAAATTCACAGTGGATTTTGTTTATTGGAATTAATTTGATTTTTAAAAGAAATTTGTTATTTCGGGAGGGTGTTTTATTTCTTACTGTGGCTCACATGGCTGTATGAAAACAGAATTTGAAATATATCATTTGTTAAAAGACTTCAAAATATGCTTCACAAATCATCTCTCTGGGAGTTACCTAGTAACTGGATATATTAAAAGAGTATATATAACTAAGATCTGTCATATTATTAGGATACCTGTTATTAAAGCATGCTAATGTGATCTCACGGCACCTCCTTTTACGCTTACGTGCTATATCACCTTCATCACACACTTAATTCAGTGAGTAAATGAGCAAGACTAAAAAGAAACCCTGTTGATCCATCTTCTTGAGAAGTCACAAGCATCATAATTTTTCAGAAACTGCCTCATCTTCATGAATAAGTGTTCAAGAAAATCCAAGGCAAAATTAACTATTATAAGAAATGAAAAAAATTAACATATGATGAAAGTATGGTATGTAGAAAGAGGAACTACTGAAAGACCAATATTATTATATCAAAGTTGACAATAATTAATCACTTAATTTCAGTCATTTAGTTTCTCAGTTTCTGCTCACTTGATAAAAATCAGATAGCTGGACCTGATGGTATTAAAACCTATTTTTTAGTGATCAATCCCAAGATCATATAATGTATATGTAATTTTAATGCTACATTAATTATATATCATTACCATTTCCAATTTTTGGAAGCCATGCTGATGCAAAGAATGCTTCAATAATTTTGATCTTCTTGGAAGTTGGTTCTCCATGGGTAGAAGTTGTCTGAGTGCTCTTAATGTGACTTCTTTAGGAACAGGAGTATCATTGGTTGGTTCAGAATTCTACTGGTATAGGTTGTAAGCCTATAATATAACTCCCATTTTAGAAAGAGCCAACTCATCCAAATTTGACTTCTAGACTGAGCTTCAGAACTTTTCCACTGATTCTCTGGATTGGCTAAAATTTGAATTCCTTAAAATTCTTTTGTTGTTAATGCCTTCCTTTATTTTCTTCCATTAAATATATATTTAATATATAAATATACCAGATAACAGTTTGACAGCTATGATCACTGTTCAGATGCTTTTTAAAAGGGTTTTTCCAAATGTCTCCTTCCTAGATAGACCTTTAGCTATTTTTGTGATTTGTGTCATTAATAGTGTGGAAGTCATAGCATGTTCAGTGGTTTAGTAATGACCTTTAGGACTCAAAAAAATATCCAAAGGATTAACATGCCATGGCTTATGTTTGCATAACATATGTCTTTAAAATAATTTACTATAATATAGTTAATTCTTTTGTCAAGAAAAATAAACTAAAAAAGACCTCAAAATTAAAATTTTAATCATCTCCACACACACACACACCCAACAAATGCTGTATTTTTATAATCTGATGGTGATTACGTGTTATCTGTTCTCAGGCTCTTTTAAGACAAGTTTCATTATTACATAAAACTATTGTGCTCCTCACTTAATTATTAACAGTCACAAGACATTCTAATCAGTTGATCAGCTTCCTTAAAGTTTTCTAGGAAAATCAATCTATTTTGCAGGCTTTCTGAAACAACCCTAGTCTAGAACAAGCTAAAAAAATTCTTTTTACTAACATTCTGAATTCCTTACCAGTGGAAGACACACATAAAAACCCTCCTTTCTGAAGCACCCTTTTTTCTATGATCTTTCACAAACGAGAATCAGTATCTGAGCTTATGAGCTGCCCTTTGAAGGAGTGGTACTAAATCTTTTCTTCTAGCCCCAATCCCTCAATCCACTTCATTCCTTTAATTTCCTCAGTTTAGTTCAAAACTATGATCTAATAGTGATAAGAGTCCAGCTTTGGCATCAGACAGTTGCCAGTTTGAACAGAGACTTAACCACTTATATGCAAAGTCTCATGCACTTGGACAGTAAGTGCTATTCTAGAAAATGTACATATATTGTCTCATTTAATTCTTGCAAAGAACCTATGAAGTACTATTATCTCCATTTTACAGATGAGGAAACCAAAGTACAGAGAGGTGAAGTAACTTACCCAACGTTCCAAAATCAATCATGGTAAAGCAGATAAATGAATTTATAGTCTTCTTTGAGAGCTTGAGCTCTTCATAACTAGGCTAATAATTAAATGGATGAATTCTTAAGCAAATCCCAACATATTAAACAAATAAAACAAAGCTATTCTGCTGGAAAGCAAGGCTGAGGGACTCCTGAATAATTTTAGGGGTCTTATGAACAGAGTGTAAAAAAAAAATGATAAAGGGGGAGGAGTCTTCTCAAGAATGAAAGTTTCTCACACATATCAATATCTATGTCTTGCTCCCATCTTCCCACACTGTGAAGCCTGTAAAGTTTTTATAGAAAGTTAAGATTCCAGGATTAATGTTGAAACTCAGAAAATTTGATAAAAATAAGGTTAAAGGGGGCATTAGTTATAGATAAAATGATAATATTGTGCTACTTCCAAAACACATTATTGTTTAAATTTTTTTTTCTGAGTTGACCTGAGAAACTTCATTTCATAACAGTTTCTATGGTAAAGCACAATTCCAAAATTACCAAAGAACTTGTAGAACGAACACATTGGGTTTAAAATTTAGTACTTTCTTACACATTAAAATGATAATTAAAGTTACACATTGCTTTTCCAACACACAAAAACTTTGATGTTAAAAATGCAAACATACAATTCAGAAGCCTAAAAATTATGCACTTACAAATTTCAAATTTAAGCAAATCTAAATAATGATACAAAATTAAAATTCTGTTGAGTGACATATTTAATCAAATATCTTGACTAGTGTTTTTTCCTACTAATAAAAATATTTAATCTACCACATAACTCCAAGTAGTGCATATCTGAAGTCACTGAGAACTATGGGTATGGAAATATCTAGAGAAGGAAAGTAAAAACACATAGATTCATGAGATCACAGAATTGGAAGTTATCTTTATAAGTCAAATAGTAATCTCCACGTTCCCAGGCATAATTATTCTTTTAAAAAGTTTAGAATGACAGAATTAAAGTTTAAAATAATATTGAAATATAATAATTTCTCTTAAATAAAAAAAGTTTTATCTGAGTTTTTAAGCTTCCTCTTTAAAAAAAAAAGAATAGAGGCATGAAAACAAAAATTCCTTAAGATTATTGGCTACCACCCCTGGTGGCGCAGTGGTTAAGAATCTGCCTGCCAATGCAGAGGACACGGGTTCGAGCCCTGGTCCGGGAAGATCCCACATGCCACGGAGCAACTAAATCCATGTGCCACAACTACTGAGCCTGTGCTCTGGAGCCCGTGAACCACAACTACTGAGCCCACGTGCCACAACTACTGAAGCCCACGCACCTAGAGCCTGTGCTGCACAACAAGAGAAGCCACTGCAATGAGAAGCCCGCGCACCGCAACAGAGTAGCCCCCACTCGCTGCAACTAGAGAAAGACCGCACGCAGCAACGAAGACCCAACGCAGCCAAAAAAGTTTAAAAAACAAAAAAACATCATTGCCTACAATAACTTCAGAGTGATTTCAGTAAATTAACAAAACATTACACCATTAAACAAGCCAGAAAGAAGAATGTGACTATAGATTACACGTCTTGGCATTACTTTCTGCTGCTATTTTCCTCAGCAATACTTAATGGAGACGAGTCTCTGTTGAATAATACTATAGAAACTAACTTTTGTGATATCTCCTGAAATTGAAATTGTCCAAACTAAGCATGTCTACATGTATGCATTTATTCATACTGGGCTTACACCAATTTATATCCTTTATTAGGAAACTTAGAACAGAAACTGACTTAGGATATTAGAAATTGATTTACTAGTCTCACCTAAGTAATAACCAATTTTATAATGTCTTGCTAGTGAAACATTTTCTCACCAAAGATAAATTTCATTTAACAATTATCATTTCTACTCATTTCAAAAGCTGTCATGGCTTTATAAACAGCTATTGGAAAATAAATCATAAATTAGCCTAGGTGTGAAATAAAGCACACATTAAACAATTACTTCATAAGTTCAATTTGTCACATAAAATTTTTATTTTAAAATTTACTGAGTTAAATTGTACACTCTTTTACTTTATTAACAACACTTTTCTATAACCTTGAATTAAAATAATGTGCATGAATTGGGAGACAGAAAAGCACAGTAACTAAAAGCATAAGAAAGGAAATTATTAACTCTACAAAGTAGTAGTACGACCTCAAACAAGATTTAAACTCTCAGAGCCTAAAACATTAACAACCTTAAAGAATGATTGTGCTCAGGCTTCCCTGGGGGCGCAGTGGTTGAGTGTTCGCCTGCCGATGCAGGGGGCGCGGGTTCGTGCCCCGGTCAGGGAGGATCCCACATGCCGCAGAGCGGCTGGGCTCGTGAGTCATGGCCGCTGAGCCTGCACGTCCAGAGCCTGTGCTACGCAACGGGAGAGGCCACAACAGTGAGAGGCCCGCAAAAAAAAAAGAATGATTGTGCTTTAAGATGCTAATATATGTGAAGTGCTCAGCAATGCCTGCCATACAGTAAGCAGGCAATACAGGCAAAGATGTTGATGAGGGTGGTACTGATGCTACTGATGTTAACCAGGATAGTGCTAGTGATGATTTACAGTGCTTTCTTCACAATCTAATGAATAAGTGTGAAGCAACTCAGCTTTATCGCAATAAAGCCAGATGAGTAGCCTGACCAACAGTGTGGGATAAGATAAAACTTAGAGCTAGAAGAATGTCAAATTTTACAGGATGGAAGAAGAAAAGCTATTGAACAGGTAGAGAAAAAGCAGTCTTAGAAGCAGGAGAAAAAACCAGAAAGGAGTTTCACTGAATAACAGAGAACAAGTTACATTGCCAGATAAATAAAATATTCCTAACGGTAAAATCCTGAAAAAGGCAGAAATATTTTCATTAAAGATATAATTTATATACAAGGAAAATATTCATATTTTACTCTTTTGCCCTTTAAGTACATGATCTAAGCATCATTAAAATGTGCAATAATTCCCAAAGTACTGAATCTTGTATCTAAATCTTTGATATTTCTTTAAAACATTCCCAAACAACACTATGTAAAAAAAGAGACAGACCAAGAATTTATAATGATTTTTGAAAATACTTTTAAAATGAAATTTTTTCATTTCTTGAATAACCTTGCATGACTCTTTTATCTGCCTAATATTTTCAATATATTTTCTCATCTTCTTCTACCTCTGCACATGTGTAACTTATCTGTAATGTTTAATTGATTTTATGACAGTAAAACTGGCAGACGGACATAAAAAAGAATTGGCTAACAATAGGGTGCTATGTTCCTTTGAAGAATACAGAGTACAGAATACTTAAATGATAAGAAATTATGAGTTGCAGAATATCACAATTTTTTTAACTGAAGTATAATTAACTTACAATGTTAAATAGTTTCAGGTGTACAACATAGTGATTTGATATTTTTATACCTTTTATTACCTTTGATCATTTTACACCAAAATGATCACCAGGATAAGGATAGTTAACATCTGTCACCATACAAAGTTATTACAATATTATTGACAATATTCCCTATGTTGTACATTATATCTCCATAACTTTGTTATTTCATAGCTGGAAGTTTGTACCTCTTAATCTTCTTCACTTATTTTGCCCATCCCTTTACCCACCTCCCCTCTGGCAATCACCAGTTAGTTCTCTGTATCTATGAGTCTGTTTCTATTTTGTTATGTTTGTTTTGTTTTTTAGATTCACACAGGGGAATTCCCTGGCGGTCCAGTGGTTAGGACTCAGCACTTTCACTGCCATGGCCCAGGTTCAATCCCTGCTTGGGGAACTAAGATCCCGCTAGCCACACAGAGTGGCCGAAAAAAAAAAAATAAAAAAGTGATATCACACAGTACTGGTCTTTCTCTGTCTTATTTCACTTAGCATAATACCCTCTAGGTCCAGCCATTTTATCACAAATGGCAAGATTTTGTTCTTTTTATGGTTAAGTAATATTCCATTGTGTATATATACCACATATTCTTTAGCCATTCATCTTTTCACAGACAATTAGGTTGCTTCCATATCTTGGCTATTGTAAATAATGTTACAATGAACACTGGTATGCATATATCTTCTTTAATTAGTGCTTTTGTTATTTTCAGTTAAATACCCAGAAGTGAAACTGCTGAGCCATACGGCAGTTCCATTTTTTAATTTTTTGTTTTCCATAGCATCCGTACCAATGTACATTCCTATCAACACTGTACCAGGGTTCCCTTTTCTCCACATGCTTGCCAACGCTTTTTATTACTTGTCTTCTTGATAACAGCCACTCTGAAAGGTGTGAGGTAATCATTTCATTTTGGTTTGGATTGCATTTCCCTGATGACTAGAGAAGTTGAGCATCTTTTCATGTGCCTGTTAGCTATTTGTACATCTTCTTTGAAAAAATATCTATTTATGTCTTCTGCCCATTTTTAAATTAAATTGTTTGGGTTTTTTGATATTGAGTTGTATGAGTTTTTTTAACCTATTTTGTGTATTAACCCCTTATTGAACTTGTCATTTGAAAATGTCTTCTCCCATTCAGTAAGGGGCTTTTTCATTCAGTTGATAGTTACCTTCACTATGCAAAAGGTTTTCAGTTTGATGTAGTCCCACTTGTTTACATTTGCTTTTGTTGCTCTTGCTTAAGGAGACAGATCCAAAAAAATATTGTTGAGACCTATGTCAAAGAGCATACTGCCTATGCTTTCTTTTAGGAGTTTTATGCTTTCAGGTCCTACATTTAGACTTTAATCCACTTGACTTTATTTTTTATAGATGGTGTAAGACAGTGGCTTAAGTTTCGTTCTTTTGCACATAGCTGTCCAGTTTTGCCAACATCACCTACTGAAGAGTTTGTCTTTACCGCCATTGTATATTTTTGCTCCTTTTGTCATAGATTAATTGACCATATAAGTGTGGGTTTATTTCTGGTTTGTCTATTCTGTTCCTTTGATCTATGTGTCTGTTTTTGTGCCAGCACGATATTATTTTGATTACTACAGCTTTGTAGTACAGTTTGAAATCAGAGTGCATGATGCCTCCATGTCTGTTAATTATTTTCTTAGACTATTTAATAGAGCTAGTGAAATCCAAAAAGTGAATTGGCCTTTCTTAAATAAATCCATTCAAACACAATTTGGACAACATAAAGTACCCTGCATAATAGCCATTAATGATATAATATATTCCCCTCAGAAATATAACATAATTCTGTCAACTTTGTAGCATGAAGAATATGTGCATAAATGTCAGATACTGAATTTGACAAGTGAATTAGTTTTTAGTGACACAAATAAGGCTGAAAAATTACCACCCAAAAAAAGGGATGAAAGACTGATAACTGCAATGAAGAGTAAAAATAATATGGGAAAAGAACACAAGGTAAAGAATTCTTTAAAAATTACAGGGATTTCTTTTCTATTCAATAGGAAAAGATCTGATTTCAAATTAAAACTTAATTTCCCCAAAGCTTATAATTCACTTTTCAAATGACTTAAAGGAAAATTCTATTAGATGGTTAATCAAAACACTGGCATGGGCTCTTCGGTGGGGCTAATGGTGGATTCTGGGAGGGCTCATGCCAAGGAGTACTTTGCAGAACTTCTGCTACCAGTGTCCTAGTCTCCACGGTGAGCCACAGCCACCGCCCACCTCCAGAAGAGACCCTCCAACGCTAGCAGCCGAGTGGCTGACAGGGTCTTCGTGCACTGGACGGGTGTCAGGCCTGAGCCTCTGAGGTGGGAGAGCGGAGTTCGGGACATTGGTCAACCAGAGACCTCTGGGGCCGATGTAATATCAAACAGCGAAAGCTCTCCCAGAGATCTCCATCTCAATGCTAAGACCAGCTCCACTCAACAACCAGCAAGCTACAGTGCTGGACACCCTATGCAAACAACTAGCAAGAGAGGAACACAACCCCACCGATTAGCAGAGAGGCTGCCTAAAATCATTATGAGGTGACAGACACCCCAAAACACACCACCAGATGTGGACCTGCCCATCAGAAAGAGAAGATCCAGCCTCATCCGCCAGAACACAGGCACCACTCCTCTCTACCAGGAAGCCTACACAACCCACTGAACCAACCTTACCCATTGGAGGCAGACACCAAAAACAACGGGAACTATGAACTTGCAGTCTGCATAAAGGAGACCCAAACACAGTAAGTTAAGCAAAGTGAGAAGACAGGGAAACACACAGCAGATGAAAGAGCAAGGTAAAAATGCACCAGACCAAACAAATGAAGAGGAAATAGGCAGTCGATCTGAAAAATAATTCAGAATAATGACAGTAAAAATGATCCAAAATCTTCGACATACAACGGAGAAATGCTTAAAAACCATCTAGAAGAACTAAAGGGGAAAAAAACAATGATGAACAGCACAATAAATGAAATTTAAAATTCTCTAGAAGGAATCAGTAGCAGAATAACTGAGGCAGAAGAATGGATAAGTGACCTGGAAGATAAAATAGTGGAAACAAATACTGCAGAGCAGAATAAAGAAGAAAGGATGAAAAGAATTGAGGACAGTCTCAGAGACCTCTGGGACAACATCAAACGCACCAACATTTGAACTATAAAGGTCCCAGAAGAAGAAGAGAAAGAAAAAGGGACTGATAAAATATATGAAGAGATTATAGTTGAAAACTTCCCTAATATGGGAAGAGAAAGAGTCAATCAAGACCAAGAAGCACAGAGAGTCCCATACAGGATAAATCCAAGGAGGAACACGCCAAGACACATATTAATCAAACTATCAAAAATTAAATGCAAAGAAAAAATATTAAAAGCAGCATGGGGAAAACAACAAATAACGTACAAGGGAATCCCCATAAAGTTAACAGCTGAACTTTCAGCAGAAATTCTGCAAGCCAGAAGGGAGTGGCAGGACATATTTACAGTTATGAAAGGGAAAACCTACAACCAAGATTACTCTACCCAGCAAGGATCTCATTCAGATTCGACGAAGAAATTAAAACCTTTACAGACAAGCAAAAGCTAAGAGAATTCAGCACCACCAAACCAGCTCTACAACAAATGCTAACGGAACTTCTCTAGGCAGGAAACACAAGAGAAGGAAAAGACCTACAACAACAAACCCAACACAATTAAGAAAATGGTAACAGGAACATATATATTGATAACTAACTTAAATGTAAATGGATTAAACACTACAACCAAAAGACACAGACTGGCTGAATGGATACAAAAACAAGACCCGTATATATGCTGTCTACAAGAGACCCACTTCAGACCTAGGGACACATACAGACTGAAAGTGAGGGGATGGATAAAGATATTCCATGCAAATGGAAATCAGAAGAAAGCTGGAGTAGCAATTCTCATATCAAACAAAATAGACTTTAAAATAAAAACTATTACAAGAGACAAAGAAGGACACTATATAATGATCAAGGGATCAATCTAAGAAGAAGATATAACAAGTGTAAATATTTATGCACCCAACATAGGAGCACCTCAATACATAAGGTAAATGCTAACAGCCATAAAAGGGGAAATCAACAGTAACACAATCATAGTAGGGGACTTTAACACCCCACTTTCATCCAATGGACAGATCATCGAAAATGAAAATAAGGAAACACAAGCTTTAAATGATACATTAAACAAGATGGACTTAATTGATATTTATAGGACATGCCATCTAAAAACAACAGAATACACTTTCTTCTCAAGTGCTCATGGAACATTCTCCAGGACAGATCATATCTTGGGTCACAAATCAAGCCTTGGTAAACTTAAGAAAACTGAAACTGTATCAAGTTTCTTTTCCAACCACAACACTATGAGACTAGATATCAATTACAGGAAAAAATGTATAAACAATACAAACACATGGAGGCTAAACAATACATGTCTAAATAGCCAAGAGAACACTGAAGAAATCAAAGAGGAAATCAAAAAGTACCTAGAAACAAATGACAAGGAAAACACGGTGACCCGAAACCTATGGGATGCAGCAAAAGCAGATCTAAGAGGGAAGTTTATAGAAACACAATCCTACCTCAAGAAACAAGAAACATGTCAAATAAACAACCCTTATATCTAAAGCAATTAGAGAATGAAGAACAAAAAAAACCCAAAGTTAGCAGAAGGGGAGAAATCATAAAGATCAGATCAGAAATAAATGAAAAAGAAATGAAGGAAATGACTGCTTATTGAAGCAAAGATCAATAAAACTAAAAGCTGGTTCTTTGAGAAGATAAACAAAATCGATAAACCATTAGCCAGACTCATCAAGAAGAAAAGGGAGAAGACTCAAACCAATAGAATTAGAAATGAAAAAGGAGAAGTAACAAGTGACACTGCAGAAATAGAATCATGAGAGATTATTAGAAGCAACTATATGCCAATAAAATGAACAACCTGGAAGAAATGGACAATTTCTTAGAAAAGCACAAGCTTCTGAGACTGAACCAAGAAAAAATAGAAAATATAAACAGACCAATCACAAGCAGAGAAATTGAAACTGTGATTTAAAGTCTTCCAACAAACAAAAGCCCAGGAACACATGGCTTCACAGGAGAATTCTATCCAACATTTAGAGAAGAGCTAACACCCATCCTTCTCAAACTCTTCCAAAGTATAGCAGAGGGAGGAACACTCCCAAACTCATTCTATGAGGCTATCATCACCCTGATACCAAAACCAAAGATGCCACAAAGAAAGAAAACTACAGGCCAATATCACTGATAAACATAGAATCAAAAATCCTCAACAAAATACAAGCAAACAGAATCCAACAGCACATTAAAAGGATCATACACCATGATAAAGTGGGGTTTATCCCAGGAATAAAAGGATTCTTCAATATACGCAAATCTATCAATGTGGTACACCCAATTAAACTGAAGGGTAAAAACCATATGATAATCTCAATAAATGCAGGAAAAGCTTTTGAGAAAACTCAACACCCATTTATGATAAAAACCCTCCCAAAAGTAGGCATAGAGGGAACTTACTTCAATATAATAAAGGCCATATATGGCAAACCCCCAGTCAACATCATCCTCAATGTTGAAAAACTGAAACCATTTTCACTAAGATCAGGAACAAGACAAGGTTGCCCACTCTCACCACGATTATTCAACATAGTTTTGGAAGTGTTAGCCACAGCAGTCAGAGACAAAAAAGAAATAATGGAATCCAAATAGGAAAACAAGCAAAGCTGTCACTGTTTGCATATGACATGATACTATATAGAGAGAATCCTAAAGATGCTACCAGAAAACTACCAGAGCTAATCAATGAATTTGGTAAAGTAGCAGGATACAAAATTAATGCACAGAAATCTCTGGCATTCCTGTACACTAATGATGAAAAAGCTGAAAGAGAAATTTAGGAAACACTCCCATTTACCATTGCCAATGAAAAGAATAAAATACCTAGGAATAAACCTACCTAAGGAGACAAAAGACCTGTATGCAGAAAACTATTAAGACGCTGATGAAAGAAATTAAAGATGATACAAACAGATGGAGAGATATACCATGTTCTTAGATTAGAAGAATCAACACTGTGAAAATGACTCTACTACCCAAAGCAATCTACAGATTCAACGCAATCCCTATCAAACTACCAATAGCATTTTTCACAGAACTAGAACAAAAAATTTCACAATTTGTATGGAAACACAAAAGACCCCAAAGTGCCAAAGCAATCTTGAGAAAGAAAAATGGAGCTGGAGGAATCAGGATCCCTGACTTCAGAGTATACTACAAAGCTACAGTAATCAAGACAGTATGTGGCACAAAAACAGAAATACAGATCAATGGAACAGGATAGAAAGCCCAGGTGTAAACCCATGCACGTATGGTCACCTTATTTTTGACAAAGGAGGCAAGAATATACAATGGAGAAGAGACAGCCTCTTCAATAAGTGGTGCTGGGAAAACTAGACAGCTACATGTAAAAGAATGAAATTAGAACATTCCATAACACCATACAGAAAAATAAACTCAAAATGGATTAAAGACCTAAATGTAAGGCCAGACACTATCAAACTCTTAGAGGAAGACATAGGCAGAACGCTCTATGACATAAATAACAGCAAGATACTTTTTGACCCACCTCCTAGAGATACAGAAATAAAAACAAAAGTAAACAAATGGGACCTAATGAAACTTAAAAGTTTGCACAGCAAAGGAAACCATAAACAAGACGAAAAGACAACCTCAGAATGGGAGAAAATATTTGCAAATGAAGCAACTGACAAAGGATTAATCTCCAAAATATACAAGCAGCTCATGCAGCTCATATCAGAAAAACAAAAAACCCAATCCAAAAAAGGGCAGAAGACCTAAATAGACATTTCTCCAAGAAGATATACAAATTGCCAACAAACACATGAAAGGATGCTCAACATCACTAATCATTAGAGAAATGCAAATCCAAACTACAATGAGGTATCACCTCACACCAGTCAGAATGGCCATTATCAAAAATCTACAAACAATAAATGCTGATGAGGGTGTGGAGAAAAGGGAACCCTCTTGCACTTTGGTGTAAAGTGATACAGCCACTATGGAGAACAGTATGGAGGTTACTTAAAAAACTAAAAGTAGAACTACCATATGACCCAGCAATCCCACTACTGGGCATATACCCTGAGAAAACCATAATTCAAAAAGAGTCATGTACCAAAATGTTCATTGCAGCTCTATTTACAATAGCCCGGAGATGGAAACAACCTAAGTGTCCATCATTGGATGAATGGATAAAGAAGATGTGGCACATATATACAATGGAATATTACTCAGCCATAAAAAGAAAAGAAATTGAGCTATTTGTAATGAGGTGGATAGATCTAATGTCTGTCATACAGAATGACGTAAGTCAGAAAGAGAAAGACAAATACTGTATGCTAACACATATATATGGAATCTAAAAAATAGGTTCTGAAGAACCTAGAGGCAGGACAGGAATAAAGAGGCAGATGTAGAGAATGGACTTGAGGACACGGGGAGGGGGAAGGGTAAGCTGGAACAAAGTGAGAGAGTGGCATGGACATATATACACTACCAAATGTAAAACAGATAGCTAGTGGGAAGCAGCCACGTGGCACAGGGAGATCAGCTCGGTGCTTTGTGGTCACCTAGAGGGGTGGGATAGGGAGGGTGGGAGGGAAACGCAAGAGGGAGGAGAAATGGGGATATATGTATATGTATAGCTGATTCACTTTGTTATATAGCAGAAACTAACACACCATTGTAAAGCAATTATACTCCAATAAAGATGTATAAAAAAAAAATTCAGGGGTTCCCTGGTGGCGCGGTGGTTGGTAGTCTGCCTGCCGATGCAGGGGACACGGATTCGTGCCCCGGTCCGGGAAGTTCCCATGTGCCGCGGAGCGGCTGGGCCCGTGAGCCATGGATGCCGAGCCTGCATGTCCGGAGCCTGTGCTCCGCAACGGGAGAGGCCACAACAATGAGAGTCCCGCGTACCGCAAAAATAAATAAATAAATAAATAAATTCAATACCTCTGTACATTTTTAAAAGTTTAAAAATAAATAAATAAAAGACAGATCATCCTCATAAATAAATAAATAAACAGATAAAACATTGGCATGTTAATTCCACGCTTCTTATGGAAAGCATTAATTACAATAAAAGTATCACTATGATGATATACAATATTTAACAAATTGTGGTTTACTGTTATGTTGCTTTTCACCATCTGCTTAATGAAAGGTTCTGTACTTTAGCTTACTATTATTTTATTAAGATTCCCATCAATTCCTTAATCCATATAAAAGCTATTTGCGTGTATTTAATTTATTGGCAATATTTACAGCCTAATTCCATCTATCTGTATTAATTAGTTCTTTTTCTACTAGACAAGGTTAACAGTCTCAGCCAGAGACACAAACACATAAGTCTTTGTAACTATCAGCATGACTTTTATTTTTTAATAACATTCTTTCCAACAACAGTACTCAATTCCAAGTCAATATCCTTTCTAGACTGAATCTCTGCAAATGCCTATCTGGACATCTTGCTTCCACTTCAATCTTCTTAGAAATCCTTCTATATGTATCAGCCAAGTGAATTTCTAAAAAACAAACTGATCACATTATTACTCATATTAATATCCTTAGCTTGCCACTAGGCAAAATCCTTACCATGGTCTATAAACTATCCATTTCATGAAGAACACTATTTCCCCACCTCCCTCACTACATAGCCAGACTAAGTATAAAAAAGTATTTACCTTTTCTTTGCCTGGCTAACTATTACTATCCTTCAGTTCTCAAATGCTAAAGAGGTCTTCATGAATTCCCAACTTCAATCAAATTGCCGTTTTAAAGCACCCCCTATATGCCATTCACAGAATTTAATTTGTAATTATATACTGACCTAAGTGGCTATTTCCACACAAAGTAAGCTCCACTAAGGCATGGATTATTTTACTTACAACTTACTGTATTCTAGTGTCAATAACAGTGCCCCATAGTGGCTGGTATTCAATAAATACTGGTTGAATGAATGAACGCTGATGATAATCATTAGAAGAGAAAAAAACTATAGCTATGAATTCAAACCCAGCAGTTAAATACTTAAATTTATGGTTTTTTGATAACTTTGCTGGGCAAGGAGACGTGGAAATGAGAGGTGGAGAAAGGATTTGTATAAAGACATTAGGGTTCTCTGTCTGAATTTAAACTTATGAAGTTGAAGGAATTCCCTGGGTGGTCCAGTGGTTAGGACTTGGTGCTTTCACTGCCAGGGCCTGCGTTCGATCCCTGGTCGAGGAACTAAAAACCCGCAAGCTGCATAGCATAGGCCAAAAAAATAAATAAGTAAAATAAACTTACAAAGTTGATAAACAACTGCTTTAGTCAATTATTAAATTTTATATAGAAAAGGTGGAAATGGGAAACAAATATTATTAGTCATAATTTATCTCTTTTGAGGGACTTCAGTAAGTTGTGTTTTAATTTTTTGTTTTTTAGGTAAGACGTGGATTTATTTAGAAATACACATTCCATAGGCAGAATGCAGACCATCTCAAAAGGCAAGAGTGGCCCCAGGGCATGGGGTCACCTTGGAAAGTGAGAGCGGCCAAGGGAGAAACACCCTCCACAGAGTTCGGGCCATCTCAGAAGGTGAGAGGCCTAGTAAGTTTATTAAGCAGGGAGAGCCCACTGACATCACACAAATCCTTTAAGAACTAGAAATTTAGCCAGTTGTTCATATTACAGGAAAAGAAATGCAATTCCTTTTAAGCTGAGAAATTTGTAAAAAAAATTGGACTTTGTGAAGCAAATATGAACTGTTTAATGAAAAAATATATATATGTATATATATAAGGTACATATCAAATCCTCTTGTAGGAATTTTAAAGGGATTACCTTCTTTTATTCTATGCAATTCTAACATTGTTTTCTATAATGCAAAATCTGAAAACTTTACATCTAAATATTTTCAGCAATTTCTTTTGAGATACTGGAAAAATTCAACCAGAGCAAAACTCAGCATGTTATTGAAATCTACATCAAGAACATAAATAAGTTATCTTTTCCAAACACTATGCTTTAATTCAAAGTGACATTTTTAGAGCACCTATTTGGAGAAAAAATTCTAAAGGGAATAAATGTCATGCAATTTTTTAAATTATAAAATCATATAAGGAAAGTAAGTCACAAAAACCTTTTCTATAATTATATTTGTCTAATCACATATATATGTACATAAACACATGCATAATTATTCTACCATAAAAATGGAGACACCAAAAGCTTCTAAATTGTCAACTCAAGAATATGTATAAACTTGATACCATGGGAAGCCAGTGTTTCATGGTCAATTACATTATATCATTCATATGTTTCTAAGACATTTAACATTCTGTATAAAGTTAGAATTTTTTAAAAGATTTTCAAATAATCACAGAGACTCACTTTTAGTAACCACATCATTTCTATTTTCTTCCCTTAAAATAAAAATATTTATAATCTTTTGCCCCAACTTCTCATAATAACATATTTACATTTAGTTACAGGTGTTAAAAGAAATTATAAAGAGATGAAGTACCATGCAGAGGATATTTGTTGAAAAACTTAAAAAATAAACTTTTATTTATAATGAATGGTTTTGGAATTGTTTAATAGTATTGCATACAAGTGGATACTTAAGTACTGTATCTGTAACAATGTAACATATATTAGTGGTCTTCTGACCACTCAAACATCAGCTTTAGTTTTAAATTTAGATATACTTTATATCAGTGCAGAAAACACTGACCCAAATTTGGACTTATTAAAATTCTGGTGAAAGATAAATATGCTTATCTGAAAGTCTCAAGTGAGAGTAAATGCTGGGCTTGGTGATTTTCAAAAACAAATATCCTTAGTATTAAGTCCAACATGACAGCTTTGTAGACTAGCATATAACTCAAGGTTAACATCTCATTAGCAAAATGAAAAAACTTTGAATTTGTGCTTTTACTTTCAATAGTCATCTATGTCTTTTCTAGATATTAAAATTTCATGTCAATTATAAAAGACCTATAAGATTTAGAAATGCATAATATAAAAAGTGAGAGTACCCTGTAATGTCACCACCAAGAAAAAATGACTACCATACAGTATTATTTCTTCTAACACCTTAGTTTTTAATACATAATTATAAAATTTTTAATATCTACAAAAGAAAATATGCAATATTTGAGTCATGAAGAATGACTAAAACTGGCATCCCTGAATCTTTTAGTAACTATTTAAGAAATACAATAGAAATAACCAAAATGAATCCTGAAATATAATGTTGTTAAAAAGACAACTTTATGGTTATTGCTTTTCATACTATGTTTAAGGAATATTAGACACCAAAGTCATCTAAAAAGAAAAGTGACAATGGTACCTGCAGACACACAGGGTTGGGTATGGGCCTGTTCCCACCAGCCAGACTAGAAAATCTCATGATTCATAGGTTATTGAGCAGAGTACACAGAAAGGTCTTTCCTCTCTAGTGGGGAATACGCAGCCCTAGACTGAGCACTTGAAAAGTGCTCATACAATTATACTCGCTTGCTTCCTTTTACACATCTGCCATCATCATGAGAGTATGACTGGGATAACCTACAGGAGAATGAGAAGTGGAAGAGCTTAATCATGTCGGTGACCATCCAAGAGCCAGTCTACACCAGTTATAAGAGTGAGCCCAGCCAAGACCAGCAGAGCTGCCTAGCCAACACCCACCTGACTCTGTAAGCAATAAACTTATTTTATACTACTAAGATTATGTGCTACTAAAATGCTTCTGGTTGATTGTTACACAGAATTATTGTGGCAACATGTAACGGAAACACTGTGTAAACTTTCACTTTGATCTTAAGGGAATCACAGAGCTTTGTATATTTCAAAATGAGATCTTCTTCTGCCATCTAAAATAATAAGATATGGGTTTCCCCGGTGGCGCAGTGGTTGAGAGTCTGCCTGCCGATGGAGGGGACAAGGGTTCGTGCCCCGGTCCGGGAAGATCCCACATGCCACGGAGCGGCTAGGCCTGTGAGCGATGGCCGCTGAGCCTGTGCGTCCAGAGCCTGTGCTCCGCAACGGGAGAGGCCATAACAGTGAGAGGGCTGTGTACCACAAAAAAATAAATTAATTAATTAAAAATAAAATAAAATAATAAGATAGTTGAACACTTGAAAATGTACACTTAAAATGGTTATAATGGTAAATATTATGTCATATGTATTTTAACACAGTAAAAAATGGAAAGGATCTTTCCATTATATAATGCCAGGCATTAATACCAAGGATGGCATTAAATACTCATCCCCAATCTAGGCCCTATCTTTCTTGCCCTTTTACTACTTGCACCTTATCTTCTAAGGATCCTGATCATCCTTACATACATGATGCTTTTTCTCTTGAGACTGTGCTCCCACTTTCCCCTTTACAGAAGCGTCCTTCCTTCTCTTTCCTGCTCTCTCTGGGTGACTCAACACATTCCTTAGGTGGGTTAACACCTCTTCTACAGGAAACGTTCCATAACTTCCCCTGCCAGGACACATGATATTTCTCTTCTTCCAAAATACCTACTATCAAGTTCTTGACACACTGTACTGTAATTATATTTATGTATTTATCTCCTCCAATTCAACTGTGCAACTAGAAAAAAGAAACCTTGCTTCTTCCTCATACTTGTGTTTATGGTACCTAAGAAAGGGCCTGGCACATAAGAGGTGCTGAATATAATTTTGCTTTATAAATACATATGCAAGTAAACAAGCAGACAAGCCAACCAGTCACACTCCCCTCCCAGGGCAGAAAGGAGGAGCTTTACCTTCTAATTCCTTCTATCCCTTTTTCCTCACCACTAAGGAAAGTACCCTGGAATAGGATCTCATTAACTGAAAGAAAAGTATCTAAGATTTATGAAGAAGACAGTAAATAGAAAAGCAGCTTCTGTACTCAGATACTTAGTGATAGTTATGAAAAAAGAAAAATTTTATACAGTAGCGCAGCTCTCTGTAAGTACTCTGAATCACAAAATACTGCACAGCTCCAAATATGTTTCCTGTCTCTATAATGGGAGCTACTTTTAAAAGTAAGGAAAGGATAAGGAATCTGGTCCCCTAACAACAGTTCAGTAAATATTAAAATGCAACTTCAGGAAGGAGATTTGCTTAAAAATGAGTTAGCATGACAGCAATAGAATTTTTTTAAGTAAAACTACTAAACAAGTAAAAGAAAGGACAAACCTGTTTCCCGCACTGATATTCAATGATATTCCAGAGTTTATATTTCATACACAAATTTTTATTTGCTGTTGAAAATACCACTTTAAATAAACTTTAAATAAATATATATTTCTTTAAATAAAGAACTATATATAAAGTAAAAAAATTAGATTTCGGTTAAGAGATTGATGAATGAACTACTGTGACTTTTTAGATTTGGCTCACTTTTTAATAAACCTTTAGCAGGAACACTATGAGATTTTCAAAACTATAGAACAATGAAGCTAAACAAAATTCCCTAGCTGGATTAGGAAATGACTTCCCATTAATTAAAAATATGAACAAACAGAACACTGTGTAACTTCATTATTCTTCTAACTTGTTTTTCTTACCCTTAGCTTTTACTAATAATATTCCCTCATTCATGATAGGCTAGCAAAGATTAAATAAGGTAAAATGAACAAATAAATAAACAGAATAGATTCCTTCATCCTTATAGTTCTATAAACCAATGAAATAATAATCTTATCTAATTATATTGTTTTCCTATCTTAGAAAAACAATTATTACAATTGGTTGTATCTGAACTCTTAAATGTATTAAAGATAATATGTATGAGAAAATAATTCCATTTTAAAGAAAATTACTCGGAAAAACAAAATGAATATCCATTATTTCCTTGAAATCTTTTTTATCATGGATCTATGTTAAAATATTATTTGAAATAAAAGCTACAAAAGGTTCCTTATCTATTTATTTTTCTGCCAATATGTCAGGTTACCATACAATATATCATTATTTTACGCACCCCCATAATTTTAATAATCAATGATTAAAAGTGATACAAAGTTAATGCACAGAAATCTCTTGCATTCCTATACACTAACGATGAAAAATCTAAAAGAGAAATTAAGAAAACACTCCCACTTACAATTGCAACAAAAAGAATAAAATCCTAGGAATAAACCTACCTAAGGAGACAAAAGACCTGTATGCAGAAAACTGTAAGACACTGATGAAAGAAATTATAGATGATACAAACAGATGGAGAGATATACCATGTTCTTGGATTGGAAGAATCAACATTGTGAAAATGACTCTACTACCCAAAGCAATCTACAAATTTAATTCAATCCCTATCAAACTACCAATGGCATTTTTCACAGAACTAGAACAAAAAATTTCACAATTTGTATGGAAACACAAAAGACTCCGAATAGCCAAAGCAATCTTGAGAAAGAAAAATGGAGCTGGAGGAATCAGGCTCCCTGACTTCAGACTATACTACAAAGCTACAGTAATCAAGACAGTATGGTACTGGCACTAAAATAGAAATATAGATCAATGGAACAGGATAGAAAGCTCAGAGATAAACCCATGCACATATGTTCACCTTATCTTTGACAAAGCAGGCAAGAATATACAATGGTAAAAAGACAGCCTCTTCAAAAGCGGTGCTGGGGAAACTGGATAGCTACATGTAAAAGAGTGAAATTAGAAAACTCCCTAACACCATACTCAAAAGAAACTCAAAATGGGTTAAAGACCTAAATGTAAGGCCAGACACTATAAAGCTCTTAGAGGAAAAAATAGGCAGAACACTCTATGACATAAATCACAGCAAGATCCTTTTGGGCCCACCTCCTAGAGATATGGAAATAAAAACAAAAATAAACAAATGGGACCTAATGAAACTTAAAAGCTTTTGCACAGCAAAGGAAACCATAAACAGGACCAAAAGACAACCTCAGAATGGGAGAAAATATTTGCAAATGAAGCAACTGACAAAGGATTAATCTCCAAAATATACAAGCAGCTCATGCAGCTCAATATCAAAAAAACAAAAACACCAATCCAAAAATGGGCAGAAGACCTAAATAGACATTTCTCCAAAGAGGATATACAGATTGCCAACAAACACATGAAAGAATGCTCAACATTACTAATCCTTAGAGAAATTCACATCAATACTACAGTGAGGTATCACTTCACACTGGTCAGAATGGCCATCATCAAAAAATCTACAAACAATAACTGTCGGAGAGGGTGTGGAGAAAAGGGAACCCTCTTGCACTGTTGGTGGGAATGTAAATTGATACAGCCATGGAGGTTGTATGGAGGTTCCTTAAAAAACTAAAAATAGGGGCTTCCCTTGTGGCGCAGTGGTTGGGGGTCCACCTGCCGATGCAGGGGACACGGGTTCATGCCCTGGTCCAGGAGGATCCCACATGCCGCGGAGCGGCTGGGCCCGTGAGCCATGGCCGCTGAGCCTGTGCGTCTGGAGCCTGTGCTCCGCAACGGAAGAGGCCACAACAGTGAGAGGCCCGCATACCACACACACAAAAAAAAAACAACTAAAAACAGAACTACCATATGACCCAGCAATCCCACTACTAGGCATATATGCTGAGAAAACCATAATTCAAAAAGAGTCACGTACCACAATGTTCACTGCAGCTCTATTTACAATAGCCAAGACATGGAAACAACCTAAGTGTCCATCAACAGATGAATGGATAAAGAAAATGCGGCACATATATACAATGGAATATTTCTCAGCCATAAAAAGAAACTAAATTGAGTTATCTGTAGTGAATTGGATGGACCTAGAGTCTGTCATACAGAGTGAAGTCAGAAAGAGACAAACAAATACTGTATGCTAACACATATATATGGAATCTAAAAAAAAAAAAAAATGGTTCTGAAGAACCTAGAGGCAGGACAGGAATAAAGAGGCAGATGTAGAGAATGGACTTGAGGACACGGGGAGGGGGAAGGGTAAGCTGGGACAAAGTGAGAGAGTGGCATGGACATATATACACTACAAAATGTAAAACAGATAGCTAGTGGGAAGCAGCCGCATAGCACAGGGAGATCAGCTCGGTGCTTTGTGACCACCGGAGGGAGGGTGGGAGGGTGGGAGGGAGACGGAAGAGTGAGGAGATATGGGGATATATGTATATGTATAGCTGATTCACTTTGTTATACAAGAGCAACTAACACAACAATGTAAAGCAATTATACCTCAATAAAGATGTTTAAAAAATTAATTAAAAAAATGATTAAAAGTGATATAAAATAATATCCCTGAAGATGACGAGAAAAAATAAAACTGACCTAAGTAAATTTGGAAAACGGTATTTTAACTTGCTACTATTGAGCTGAAGATGAAAAGAACTGTACATAAACATAGTAGTCTTGTTGGTGTGTTTTCTTATGGGGACGGAAGTTAATAACTCTGAAACTAGTTTACATGCACTGAATTCAGGTTGAACAAATAGACAAACTGTAGTAATGGAAAGGAGGTTCCTCAAGGTCAGAGAACAAATTTACAAATAAGCAAGGGAGAAAGGCTGGAATGAACCCTGTGGTGCTGGATTACAGTTGGAGACACCAGTACAAACTCATTTGCTTTAATATGTATGCAGATACAGACTAGCTAGATGCGGAAATAATTAGAGATGTATGTACACATATATTTTCTAGGGCTGTCAACTGAGAGGCCCTATCAAAGTGACACCCCAGTAGCAGCAAGCATACCTATAGCCCACAGATTAGTTTCTAAATATAATTTTTGTGTGTGTGTGTGGTACGCGGGCCTCTCACTGCTGTGGCCTCTCCCATTGCGGAGCACAGGCTCCGGACGCGCAGGCTCAGCGGCCATGGCTCACGGGCCCAGCCGCTCCGCGGCATGTGGGATCCTCCCGGACCAGGGCACGAACCCGTGTCCCCTGCATCGGCTGGCGGACTCTCAACCACTGCGTCACCAGGGAAGCCCTCTAAATATAATTTGTCAATGGAAGGAACCAGGGATCAATGGAGAAATGGCTGAGCTGGAGAAATTTTAGGACTGGGGCAGGAAAAATAGAAGATGAGCCTGGAGTACATTAGAGTGACAGAAGGTAAGGAAGTACTTGAGAGAGAGGGGAAAAAAGGCTGAAGCATGTCAGAAGGACACAGGAACCAATCTGAAAGAACTCCCAATGGCCAAAGCCGATATGACAGCTTTATAGTTTCTATCAAAATTTGAAACATGAATACCCTTTGACACAGCCATTTTACTTCCTGTTATCCACCAGATAAATACACATGTATACACATGTATTAGGATGTTTACTGTAGCACTGCTTATATAACAGCAAAGAGCTGGACACAAACTAAATATACAGCAGTAGGGAAATGGTTATATAAACTACAGCACATCTATTCAATGGAATGCCATGAAGTACAGTTTTTTGGTTTGGGGTTTTATTTTTTGTATATCTTAGGTATTGACAAAGATTTCTATAGGTGAGGCACTGTATTTTAGTGGCTGAAAGAATTCTAAAGCCAGACTAGAACTCGATTCACATCTAGACTGTTAACCACTTTTTATAACTTTAGACAAGTTCTTCTACCTTGTTGTGCTTGTAAACAATAACCTTGTATTTTACTGATTCTTAGACACTCATTTTCTCTCCACATTTCAACATCTCTAAAATTAGAATATGTCTTATAATAGAATTTTAGGTTCCTAAACTTCAGAAACAAACTGTTTTAAAAGTTCATTAACTCAAAAACACTCATCATAATCAAGTGGTAACAGTTGGGATTCTCTTCTGACTTTTTAAAAATCTCTTACACACTGCCTAATTTTCAACTGGAATGGGTTTTTTCATTAGGTTCCAGACACAACTAACTTGTTATTATTTTTCCTTGTTTATTTTTTAAAAATACATCTCAGTTTTTTTTCCATTCCCATATTATTTCAATTCTCATATATTTGTTAGGCTTTGAGACCTCTATAAACTCACACTACTGGCAAATATCAAGTACTAAAATGCATTCAAACTTATATATGAACCAAGACCTAAACTCTCTAATTTAAGTAAGCATTTTGCTTTGGGATTTTCCTTAACAACTAAGGTAAGTATGCTTTTTGGTATTTTCATTTGGCTTACTGAAGCACACTGAAAATCATTTCAATCACCTTAAAATTCTGATGCTATCAGCAAAACATTACATGCAAATGATCTGATCATCCTGATTAGTAACTTTGTACAACAGAATTAATCTCACAGTTTTAATGTTTTATATCAGATTTTGAATGCATTCTAATATACATCTATTTTGGAATATACATTTTATTTCTCCAACAAAACATTTAACAAGAACACTACCATGTATTTATCATATGTTCAAATTCACACAGAAAAAGCAAACAGTGAAGGTCTAAATACCAATCTTTAACATATCTATTAAGTGACATGAATCTTACAAGAACATGATCCAAATGCTATCTTTGCTTTCTTTTTTACCAGATTCCTATGACTCTAAATACCATGATCTAAGATTTTTTTTTTAAACCTCCATTGCTTACTTGAAAAAATGAGATTTGAGATTTTGAAAGTTCATGAACCTAAGAAATAACATGGTTTATAAGAGTATTATCAATTGAAAATATCATTTCCTTCTAATGACTTCCAACATTATTTGAAACTCATTTTTCTAGAACATCAACAATTCTCTCAAAAAATAGAGGAAAATCAAACACTACTCATCTTAGAGGGTAAAATTACTTCAAAAAATAAACAGCTGGCAAAAATGACACTTGAAAATGGTGGTGCTATGAGTTCGACAAATATTTATATTTTTGTACCTAATGAGTAGAAGAGACAGAATAGTATAGTTCAAGATAGACATCAGATTTTTGTAAATTTACAAGGGTTCTTCTTCTGTAGATACAACTTTGCAGCTATCAAATGAGAAACGAACAGGCAAAGAGAAACATGGAAACTATAATGAACATTCCCCATCTCTGTTGAACCATATATAGAATATTGCTAATAAAAATTTTCAAGAAGCACTAAAATTTAAGAGAAATGTACACTTCTTACTCCATGAAGAAGTTTTTGCATGGACACTTACTTTCATTTCTCTTGCATAAATACCCAGGAGTGGAATGACTAGACCATATGTTACGCGCATGTTTAACTTTTTAAGAAACTGACAAACTATTGTCTAAAGTGGCTGCATCATTTTACATTGCCACTAGGAGTGTACGAGAGTTTCAGTTACTCGACAGCTCTGCCAATACATGGTGTGAACAGTCTTTTTTAATTTTAGCCATTTTAATAGGTGTGTAATAGTATCTCATCATGGTTTTATTCGTATTTCTCTAATGACTAATGATATTAAGCATCTGTTCATGTGCATATTTGCCATTCATCTATCTTCTTTGGTAAAAGTGTTCAAAACTTTAGCCCATCCATTTTTTTAATGAGATGTTTGTTTTCCTATTACTGAAAACTGAAAGTTCTTTACATATTATGAATACAAGTCTTTTCTTCAACCTATTCTTTACAAATAATTTATCTCAGTCTGTGGCTTTTCTTTTCATTCTCTTAACAGTGACTTTTGAAAAGCAGAAGTTTTTATTCTGATGAAAGTCCAAGTCAATTTGTTCTCTTACAGATGGTGCTTTGGGTGAAATCTTGAACAAACCTAAGATAACAAAGAAAACTCCTCCCGGGGCTCTGGTCCTTCTCTCACAGGTACCTCCTTGCATTAACAGGCCTCAAATAAAAATGAGTAAGCAAAAAAAGAAAAAAGAAACAAACACAGGATCCATACAAAGCTATTACCAGAAAATTAAGGAGAAAAATGAATAGGAAAAACAAATGACAAAGGAAGAATAATTTAACATCAAGCAATAAATTACAGTACATCCATACATGAGATACAAGGCAGCTAAAAATGAATAAGGAACCTCTTTACATACAGATACAGACAGGTCCTAAAATAAATTGTTAAACGAAAAAGGCAAGGAACAGAGGAGCAGGTATCTACCACATATCTAGGAAAGGGGGGATTTAACTGTATATAAATAAAATAATCTGGAAAAATACATAAGAACTTGACATATTGGTTACGTCTGGGAACGGGAAATGGGTACGTGGGGTATAGAGGCGAGAAGAAGACTTTTCACTCTATACTCTTTCATATCTTTTAAATTTTCAGCCATGTGAATATCTCACTTTTATTAAAAATTAAATTCAAAAAAACTGAATGATACTTATGGTCTTTTCAACAATTATTTAATTATTGTGATGCAAGAAAAAGATTAAGTCATTGCTTTCTGAGACTAAAATGTATCCCTTAAAAAATACAGTTTTTCAGGAAAGAATGAAGAACTTTACTCAGTTTTCTATTGAAACTCAAGACCTTCTAGCTTCAGAAATATATACTACATTCTGTTACTATTTGGTAATATGAAGTAAAGTACAATTTATTAACTAAGAAAAAAGTAAATGAATTAGGCAAGCCTCAGTTAGCCAACGACATTATATACATTAGAAGTAAATAATACTTAGTGGGTACACACTATGAGCCAGGAGCTATGCTAAATACTTTGCCTGTATTATCACATTTGAATGTCACAATAATCTATTAAGTAAATGCTATCATTATTTCTATTTTCCAAATGAAGAATCTAAGAGCAGAGGTAACTTGCCATGTCAAACAGCAAGTAAGTTGTGGAGCCAGGTATAAAGCGAGGCAGTCTGACATCAGGGCCTGGGCTGACACTCATTAGGCCATGAGGCCTGTCCTACACATTCCATTAAATAAGGTACAATAAAGTTCTAGGCAGATAATCTTGTATATACTCTTCAGTAATTCATATTTTATAAACTCTGAAGTTCTTAGATTTTGAATTAATTCATTTAAATTTCTGTGTATCGGACTTCACTGGTGGCGCAGTGGTTAAGAATCTGCCTGCCAATTCAGGGGACACGGGTTCGAGCCCTGGTCCGGGAAGATGCTGCAGAGCAACTAAGCCCGTGCACCACAACTGCTGAGCCCACACGCCTAGAGCCCGAGCTCCACAACAAGAAAAGCCACCGCAATGAGAAGCCTGCACAACCCAACGAAAAGCAGCCCCCACTCGCCTCAACTAGAGAAAGCTCATGCACAGCAAAGAAGACCCACCGAAGCCAAAAATAAATTAATTAATTAAAAAATTTTTTCTATGTATCTTTTTTTAACATCTTTATTGGAGTATAATTGCTTTACAATGGTGTGTTAGTTTCTGCTTTATAACAAATTGAATCAGTTATACATATACATATGTTCCCACATCTCTTCCCTCTTGTGTCTCCTTCTCTCCCACCCTCCCTATCCCACACCTCTAGGTGGTCACAAAGCACCGAGCTGATCCCCCTGTGCTATGCAGCTGCTTCCCACTAGCTATCTGTTTTACATTTTGTAGTGTATATATGTCCATGCCACTCTCTCACTTTGTCTCAGCTTACCCTTCCCCCTCCCCGTGTCCTCAAGTCCATTCTCTACATCTGCCTCTTTATTCCTGTCCTGCCTCTAGGTTCTTCAGAACCATTTTTTTTTTTTTAGATTCCATATATATGTGTTAGCATACAGTATTTGTTTGTCTCTTTCTGACTTCACTCTGTATGACAGACTCTAGGTCCATCCAATTCACTACAGATAACTCAATTTAGTTTCTTTTTATGGCTGAGTAATATTCCTTTGTATATATGTGCCACTTCTTCTTTATCCATTCATCCGATGATGGACACTTAGGTTGTTTCCATGTCTTGGCTATTGTAAATAGAGCTGCAATGAACATTTTGGTACATGACTCTTTTTGAATTATGGTTTTCTCAGGGTATATGCCCAGTAGTGGGATTGCTGGGTCGTATGGTAGTTCTATTTTTAGTTTTTTAAGGAACCTCCATACTGTTCTCCATAGTGGCTGTATCAATTTACATTCCCACCAACAGTGCAAGAGGGTTCCCTTTTCTCCACATCCTCTCCAGCATTTATTGTTTGTAGATTTTTTGATGATGGCCATTCTGACCAGTGTGAGATGATATCTCATTGTAGTTTTGATTTGCATTTCTCTAATGATTAATGATATTGAGCATCCTTTCATGTGTTTGTGGCAATCTGTATATCTTCTTTGGAGAAATGTCTAGGTCTTCTGCCCATTTTCTGATTGGGTTTTTTGGTTTTCTGATATTGAGCTGCATGAGCTGCTTGTAAATTTTGGAGATTAATCCTTTGTCAGTTGCTTCATTTGCAAATATTTTATCCCATTCTGAGGGTTGTCTTTTGGTCTTGTTTAGGTTTCCTTTGCTGTGCAAAAGCTTTTAAGTTTCATTAGCTCCCATTTGCTTATTTTTGTTTTTATTTCCATTTCTCTGGGATCTATGTATCTTTGAAAACTGGTGGACCTTACTTTTTAGATAGAATGCAATCCTTAGGATATAAATTACAGCAAGTCACCAAAAGGCAAAATCCTAGTTTCACAAGTTTTGTGCTTTAATTACATGAATTACCTTCTTTAATTCAGATGTCTAATGAAGGCAGAGGCAGAAAGTGTTTTTTAAAATGTATATAGTGCATTATTATTAATCAGGTAAAAGAACAGAACAAAAATACATGGAGGGCTAAGTGTGAAATTTTGCAGGGTGACATTCTAACATATTTATATAACAATTTTATCAAAAATGAGATTTCATTAGTAACCTCTAGATGCAATAAAAGAGATATTTTAGTATGTCTTCTTTTTTCTGACTAAATTTGGCTACATTTTTCCATTTGTATTCAGGTTGTTTCCTGAATCTATAAGAATTCTGATTCTTTTTTTAAAAATTATTTTCATTATTAGTATATCAAAGTATTAGAAGGTCAAGTATTTTTTAGCCATCTGTTCCAACTACAGCATCCACATCACTTCATAAACAGAGGCAGTTTTATCGACGATGCCCTGTAAGTGAGGCACATAATCATACCAGCTGCCCAACTAGTCCAAGCATGCCTGCTATGCAAACAGCTCTTCTTTCTCTGAAATAATTGTGTCCACTGGGCCAATTGAATGCCGTGCTTCTCCAGCATTCCCTCTGCCAACTGTGACAGCTGTTGCAAGAAAGTCTACAGTGCATCCACTGCCACTCACATTCCACCCTAAACTGGGTGCAAAACATCTCTGAATAATGTACTCCTCTGAAAGAATGCAGTCAATTAGAGGCTTAAATGCCATCAGTATCATAATATGGCTCACAAGAAGTTACAGTAATTAATATATACAAACACAAATTCGTTTCACATTACTACTTTCACATATCACAACCCAGTAAGATCCATTGGATCAAACCATTAATATTTAATAAATAAAATGCATTACAAACCTTATAACAGTCATTGAAGTGACCAGGATAACCAATTACTACTGATTGAATTAAGACCAAACAGCTCTTATCTTAAACTTCTCTTAAACTCAAGCATCCAGAAGACACTCACAAACTGTTATGAAAGCAAGACAATAAAATAATCTAGCTCAATGTTGTCTAATAAAAACATATTGCAACATACGTATGTAATTTTAAATTTTCTAATAGCTGAATTTTTAGAACGAAAGGGAAAAGGTGAAATTAATTCTAATAATATATTTTATTTAACCAAAAAGATCAAAAATAAAATATTTTAACATATAATCACTATAAAAGTTATTAAGAGATTTTATATTCTTTTCTTAAAACCAAGTCCTTGAAATCCACTGTATATTTTATATATACATAACATCTTAATTAAGGGGCTAAATATCAAACATAAATTTTTTAATCTGTATTTAGATTTCATCAGAGTTTAAAAAGTAGTTCATGTATCTAAGTTGTTCAAAATATACTTCAGTTTTCCAATAACACATTCATGTACCACATAAACACATGCCTTCAATATTTTCATACACATTGACAAAATTGGTTCATCTTTTTTTAATTTTTTATATCTTTATTGGAGTATAATTGTGTTACAATGTTGTGTTAGTTTCTGCTGTACAACAAAGTGAATCAGCTATATGTATACATATATCCCCATATCCCCTCCCTCTTGAGCCTCCCTCCTACCCTCCCTATCCCACCTCTCTAGGTCACCACAAAGCACCTAGCTGATCTCCCTGTGCTATGCAGCAGCTTCACACTACCCATGCATTTTACATTTGGTAGTGTATATATATCAATGCTACTCTCTCACTTCGCCCCAGCTTCCGTTTCACCCCCACCGTGTCCTCAAGTCCGTTTTCTATGTCTACGTCTTTATTCTGCTCCTGCCACTAGGTTCATCAGTACCACTTTTTTAGATTCCATATATGTGCATTAGCATACGGTATTTCTGTTTCTCTTTCTGAGAAATAACTCAGTTTTGTTCCTTTGTATTGCTGATTAATATTCCATTGTATATATGTGCCACATCTTTATCCACTCATCTGTCTATGGACATTTAGGTTGCTTCCATGTCCTGGCTATTGTAAATAGTGCTTCAGTGAACGTTGTGGTAAATGTCTCTTTTTGAATTATGGTTTCTCAGGGTATATGGCCAGTAGTGGGATTGCTGGGTCATACGGTAGTTCTAATTTTTGTTTTTTTAAGGAACCTCCATATTGTTCTCCATAGTGGTTGTATTAATTTAAATTCCCACCAACAGTGAAAGAGGGTTCCCTTTTCTCCACACCCTCTCCAGTATTTATTGTTTGCAGATTTTTTCATGACGGCCATTCTGACTGGTGTGAGGTGATACCTCATTGTAGTTTTGATTTGCATTTCTCTAATAATTAGTGATGCTGAGCACCCTTTCATGCGTTTGTTGGCAATCTGTATAGTTTCTTTGGAGAAATATCTATTTATTCTTCTGCCCATTTTTGGATTGGGTTGTTTGTTTTTTTGATATTGAGCTGCATGAGCTCCTTGTAAATTTTGGAGATTAATCCTGTGTCAGTTGCTTCGTTTGCAAATATTTTCTCCCATTCTGAGGGCTGCTTTTCGTCTTCTATATGGTTTCCTTTCCTGTGCAAAAGCTTTTAAGTTTCATTAGGTCCCATTTGTTTATTTTTGTTTTTATTTTCATTTTTCTAGGAGGTGGGTCAAAAATGATCTTGTGATGTACGTCATACAGTGTTCTGCCTATGTTTTCCTCTAAGAGTTTTATAGTGTCTGGCGTTACATTTAGGTCTTTAATCCATTTGGAGTTGATTTTTGTGTATGGTGTTAAGGAGTGTTCTAATTTTATTCTTTTACATGTAGCTGTCCAGTTTTCCCAGCACCACTTATTGAAGAGGCTGTCTTTTCTCCACTGTATATTCTTGCCTCCTTTATCAAAGATAAAGTGACCATATGTGTGTGGGTTTATCTCTGGGCTTTCTATCCTGTTCCATTAATCTATATTTCTATTTTTGTGCCAGTACCATACTGTCTTGATTACTGTAGCTTTGTGGTATAGTCTGAAGTCAGGGAGCCTGATTCCTCCAGCTCCATTTTTCTTTCTCAAGATTGTTTTGGCTATTCAGGGTCTTTTGTGTTTCCATACAAATTGTGAAATTTTTTGTTATAGTTCTGTGAAAAATGCCATTGGTAGTTTGATAGGTATTGCACTGAATCTGTAGATTGCTTTGGGTAGTAGAGTCATTTTCACAACGCTGATTCTTCCAATCCAAGAACATGGTATCTCTCTCCATCTATTTGTATCATCTTTAATTTCTTTCATCAGTGTCTTATAATTTTCTGCATACAGGTCTTTGTCTCCTTAGGTAGGCTGATTCTTAGGTATTTTATTCTTTTTGTTGCAGTGGTAAATGGGAGTGTGTACTTAATTTCTCTTTCTGATTTTTCATCATTAGCGTCTACAAATGCAAGGGATTTCTGTGCATTAATTTTGTATCCTGCTACTTTACCAAATTCATTTATTAGCTATAGTAGTTAGCTATAGTAGTAGCTATAGCAGTTTTCTGGTAGAAAACTACTGGTTTTCTGGTAGAATCTTTAGGATCCTCTATGTATAGTATCATGTCACCTGCAAACAGTGACAGCTTCACTTCTTTTTCGATTTGGATTCCTTTTATTTCTTTTTCGTCTCTGATTGCTGCGGCTAAAACTTCCAAAACTATGTTGAATAATAGTGGTGAGAGTGGGCAACCTTGTCTTGTTCCTGATCTTAGCGGAAATGCTTCAGTATTTCACCACTGAGAACGATGTTGGCTGCTACTCCAGCTTTCTTTTGATTTCCATTTACATGGAATATCTCTTTCCATCCTCACTTTCAGTCTGTATTTGTCCCTAGGTCTGAAGTGGGTCTCTTGTAGACGGCACATATACATATCTTGTTTTTGTATCCATTCAGCCAGTCCATGTTTTTTGGTTGGAGCATTTAATCCATTTACATTTAAGGTAATCATTGATATGTATGTTCCTATTACCATTTTCTTAATTGTCTGGGGCTTTTTATTGTAGGTCTCTCCTTCCTTTGTGTTTCCTGCCTAGAGAAGTTCCTTTAGCATTTGTTGTAAAGCTGGTTTGGTGGTGCTGAATTCTCTTAGCTTTTGCTTGTCTGTAAAGGTTTTAATTTCTTTGTCATATCTGAATGAGATCCTTGCTGGGTAGAGTAATCTTGGTTGTAGGTTTTTCCCTTTCATAACTTTAAATATGTCCTGCCACTCCTTTCTGGCTTGCAGAGTTTCTGCTGAAAGATCAGCTGTTAACCTTATGGGGATTCCCTTGTGTGTTATTTGTTGTTTTTCCCTTGCTGCTTTTAATATGTTTTCTTTAATTTTTAATAGTTTGATTAATATGTGTCTTGGCATGTTTCTCCTTGGATTTATCCTACATGGGACTCTCTGTACTTCCTGGAATTGATTGACTATTTTTTCCCATATTAGGGAAGTTTTCAACTATAATCTCTTCAAATATTTTCTCAGTCCCTTTCTTTCTCTCTTCTTCTTCTGGGACCCCTATAGTTCCAATGTTGGTGCATTTAATATTGTCCCAGAGGTCTTGAGACTGTCCTCAGTTCTTTCCATTCTTTTTTCTTTGTTCTGCTCTGTGGTAGTTATTTCCACTATTTTATCTTCCAGGTCACTTATCCGTTCTTCCGCCTCAGTTATTCTGCTATTGATCCCTTCTAGAGAATTTTTAATTTCATTTATTCTGTTGTTCATCAGTTTGTTTGCTCTTTAGTTCTTCTAGGTCCTTTTAAATGTTTCTTGTATTTTCTCCATTCTATTTCCAATATTTTGTATCATCTTTACTATCATTATTCTGAATTATTTTTCAGGTAGATTGCCTATTTCCTCTTCATTTGTTAGGTCTGGTGGGTTTTTGCCTTGCTCCTTCATCTGCTGTGTGTTTCTCTGTCCTCTCATTTTGCTTAACTTACTGTGTTTGGTTCGTAGTTCGCATTATTTTTGGTATCTGCCCCCAGTGGCTAAGGTTGGTTCAGTGGGTTGTGTAGGCTTCCTGGTGGAGGGGACTGGTGCCTGTGTTCTGGTGGGTGGGGCTGAATCTTGTCTTTCTGGTGGGCAGGGCCACGTCTGGTGGTGTGTTTTGGGGTTTTTGTAAACTTAGTATGATTTTAGGCAGTCTCTCTGCTAATGGGTGGGGCTGTGTTCCTGTCTTGCTAGTTGTTTGGCATGGGGCATCCAGCACTGGAGTCTGCTGGTCATTGGGTGGAGCTGGGTCTTAGTGTTGAGACAGAGATCTCTGGGAGAGCTCTCGCCAATTGATATTACGTGGGGCCAGGAGGTCGCTGGTGGTCCAATGTCCTGAACTCGCCTCTCCCACCTCAGAGGCTCAAGCCTGACACCAGGCCAGAGCACCAAGAGCCTGTCATCCAAACGGCTCAGATGAAAAGGGAGAAAAGAAGAAAATAAATAAAATTAAAAAAAATAAATTTTTTAAAAATTATTAAAATTTAAAAATATTAGTAATAGAAAAATAGGAGAGCAACTAAACCAATAAACAAATCCACCAATGATAACAGGCACTAAAAACTATACTAAGAAAAACTTCAAAATTAGAAACAAATCAGTCACAGACAACAAACCCCAAGTCTACAGTTGCTCCCAAAGTCCACCGCCTCAATTTTGGGATGATTCATTTTCTATTCAGGTATTCCACAGATGCAGGGTACATCAAGTTGATTGTGGGGATTTAATCCGCTGCTCCTGAGGCTGCATGAAGCTCCTGGGCTTCAGCTTTGGTTTTGGCCCCACTGCTGGGTGTAGGTCGCCCTCAGGCATCTATTCCCACCCAGACAGGATGGGGTTAAAGCAGCGGCTGATTAGGGGGCTCTGGCTCACCTATGCCAGGGGGAGGGAGGAGTACAGGTAGCTACAACTGGATTGCGGAGTGTGTCTGTGGTGGCAGAGACCCGTGTGACATTGCAACAGCCTGAGGCATGCCGCGTGTTCTCCTGGAGAGGTTGTCCCTGGATCATGAGACCCTGGCAGTGGCTTACCCAAAGCCACCTTCTTCCTACATTTGAGCTTACCAAATTATTTTTTACCCAAAGTATTAATTGGACTGTGTCTCTTTTATCACATGACTCATATAAACTAAATAAAAGTACATGCAAGTTTTCAAATTTTGAATCAACTGATCTTTGCTATTGTGGGAAAGATCTTACATCCTATGAGCAACTGTATAGTGCCTTAAGTGAAAATCTTATATTTTTTGTATTCTCCTAAGTTTTTAACAAAATTTCCACAACATAATCATCTTTTTTACCACCTCACCATCTAAAAATGACTTACATGTGATCACGTAAGTTTTTAAAAACCTAAGAAATCTATTAAAAACCTACTGCCAATAATAAGCAAATTTTAAAAGGTCTCTGAAAAACAAGGTCAATATACAAAACTGAACTGTATTCCAATATATTACAACAAACAATTAGAAAATTAAATCAACAAAATATAATGTCAATATAATAGCATAAAAAAACATGAAACACTTAGAGATAGATTTAACAAAATATGTGCTAGACCTAAATGCTGAAAGCCACAAATTTGTTAAAACAAATTAAGGAAGAAAAATTAATAGAAAGATATACCATGTTCACGTTTATGGACTGACAGACTCAATTGTGTTAAGATGTCAATTTTCTCAAAACTGATCTAAAGATTTAAGGTAATCCAAATCAAAATTACAGCAGGCATTTTGGCAGAAACTGACAAGAAGATTCTAAAATTTACATGAAAATGCAAATGACTGAGAATTAGCCAAATCAATTTTTAAAAAGAACAAAATTGAATGACTTTATAATACCAGACTTCAAGGTGGTCTATAAAGAAAGCTACAGTATTCAGAAGAGAGTATTATCACTATAAGGAAAGGCACAGATCAATGGAACTGAATATAGCATCCAGAAATTGATCTACCCATACATATTCAATTGATTTTTTTAAAGATGTTAAAGTAATTCAATGAAAACAAAGATAATTTTTTCAATAAATGGTGGATAGTCACTGGGAAAAAAATAAACCTCAACCCTTAAGTCACACATACCAAAATTAACTCAAAATTGACCACCATAAAAGCAAAACTACAAATGGGGCTTCCCTAGTGGCTCAGTGGTTAAGAATCTGCCTGCCAAAGCAGGGCACAAAGGTTCGAGCCCTGGTCCGGGAAGATCCCACATGCCGCAGAGCAACTAAGCCCGTGCGCCACAACTACTGAGCCTGTGCTCTAGAGCTCACAAGCCACAACTACTGAAGCCTGTGTGCCTAGAGCCCATGCTCCGCAACAAGAGAGGCCACCACAGTTAAGAAGCCCACACACCGCAACAAAGAGTAGCCCCCGCTCACTGCAACTAGAGAAAACCCACACACAGCAACAAAGATCCATTGCAGCCAAAAATAAAATAAAAAATAAAATAAATAATTTTTTTAAAAAAGCTACAAATGTTCTAGAAGAAAGCATAAAAGAAATAGTTGTGATTTGGAGGGAGGTAATTTCTTAGGATATGAAAAACATGAAACATAAAAGAAAAAAATTATAAGTTGGACTTCATCAAAATTATAAACTTCTGCTCTGTGAAAGGCATTATTTAGAAAATGAAGAGATAAACCACAATGTGGAAGAAAATCCACTGCATATATCTGACAATATACTGATATCCAGAATATTTACAACTCATTCATAAAAAGATAACTTAATAATAAGAAGATACATAAATGGTCAACAGTCAAACTAAAACCATAGTTACATACAACTAGTCATCCATTAGAGTAGCTAAAACTAAAAACACAGGCTATACCAAATGTTATAAAGGATGTGAAGCAACTGGCTCTCAAACACTATTGGTGGGAATATAAAATGATATATATTTAGAAAACAGTTTGATAGTTTCCTATAATGTAAAACACACACTTACTGGCAATTTCACTCCCAGGTATCTACCCAAGAGAAATGAAAATATATGTCCACACAAAAACCTGTATAAGAATTTTCACAGCAGTTTTATTAATAATAGTAAAGACTGGAAAGGACCCAAATATCTATCAATAAGTAAACAGATAAACAATTACCCATACAATGAAATACCACTGAGTAAAAAAAATGAATAAATTATGCACATGCTTACATGGATGACTCTCAAGAGCATTTTGCTAATCAAAAGACATCAGACATAAAACAGTACATACTATACGATTACATTTATTTAAAATTCCAAAAGGCAGGGGGCGGGGAATCTATTGAGACAGAATTCATATCAGTGATTGTCTGGGGCTGGGATGAAGGATGGAGAAATTGAGCACAAAAAGGACAAGGAACCTCTAAGGGATGATGGAAACATTCTACATCTTGATTGTTGTGGTGGTTACATGATTATGCATTTGTCAAAAATCATCAACTGTATATTTTAAATAAATTCATTTTACTTCCTATAAATTATACCTCAGTAAAGTTAGTTTTTTAAAACTATAATGAGATACCATTTCTCACCTATCCAATTGACAAAATTCAAAAGCCTGACAACAAATTTGTTGAAAAGGCTGTTCGGAAGCAGGCACTCTCAAACATTACTGATAGGTACGTAAAATGAGAGAAAATAGTTGGAAAGGAATTTGATAATATTTATAAAACTACATAAGTATTTACCCTCTGATCTACCAATCCCATGTCGAGGAATTTACCCCAAAGAAGCACCTACACAATCATGAAACAACATATATACAACATTATTTGTCAGAGTAAACACTGGAAATAATCTAAATGCCTTTCTATGGAAACTGGTTGAATAAAGTATAGTTCATCTATTTAAAGGATATAAGGAATACAGGTACTATAAGCAAAAGAATAAGGAAGATCTCTACAAACTGATATGGAGTGATTTCAACGATAATGGTGTTAAGTTAAAAAACATGCAAAAGAATATGTATAGTAAGAGAGTTTTGTGTAAAAAACATAGAAATGAGACTATGAATATATGTATATATCTGCTTGCTTCTTGAAAAATGCTATAAGAATAAACAAGAAGTTAGTAAAAGTTATTACCCATGGAGAATATGTGGAAACGAGGAAGAAGGGATATGAAAAAGAGTGAGACTTCCGAGTATAGTTTTTATACAGTTTTCATTTTTGTAGATGTAACTAAATTACAGATCTTGATATAGGAAGACTCTCTCGAATTATATGGTGGGTCCAATCTAATCACATGAGCCTCTAAAATCAGAGAACCTTTCCCAGCTGGTCAGAGAGATAGGACTGAAGGGAAAAAAAGAAGAAGAAGAAGAAAAAAAGGATGCATGAGAGGATCTCAACCTGCTATTGCTGGATTTGAACATGGATGATGAGTACCACTAACCAAGGAAGGTGGACAGCCTCCAGAAGCTAGGAACAGCGTTTGGCCAACAGCCATCAAAAAATCAGGGATCTCAGACATACAAGCACAGGAATGGAATACTTCCAACAACCCAAAGGAGCAGGAAACAGATTTTCCCCAAGGTCCTCCAGAAAGCAACACAGGAGAAAAAAACATAGGAGATCAACACCTTGATTTTAGTCCAGGAACTGTACCAGACTTCTGATCTTCAGAACTATAAAATAATAAATTTGTGTTGTTGTAAGCCACTAAATTCATGGTAATTTGTTAGGGCAGCAATAGAAAACTGATAGAGGTTTCAAAAGTATGTACTTGCACCAATGTCTTTCTTCTAGTCTTCACCATCTATCACCTGGACTATAAGTTGTTCTGTCTCCAATCCTACTCTCTTTTAATGCACTCCTGCACTCTGTCAGAAGAGTGACCTTTCTAAAATGTAAATCTGATTGGAAAAGGTCATTTCACTTTTTCTACCCATCCTCACTTGGGATTCAATACAATCCCACTCCCACTTATTTTATATTGGAAAATAAAAAACAGATGCTAAAAGGTATACAGAAATGCAAAGGAAATCCAAAACAATTTTCACAAAAAAAATTAAAAAAAGGAAAAGAATAGAGTTGGTTGGCTTACACTATGTGATTTTAAGACTTACCACAAAGCTACAATAATCAAGGCAGAATGGTATTGACATTAAAGATAAACACATACGTAAGTGGAACAGAAACAGAACCATAGATGGTCAAGGTATTTTCAACAAATGAATCACAGTAATTCATTAGAGGAATGACAAATCTTACCCACAAAAGGTACTGGAACAACTACATAGCCATATCTTTTTAATGAAATTTTACTTTCTTCACACCACACACAAAAAATTAACTTAAATCAAAAATATCAGCTAAAAATGTATCACTCAAATAAAAATATATGACTTCTAAAAGAAAAAGTAGGAGAAAATCTTTGTAACCTGTGGGTAGACAAATATTTCTTAGGATATAAAATATACAAACCATTTTTAAAAAACTGATAAACTGGACTTGATTGAAATTAAAAGCTTCTGCTCTTCAAAATCAACATTAAGAAATGCAAAGGCAAAACACAGATCAGAACAAAATATCTGCTACACATATGTCTGAGAAAGAACTATTCTGCAGAATATATTTAAAACTCCTGTAATTCAATAATAAAACAATCAATCCCCCCAAAATAGGAAAGGACACTTCACTAAATAAAAAATATGATGATCAACTAAAAACATGCAAAGATGCTCAACATCATTAATCACCAGGAAAATGCAAATCAAAACCACAATGAGATACCACTACTCTGCCCTTAGATTAGCTAAAATTGAAAACACTAAGAAGTGTTGGCAAGAATGTGGAACAATTGAAACTCTCATACAATGCTGATGAGGAAGTAAAATGGTATAACCACTTTGGATAACTGGCCATTCCTTATAAAGTTAAACAAAAGACACAGGAATTCCACTCCTAGGTATTACTGAAGAGAAATAAAAGCATGCAACACAAAAAGACTTGTACAAGATCATTCAAAGCAGCTTTATGCAGCCTTTTTGCTTCCTCAGAAACATAATATACTATCAAACATCCTTTCTTTCTGTGACACACTTGACCTCTCCCTCTCAACTAAATCCTTCCCACTGTTTTTTAATTATACTTAAGTCTCCCCTACTTGAAATATATAATAAACGAAAACATCTTCCACCAACTTCACAATTCCCTTGTTTCTACCTCACTTCTCTTCTTACCAAACTACTTAAGATAGTTTTCTATACCAACTGGATCCATTTCTTCACCTCTACTTGCCACTTAAGCCTGACTGCCTGGTTTCCATCCTATCACTCCACTGTAACACTCTGACTAAAATAAACAATAACCGTCATGTCACTAAAACTAATGGATACTTCTCAGTACTCACTTAACTGATCTCTCAGGAGCATTCAACTTTGCTAACACTCTTCTTCCTTTGTTCTCAAGACACCACATTCCTTTAGTTTTCTTTCTACCCATCTGGCTACACATTCTTTGTCTCCTTTGTGGTTTCAACCTTCTCTCCTGGTTATTAAATACTCAAGTTTCTCAAGGTCCAATCTTAAATACTTGTTTTTAACTCCATATTCTCATTCTAGATAATATCATCCATAACCTGGTTTCACTTGCCACCTAAGTGGAAATGACTCACAAATGTATATACCTCAGTCTTTAACCACTCCCATAAACTTTAGATTGAAAATTATTACTTTAAAGGGATTCTAAATTCTCAAGTTCATTTTACTGGGAATAGTTCAGAAGATATGCATGCATATATATATATATATATATATATATATATATATATATACACACATATACACGAAAACATGGTAAGTGCAGAGATTCAATATCTAATTAATAGTTTAGGATTATCCTAAGGAAGTAGTATACTCTGATGGAAAAAACCTGAAAGTCCCTACTATTTCAACTTCAATATATATATGCTAGTGAGAAAAGGAAGAAAGTAGATATGAGTGAGTCCACACTGTAGGGCTGCCCCCCCAAAGAGAGTGACCAACAGTGCAAACATCCATATCTTTAGTGACACTGAAATGGTGGTCAAATAGCCAAAAGCACTCTAACTTGTGAGTGAGACAAGGTCAGAAGAGTCAGGTGGATGGTACCACCATGATCCTATCTTTGGAACAAGATTCCAGTCAGTGGGTGGAGCTTCTGTGGTCCAGTTTCTAGGAGCAAGAACTAGGGAGGTGGGGATTTAAGGCAGAGTTCAGTCCCACTGGGGGAAATGGAATGATAAGTCAGAAATCAAGGCTGAAATTCAATCACCTAACTGAGCACTCTAAGTGCACTAAAGCAGAGGGGAGACTCACTGTGATCATGAGTGTCCAGGGTTCACCTCAGGTATCCAAATATCAATCTCAGAACATCCCTGATGCAAGTGGACTGCATAATATCCTGCCTGCCTTGATCAACATTAACAACAACAACAATCATCTAAACACCAGGACTCAGGATGGTAGTGTGGTGCCCCTAAAACTGAACAGATGCCCATGAGCAGTGGGATTTGGAGTCATAAGATCTCCATTCTCACTCTAGTTTTTCTATTTTCAAACTTAAAAAATCACTCTAAGCCTCAGGTTTCTCATCTATGAAGTGGGATAATTAACAATACTATTCAAATCCACAGGAAGATGGAGAAGAAAGGAAATGACCAAAATGCTAACTATGATTATTTATGGATAGTAGGATTTCAAGCAATTTTTATTTTCCTCTTTGAAATTTCCAGCTCAATGTAGAAAATTTTCAAAATAATTACAAGGAGGATAATGAAAAACCTCTTGTGTCCCTAGTACCCAGAGTTTTGAGCTTCCTTCTATCATTCTAATTTAGAGATTATTTTTATTTGAATCTCAAAAACAGAAAAAAATAGTATTGTAAATAATTGGAGTAAGCTATGAAAAGAGACAACTTCTTAAAATGAGAGCCACATAATATTCACAAATATGAACTATTACAATCCAAGGCATATACAGAATGCCAAATTAACTGCTACTATAAAACACTATGATTCAATTTTTAAAAAATACTTATTCAAACCATCTAACAATTTGCTTAAAGAATGAAATTATATAATGCATGCTAAAATTTTCTAACATGCAATATTATCTAACAGAGATGTCATTTATTGTTAATACCAAAAAATAAACATGATTGTTGAATACAAATAAATTAGGATTGAATAACATTCACTCAGGAGTCCTGAAGGAACTCAAATGTGAAGCTATCAAACTATGAGCTAAAATTTGTAAAAGCCGCTGAAAGATTTCAAGAATTTTTCATGTTATTCATTTAAAAAAAGGCTCCAACGGCTCTCAAGGAACTACAAACCAGTGAGTAAAAAAGAAATATTTCTAATCACAGGTTTGAAAATTTTCCACTTAAGTGAGAATAATTTCTAGCCATAAAAAGTAATAATATTTTCTGCAAAGGGAATTCATGCCTCTATGGTTCTTCTGGAGGAAAAAAATATATATATGGTGCATCTCAGCCTATCATATTGCATATAGGTCAGATTTTTCATTTTCAAATGAAAAAATGAACCTGGAAACGGTTAAGATAAAAATAACTAGAATAGTCACTCTCTAAAGAGGATATAATAAAAACATTCTCTTCTTAGAAATATGAAAGCCAAAAGAAGATGTTACATGTTAATAAAATCACAAAGAGTACAGATAACATGAACACAGAATTATTCAGCAGAACAAAAAGATATCCCTTAACACTCAAAGGGAAGGTAGTTTGGGGAAAACAAAAGGAATTAATAACCACACATTACAAAATATGTGGTAATACAGGGAATTCAGAACTCCAATTATTCCAGCTAAAAATAATAATATAAGCTATTTCAGCAGTATAAAATAAATAAATGATCGGTCTATTCAGAATAGTCTGATTCTTAATTGGCATTTTAGGGCTGTAATACAGGAGAGGCCATATGTAGGCAGTCCAGTCAACAGTCCCAGCTGAGCACAGCCTTCCATCCATCGCTGCCAAAGTGACAGATTCATGGAGAAAGCTCTTGGACCCACCAGACCAAACCAACTATTAGATGAAAATCACCAAGTGACCTCTGTCAACAAGTCAAACTGAATTCTTGACCAACAAAATCGTGAGATACAATAATATGGCTGTTTTAAGATACTATGTTTTGCAGAATTGTGTTATGCAGTTTGCCATGGGTTCCCAAGACTACTCACAGGTCTAGTGATTCACTAGGACTCACAGAATTCAACATCTAGTTCAACGTATGACTAAGACTTATTACAGCAAAAGAACACAAAGCAAAATTACCAAAGGGAAAAGACACATGTCCAAATGAAATCAGGCTCAAGCTTCCAAGAGTCCTCTGCCAGTGAGGTCGAAGAGGATGCACTTAAATCCTCCAGCATTACACTGTGACAACCTGTGTTAAGTGCTGCCTACCAGAGAAGCTCATTAGAGACACAGGGCCCAAGGTCTTTACTGGAGATTAGATACATAGACACCCTCTGCCTGGCACGCACCAAAATTTCAGACTCCTACAGAAAAGCAAGTATTCATTGTACACCACGTTGTTTGTACAACAGTGAACCACTCATCCTTTAGGGAAAGTTTATATCTCTGCAGCAAACTGTTTACCATTCACATTCTCAGATGCCAAAGGCCGTTCTTGCAAGAATGTTTCTAAGGGGCTTCCCTGGTGGCGCAGCGGTTGGGAGTCCGCCTGCCGACACAGGGGACGCGGGTTCGTGCCCCGGTCCGGGAGGATCCCGCATGCCGCGGAGTGGCTGGGTCCGTGAGCCGTGGCCGCTGAGCCTGCGCATCCGGAGCCTGTGCTCCGCAACGGGAGAGGCCACAACAGTGAAGGGCCCACACACCGCAAAAAAAAAAAAAAAAAAAAGAAGAAGTGGCATATATATACAATAGAATATTACTCCACCATAAAAAGAAATGAAATTGAGTTATTTGTAGTGAGGTGGATGGCCCTAGAGACTGTCATACAGAGTGAAGTAAGTCAGAAAGAGAAAAATAAATACCGTATGCTAACACAGATATATGAAATCTAAAAAAAAAAAAATGGTTCTGAAGAACCTAGAGGCAGGACAGGAATAAGGATGCAGATGTAGCGAATGGACTTGAGAACACAGGGAGTGGGAAGGGTAAGCTGGGACAAAGTGAGAGAGTGGCATGGACATATATACACTACCAAATGTAAAATAGATAGCTAGTGGGAAGCAACCGCATAGTACAGGGAGATCAGCTCGGTGCTTTGTGACCACCTAGAGGGGTGGGATAGGGAGGGTGGGAGGGAGACACAAGAGGTAGGAGATATGGGAAAATATGTATATGTATAGCTGGTTCACTTTGCTATAAAGCAGAAACTAACACAACACTGTAAAGCAATTATACTCCAATAAAGTGTTAAAAAAATACATAACACAAAAACTATTGAAAATGTAGGAAAAAAAGGGGCTTCCCTGGTGGTGCAGTAGTTAAGAATCTGCTTGCCAATGCAGGGGACGTGGGTTCGAGCCCTGGTCCGGGAAGATCCCACATGCCGTGAAGCAACTAAGTCCGGGGACCACAACTACTGAGCCTGTGCTCTACAGCCCACGAGCCATAACTACTGAGCCTGCGTGCCACAACTACTGAAGCCCCTATGCCTAGAGCCCGCACTCTGCAACAAGAGAAGCCACTGCAATGAGAAGCCTGCACACTGCAACAAAGAGTACCCCCCGCTCACCGCAATTAGAAAAAGCCCGTGTGCAGCAATGAAGACCCAACACAGCCAAACATAAATAAATAAAATAAATTTAAAAAGAAGAAAATGTAGGAATAACTTCATTAAAAACACACAAATAGAAGCTTTCCATATATCTTTTTCAATATAAAATAGCCCGGGCATGCCAAAAATAACAGCATAAAGTAAAACCACAATAACAAACTAAAAAAATGTAAACACTTTCATTGTTAAATAGAGAAGGTAAATTTTTTATATTCATAGAACATGCACAAAAATTTGCCATGTATTTACCCTGATAAAAATCATAAAATTATTCACAATATTGTTGGCAATGTTATTTTATCATGATCCAACAAAATAAAAATAAAAATAGCTACAAAAATGTTATAACACTTGAGAATTAAGAACTCTGATAATCCATGGGTAGAAAGAAATCAAAACAAATTACAAATTATATCAATGGTATAGATACAAAAACACATCAATCCAAAACTATAGGATACAATGACAATTATACTAAGAAGAAACATTACAGTCTTCTTTCCCTTTATTATTAAAGAAGAAACTCACTAATCTTAATAAAGGAACATAGTACTTATAGCACAAATCTTACAATCAGAAAAAATAATTTAGCTGAAAAAGGTAAAATAAATTGATCAAGCTAAAAGTTCAAATTGATGAAGTAAGAATAAAGTTTAATAGCCATTAAAACGATCTAAAGGCTAATACTTCTAAAAGCTCAATAAACAAGGAAATCCCTCTTGAGTCTGTTCATGGGGGAGAAAAGTGTGTGTGTGTGTGTGTGTGTATGATTAGAAAAAAAAAGGGAAACATCCAGAAGAAATTAAAATAAGTACTTAAGAATATATAGGTATATGGCAAATAATCTGTTAACCCAAGGGAAAGGAATAATTCCCTAGAAAAGATAAACTATTAAAAAATGAAGCAAATAGAAGTAGAAAGCTTGAATAATTTTCATGAAAGAGTTTGAAAGAAGGGTTTTAAAGTTACCATTTTAAAGAGACCAGTACCAGGTGGCTTCACCATAGAGCTCCATGTAATTTTTAAGGAGCAAAACTATTATTTTTTTTTCTTCATTCACAATTTTTATTTCTTGCAGTGAACTTTTTATATCTTCAAAGTCAATTTGTCTTTAAAAAAATTAATACTTCTTATTCATGGTACAATCCATCCCCCCTCCCCCAAGGAAAACAAATTCAGGGACGGAGTCATTTGGGGGAAGTTGAAATAGGTACTATAGATTCTTGACAAAGGCTTCCCAGCCCACCGTCCTGTACATATACAACAAAATGGCAGCACCTCAAGTTCACCTAAATGAAGTTAGGTTAACTATTATTTAAACTATTCCAAGCCACAGAAAAATATTAAAATCACTCCTATTTATTTGGTGAAGCTACCATTATCTTAGTACCCAAATATTATAATAAAAGTACGTAAGACATATAAATTATAATTTAAAGCCATTAAATAAAATATAAGCTTCTGTAATATATCAAAAGGGTAGTACAATATGACCCAGTAGAGTTCATTCTAATAATACAAGAACAGTCCCACATTAGGAAATGTATCATCATCAATTACATCAACAAACTGAAGGATAAACCATATGATTATAATCATGAATGACAAAAAAAAGTATTTCATAAAAACTCAGTCATGCCTAATAAGAACAAAGTAATTTAGTATTCCAAAAATATTTAAACATAACACTTCTTAACAAAAACATTAATACACATAGAAATAAATAATCCTTACACTGCTCTGATTAAATGTCTGAGAAACTTTTAATACAGCTAAATACCTAAACTATAGTGAAATTTGATGGTAGGAACTGACAAAGAAGGACAAATTTGAAATTTTCTGCTTACATATAAAACACACACAAGCATATACATACCTCTGTACATACATTCGCATATCTAAACACCATCAAATTCATATATAAACGCATATGTGTGTCCTCTCACAGAAGATATATACATGTATAACCATACATTTGTATTTACTCTATGTTAAAATACTAGTTTACCTGTTTAGGCAGTCGGAACAAGGAATTCTTGTAGAAAATGTCCTTAGCCTGGCTCCATGTACCATCGATGATGATGATTGTGGAAGGATAAATAGGAGAATCTAATATAAATTCTTCCAAATTAGCAGCTTCAGCCCCTGGATATAATATTAATGTATCAGACTTCCGACAAACAGTTGAAAGTTCAGGATCTCTAAAAGTTTAAAATAAAAGTCTTTATTAGCCTGGCGGGGGGGGTGGAGTTTTATTATTCTTATTGAACTTCATTCAAAAATACATGTCAAAGCATTTTGTCACTAGAGATATAATAAAGAATGACACAGCCTCTGTCTGCAAGCAACAAAAACTTCAGGGGGAAGGAGACAAGTTAAAAGTCAATTAAAGACAATAAATGGTATAATCTTCAAACTATAATAATAAGTAGCATCTACAAAAATATACAGCCAATACCATATCTAACAACGTCCTTTTAGATTGGTATCAAGGTAAAGATAGGGGCTTTTGCCACTCATAATACACATTGTACTGAAGGTCCCAGTTACTACAATAAGGCAAGAAAAAGAAATAAGAGGCATAAACATCAGAAAGGAAGAAATATAAATGACCCTATCTGCAGATAATCCTACTTACATTGAAAGTTCTAGGGAATCTACAAAACAATTTCTACAACTAACAAATACATTTAGAAAGTCATAGTATACAGGGTTAATATACAAAGCCCAACTGTTTTCTTATATACTAGTGGCAAAAAACTGAAAATAAGTATTTTTAAATTCCATTTACAAAGGATACTAAAAGTAATAAGTCTCTTAATCATTCCCCCATGGTTACATCACATACTCTAACAAAAAACTAAATCAATCATTCAGGACTTCCCTGGTGGTGCAGTGGTTAAGAATCCACCTGCCACTGCAGGGGACATGGGTTCGAGCCCTGGTCAGGGAAGATCCCACATGCTGTGGAGAACTAAGCCTGTGCGCCACAACTACTGAGCCTGCGCTCTAGAGCCTGTGAGCCACAACTACTGAGCCCACGTGCCACAACTACTGAAGCCCTCACGCCTAGAGCCTATGCTCCACAACAAGAGAAGCCACTGCAGTGCGAGGCCTGCGCACCTCAACGAAGAGTAGCCCCCACTCGCCACAACTAGAGAAAGCCCACACGCAGCAACAAAGACCCAATGCAGCCAAAAATAAATAAATTAATTAAATAAATTTATAAAAATAAATAAATAAATCATTCAATTACCAGATTAATATTAAATCAATAATCTTAATCAGCTTTAGTTTAAAATCCATATGTGAATAATAATTTACTGAGTAAGCACTATATTTGGTACCATCAAAAATACTGAGCTTAGGGCTTCCCTGGTGGCGCAGTGGCTGAGAGTCCACCTGCCAATGCAGGGGACACGGGTTCGTGCCCCAGTCGGGGAAGATCCCACATGCCGTGGAGCGGCTGGGCCCATGAGCCATGGCCACTGGGCCTGCACGTCCGGAGCCTGTGCTCCGCAACAGGAGAGGCCACACCAGTGAGAGGCCCGAGTACCGCAAAAAAATAAATAAATAAATAAAAATTTTTAAAAAATAATAATACTGAGCTTAATATCATAGGCTCAAAATGGGATAGGCTATTTAGAAAAATATCAAGTTCCTCATCCCCACGCACATCTGTGGAAGGGTTACATAGCCAAATGTCAGGGATGACCCAGATAGTTTCCACTTCTACCACCACAGATGCTCACCATTTTTGCAATAAAATAACCAAGATCCAAGCTGGCAGATTATATATCCACATCTATCCAAGAATTATAGAGAAACTATCATTATAAAGAGCCTCTGTGTGAAAGAAGTGTCACAGTGTAAATTATGTGGTTGCTCCCCATGTGAAGGGCTCTGGATGGTGCTTCCACTCCCAACAAAACGGCAGAGTCTACAACGGCAGCACCAAGCCCAGAGCAAAGCTCACCTCTGGGGGACAAGGCAATGCAAACTGTGCAAAAGAAAAATCTATATGAGAAAAGAATGCCTAACCAATAGTTTCAGAGAAAGGAAAAAAATGATTTTATAAAGTTCTAACATGATGTTTTCATAATATAAAGCTAAAATAATAAAGGAAGGAAAAAGTTTGGTCAATTCCTTGGGCTTGGTGCTGCCACTAGTCTTACTTAGCATTTTCATAGTGAACTGAAAAAGAAATCTAAAAATATATTTAACTGTGTAGATAGGATCAAAGTAATTTGTGAAGGCTCTGAATAGGTAGAAAAGCAACAAATATGCTTCAAAGGTAAGAAACAACTTGTAGAAAAATTTCAATATACATACAGTATATTATATATATTTATAATAATGGGTTCTGTAATACAGTGTAAAATAAGATCCAAGAATATTACAGAACTGTCTGTGAAGATATCAACTAACAAACCGCTGCACATACTGGGCCTCATCAAAAAAAAATATTTTAAACACAACAAGAGAAGGCATTCTATCATTTTTTTAAAATATGGATGTGCCTATAACTGGAACACTAAATATAGTTCTAGTCACTGTACCTTAGGAAAGCCTTCATGGGCTAGAAATGAATATATGTTTATATAAATGTATATCATATATAATTGTAAAAGAAAAAGAAAGAAAAACATTAACTAAATCTAATACAAGTACACTAACATCCTGAAATAAAATATCTTAACAAAAATGAAATAAACAGGAAATATACATGCCTTTTAGGCTCAACATATATACCATGGAATTTAGATAATGCTATAATTTGTTTATTCCCTTTTGGTCTGTTTTTGTTTATGTTTTGCTTATCTTGTATTATTTTGAGAGAGAAGGCAGAAATTAAATTTTTTAACCATTTCCAATGTACCATGTTCTAGGTCTAATAGGTAACTTGAAGGAAACCATTTTTAAAGTAAAAAAAGAATTCATTTAAATTGCCCTAAAAGTTAATTTACCTTTCCTCACTGAAGCGACGACCAATCTTGACTTTACACTTATCTTGGGGGAGACATGCTGCTAGCAGAGGAACTGTCCGCAACACCTTGTTCTCCTGTAATTAAAAAATTAATTAAAATGTAGATTCTAATTAGATAAACACGCTTTTAAAACCTTTTGATGAACATCTGATTCACAGCATTATGTATAATTTTCACAAGTCTTTTACTACAGACCACAGTTTAATAAAAAGAGGTACAGTTTCTCTGACTTATCAGTATTAAATACAAGTGTATATTTTTATTCTATTTGGGTGTATTTACATGTTTACTGATCAAAAAGGATAACATTATTCTAAATAATAAAGATTATGAAAAATGTTAATTTGTGTTTAACTAAATTGAATTCATTTATTCTGACAAACTTTTTATTTCACTAGTAATTACATTTTGTAGTATGTCAACTTGAAGGTAACTGCCTAGATATTTATGCCCCAAAAGCAAGGAAGTGCTCAAAAAAAAACAAAACAATAGGGCATATCAACGGGACACAGAAGCCAATCTTAAAGAGCACCCAATGGAACAACTTGAGCAACAAAATAACAGTATTTGGATTATAACCCAAAGTATAAAATAAATACAGAGTCTAGACTGATATAAATAAATGATTGAATAAATAAATGGGAGAGAAGTGACAAATCTTCCTCATAGAAGAATTCCAAGTAATAAACATAAACTCTCCCCTCTCCAGGAGGTGGAGTTTAATCTCTCCCTCCTACTTGAGTGTAGGCTGGATTTATGGCCTTCCTTCCAAGGAATAAAGTATGGAAAAAGAAAATAATTATAACTTTAGTGTGAAAAAAGCTGGTGACCATTTCTGTAAATTGCATTAACTATCATCATAGATAATGTTCACCATAAATCAGTGGGTTTTTTTCAACGTCCTAACTTCCAACACTAAAAACCACCTTTCTGGTTGCTGCAAGAATTCCATTCTTAATCCTTAGTAAAGTCAGGTGCTTAGCTATTCTGCTTTAGCCTCATACTTTTCTTGATTATTTTGGTCTATAGTGCTCAGTCACTGCCTGGCTCTTCTCCACTGGCCCATCTCGGAATGTCATGCTTGATCAAATAAGTGACAGAGGCCCTCTCTAATCAGTTTACTTACATAGAGCCCAATGTTAGCTTTACCAGTTTATATAATCCTGCATATACATATCCTCACAGTGAATAACTTGTGTCTATAAAAAAGACAATGTACTAAAGGAATATCAAATATTACTTACTTTCCTTTAGGAATATCAGTTATTTAGTAAATACACAAAATAATAAAGTTATATATGAATTTATAAAAGTAATTAAAAATAAATTTATAATTACATTATTTACGTTTAAACAGAAACCAAAAGTATTGTAGTAACAGTATCCAACAACCAAACAGACACATAGATATACCCTCAGGGACATTTTTGTGTTTACCTCTTTCACCCCTGGGTCTTGGAAGTATTGATTAAAATAGCATGTAAAAGGTAAATTTACAGATGCTGAGAGTAGTTAAACTGATCTACCTAATATAAAGTTCAAAAAGGAAACAGAAGAGTCAGAATTTGCTGGGATTTTAACTAAAAAGAACATGTAGCAGGCTGGCACTCTGAGGAAGCCTGAAAACAAGTTGGAGCAGCTCCTATGATGAATGGGACTAGCAGGAGATAGGTGAGAGGGAAGTTTCAGGACATTTTCCAGCGTCTCATACTGTTTTCCTCCCTCCTTACCATCACTATTGAGACTTCGACACATAATTAAATCACTTTCCAAACTTTTGTCAAAGTAACACATGTAAAATAGTCAAATTAAATGGTGCCTAAAGATTTGTAATGTTCCCAGATACACTCCCCAATACTACTTCCTAGAGGCAATCACTTTAACTTTTCTATTTCTTCCAGTAGTTATGTCCATATTTCTATATATGTCTTGCTATTTCTTATCAATTTTAGATATTATCTAAAAACTACCATTTATTATCATAATAGCTAACTTTAACGTATATAATTCTAAGTGCATTTTATATATTATTCATTTACTATGCACCACAAACAAGTAATGAAGTATATTTTTTATTATGTCCATTTCACTAATGACAAAACTGAAGCACAGAGAGGTTAATTATCTTGCCCAGGGTTACAGAGTTTACAGAGCTGTTAAGGATTTAAACTCCTGAGCCTTACTCTTAACTACAGCATTCTATAACTACAGCCACTCGTAATAAATGAAAATTTAGCTTTCTTACAACACTCCTTACCCTTACATCTTCTAATATTTTTAGTTAAATCAATAAACAGTATTTACATCATTAATGCCTACATATACGTAGTTCACAAAACGCCAAGCAATTTAACACAACGTTTCTTTCTTGTATTTTTGTTATTCTTGAGATAACTGTTTTGTTTTTATCCTTAAGTAATTTTCTATATGCATATACCTACTCTTTGAAATGCTCCATCATATCACCTCCATTTCATCCACTCCATCAAGTCTTCTTTTCTCAAAGCTCCCTCCTAGAGCCTATCCAAATGGTTTTCAATCATTTTTTAGGGGAAGTCATCAAATTGGCTTATTCTTTTATTGAAAACAGTATGCTGAGATTAAGCACAAGGCAGCCAAGTATGACTGACTTAGATTAAGATTGTAAAGGTCCTTGGAACTTTAAGGAAAAACAATATGTATGTACTTGTACATACATAAAATACATTTATAGCACACACAATTATGGATGAATCATCTAAACTGTGAATTAACTATGAAGGAAGGAAGGAAGGGAAGGAGGGAGAGAAGGAGGAGAAAGTGGGGGAGGGGGTGTGGAGGACAAGAGAGGAATGAAGAAAAAAGGAACAAATAAGAGATATGAAAACATTAAAACTGCCACAAATCTATGAAAACACCTACATTTTAAAAGCCATCTTATGTCTGGAACCATACAACAATGAAAAGGCCCCATACTATGTACATGGCAAAATGAAAACAGCACTCAACATCAAAAGTCAAGTTTTAGCCACAACTGTTATGGCCGGTAAGCTATCATTTTATGTAAATTTGAGCTGCACCGTGTTGTATGTTTAAACGCAGTAAAATAATGCTAGTGATTAAAGTGTCACAATCCTGACAAAAGCATGTTGTTAACACTGAAAAAAAAAAAAAGGCTGCCCAACAAATGAAATATTTAACAATTTGCAATAAAAGAATAATTGCTTCATCATTTGGAAAAGGAAAGTGACAGATTAATATACTTTAATGTCTTTGTTAAAGTCTTCAAGTGGTATACACCTCAGAAATTTAAGAAAAAATTACTCCTCCTTCAAAAGCCTGGAAGAGTTTTAACTTCAGTTTACAGTAAACCCATTTTTGTACCATGCATCAACTAGTTTGGTATTGATGATAATTTCTGGTTTTCTATGATCTCCTTCGCTCCTCTCTTCATTACTGCAGTTAATCAAGAGTTACTAACATACATACACACTAGCACATGCATAATTCTCACCAACATATGAAATTATTAACTAAAAAGTCTTTCTATACAACACGTACACATATTTTTATATATTTATTTTTATATATACATGTAAAACATACATATTTGTTCTATTCACTTAAAGAAGTAAAAAATTTATTTTACGCATTCATTTTATAACACTAAAATGCTGAGCATTATCTCTGCCCTAACAAGAAAAGACATCAAAGGATAAAGCTATGACCAGAATTTAAAAAGCAATAATTTCTTAGCTCTCTACTCACAAAATCTTTTTTTCTCTACACAAAATTGTTGGAGTTCTAAACTTCTATATATTCAATATTCATTATACAATTCAGTAATGTACTTTCTATGAAATAACACCATTTTATGAAATAACACATTTTTTGTCTGTCTATAAAGCATATGATACTATACTATCATATAATATATAAAAGAAACTTTTTTTTTCCCAAAGAGAGCATTTATCATCAATTTATTTTCAAAAATGCTGAAGAGCTGAAAGGGATGAGTATGTTCATCTGTATGCTTCCTCTTGTATCCTAATGTTCTATCTGAAATTGTGTATTTTATAACATCTTACCTCTGCTGGATGCTGAATTATGTACAAGTGGGTAGAGATGTGTAGAGGATGCACTGGTAGAAACGGACACAAACACACTTTCTGAGGTCGGCTAAAGGGCAGAAAAAAAATGAAAACCTGTATGTTTAAAATAAAATTATATACCAATAACCTAAAATTTGAACATAATCTCACTTCATTATATAGATTTGCTAAAGCTGCATTCTTTAAAATGATACCAAGAATGAATTTAATCAATCATATTTTCAATATGAGAATTTGAAAAAAGACTCAAGTAAATTTTTTACCATCCATATAGATCAAAGTACCTCAAAAAATCTTGCCTTAATTATATTCAATGGAAGAATACTCATAAGTCACCACCATGGTCTTTTTATTCATGAAGAAACACTTCTAATAATTTGCATTCCAAATCAAGAACAGATCTCATGTCAAAGAGAAACCTGGCAATTGATCTAAATCATCTGAAGTTGGAGAGAACAAAATGATGATAAAATATTAGAATATAATTACCACCTAGAAGAGAGTTCTAATCAAACTTAGCCATCAGTCAACATGGAGAGCTTACCAATTGTGAGAAGAAACCCAAACGGGCCACCAAAATATTTTTGGCTAGAATTATATCCACAGAACGCCAGTCTATCCATTTGTTTTCCCTTTTGTTATTGTTTACTTTGTTGTTTTTTTTACTTACTTTTTAGTGCTTTACTACTGTTTCAAAAATACTTATTACAAAATTCAGATGGAATAAAAGGGTATACTTCCCATCTCAGTCCTCCAGCCTGGTGCATTCTCTTCCCTAAGGACAACCAGTGATTAGTTTCTTGTGTGTCCTTCCAAAGGTATTGAAGGAATATACATGGATAGTTTACCATTATATCCTATATTTAATATGTGTGTTTATAATATGAAATTCAACAAACGGCCAGATACAGTATATGATGGAAGTAAATTTCACAATGGATCACTATTATAGGCAGATGTTACATGCCATTACAATAGTACACAAGTGAATGTTATATTAAAGGGAATTCCCAACAGCATACTTACTACTAGAAAACTGATCACTATCAACTGTTTCCTCAATTTTACTTATGTTGAGTTATAGCCTAAGGTAAGAAATACTTATATTAATAAAACACAGTTTGAGTAAATTGGTTCAATTATATCTACCACCTCATTCTACAAGAAACTGTCAAACCTTTGCTCCTGCTGAAGAAATCATCTAGATAATATCTTACGCAAAGGTAGAAATGTATTGTACAACATGACCCCACTTGCCCTCTCCACCAATGAACCCAGAGTGGATGATTAACCAAAGGAAAATCAATATACTTGTTTTCCAGTGATGTCTGAAATGATTCCGTGTGACTACTCAGTCCTACAATGGGTTCCTTCTCAGGAATGTGAGATTTATAGGAATGGAGAGTCTTTCAGCGGTCCCAAGAAGACCACTTAAACATAAGTAAACACCGCAGCAGTGACTGATGGAACTACGTATACTGACAAACAGATCAAGGGCTGCAATTAGAAAGGATTTCCCATTCAATAGGAGGAGGAAGAGAATGAGATACATTAGAATTCTAAAAGTTTAAGTTTCTGATTTTTTTTATAAAGATTTTTTTGATGTGGACCATTTTTTTTAAAGTCTTTATTGAATTTGTTACAACACTGCTTCTGCTTTATGTTCTGGTCCCTTGGCCCCGAGGCACGTGGGATCTTAGCTCCCCAACCAGGGATTGAACCCACAACCCCTGCATTGGAAGGCAAAGTCTCAACCACTGGACTGTCAGGGAAGTCCCTAAGTTTCTGATATTTTTATATGAAACTCTGCATATGACTGCAATGCATGATCAGATGTCAGTAAAATTCTTTTATAAAATGTAATTTAAGATCAGATGAAGCCATTTTTAAAAAATCAGAATTTAACTGGATATCAACTTACATATTTATAAATTATATGATTCTAAGAATATGAAAGAATGCAAAAATGTCATATGTCTTATGCAGGAAGCATCTACATATCAGCAGGGCCAAAGAACTGCAAAATCCAACAAGTAAACAAGCTGAGTGAAAGCTGTAGATTTCTGTGGGTAGCAGAAAACTAGGTAAAATAAACAGTTAAAATAACATCTTTAGTTCATGACATATATAGTAATTATAAAGGTCCTTAGTATGACAGTTAGGATAGTGCAAAGAACTGCTTTAGCTATTGATAGATCTGGGTTTCATGTCTGACCAGAACCTCTGTTCATGGGGGGAAAAAAAGTTACCTGGGATAGTAATTTCTTTACTGGAAGGACATGTTTGATCTTTAGGAAGATTTAGAATTAAATAGTTTGGAGAGTTCTGCTTCCAGGATAACAGGGAAAGTTGCTTCAGAGACCCACACTCCAGTGAAACAAGCAAAACTGACAAATACTGTTTTATAAAACCACCATTTAAAGTCTCTGGAGGGACTTCCCTGGTGGACAAGTGGTAAAGAAGCCGCCTTCCAATGCAGGGGACGTGGGTTCAATCCCTGGTCAGGGAACTAAGACCCCACATGCCACGGGGCAACTAAGCCCACATGCCACAACTACTGAGCTCGTGCGCCTCAACTAGAGGGCCTGTGTGCCACAAACCACAGAGCCCACGCACTCTGGAACCCGCGTGCCACAACTAGAGAAGAGTAAACCCACACGCCACAACTAGAGAGAAGCCCACACACCACAACAAGAGAGAAACCCGCACGCCACAACAAAGAGCCCGCACGCCACAAACAAAAGATTCCACGTGCCTCAACGAAGTTCCCACGTGCTGCAACTAAGACCCAACACAGCCAAAACTAAATAAAATAAATAAATAATAAATAAATCTTTTTTAAAAAAACTTAAAACAATAATGTCTCTGGAAATTGTCCTAAGGGCATATTCAAATGAAGAAACATTATTCAAGAAAATCTATGAAAACTTGGTATTGGGATAGTTTGTGGCATTTGAGCCATAACCCATTTACTACCTTGCCCCAGTTTAGGTTGACAGAAACTCCACTCCAGGTAAGTGTGGCCAAGAGAACAGAGCTTCCTCTCAGCTTTCAATCAAGACTTACCATATGTCACAGAGAAAGGTAGACCATCAGCATCTCTCATCCTTCCAACTCCAAACTGAAGAAAATAAATTCCTGGTGAGTGTGGCCAACAGAGCAGTCTCCCTTCCTCCACCCAACCTCCACTTAAAAAACAGAAGCTTTACTACCGTGCAGTAGGCTGAAAATGCTGGGACCCCAACTGTTCTCACCCCAGTTCACTCGTAGGACAGAAGTTCGACACCAGAAGCAGCAAGTCAGAGGCTACTGACTAGCCCTGTGCCCAGAACAGTGACTCAGAGAATCCACCTTGGAGGAGAGGCAGACTATAAGAGAGCTCTGAAGCTCTCCCTAAAGTAACTGACTTTATTTGAAATGGAGTGTGAGAAGTTCAAGCCTAAGGGTGCTCTCAAAAACAATAACTCTTCTTAATTAAGAGCAACAGCTAAATCATAGGCCAGCTAGTTCGTCAGAAAGAACCATGGAAAGAGACAGCTAAGAAGAACACACATGCAGTCAGAAAAAAACTCAGAGTGGCCTCAAAAACTACCCCTCTCCAAATTTAACTGGATCAGACTGCTGAGCAATTTATTCTCCAGGGCACTGTATCGAAATGATAAAATGATCAACTGATAATTAGTGGAGCCTAATGGACAGGATGCAATACCAAAAGAAGAAGGCAGCTTAAAAGAAAGATGTTGTAAAGAGATACTCAAAGATAATCTACTAAAATCATTGTAATACTGGTGGTGTTTGCACAACTTTGCTAATATTACAGAAAACCTCTAAATTATACACTTTAGTAGGATAAATGCCATGGTCTGTGAATCGTATCTTAATAAAGCTGGTTTTTTAAAAAATATAAAAATGCAATGAAAAAAGAACGTTCAACCTAATTAGTAAGAAAGAGGCATTTTACCACTATTTGACATCATGTTATGTTAAAGTGGGTTTCCTTCTCTACAATGTAAGCTACCTAAGAGCCAAGGACTTGACCTACTTTCTTCACTTTTATATCCCACTACCTAGCATAGTAAGCTATCAATAAATACTGTTGAATACATGAGGGAATACCTTTGCATTCCCTCTTACCTTGACCTTGAAATTCCTTTCTCCTCCTACACAATTTCTTATCCTATCCTTTCATTTTCTTACATATCAAATACTGATCTCTCCTTCACTTCCTCTCTAGTACTAAAGCAATTAGTTTGTATTATAAATGAAATTCAGAGTCTCAGATCTTCCTTTGACATTTTTGTTGTTTCGTTTTCTTTTGGCCACAACGTCCAGCTTGCAGGACCTTAGTCCCCCAACCAGGGATCAAACCTGGGCCCTGGCAGGAAAAGCTCCAAGTCCTAACCACTGGACCACTAGGGAATTCCCTCAGATCTTCCTTTGTTATGATTTGTGATCTTTCTGGTAAGCAATACCATATAGGGAGAAAAAATATTTACTGAAGAAAATATTTACTTAAAAAAAAAACAGCTAAGCACTTTATGTACAAACACTGTTAACTGTGATTTAAGCTAAACCTAATTGTTTTGGTTTATGCTTTAACATGCTCATAAAATATCACTACCCATTTATTTTAAAGCATGTCCCCTTTATTAACCCCCTTATTAATTAATTAAGAATTTTGCTTATTTGTTATTAACAGCAATTTTTCTCATACTTTCCTACTCCACAATTGTCTGCATGTACTATGCTGGTGACTAGCTATCCAAATGTTAAACCATCTCTTACCAAACTAGTGAATAAGTGCAGAGAAATTGCTCTCCTCAATTTAAAATCTTTTTCCAAAAGAATAAAATACCTAGGAATAAACTTAACTAAGGAGGTGAAAGATCTGTATATTGAAAACTACAAGACATTAATGAAAGGAAATGCAGAACACACAAATAAATGGAAAGATATTCTGTACTCGTGGATTGGAAGAATTAACATTTTTTAAATGTCCATACTACCCAAAGCAATCTACAGATTCAATGCAAACCCTATCAAAATTCCAATGACATTTTTCACAGGAATAGGACCAAAATTCCTTAAATTTGTATGGAACCATTAAACCAAACAGCCAAAGCAATCTTGAGAAAGACAAATAAAGCTAGAGGCATCGTGCGCCTTGATTTCAAACTATACTAACAAAGCCCTAGTATTTAAACAGTATTATACTGACATAAAAACAGACATAGATCAACAGGACAGAACACAGAGCCTACAAATATACCCATGCATGTATGGTCAATTAATTACCAACAAAGGAGCCAAGAATATACAATGGGGAAAGGACAGTCTCTTCTAAATGGTGTTAGGAAGGTTGGACATACAGATGAATGAAAATGGACTACTATCTTATACCATACACAAAAATCAATTCAAAATGGTTTAAAGACTTGAGTGTAAGGCTGGAAACCATAAAACTCCTAGAAGAAAATATAGGCAGTAAGCTCCTTGACTTAGGTCTTGGTAATGATTTTTTTAATCTGACACCAAAAGCAAAAGCAAAAGCAGAAATAAACAAGTGCGACTATATCAAACTAAAAAGCTTCTGCACAGAAACAGAAACTATCAACAAAATGAAACGACAACCGACACACTGGGAGAAAATATTTGAAAATCATATATCTCATAAGGGGATATAAAGAACTCATACAACTTAAGAGTAAAAAAAAACAATCCAATTGAAAAATGGGCATAAAATCTGAACAGACATTTTTCTAAAGAAGATATACAGATGGCCAATGGGTACATGTAAAGATGCTCTACATCATTAATCATCAGGGAAATGCAAACCAAAACCACAATGAGATATCACCTCACATCTGTTAGAATGGCTACTGTCAAGGAGAATAGCAATAAATGCTGGAGAAGGTGTGGAGATAAGGGAACCCTCCTACACTGTTGGTGCAAATATAAATTGGTACAGCCACTATGGAAAACAGTATGGAGATTCCTTAAAAAAATAAAAATAGAACCACTATATGATCCAGCAATTCCCCTTCTGGATATTTATCTAAAGAAAATGAAAACATTAAATCAAAAAGATATCTGCATTACCATGTTGAGTGCAGAATTATTTATAATAGCCAAGATATGGAAACAAAGTGTCCATCAGTAGGTGAATGGATAAAGAAATTGTGATATATATGCAATGGAATATTATTCAGCCATAAAAAAAGAATGAAATCTTGCCATTTGTGACAACATGGATGGACCTCCAGGGCATTATGCTAAGTGAAATAAGTCAGACAGAGAAAGATTAATACCATATGATCTCTCTTTATATATGGAATCTTTAAAAAAAACATAACAAAACAAAAAAACCTAAGCTCATAGATACAGAGAAAAGATTGGTGGCTGCCAGAGGCAGGGGATGGAAGGGGGAGAAATGGATGAACTGTTTTTGTATTTTTTAGTTTAAAAAAATTGAACAAAAAAGTAAGTAAAATTTTTAAATAAAAATAAAATATTTTTCCAAAGAAAAAAAAAATCTCCCTACATTCAAACTTAATCCTTGAAGGCTTAAATATTTCAAGTCAATAATGGATTAAATAATTTGTAAATCCAACAAAATTTTATTCAAACATTTACTGTACATCTTAACTATGTACCAGACATTAAGCACTTGGGACAATAAAAGAGAGAAAGATTACTGCCCTTATTGAATGTGTATGTTTTCACTGTGCCAGAAAAAAATTTTTTAAAAGTTCCTTGCTTCCTATGAACTATTATGGATGATAGGAAAAAAACAGATCAGATAACTACACATCGAACCTTATTATTTATCATTATTTATAAATAATGAACATTCATCTTAAAATAAAAATCAAACTACTTTTACAATTTATATAGATCTAAGGAAGAAAATTTAATATCTGAATAAATATCAACAGGTAAATTGGGTATAGGTTTAGGGAATAACTATTAAGATATGTCACTGACAATATCATTGTCTTGCTATGTGATCCTGACTGTATCAGAGGTTTTCAATTTCCTTCTTCATAGAACTAGTAATAAGATACCAAGAAAGTTCTGGTGAATAACTACTGAATCACAGGCAAATGTAATAAAAATGTAATTTTTCAACTAACTTATAACAGAATGACCAAAGTAAGAGCTGAGATTTTTTTCCCTCTTCAACACCTACAACACATTGAAAATGTATTGTAAATACTGTTCTCTATCACTGGGGTTTATCTTCTTTAAAATCTATACAACCAATTAATGTTCATTATATTCTTAACATATAAATGGAATTTTCAAATAATTTCCCTGAACAAATTTTATGAAATAAGCTTTTTCTTCTTTTCTCAATAAGGTTGTAAAAATAAACACGTAGGCTTCCTGTCAGACTAGGACTGACTGGCTTCTGAAGTGAATGCTGTAAAACAGGGGTAATCTGTCACTCTGGGTATGCTATCTTTGACAGCCTGTAGGGAAATAAAATTATATCTGACATATGACTAGAGATGCTAAAACCTACAAAAACATCTTCCAAAAGTTTAATTAATATTTGAAAGTTTAATTAATTTCTAACATAATATTCACTGAAAGCTATTTTTCTCATAGTACTAATAAGGCATACTTTAAAGATTAGTGAATACGGGACTTCCCTGGTGGAGCAGTAGATAAGAATCTGCCTGCCAATGCAGGAGACACGGGTTTGATCCCTGGTCGGGGAAGATCCCACATGCCGCGGAGCAACTAAGCCCACGCGCCACAACTACTGAGCCTGTGCTCTAGAGCCCACATGCCACAACTACTGAGCCCACGTGCTGCAACTGCTGAAGCCCACGCGTCTAGAGCCCGTGCTCCACAATAAGAGAAGCCACTGCAAATATAAACCCACACAATGCAACAAAGAGTAGACACCACTTGCCACAACTAGAGAAAGCCCACACGCAGCAACAAAGACCCAACATAGCCAAAGATAAATAAAATTAAATCTTAAAAAAAAAAAGATCAGTGAATAGATTTACAAGAATCACTATCTTTAAAAGAATTTCTTTTACCCACTAAACAAAAGCAAATGTAGAGCCCAGAAAGATAACGCACCTCAAGTTTTCCAACACTCAACAAAAAATTTTTAGTCCCATAGACTGAAAAAGCAAAGAACAAAGAGTTTCATCACTTTTCAATAGATCAGTTGAATAGATACACTGCATTACACATAAAAATGGCAACAACTTTCTAATTTTAAAACAGACTTTGAAAAACGAAATGCCACAGTGCCCTCTACTGTCACTTTAAAGAAACTTAAATAATCTGTAAAATAAACTCTAGGTTTTACATTTTTGAAACTATATCCAATATAATCAATGAAAGAAGAAACAGCTTTTCCTTATTAATATAATATTATAATAAAATTTCATCTCATAAAGAGAAGCAATCTCAACCATGTCTGATTGCTTCAAGTGTAAAAGAAATGATATTCTCATAACCCCTTAAATCTGTTTTTTATCACTACATTATTTTATTTTATAAATGCCTTCAGGAGTAGAGGAACAATAGACTTAGAAAAAAATCACTGTTATAGGAGAGGAAGTAACTCTCTAAAGATAATAAATATCTTTAAATGAGACATATTGACCTAGGCATGCTTAGAAGTGTGGTGTCCAAAGTGAGTTAAGTAAAATATCCCAACGGGGTGCAAAAAGATAGTATCAATATTATCACTTCTATTTATAATTAAACAACTGATATTTAGTACATAGAATAACACTCCCTCTGTGAGATGGTATATCACATGGTAATGTGTCAGGATATGCAGTATCCTAATAGAAAAGGAGGAGTTTCATAACATGAAGTGTTAACAACAGCACCCACAAAGAAACTATATATACCCACAAAGAGTCTATACTGAAGAAATTCTAATTACATAATCACAAATAAGTATATGGCAGAGCTGTTCCTTTCTTACTGCTACTTCAAACTCTTCATTAGAGTTAATAAATCTAATTAGATGACAATAACTTTAAAAAGTAGCAATTATAAAGATTATTTGAACTATGAAATCACATCTTACTATCAGTAAGTTACTATCATAAACCTTACTGTAAGTATATATTATGTCTCAAAAATACTAAATAATAAGACTAGGACCCCATCACAATTAGCAAAACATTTTTAAATAGTTTATTTCACCATTATCTCTTCCCTTTTATCTATGTTTTTTTATGGTTTAAGAGGCAAGTCATACATTAGTATATGATAAATGTATATTATCATAGATAAATATGTATACCTATTAGAATTACATCCTAAATAGTTTAACCAACTGTGGTATGTATTCAAAATAATTTAGAGATCACTGGCCTAGAGATAAGCTTGTTCCTACTACAAGATCTATAACTAAGAAAAATTTTAGTAAGTGTTATTATATTAAAGAAGCCTTCAGGGCTTCCCTGGTGGCGCAGTGGTTGAGAGTCCGCCTGCCGATGCAGGGGACATGGGTTCATGCCCCGGTCCGGGAAGATCCCACGTGCCGTGGAGCGGCTGGGCCCGTGAGCCATGGCCGCTGAGCCTGCGCGTCCAGAGCCTGTGCTCCGCAACGGGAGAGGCCACAACAGTGAGAGGCCCTTGTACCGCAAAAAAAAAAAAAAAAAAAGAAGCCTTCAGAGGAGCCAGATGCTTGGAAAACAAAAGCCTTGTGTCCAGAGAGATGACTATATACAGCATCTATATAAAGCCCCTACTAGAGCTGCAATGACAAAGTGACAGATCAACTGAGAATCTTGTCATAAAGTAATCATCTACAGTCAGTTATCCTATTATTTACTTTGTCTTCTTATATCGAAATAAAACAAATATAAAAAAATAAACATCTTTCTTAATAGCAAGTTAAGTAAATCACTCTTTGCTCTACAAACTCTTATTTTATACTTTCATAATTTGTCTTAAATATTTATTACATAGACATGTTTTCCCTCACATTCAATTCACTATGAATTCTAGAGGAAACAATTTCTTAATTGTTTTTCTATGACCCAAGCTGTGCCTTTACTGGATAATGAATTAATAATGATTGAATGAACAAAGACTACCCATATGATTCATCAAATTAAGCCTCCAGATCCATGTGCAGCAGAATTCTATGCTCCTTAGCCACTGGTCAACTAAAGGGGACAGCATGAATGGCCATCCTGACAAGCAAGGAGGCAGAGGTTAAATTTTCCCAAGGACCAGCTATACCTCAGTAGAGATATTTTACAAAGAATAGCATAGAATGAAGGGACCATGTTACTAGAAAACATCTTCATTTTCTTTATTCTTTCTTCTCCTTTCCCTTGCCTAAAAGCTGTCTATATTTTAAAATGCAGATTTGGAATACCTGATTTATTAAGGAAATATTCCTCCTAAATTTATATAAAGGTCCATTTCTTCAAAAGAGCAAAAGAGAATTGAGAATCTTCTTTGATATAAGAGAGAAAAATATATAAGGTTTAAGATAGGGTTACTTTACTACATAAGAGAACACAAGAATGCTATGAATAAACCACCGATTTTGATGTCCCTAAAAAAAGTATTTTTCATCAATGGAATATTTATTTGTAGCTGGAAAGTGAGTATTTTAAAAGCCCTAGGATTATAAAATCTCCATCATGAGGCAATTTAATTATGGTGACCTGCAACATTAACATATGCAAAGTTATTTACTTGCCCTTAATCTCTGAATCTAGAAAAACTACCCAAACAGGGAAGAAGATGACTACAAAATAAACCAATTTTGTAAATAATAATAATGATAATTCATGGAGGAGAAAAAGAATGAGGGAGGAGGGAGAAAAAGAGGGGAAGGAAGAGGAGGAAAGAGAAAAAGATAAGAGATGAGAACAAGGAGGAAAGGGAAAGAGGAAGAATTTAACAACTGCACAATTTTGTGCAAATGTGCATATGCTATAGGCACTATGCTAAACACTTTACCTTCATTTAATTCTTACAAAACCTGTCAAACAAAGGTAGTATTATTGCCCTAATTTACAGATGAAGAAACCAAGGCTATGAAAGGTTAAATAACTTTCTCAAGAGAAAACAGAGCTGGGGCTAGAACCCAGTTCTAATTCCAAAGTGTATGCCCTTAATCAATACATTTTGTTGATTCCATATAAGCATTTAATATCAATAAAAAGTCTTAACATAACTCTGTAGTGCTTCCCTAGGTCCCAGAAGGCCTAGCACTAAAATTAAAATATTTGATGATAAATAAACCTAACCGGCTGAAAGAGACAAGGAAGAAGCAAAAAGTCAAAGTCAAAGAAAGGTCAAAGAAAGAACATTCCATCCAAAAGCAGGAGAATACACATTCTTTTCAAGTGCATATGGAACATTCTCCAGGATAAATCACATGCTAGGCCACAAAACAAGTCTCTACAAATTTAAGATGACTGAAACCATATCAAGCATCTTTTCTAAACACAAAGGTATGAGACTAAAAATCAAGAACAATAAAAAAAAAATTGCAGAAAACACAAACACATAGAAACTTAATATGCTACCAATGTGTCACTGAAGAAATCAAAGAGAAAAGCAAAAAATATCTGGAGACATATGAAAATGGAAACACAACAATTCAAAATCTACGGGAAACAGCAAAAACAGTTCTAAAAGGAAGGTTTATAGCAATACAAGCCTACCTCAGGGAATAAGAAAAATCTCAAAAAATCAATCTAGCCTTACATCTAAAGGAAGTAGAAAAAGAACAACAAACAAAACCCAAAGTTAGATTCAGGAGAAGATGGTGGAAGAGTAGGATGCAGAGATCACCTTCCTCCCCACAGATACATCAGAAATACATCTACACATGGAACTGCTCCTACAGAACACCCACTGAATGCTGGCAGAAGACCTCAGACCTCCCAAAACGCAAGAAACTCCCCACGTACCTGGGTAGGGCAAAAGAAGAAATAAACAGAGACAAAAGAATAGGGATGGGACCTGCACTAGTGGCAGGGAGGTGTGAAGGAAGAAAGGTTTCCACACACTAGAAGCCCCTTCGCGGGCAAAGACTGCGGGTGGCGGAGGGGGGAAGCTTCAGAGCCACGGAGGAGAGCACAGCAACAGGGGTGCAGAGGGCAAAGCTGAGAGATTCCCGCACAGAGGATCAGTGCCGACCAGCACTCACCAGCCCAAGAGACTTGTCTACTCACCTGCCAGGACGGGCGGGGGCTGGGAGCTGAGGCTTAGGCTCTGGAGTTTAGATCCCAGGGAGAGGACTGGGGTTGGCGGCATGAACTCAGCCTGAAGGGGTTAGTGCGCCACGGCTAGCCGGGAGGGAGTCTGGGGAAAAGTCTGGAGCTGCCGAAGACACAAGAGACCTTTTCTTGCCTCTTTGTTTCCTGGTGCGCGAGGAGAGGGTATTAAGAGCCCTACTTAAAGGAGCTCCAGAGACGGGCGCGAGCCGCGGCTATCAGCACGGATCCCAGAGACGGACATGAGACGCTAAGGGTGCTGCTGCAGCCACCAAGAAGCCTGTGTGCAAGCACAGGTCACTGTCCACACCTCCCCTCCCAGGAGCCTGTGCAGCCCGCCACTGCCAGGGTCCCAGGATCCAGGGACAACTTCTCCAGGAGAACACACGGTGCACCTCAGGCTGCTGCAACATCACGCTGGCCTCTGCTGCCACAGGCTCGCCCTGCATCCGTACCCCTCCCTCCCCCCGGCCTGCGTGAGCCAGAGCCCCCGAATCAGCGGCTCCTTTAACCCCGTTCTGTCTGAGCAAAGAACAGACGCCCTCTGGTGACCTACACGTAGAGGCGGGGCCAGATTCAAAGCTGAACCCTGGGAGCTGTGAGAACAAAGAAGAGAAAGGGAAATTTCTCCCAGAAGCCTCAAAGGCAGTGGATTAAAGCTCCACAATCAACTGGATGTACCCTGCATCTGTGGAATACCTGAATAGACAACGAATCATCACAAATTGAAGAGGAGGACTTTGGGAGCAAGATAGATTATATTTTCCCCTTTTCCTCTTTTTGTGTGTGTGTATGGTTATGCTTCTGTGTGAGAGCTTGTCTGTATAGCTTTGTTTTCACCATTTGTCCTAGGGTTCTGTCCATCCGTTTTGTTTGTTTGTTTGTTTGTTTTGTTTTGTTTCGTTTGTTTTGTTGTTCACTATTCAAAATTTTTTTCTTAATAATTATTTTTTATTTTAATAACTTTATTTTATTTTATCTTACTTTATTTTTTTGTCTCCCTCCCTCCCTTCTTTTCTTTCTTTCTTTCTATTTATTCTCCCTTTTATCCTGAGCTGTGTGGAGGACAGTCTCTTGGTGCTCCAGCCAGGCGTCAGAGTTGTGCCAATGAGGTGGGACAGCCAGCTTCAGGACACTGGTCCACAAGAGACCTCCCAGCTCCACGTAATATCAAACGGTGAAAATCTCCCAGAGACCTCCGTCTCAACACCAACAACCAGCTTCACTCAATGATGAGCAAGCTACAGTGCTGCACACCCTATGCAAACAACTAGCAAGACAGGAACACAACCCCACCCATTAGCAGAGAGGCTGCCTAAAATCATAATAAGTCCACAGACACCCCAAAACACACCACCAGACCTGGACCTGCCCACCAGAAAGACAAGATCCAGCCTTATCCACCAGAACACAGGCACTAGTCCCCTCCACCAGAAAGCCTACACAACCCACTGAACCAACTTTAGCCACTGGGGACAGACACCAAAAACAATGGGCACTACGAACCTGCAGCCGGCAAAAAGGAGACCCCTAACACAGTAAGATAAGCAAAATGAGAAGACAGAAAAACACACAGCAGATGAAGGAGCAAGATAAAAACCCACCAGACCTAACAAATGAAGAGGAAATAGGCAGTCTACCTGAAAAAGAATTCAGAATAATGATAGTAAAGATGATCCAAAATCTTGGAAATAGAATAGAGAAAATGCAAGAAACGTTTAACAAGGGCCTAGAAGACCTAAAGAGGAAACAGGCAATGATGAACAACACAATAAATGAAATTAAAAATACTCTAGAAGGGATCAATAGCAGAATAACTGAGGCAGAAGAACTGATAAGTGACCTGGAAGATAAAATAGTGGAAATAACTACCACAGAGCAGAATAAAGACAAAAAAATGAAAAGAACTGAGGACAGTCTCAGAGACCTCTGGGACAGCATTAAACACACCAACATTCGAATTATAAGGGTCCCAGAAGAAGAAGAGAAAAAGAAAGGGACTGAGAAAATATTTGAAGAGATTATAGTTGAAAACTTCCCTAATATGGGAAAGGAAATAGTTAATCAAGTCCAGGAAGCACAGAGAGTCCCATACAGGATAAATCCAAGGAGAAACATGCCAAGACACATATTAATCAAACTATCAAAACTTAAATACAAAGAAAACATATTAAAAGCAGCGAAGGAAAAACAACAAATAACACACAAGGGAATCCCCATAAGGTTAACAGCTGACCTTTCAGCAGAAACTCTGCAAGCCAGAAGGGAGGCATTTGATTTTGCTTATCTTACTGTGTTTGGGGTCTCCTTTTCGCAGGCTGCAGGTTCGTAGTTCCCGTTGCTTTTGGTATCTGTCCCCAGTGGCAGGACATGTTTAAAGTGATGAAGGAGAAAAACCTACAACCAAGATTACTCTACACAGCAAGGATCTCGTTCAGATTTGATGGAGAAATTAAAACCTTTACAGACAAGCAAAAGCTGAGAGAGTTCAGCACCACCAAACCAGCTTTACAACAAATGCTAAAGGAACTTCCATAGGCAAGAAACACAGGAGGAGGAAAAGACCTACAATAACAAACCCAACGCAATTAAGAAAATGGGAATAGGAACATACATATGGATAATTACCTTAAGTGTAAATGGATTAAATGCTCCCACCAAAAGACACAGACTGGCTTAATGGATACAAAAACAAGACCCATATATATGCTGTCTACAAGAGACCCACTTCAGACCTAGAGACACATATAGACTGAAAGTGAGGGGATGGAAAAAGATATTCCACACAAATGGAAATCAGAAGAAAGCTGGAGTAGCAATTCTCATATCAGACAAAACAGACTTTAAAATAAAGACTATTACAAGAGACAAAGAAGGACACTACATAATGATCAAGGAATCGATCCAAGAAGAAGATATAACAATTGTAAATATTTATGCACCCAACATAGGAGCACCTCAATACATAAGGCAAATACTAACAGCCATAAAAGGGGAAATCAACAGTAACACGATCATAGTAGGGGACTTTAACCCCCACTTTCACCAATGGACAGATCATCCAAAATGAAAATAAATAAGGAAACACGAGCTTTAAATGATACATTAAACAAGATGGACTCAATTGATATTTATAGAACATTCTATCCAAAAACAAAAGAATACACATTTTTCTCAAGTGCTCATGGAACATTCTCCAGGATAGATCATATCTTGGGTCACAAATCTAGTCTTGGTAAATTTAAGAAAATTGAAATCGTATCAAGTATCTTTTCAGACCACAACGCTATGAGACTAGGTATCAATTACAGGAAAAGATCTGTAAAAAATACAAACACATGGAGGCTAAACAATACACTACTTAATAACGAAGTGATCACTGAAGAAATCAAAAAGGAAATCAAAAAATACCTAGAAACAAATGGCAATGGAGACACCACAACCCAAAATCTATGAGATGCAGCAAAAGCAGTTCTAAGAGGGAAGCAATACAATCCTACCTTAAGAAACAGGAAACATCTCAAATAAACAACCTAACCTTGCACCTAAAGCAATTAGAGAAAGAAGAACAAAAACACCCCAAAGTTAGCATAAGGAAAGAAATCATAAAGATCAGATCAGAAATAAATGAAAAAGAAAGGAAGGAAACAACAGCAAAGATCAATAAAACTAAAAGCTGCTTCTTTGAGAAGATAAACAAAATTGATAAACCATTAGCCAGACTCATCAAGAAAAAAAGGGAGAAGACTCAAATCAATAGAATTAGAAATGAAAAAGGAGAAGTAACAACTAATACTGCAGAAATACAAAGGATCATGAGAGATTACTACAAGCAACTCTATGCCAATAAATGGACAACCTGGAAGAAATGGACAAATTCTTAGAAATGCACAACCTGCCGAGACTGTATCAGGAAGAAATAGAAAATATGAACAGACCAATCACAAGCACTGAAATTGAAACTGTGATTAAAAATCTTCCAACAAACAAAAGCCCAGGAACACATGGCTTCACAGGCAAATTCTATCAAACATTTAGAGAAGAGCTAACACCTATCCTTCTCAAACTCTTCCAAAATATAGCAGAGGGAGGAACACTCCCAAACTCATTCTACGAGGCCACCATTACACTGATACCAAAACCAGACAAAGATGTCACAAAGAAAGAAAACTACAGGCCAATATCACTGATGAACATAGATGCAAAAATCCTCAACAAAATACTAGCAAACAGAATCCAACAGCACATTAAACGGATCATACACCATGACCAAGTGGGGCTTATTCCAGGAATGCAAGGATTCTTCAATATATGCAAATCAATCAACGTGATACACCATATTAACAAATTGAAGGAGAAAAACCATATGATCATCTCAATAGATGCAGAGAAAGCTTTCGACAAAGTTCAACACCCATTTATGATAAAAAAAAAACCTGCAGAAAGTGGGCATAGAGGGAACTTTCCTCAACATAATAAAGGCTATATATGACAAACCCACATCCAACATCATCCTAAATGGTGAAAAACTGAAAGCATTTCCACTAATATCAGGAACAAGACAAGGCTGCCCACTCTCACCACTCTTATTCAACATAGTTTTGGAAGTTTAGCCACAGCAATCAGAGAAGAAAAGGAAATAAAAGGAATCCAAATCAGAAAAGAAGAAGTAAAGCTGTCACTGTTTGCAGATGATATGATTCTATACATGAAGAATCCTAAAGATGCTACAAGAAAACTACTAGAGTTAATCAATGAATTTGGTAAAGTAGCAGGATACTAAATTAATGCACAGAAATCTCTGGCATTCTTATACACTAGTGATGAAAAATCTGAAAGCAAAATTAAGAAAACACTCCCATTTACCATTGCAACAAAAAGAATAAAATATCTAGGAATAAACCTACCTAAGGAGACAAAAGACCTGTATGCAGAAAATTATAAGACACTGATGAAAGAAATTAAAGATGATACAAATAGATGGAGAGATATACCATGTTCTTGGATTGGAAGAATCAACATTGTGAAAATGACTCTACTACCCAAAGCAATCTACAGATTCAATGTAATCCCTATCAAACTACCACTGGCATTTTTCACAGAACTAAAACAAAAAATTTCACAATTTGTATGGAAACACAAAAGACCCCGAATAGCCAAAGCAATCTTGAGAAGGAACAATGGAGCTGTCACCCAGGTTATTATAGTAAAAACATTATTGTAGTCAGAGATGGAAGGAAAAAGTTAGTGCACTTACCCTGAGGATCAGAGAGATGTATTACTGGCAGCGCCCATCATATTTAACTCATCAGTCTGAGCTGTGTATATCCAAGTCAAGATGACAATACCAAAAACTCAATTAGTAGGTTCAATTTTAGCTGCCATGCTAGATTTATCAGGGGCATGAAAGAAATATTAAGATAGCAGAAAGGGTTCTGTGGTCGAGGCAATGTGGATGGATATATAGAAAAATATTTGAAAATCTTTTTATCTCCTGTAAATGCCAGAGAGTATCTATCACAGAAGAGGCACTATTCAACCAAGTAGGCAGAATGACTCAGCCAGTTTGCATCAACCGACCTCAGTAAACAGCTACACTGATGCTGTCATGATAGGCACCTGAACAGAATGACCATAAGTAAGGAGGAAGGCCATGTATGAGCGCTACAAGTGAGGTGGATGGACCTAGCGTCTGTCATACAGAGTGAAGTAAGTCAGAAAGAGAAAAACAGATACCGTATGCTAACACATATAAATGGAATCTAAGAAAAAAAAAAAAAAAGGTCATGAAGAACCTAGGGGTAAAACGGGAATAAAGTCACAGACCTACTAGAGCATGGACTTGAGGATATGGGGAGGGGGAAGGGTAAGCTGTGACAAAGTGAGAGAGTGGCATGGACATATATACACTACCAAACGTAAAATACATAGCTAGTGGGAAGTAGCCGCATAGCACAGCAAGATCCTTGCTTATGATAATTGCTGCATTTTTTCAGTGATTTCTTTCTTTGAGGGTTTGTATTAAAGATTCAATTTCAAGTACATTAAGGGTGATATATATGCTTTGTTAACTACTCAGATAACTGTGTACCTTCAATTTTGTGGAAATTGGAACTCCTGTGCATTGCTGAGGGGAATGTAAAATGGTTGCAGCTGCTATGGAAAACAGTTTGGCAATTCCTCAGAAAGTTAAACACAGAACTACCATATGACCCAGCAATTCCACTCCTAGGTATATATCCAAAAGAATTAAAAGCAGGAACTAGAATAAATATTTGTATACCAACGTTCATGGCAACACTATTCACAATACCCAAAAAGTGGAAACAAACCAAGTGTCCATCAATAAAAGAATGGATAACAGATAAATTAAGATGGCATATACATACAATTCAGCCATAAAAATGAAATTTTGATATATGCTATAACATGGATGGACCTTGAAAGCATTATTCTTAGTGAAATGTCAGACAGAGAACAAATATTGTGTGATTATACAAAGTATCTAGAATAGGTAAATTCATAGAAACAGAAAGGAGAATAGAGATTACCAGGGGCTGGGGGGAGGAGGGGATGAGAAGATATTATTTAATGGGTACAGAGTTTATACTGGGGATGATGAAAATTTTCTGGGTATAGATAGTAGTGATAGTTACACAACATTATGAATGCATTTAATGTCACTGAATTGTATGCTTATAAATGGTTCAAATGATAAATATGTTATATACATATTAACCTGATTTTTTTTAATTGACCTGCCAAATAACAGATTTACATAAACAGGTAGATCATACACATCTCTTTTTTTTAAGTTTTTTTTTTACAGCTGTTTTAGATTCACAGCAAAATTGATGGGAAGCTACAGAGATTTTCTATATACCCGCTGCCCAAAGACATGCATAGCCTCCCCATTATCAATATCTCCCATCAGAGTGGTACATTTGTTACAAATGATGAACCTACAATGACATTTTGCATAGACTTTTAAAAATAATTTTGAACTCTCTATTGAGTCTCTGTTGAGTCACGGTCATTACATTTTTTTTCCTTTAATTCTTTGAACCTATTATAAGCGTTGCTTTGAAGTATTTTTCTACTATATCCAAAATCTGGATCCACTCAAAGACAGTTTCTATTTGCTGTTGTTTTCCCTGTATGTGAGTCACACTTTCCTGTTTCTTTGCATGTCTAGTAAGCTTTGGTTAAAAACTAGACGTTTTAGACAATGTAGTGTAGAAACTCTGGACTCTATTTAATTCTTCTGGATGCTGTTCTTTGGAAACTGCCTGGACTTAACCTGCAGACTCCCTCCTCTTGTACTGTGCAGTCACTGGTATGTCTGTGCAGTTTTCTTTTCTTTTTTTAATTCTTATTTTTATTTATTCCTAGGGGTCACACCTGTGAGATCAGACACATTTCTATCAGGTCAATCTCTCTAACTCTTTGCAAGGTCAGGAGAATCATTCCATACCTTTCTGTTTTTTTCCTTGATTAATCCTGGAACACTTCTACTTACTTCTCTTCACTGCTCCCTTTTTCCCCACAACTTTTCCACTAGGCTTCCAGTAGACAAAAAACAAGAAACAAGCAAACTAAAAACTCAGCAGAGAAAAAAAAAAAAATCCTATCAATCAATAATACCTTCAAATTTGCCTTTCTAATTGAAATATGAAGAGCCACCAAGAGAAATGAGAGCTGACCATAGGCAGGTAAAGGATTCAGGAGGTAAAGGGTGGACCTTAAAAAAGGCAATAATTAAAATTGCCCATCCCAAAATAATTAAAAATAGCCATGGACAAAGGAAAAGGAAAAGAATCTATGGATTAGAAGAAGGCAAAGGAACACCTCACTGGAAGTATATATTATATGCAATAGGAAAACAAAGAAAGTCATACCGTTCATTTTAGTATAATTCATTATTACGTGATGCAGTAATGAAAATATGAAAGTTAAAGCAGCTCTGCCTCTGCTACTCCCCTGCCCTTAAGAATATATAAAAGAGAATAACTATTTAAATCACAAAGTTGTCTTATATAGTAAATAAAAACATACATGTAAGAAAGCACTTTGTAACCTGTGAAGTCTTTTAAAATAATGCCAAATTTATTTAGATACAGAGAACAAACAGGTTGTTGCCAGAGGGGAGGTGGGTGAAAGGATAAGTGAAAAAGGTGAGGGAAATACAAGATGTACACACTTCCAGTTACAAAATAAATGTTACCTGTATGAAATGTATAGTGTGAGGAATACAGTCGATAATTATGTAATATCTTTGTATAGTGACAATGGTAACTAGACTTATCGTGGTGATCATTTTCTAATGTATAGAAGTATCGAATCATTATGTTGTACACCAAGAACTAACATAGTGCTGAAGGTCAATTATACTTCAAGAAACAAACTTAAAGAAAAAGATCAGATTTGTAGTTACCAGAGGCGAGGAGTGGTGGGAGCGGGAGAATTGGATGAAGGTGGTCAAAAGGTACAAACTTCTAGTTGTAAGATAAATAAGTATCAGGGATATAGTGTACAACATAATATAATTAACACTGTTGTACATTATAAATGAAAGTTGTTAATCAAGTAAATCTTGGGACTTCCCTGGTAGTCTAGTGGTTAGGATCCAGCACTTTCACTGTCGTGGCCCAGGTTCAATCCCCAGTCGGGGAACTGAGATCCCACAAGCCACGCAGAGTGGCCTAAATAAATAAATAAAGTAAATCCTAAGAGTTCTCATCACAAGGAAAATTTTTTTTCTTTTTCTTTTATTTTTTATCTACATAAGATGATAGATGTTCAATAAACTTAATCATTTCATGGTGCATGTAAGTCAAATCATTATATTGTACATCTTATACAGTGCTGTATGTCAATTATATCTCAATAAAACTGGAAGAAAAAAATAAAATATATTACATATTTTAAAAATAAATGAAAAAGACAAATTTTAGACTAGACTATTAAGGAATATATTCTCTCACTACATAAGCATTAACAGTTATGAATTATTAATTTGGGGCAAATGTAAACATACTTAAAAAATTAATGTCCTTTGATATTCTTTGAAGAAAACTTCTATCTATCAGAGGGTAATAATAATGTTGTTATTTTTCTTGGGGAAAATAAATCAAACATTTAGAAAGCTCTAAAGTGGTTTCTTAAAATTGGTCACTCCTCTTTGGAGACTTAATTAAGAAAAAAATTCCCTCTTGAGATATATCATCTTTGCTCAACTTTGAACATATGATTAGCTTGCACAGTAATTTGTAAATCAGTTAGCTTCCCACATATCTTAGGAACGAACTAGTTCAAAGAATAAACATATTTTCTGTATTAACAAGAAAGAACAAATTAACTTAGTTAATGCACAAAGAATTAAATTTGCACGCTATCAAAATTTTTACCCTAAAAATTACCATCAATAATCTAGTTTATTTTAAATTTACCAAAACAGTTGGTTTTCTAATTCTAAGTGTTGATACCAGTTCAACAATCTTAATTATTGTAAACTAATTGCTTTGGGAGTTACCATTTTTCACTTCTACCTACAAAACCTGCAGACTGATTTACCCTCCTGCTCAGGCTGACCAGCCCACAATGACGTACATGAGACCCAGATCAAAAAGCAAATGCCTATGAGAGGCAGGCAGTTAATCATAGTTGAATTAAGCAGGAATGACTGGGAGCAATGATGACCTGGACAGATCACACCCAATCTAAAGGCACAACCAATACTCCGCTCAGCCAACTATTTTGCTCAGGCAGTTGACCCCCAAGCTGCTAGATCTTCCCATTCTCACAGAAAACAGAAATCTGGATTTTGATATAAAACACCTTCATTTTTAACTATTAGCAACTGGTAATTTAAAACTGGTAAAAATATAGTTTTAAACAAAACATCTGTGGGGCTGCCAGTTTGTGGCTCCTGTATTCTTCTTAAACACCTGCAACCTTCCCTGCTTCGCTTTCTCATTATTTTATCCCCAGCACCTTCTTCTCCAGAATAACCAAGCCTAAAGAATACGGAAAAGGTTAAGACATGGAATAAAGAAGCTAGACGTTGTTAAAGGGTACAAAGTTGGAACTAGAAGGGGAACAAATGCTGGAGATCTAATGCACAGCATTGTGATATAGTCAACAATACTGTCTAATATACTTCAAAGTTGCTAAGAGGCTACATCTTAAGTCTTCTCAGCACAAAAAAAGAAATGATAATTAGGTGACAACAGCTAACCACTACCAATGATAACCATACTGCAATACATAAATGTATCAAATCAACAGGATGTACACCTTAAACTTATACAAATTATACAACAAATATATCTTAATTTTCATTTTTAAAAAAAGGAGCTAAAGAATACCAAAGCTCAGGAATCCTGTTACTAAGCTTGAAGTAAACATACTTCAGCTTAAAAAGTATGAAAATCAGAGCTACTCCTGCAGCCTTAGTGGCTGCACTTCAGCTAGTGACTACATCCACTCGGCAAACAAAATCATAAGGCTTCTTCAGCAAGCGTGGAGCATAGAGCAAAGCCAAGCATTTGCAAGAGCTTGGAAGCCAAATGGACTGGAGCTGGAGACCCAACTCTGCTACTTGATTGTTACCTCTACCTTCTTATCATTTAAAAGCTAATGATATCATCAATTCTAGAATGCTGTTATGAGAAATAAATAAAATATTATACATAAAGCACGTAGGCTTGGTGAATAACCTGCAGATGACCAGTGCTTAATAAACGGGTGCTAAATATATTGATGTGGCTTATTATAATCCTTACAACTTTGTACTTTTGTAAGAAGAAAGCACTGGAGAGAGAAAAATTTCTGTCTCAGGGCCTATCCGTGTCAGCTTGTGTACATGTTCTCCCTGCTGTCTTCCTCCCTCTGACAAATTAAAAAATACTCTGTATTTAGACATGATTCCATTATTCTTATGATCAATGAATTTCAAGTGGTTTCTAACTCTTGTCCTCAGGCAGGAATATAAACAGAAGATATAAAAAAATAATTAAGATGTCTGGCATTTTACTGGAATAAGGCCCTAACTCTTCCCAGTCAAGCCTTTTACCATTGTATCACCATTCAGTTTGCATTTTTCTTAATATATAAAACAGAGTACAAATTGTGATAAAAGCCACCTATAGAAGTCAAGTTGTAACATCCATTCAAATATAAAAATACTTCAGTGGCTGTTTTGTTGGGTTCTAGTGCTTTAAGCTCAAACTCCCTAACACAGTTTATTTGGCCCTTCCCAGTGCAACCACCATTAATCCCTGCAGCCTCGTCTCTCCTTCCTTTCTGCCAAGCTCTCCAAATACACTGTACTCTATACAATGTACTCCTGTACATGCTGTTCCTTCTAACAGGGACACACTTTTTATAAAATCTGTATCTTGCAATAACAAATTAGTTTGGGATCTTTTAAAGAATATTTCATTAATGTTTAAGATATGTTGTATTTCTAACGAGCAAGATTCTGCTGAGAAGTTAAACTGAGTTTGCACTTCCTGAACAAAACCAATCTCTAGAACTCCTTAGGCTGTGACAATTATAGTAATGTGTTTAGAGAAATGAATAGTGTTTTAAATAAATGGCCAAATAACTGTGACTTACTGATCACTCAAATCTAAGAATGCATTTTAATTTTAAAAACTATTATAAGCATAAATGTAAACAAGTTCACTCAGGGAACTAATTAAAACCCTAACCGCCTAATAAAATAAAATATAAAGAGCTATAAATATTATACTGATAACACCTAAATATTCTCCATAATTCTAGAACTGCACTCTAACCAATTAAAACAAACAAAATGCACAGCATGCCAAGGGAAAGAGTCTTTAAAAGGTAGAAAATTTCACTAGAAAAAACAAAGTGCAGAAATGTCAGAATGAATTATAATGTTAAAGGATTAACTAAATGAAACTGAAAACAAGCTAAAATCCAGCAAGTCATTTTTACTTTTTAAACAGTAGATCAGGTTAGAGGGTAGAGAGGGATGAAAAGGCAGAGCCAAGAGGACTTTTAGGGCAGTGAAAACACTCTGTATGCTATCAATACTATAATAGTAGATATATGTTATTACAAATTTGTCCAAACTCAAAATATGTACAACACCAAGGGTGAACCCTAATGTAAACCATGGACTTTAAGTGATAATAATGTGTCAATGGAGTCCATCAATTGTAACAAATGTACCACTCTGGTAGGGGATGTTGATAACTGGGAAGCTCTGTATGTGTAGGGGCAGAGAGTATATGGGAAATCTCTGTACCTTCCTCTCAATTTTGCTGTCAATCTAAAAGTGCTCTAGGGCTTCCCTAGTGGCGCAGTGGTTCAGAATCCGCCTGCCAATGCAGGGGACACGGGTTCGAGCCCCGGTCCGGGAAGATCCCACATGCCGGGAGCAACTAAGCCCATGCGACACAAGTACTGAGCCTGTGCTCTAGAGCCCACGAGCCACAACTACTGAAACCCGTGCGCCTAGAGCCCATGCTCCGCAACAAGAGAAGACACCACAATGAGAAGCCTGCACACCACAACTAGAGAAAGTAGGGCACAGCAACAAAGACCCAATGCAGCCAAAAATAAATAAATAAAATAAATAAATTTTTTAAAAAATAAAATAAAAGTGCTCTAAAAAATAAAGTCTATTAATGGGGCAGAGAGGAGGAGATAAGAAAAATTATAAATCTTTGCTAGCCATAGAAGACTAATTTTTAAACTATTATAACTAGCAGTTCTGAGTAGACTAAAAACTACATGATAAAGCTAGCATAATTTAGCTCTGGATTTGTATTTGAAATACTTTTCTTTCCACCTCCTAGTGAGAGCCCTTCGAAGCATTTTTTTTTTCTTGGGGGACTGTGTTGAGTCTTTGTTGCTGTGCGCAGGCTTTCTCTAGTTGCGCGAGCGGGGGCTACTCTTCGTTGCAGTGCACGGGCTTCTCATTGCGGTGGCTTCTCTTGTTGCGGAGCACGGGCTCTAGGCGCATGGGCTTCAGTAGCTGTGGCTCGCGGGCACTAGAGCGCAGCCTCAGTAGTTGTCGGGCACGGCTTAGCTGCTCCGCAGCATGTGGGATCTTCCTGGACCGGGGCTCGAACCGGTGTCCCCTGCATTGGCAGGCAGATTCTCAACCACTGTGCCACCAGGGAAGCCCCGAAGCATTCTTAAGTGCTATCTCCTAACAACTTTAGACAACTTATTTAAATAAATTGTATTCACACACCCCGTCTGTTCCAACACACAGTCTCTTTTAGACACAAATTATTCACCCTCGTCAAAGGTCTACTGAGTATCTACTGCACATAGTACATTCAGAAAATATAAAAGGATCCTTACACTCAAGATCCTTCCTCTGAGGTCTTAGAATTCAGCTCTGGGAAAAGGTCAAAATGGCCCTGGTAAGAGACTCCAAGTATGCAAATGCTAAAGACAATCAACCAGCCGGTTCTTCTGTTCCCCTTCTTGGAACACTTCTCTCTTGGCTGAATCCTTCTTATCTTTCAAGTCTCAATATAAAGGCTATCTCTTCACAAATCTTTCCTGACACCATCCTGCTATTTTCTATGGCGGAATCCCACTTCTTTCATTGCTGTTCTTTTTTTTCCAATCTGTAATTACATATTTAGTTGCTTGTTTACTGGTTTATCATCTGTATCCAATAACAAACTGAACACTCTATGTGGACAAAGACTCCACCGTATTACCAGTAATTAGCAAAGCACTCAGTACTCAATGATTAAATGAATGCATACATCTGGTGCTCAGGAGAAAGGTCTGAGCTAGAGAGACTGGAGTAGAGGTGATAACTTAGCCATGAAAACTGGTAAGATCACCTGTGAGAAGTGTATGGGGTTAGAAGAGAACCTAGAACCAAGACCTTGAGGTAGCCCAACATTTAGAGTTTTAATAGAACAGGCAAAGAAGACTAGGATACAGAAGTCAGATAAATCAAAGCGAAACCAAAGAGACAGTGTTTCAAGGAGTGAGTATTTCAACTGCAGAATTCTGCCAAGAGGTCCAGTAAAAAGTGAACAGAAAAGGATCCATTAGATTTCACCTCATTAAGGTTAATGGTGACTTTAGTGAGAGCCATTTCAGAGCACCTAGGATCTGAGGACAAATTACAGAGTGATTCCCAGGTGAGGAAGTAGAGACACAACCTAATTGTTCAAAGTGTGAAGGACAACAGAGAGGTAGTAACCAAGAGAAATGATCCTGAACACCCAGGAGGTAAATATAATAGTATATCTGTATAGCATGAGATTCAAACAAGCAGGGAAAGCAATCCTCACAATCCTGAAAGTACACCAGCATAATTCAAACGGTCAAATAATGTTAATTGTTGGTGTTGCTAGTTTAATAAATTGTCTCCCCATTAGACTATAAGTGACCCAGTGAGCGCAGAGATAACGTATGTTTTATCCATGCCTAGGTTTCTAGGAACCTAGAACAGTGCCTGCCACACAGTAGGTGCTCAATAAATATTTCTAAGTGAATTCATAATTCTGAATACAATGTCAACTACTGGAATAGCCACCTTGATTGTCTCCTCTGATCCATTTTTTCTTTTTTTTTACTGTGAGATGACTATGTCACATAAGCATAAACGTGTTTTTACAAATATTACTGTCATTACGCCTTACTTCCCCTACCAGACACTCAAGCTTCTTAACAGCGGAACTTCTGTCTGCTCATCCCATGACCCGCTCAGTGTCTTGCAGGAAGAAGTAAGGCTAAATAATCCTGAACCTGGAGAAATGGCTTCTTACGAAAGAGCTGTGACAGGTATTTCACAGTGATTCCAAGGTCAACCAGTGGACCCTGCCACCCCAAGCGCGGAGACGCCAGAACCAGCGCTCCCCCGGCCTGGAACCGCAGCTGCCGCCTCCCCGGCAGAGGGCGCGGCAGCCACCGCGATACACATCCCCCTCCAAGTCGGCCGCCGGCCTCAGTCCCCGCCCCCGCCCGGCGGTCACCTGCAGCGGCTGCACTCGGGCCTCCGCTCAGCCGGCTCCACTGGCAGTTCCCACAGGCCGTCCGCACTAGCCCCGTCCGCCTCCGCGTCCAAGGCAGTCGCCGCCGGGGCTGAGCCGCCCTCCCGCCGCTCCTCCTCGTCCGGCTTCTGAGACCTAGAGGCCCCGGGTAGCCGCGCGACGGGGTCCCTGGGTGTTCGCGCCTCTTTCTGCAGCTCCATGGCAGGCGCTCAGGTCCGACCGTCACATTGAAGCCTCGCTGCCGCCAGGGGACGCCACAAGCTGGAGAAACCAGCCTCCGCCGCCCGGCGCCACGCACGCACGCCACGTACGGGGGGCGGGTCTCCGAAGCCCAGGCTGGAGACCCCGCCCCGCAGCGGACAAGGAATGAACCCATTGGTCTGTGCCCTGTGGGCTAGTTCACCTAGAACCCGGAAGGGAAGTGTGGATCGTCCTGGGGAGCAGGTGAGGTTAGGAAAGCGTCTCGGGGAGAAGTAAAGGAATCGCCTCTGAAAACACCTCAGGTGGCAAACTTGAATGTACTTTCCTTGTTTTCACCCCTTTAAAAGTGAAAATATAATGGAATTCTGCGTTTTCCCCCTTAGGAGGGCAGTTTAAGAATTAGCTCCGTGACCACGCGCAGTAACAAAGACTCAATGCAGCCAAAAATTAATTAATTAGTTAATTAATGTAAAATTTTTTTAATAAAAATTTTAAAAAAGAATTAGCTGGGTGAGTGCACACAGCAGTCTCAGCATCTGATGTACTTGATCAGCTTGTGTACTTGTTTCAGGCCTACAAAGGAGAGGTTGTACCGATTGAAAGTTGAATTCACGGCTGGTCTGTTTCAGCGGCTTTCTTGCTCTAGAAGGGCAGGGACCTTTGTCCTGTGTCTTGTACTTGGTATTTCTACTCGTCATCAAGAATACTGTTTTACGCTAGACACTAAACATTTGTTGAAATGCGGTTTTTAAATTGTCCGAGGCCACTAAGATCAAAGTAAGAGAGCTGAGATTTCATGTATGAGGGGAAAAGTAAGCCACAGAAAGATAACTACCTTGCCCAACTTTTTACAGCTCTGGAAAACAGCAATATAGCCCGCAGTTTTTTAAAAGCCAGAATGAACTTTACGTCAGCATGAAAGTGGCACTACTTCTTGCCCTATATCGGTGCTGATTGTTTTCATTTAATACTTTGTTACTTCTACCAACATTCATCGTTTTAAACAAAAATATTAAGTTTTTACCAGTTATATGAGCTAAGTTTTGCAATCATAATTATCTTGATTCTAGAGCTATGAAAGTTTAAATAAAAAACAAAGTAGATTTATCACTAACAGTAATAGAGCAGTATTGTATTTCTTAAAATAAAGTGTTTATCTCACTATTAAGTTTTTAGTCATCTTAAAATCAAGCCTGTAGGGCTTCCCTGGTGGCGCAGTGGTTGAGAGTACGCCTGCCGATGCGGGGGACACGGGTTCGTGCCCAGGTCCGGGAAGATCCCACGTACCGCGGAGCGGCTGTGTCCGTGAGCCATGGCCGCTGAGCCTGCGCGTCCGGAGCCTGTGCTCCACAACAGGAGAGGCCACAACAGTGAGAGGCCTGCGTTCCGCAAAAACAAACAAACAAAAACAAAAAGTTCAAACCAGAGATTCCTTATAAAAGTTCAAGCAATACAGATTTAAAGGATCCTATGTGGTTAGTCACTACTCTTGCTAGACTTATACAAATAATCAGGTAAAGTTTATTAAATCTAGACTTACTTTGCAAACAAATTAGTCTTAATTCGGCTATCTTTGTTAACAATTAGGGTGAGATTTTAGAGAGAATAGTTACGTTTCAATTAAATTATAATACATACTTGTAGATATTAGATTTTTTTGCTATTAACTTTCCTTGAGGTTTTGTAATTTACCTAAAAACTAGACTGAATTTTTTTAGTTTTCTCCAATATCTGGCTACAACTCTCTAAACTAACTTTTCCAATTTCTTCCCATCCATTTGACTTGGAATCACTGAGACCTAAAACTTTTCCTGAAGCCCTGCAAACTGAAGCTAAACGAATTGATATAAACTTCAGAGAAGTTGCCACGACAGCTTATATTTAAATAATCCTTGTGCCTGTTACTGTATGTCACTCAGAAAGTTTACCTGAACACCCAGTGACATCATCAGAGACGTTTCAAACTGCAAAAGATGCTTGGACACTGATATCTAGAAATTCTCTTGACTGACTGCCCCCGGGCTAAAAAACTGGTTTATAATCTGCTCCAATTCTTAACGTATGTTTTTCTTTTGTTTCCATAGAAGTGCCTCTTATTAAATACCCGATTCCTTGCACCATAGATCTGGCTTTGGGAGCCCAGATGCATTACTGAAATGAGATACAACTGTTTAAATGACCTGTTCTCAGAACTAAGAAACTGGTTCAATGAAATGGAGGACTCTGCTAACCTGTTCTCTCTCTCCACCGTCACCAGCTCAGCTTTGACTATGTGAAACTTCCAGGGAAGTTTCAGAGGAGGGAACTGTTGGAGCCCAGAGTAGGTTGTGCAAAGTGTGCCTCAAGGGCATATTGATTATTTTGAATTAAAATTACTTAAGAAACAGCCAACACAAGAGGGATACTCTGACCTTCCTGTCTCCCTGAAAGCAGGAAATCAGTGTTTCATGTGAAAGGTGCACCCCTGCATCTGGAGGTAGAAGGACACCCTTGTTGTCAAAGATAAGGAATTCCAGCCTAGAAGCCTGTGTAAACAAACATTGTTACTTCTTTAATTTACTACCTCAAGCCAAAACTCTGTTTAGATTCTTCACTAATAGGGCATGCAAAACCTACACTTCATTGTCCTGCCAATTCCTCACAAAGTCACCTAGCAAGTATAAAAAATGCCTGCTTTGGCCACTTCCCATGTCTCATTTCTCTGAGACCTCCATGCACATGAATTAAAATTGTTTCTTTTTCTCTGTTAATCTGTCTATGTCAATTATATTATTAGTCCAGCCACAAAAATTCAAGAGGGGTAGAGGGGGAAATATCCTCCTCCCCAACTGGTTCTTTTTGGCTGGGCCTGAGAATTAAATCGACATAAGACAGATCAAAAGGAGAAAAGAATACACATTTTTTTAGTGCAAGCTTTTTGTCACACGAGACCCTTCATAAGGAATAAGATCCAAAGATATTATGACACCAACTTGTTTTTATATTAGGTTGAACGAAGAGGCAGTCGTGGAAAAGTGACTCAACTATGTGGGCAAGCTAAAGTAAGATAGGAATTATTTTAACAAAGTCTGTTTGGATGATAGCATTCTCTTGATCTTAACTTCCTGTCCTTGATGATTAGAATGTACCTTCCTTCTGGTATAGAGAGGATATCTTTCACATAGGAATTTCACTTCCTGCTTTTAGGGGAAAAAAAAGTAAAGTCAGAGTGTTTTTCTTCTATCTGCAGTTTTTCACATGGCTTTAACTCAAAGGAGTCAATATGCCAGAGAGGCATATATTTGGGGAAGCATGTTCTGAACTCATCCCCTTCCTCTATCTTCAAAGCCAGTAATGGCAGGTTTTGAGTCCCTTTCGTGGTTTGACTCTCTCCTGCCTCTTCTTCCGTAGTCACATCTCTCTGACTCACTCTCTGCCTTCCTTTTCCACTTCCTTTTCCACCTAGATAATCCAGGATAATCTCCCTATTTTAAAGTCAACTGATTAACTGCTTAATTCTATCTGCAACCTTAATTCCCTTTTGCTCTGTAAAGTAACATAGTCTCAGGCATAACACCAGGGAGTGCAGAACTTGAGGGCCAAAATCTTACCTTCCATATCTGCACATCTAAATCTATGGATGCAATTCATACAAACTTCACATGAAAAAGAAAAAGGAAAAACATATACCCAAAGTATTACTGATACTTACACCAAGGTACTGGGATTAGAAGTCTCTGTGTGAGTGTGATTCTCCTCTATCTTACAAATGTTCTGCACAATGACCATGTAAACCACATTTTTAGAAAGAGGAATTCAGAACATTAACAACTAGATATCAGAATATTAAATGGTATGATTAATGGCAAGTAATATAAAGTGGAAGATGGTTTCTATTAATTCCATTCCTTGTTTTCCTTAGGCTACCTTTCCTTAAGACTGTATTTTTGCGTCTTTTTTATGTGAATTAGTAGTGAGTCTAGTGATTCTTTTATTTAATGCAAGTTCCCTAAGTACATGTGTCATGATTATTTTGACATAAATTGTTCTTAAGTGACCCAGTTCATGATAGGGAGGTGATTGCGTTTCCCTCACCCCCAAGTCACTGGACCCTTTGGTTTTCCTCAAGGATCTACTCTAATTTTTATATTTCCTGACTGTGCAGTTATGCTTTCATATTTTCTAAAAATTCTAGGTTTACTTAACTTGGAAATTTATTATCCCTTATCTACACATACAACATGGATCCTCTGCTCACAGGATTTTTTTTTTTTTTAAGCATCTTGTTTGCTTAGATTTGTTTGTTTTACCAATTAGTTTTGGAGACACTCATTTTTACATTTTGAATTAAATATCCCTGCATAGAATTAAATAATTAAAATTTATAAATCCAATTCAGATGACTGGCAAATTTTTTAACTTAACTATTTTTATGGCCAAGACTTACCTCAATTATTAGAAACAACTGAGTTTTAGAGCAGGAAGGGAATGTGAAGATCATCTAACACAGTGCTTTTCCAGCCTGTCTTACATGGGAATCAGAGGAAGAGCCCTACCCAAAGCCAATTAAATCAAAGCCTGGAAAGAAAGAGGGAACCCCAGGCATCAGTGTTCTTCTTGCAGCTTGAGTTGAAAACCACTGATCCTAAGATCCAGCTTTTTACAGATGAGGAAGCTGAGGCCCAAAGAGGGGAAATGGCCAGGTAGAAAGTTTAAAACTCCTGACTTCTAACCTAGTGAGTTTTCCCCTGACCTTGTTGTTCTCAATCTTTGCGGTGTCAGGGAGCAGAATTCGCCACCCTAAAATGTCTCTTTAGCATGCAGATGATTTCAAGCTGAAAAAATGATCAAGGCCCAAGACTCAGGAAGAAACTTTGATTTTCCCCCTAACTGCCTAAAAGAATGTAGGTAGGGCTTCCATGGTGGCGCAGTGGTTGAGAGTCCGCCTGCCGATGCAGGGGACACGGGTTTGTGCCCTGGTCTGGGAAGGTCCCACATGCCGCGGAGCGGCTGGGCCCCTGAGCCATGGCCGCTGAGCCTGCGCGTCCGGAGCCTGTGCTCTGCAACGGGAGAGGCCACAACAGTGAGAGGCCCGCGTACCGCAAAAAAAAAAAAAAAAGAATGTAGGTAGATGACCTGTTCCAGTTACAGATAACTAGGAGACAGGAAAGTCTGTTTGCTAGAATTCCTCTGTGTCCCATTGACTCTGCATGGCCCGGCAAACATTTGTCTGCCAAACATTTGCTTTTCTACCTAGAAGTCAATTTCCTTCTCCCCTTAGAAACCTCAAACCGCCACCTCCAACACGCTCCGTTATGTTTAGCTGAAAATGGTACTTAGGGTGAGGGTTTCAGCCATTTTGGCAAGTTACTCAGTTTTCCTGAGTCTCTCTCACGTATACGTGTTATTAAACTTTCGTTCGATTTTTCTCCTGTTGATGTGATCGTGTCAATCTTAGACCAGCCTGAAGAACCTGGAGGGTAGAGGAAAATCTCTTCCTCCCAGACAGGGATGCTTAGAACCCTCTTTAGAACATTCATAATTACTTGATAAAGCCCAAAGTTCTACCTCCAGCCTAATGAAGCAGAATCGGTCACTCCCTAGGTAGTTCAGATGAGCACCAAAGTTGAGAATCATTGCATCTTACCTAAAGTGGTGATTTTTCTCATAGGAAAAGAACAGAACATAATCATAATTTCTCTCCTCTATCTTTTAAAATTGTCAGTCTATGCTTTTGTTGGCAGATATATATATATTTTTTAATATACTACAATCCTATTTAAGGGGACATTTTCACCACAACAATAATTTGTTACCACTGTTGAGGAGGGAGAAATTTTCTCTACCCCTCTCGAGTTCTTGTGACTGGACTAATAATAAAATTGACACAAGATAGGTTAACAGGAGAAAAACAAACAATTTTAATTAATGCGCATGGAGGTCTCATTGAAACGGGATCTAGGTAGTGACCAAAGCATACAGCTTTTATACTTTTGAGATGAAGAAACAATAAATTTGTGAGGAATTAAGAGGACAAAGAAACTTGGGCTTTGGGTGCTTAATTAGTGAAGAACCTAAACATTTTGTCCTTGGGGTAGTAAATTAAAGTAGTAACAATGTTTGTTTGTATAGGCTTCTCCACCCTAAATTCCCTATCTCTGGTGATAAGCGTGTCCTTCTACCTCCAGATGCAGGGAATGCACCTTCCATATGAGAAATTTATTTTCTGCTTTCAGGTACACCCTGAAATGACATCCTGTATGTTAAACAGTCTCTCTAAGGGGATAAAAAAAATCTCAACCTTGAAATTCCTTGAGGAAAAACACCTCCTGATAGCTTTGAGCTGCAGGGCATCTTGATCTAACAAGTCATCTGTTGGCAATACCTCATTTGAGCCAATAACTAAAAGGCATATGCCCCAACCCTAGTTCTCCTTTTAATTCTCTCTGTGTTTTGAATTGAAGTATAGAGGGAAATATGAACTTTGCTTAAAAGCAACCTGGCAATTATGTTCTGCTCTTCATCCTCAGATATCCTTGAGGGAAAATGTTGCAAAAGTAATTATTAAATAACTTTTAGTTTTCAAAGTTGAAGTTCCAAAACCAGTATATAGAGTCACAATCCTTGAGCAGAGAGAGGGGACAGGTTTTGTTCATCTTCCTTACTCAAAGCAACAACCCTGTATGTGAGCTCCTATAGCAACCTGCTAGGACCTTAAACTCAAGACCTGTGCCTTTCATCACCCTATTCTTAATGTAGTGAGCCCATCCATTAACAAGGAGCTTCAAAATGGTGCTAGAATTCATCCTGAGGTGAAAATGAGAAAGGAAGGGGGCAGGGCACAACCTTTAAAAGAATGACATAGCCAGAGGATACGACATAAACTGGTTAGAATCAAATTGGTCTAAGATGGCGGACAAGCTGACTTCCACTAGACCTCGAGCCTCATTTTACGCTCATTTTAATACATTAGCATATGCTAAATGACACATCCACAGGCACCATGACAGTTCCGAGGCTGACCATAAAAGGCAGTAAAGTGGGCGGTGGCCCAATTCCTGGAAATCCCCACCGCTTCCCCAAAATAGTTGGAATAATCCTCTCACTCATTAGCCTATGAAATTACCCAGCCCTATAGAAACTGACAACCCTGTACCCTGGTGCCTCTCTTGCCTTCTAGGATGGCCCACGCTCTTTGGAGTGTGTTTCTCCCATGGCTTCTCTCACCTTCCAAGATGGCCCACTCTGTCTATGGAGTGTGTATCTCCCTGAATAAACCTTTCACTTTACTATGGCTCACTCTTGAATTCTTTCTTGCGAGAAGCCAAGAACCCACATGTGGCAGCTGACTCACCTGAGACCTGGGAAGTGACCATCCTCTCCAGCCCCACTTTCTTTCCTGCAACAAAAAATGGAAACACAGGGGCTTCCCGGGGCTTCCCTGGTGGCGCAGTGGTTGAGAGTCCGCTTGCTGATTCAGGGGACACGGGTTCGTGCCCCGGTCCGGGAAGATCCCACGTGCCGCGGAGCGGCTAGGCTCGTGAGCCATGGCCACTGAGCCTGCGCGTCCGGAGCCTGTGCTTCGCAACGGGAGAGGCCACAACAGTGAGAGGTCTGCGTACCGCAAAAAACAAAACAAAACATGGAAACACAAATCATCATCATGGAATTATGGAATTCTAGAACCGCTGGGCTCCTCAGAGATGACCTTCTATAATCTACTTATTTTATAGCTAAGAAAACTGAGGACCACACATTTTAAGTTACTAATGAAAGACCAGACAGCAAGGCAGTACTAGATAGAGCCGAGTCCTTACTTCCTTTCATGTGTTTTCTTAAAGGTACTGTAGGGGAACAAAATTTGCCACCCCAAGATGTCTCTTTGGCATGTGGATTATTTCCAAGCTGAAAACAATGAAAACCCAAAAGAATCAGGAAGAAATTTTGACATTTCCCTTAACTGCCTAAAGAACGCAGAGGACCTATTCCAAGAAGGAAACTACCACTGTAGATAACTATAGTGTGAACTAGGTGTAGTAGACAGGGAGGAATCTAGCAAAGTCGTCTTATTAAAATTCCTCTCTGTGCTATCATCAGAAGACCACAAATAACAAATGCTGGAGAGGGTGTGGAGAAAAGGGAACCTTTTTACACTGTTGGTGGGAATGTAAATTGGGGCAGCTACCATGAAAAACAGTCTGGAGTTTCCTCAAAAAACTAAAAATAGAACTACCATATGATCCAGCAATTTCACTCCTGGGTATATATCCGAATAAAAGGAAAACATCAATTCAAAAAGATATATGCACACCAATGCTCACAGCAGCATTATTTACAATTGCCAAAATATGCAAGCAACCTAAGTGACCATCAACAGATGAATGAATAAAGAAGATGTGGTACACACACACACACACACACACACACACAAATTGCTCTCTGTGTCACACACCAGCAAACCTTTGGGGGATTAGTGATGGGAGTAACTGAGTGATAATGCTGTCATCAATTGAGATAGGGAAGACTGGGGTGATGAACATGTTTGGGGGAGACGGGTATTGAAACAGGGTGCCAAGAATGCTGTTTTGTCCATGCCATGTTTCAAGTACCAACATTGAAATTAATATAGAAATATCAAGTATGCAGCTGGATATAAGAATCTGGACTATGAGGGAGAAGACAGGGATAGAAACATTAAATATGCTTCTTTTCCTTCCAGTTTTATTGGGATATAATTGACTTACAGCACTGTGTAAGTTTAAGGTATAATGATTTCACTTACATCATGAAATGATTATCACAGTAAGTTTAGTGAACATTCATCATCTCATATAGATATAAAATTAAAGAAACAGAAAAAATTATTTTCTTGTGATGAGAACTCAGGATTTATTCTCAACAACTTTCATATACAACATACAGCAGTGTTAATTATATTCATCATGTTACTAAATGTGCTTTTGATTTAAAAAAAAAGATTCAGCTATACCCTAGAAATACCAGGGGTTTGTCTGATTTGAGAGGGAACGGCAAATAAAACAAGCCATCACTGTACTATATGTCGCTTTTACTATAGCCAGCTCCATAGATCTTTTCCAATCCCTTTGATTATATTATATATTTTCAAGAGGCCTGGAACATGAAGGTGACCATTGATGCTTCTATATCTGTTTTTAGTTTATTGTTCGGGAGTAGGGCTGGTAGTGAGAGGAATGGAGAACACATGAACAGGGAAAAATCTGATATTTCTCAAAACAAATGTAAATCATTGAAATAGCATATATATGACTTAACAGAACTAGAATTCTAAAATAAATATCTTTTGAATTTCATTATAATACTAAGCTCAAAATTTCTGCAAAGATGAATGTGCTATAGCCTTGCCACTGACATACCCCTTTGAGCAGTTCAAATACAGCAGCATTACATTGAATTCCATGCTGAAGCAGATGATACTATAGCAAAGCCCTGGTGTTATTTCTGAAATTATAACTTACATTTACATAGCACTTTACAATTTATAAAGTCTTTTTACCAACATTATTTCATTTTGCTTTTCCCTACAGCCTTATAAAGTAAATAAGATGTTTACTTTTATTTCTTTTTGCCAGATAAGGAAAAATGCCAGGCTCTGAAAATGAAATGGTTTGTCTAAATTAAAATGGCTATTTTAAATTTATTTATTTATTTTTGGCTGCGTTGGATCTTCGCTGCTGCACACAGGCTTTCTCTAGTTGCCATGAGCGGGGGCTACTCATCGTTGTAGTGGGCGGGCTTCTCATTGTGGTGGCTTCTCTTGCTGCAGAGCACGGGCTCTAGGCGTGCGGGCTTCAGTAGTTGTGGCATGTGGGCTCAGTAATTGTGGCACAGGGGCTTAGCTGCTCCGCAGCATGTGGGATCTTCCCAGACCAGGGATCGAAAAAATAGCTATTTTAAGTGACAAGACTGTGTTCAGAAACCAGATCTTCTAACTCTGAGGCTGTTTCTTTCTGTGATACCATAAAACTTCTTTAGTTTTTTCTACACTGTTGAGTGGATATGTATTAATTGTTTCCCCAATTTCATAATAAACAAAATTGAGATAACTTAGAGTGAAATGAATGTCTTTACACCATGAAATTATATTGGAAAGAGCTAAGATTAGAACCTACATTTCCTAAGTTGCTGTTTCTTAACTAATCCATTAAACATTCACTGATGATTCAGCTAGAGATGTTTACCACTGTAAATCATTTCTACTACATAAATGCCTTGAGCTAAAACCTATGAGCAAAATATGCCTGGCAATAATTCAATTTCTTACCACTTTTACTACATTTTTTTCAAGTTTTCAGAGATAATTCATGTTTTTAAAACTCTCTTGAAGGAGGAAGTTTAAAAATCACAAACTTGCTGAAGCAGTTGTGGCTGTGACCAAAAAAAAAAAAGAGGAAGTTTAAGAAAAAATGTACAAATAAATGTTAGAATATCAGGTGTTAGGATGCTTGAGTGGACTCATTGTGGCAGTCACATATGGGAAATCTGACGTTTCACATGTTCCATTTTGAGACCTGTTATACACAAAGCCCCTATTCAATGAAAATCACATTATATGGGCATATCATGGATGACTTTTTGTAGTTTATTTTAGAAAAGATGTGAGTACCATTTAAGACTAGTCCAGAAAATCGTAAGTTGAAATTTTCTCCTCTAAGTATCATGTTTCTCTTCTAAAATATCTCTCCTTTTTTGTACAAAATCATTGTCAAATAATAGCTTTTGAATACAAACTCCAGAATTAGAATTCAATACGGTAACATCTTAGATGACAAGAATTAATTTTGGTCTGAGACATATGGCTTTATTCACAATGACTTGTTACTTGCCCTGGAAGTACTCCTATACTAAAAACACATACATTGACCCACACCTGTTACATAAAACAGGCCAATAGTTGAAGACCAAAAAAATTCATATTTTTCTATACATATATTTAGCAAAACCAAAATTATTCTAAGACAATATAATCCAATGATGTGAAACATCAGTGGTGTATATAATCCAAAATAGTCCATAATTTCCAAAAAGGAATTTAGGACATGCATTTTAGTAAGACATGGATATTTGACATCCTGAGAATTCACAACTCCTTAAAGAGATTAGGTTGTATTATGAATACTGAAGATCTAACTAGACAGGAGCTAGGGTTTTTAAAATTTTTTTCAGCTGCACAGCCTGCAGGATCTTAGTTTCCCAGTTCCCCAGCCAGGGATCGAACCCATTCCCCCTGCAGTGGAAGCATGGAGTTTTAACCACTGGACCACCAGGGAAGTCCTAGGAGCGAGGTTTTATATTCTGGCTCTTAACTACAATATTTTCAAACCAAAAATCATGATGAATTATCTAAAATAGTCTGAAATCAGTCCTGCTCTAGGTAACCCGTGAAGGCTAGCCAACACGCTTCTAGCTCTTAACCCAGTTTCCTGCCCCCATATCCCAAAGTCCTCTTCCCAAAGACAGAAACTGTTGATTCCCTGCCTGGCCCTATTTTGCAAACAGTGCTGTCTTTCCTTCAGTGGGACAGTTCAAAAGTTCTTTATTATTATGCTTTTCTGTATTTTCTAAATTCTCTATATAAGCAAGTTTAAAAATCAGTTTTTAAGAAGCAATAAACATATTTTTAAGGAATTTAAGGATTACGAGTTCAATATGCAAGTGATTCAGTAATAAGTGATACCTGGTCTTGCCCTTTGTTACATCCTAGCTCTGATTCCCAATAATGATCACCATTCTCAGACCCTAGGCCTTCCTGGTTGGGAACTCTATTTCCTTCCCTCCACTATCACAGAGGGCTTAGAGACCTTCACTGAGACTGCTTCTTGCCACTCTCATTCCTGAAACCCATTAACTGTTGGCTTATTTCCCTCTTACTGCTTGCTATAACACCACTTTCAGGTCACTCCTTTTACATCTGGTTAAGCCTTCCTGATGGTGACCACTTCTCTGGCTCACCACTATTATCTGTTGTCGTATCTCCTAGAGATTAAGTTCTGTTAAGTCTTGGGGAGGTAACAAACAGATGGCCCATAGGGCAAATTTGGCCCAGTAACAGTTGGTTTGGCATTATCAGTATTTGAAATTTTAAAAGGTGAATGTCTTTAGACCAAAAATATGTTCTCTGGTTTGCCACAGTCTCCAGCACTCCCTATTGTATTACACCTGCCCCTTTATTAATTTGTCTAACTGCCTGAGACTTGAAGTTATTTGAGTTAGACCTCTAGAGAGACAGCCCCTCCAACAACCATTTTTTTTTAAGATTTTTTTTTTTTTAACAGAATCTTTTTAAAAATTTCATTTATTTTGGGCTGTGTTGGGTCTTCGTTGCTGTGCACGGGCTTTCTCTAGTTGCGGCAAGTGGGGGCTACTCCTTGTTGCTGTGCGTGGGCTTCTTACTGCAGTGGCTTCTCTTGTTGTGGAGCACGGGCTCTAGGTGCACAGGCTTCAGTAGTTGTGATGCACAGGCTCAGTAGTTGTGGCTCGTGGGCTCTAGAGCACAAGCTCAGTAGCTGTGGTGCAAGGGCTTAGTTGCTCCGTGACATGTGGGAACTTCCTGGACCAGGGATCGAACCCGTATCCCCTGCATTGGCAGGCAGATTCTTAACCACTGCGCCACCAGGGAAGTCCTTCTCCAACAACATAACAGAGCTCTCATCATCATCCCAGCTGGGTTCTATTTACCCAGTACCTCAAAAGAATGTCTAATTCCAAGTCTCAGTTTCTCTTAGTCTTTCTGGCTCCATTGATACAACAAGTCCATTGTGTGAAACGACAACACCATCTCAGATGCCAAGAAAGTAGGGGATGGAAGGGGTGACATTTGAATGCTACTCTGGAATTATTGACTTGTACTGCAACCCTTGTACTACATACCTCCAAATTACAGATGCACTCTGAAAAAAATCTAAAAAGGAACTCAGCAGAAGAAGGAAGCAAAGAACAGCCCAGATATCCATGAAAATGAAAATTCTCACTACTGATGTGAGAATTAACCACACTTTTTGGTGAACTAAAAATGACTATCACAAACACGGATATTCCTTGCTCGGCCTCTCCATGTGTAGTAAGTCAGGGCTCCCTCCAGAAAGTGCCTTCAGACCTATGCCCACATCAGCTAAGTATTCATGCCTGCATTCCATGCAGCACATTAGGAATTTGTGGAATGCTGTAAAGCATTTCGTATCCATCTGGGGAAGATTTGGAGGGGTAAAGAGTCAGGATAAGTGGAACAAAGAAGGAGAAGTCATAGATTCCATATATATGTGTTAGCATACGTATGGAATCTATGACTTCTCCTTCTTTGTTCCACTTATCCTGACTCTTTACCCCTCCAAATCTTCCCCAGATGGATACCTAGGGGTAAGATGGGAATAAAGACACAGACCTACTAGAGAAGGGACTTGAGGATATAGGGAGGGGGAAGGGTAAGCTGTGACAAAGCGAGAGAGTGGCATGGACATATATACACTAACAAACGTAAGGTAGATAGCTAGTGGGAAGCAGCCGCATAGCACAGGGAGATCAGCTCGGTGCTTTGTGACCACCTAGAGGGGTGGGATAGGGAGGGTTGGAGGGAGGGAGACACAAGAGGGAAGAGATATGGGAACATATGTATATGTATAACTGATTCACTTTGTTATAAAGCAGAAACTAACACACCATTGTAAAGCAATTATACTCCAATAAAAATGTAAAAAAAAAAAAAAAAGGAGGAGTCAGAATGGCATAAGAAGCAAGCAAGCCTGAGTGGAAGTAAGGAGGAGGGAGAAAGGAAGGCAGGGAAGCAGGAAGGTAAATTAACAGTTTATTGAGCATGTACTAGGTACCAAGGGTGCTCATTCCTTTTATACACATCATATTTAATATTCACGCCCCCTTAAGTTCAGAGAGTTAAGGACTTACTCAAGGTCACAAAGGCACAAAACAACAAACTTAGACTATAAAGCCAATTCTAACTCAAAAGTCCACTCCCTCTTCCTAACACCACAACTCTCTCAATGATGATTTATTTTAACCAGTGCAGCAAGCAAGTCTTAAAAAACAAAATTCAACTGAGTACATTTGAAGATCTAATTGGCTTTATTAGGCCACTTAGGAATTGGGCAACATTCCATCTAGCAACTGGAAGGGAGCTTGGAGGGGTTGTATAGATGGGGCAAGGAAGCTATTAGCAAAAGAAAGGATTAATTTGGGGCCAGGACATCTTTTGTCGGGGAGAAAGGAAAGGTGGAAGAGTTTTATCATGCAAATTGTCTATTTCCCCTGGGGTGGGGAGGGGGATAAAGAGGGCCCACGTGGCAGATTACTTCTTTGGTGCTAACCAGAAAATTCCAGACTGGTTGATTCAGCTTACATTTCTGGTGAAGATTGAAAAACTGCAATTAGGTTAGGTATTAAATCTAGCTTTGGTACCATGGGCTTTAGTAAAGTGATGCCATTTGGGGCCTGTAGTTTTTCTCTTTAACAAGAGTTAACTCAGTAGTGTTTTGGGAATGGGTTGAAAGACTAGGTAAATTTAACTTTCAAAACAATCCTGTGAGATAAGTATTGTTTTTTCCTTTTTTCACAGAGTCAGAAACTAAAGGTCAAAGAAGTAAAATAACATACGAAAAGCCAACCACTTTTGCAAACATCCGCAGTATTACTCGGTGTATGCCTTAGGCAGAAGGGTCCCCCATACTCTGTTCATGTTGCAAAGAGATGAGTTAGGTAGGGTCAAGGTGAAGGGGGATGTATAACAGGACTGTGCTTCGAGAGAGGGATCCCACCCCCTGTTGCTCTCTCTTTACAGGGCAAGATGAGAGTGGACTTAGAAGCAAGGGACATAAAGTCTGGGCTTGGGCGCTGAATGGTCTGAGCTTAGGTGCCATTTGTCTGTGAACACTAGCCGTTAGCTCCTGTGGGAAGTTGGCTTGTTGTGCAGCTCTTCCCATGGGGAGAAAGGAAATCACTGGTGCCGCAAGAAGTTGTTTGAGACACAGCCCCTTCCACTGGTGAGGGGAGCAGGGTCCCCTGCCCCAGCTAGTTCACCCAGGCAACCCAGAGAGAACTTCTACAGTCATTTATTGGACAATCCAACTTCTCTTTATTCATTCACCAAAAATAGTGGCAGAACAAGGACTTAAATCATGGTCTTTTGTTTTTAGAATCCGGGTAGAAGTTGGAGAGCTAACCCTGGCTGAGTGAAAACAACAGCCAGATCCAATGGCTATGGCAAGCTCAGAACTGTTTCACGACTTATTTGCGGATTTCAGGTGTTCAAATGGCAGATGATAGTCAAATAGAAAAATGCCAGCATTCTGGTTCCAAGTGATGGAATCACTCATAACATCCTAGACACAGCTAAGAGCTTGAGGAGGAAGACGTCTCCAACTGGGAGAGAAAGGGCACCTCACTGACTGACAAAGGAAGTCAGGAAACCATTTCCATTAAACTCATTGGTTGAATTAAAGGGCAGCCTCATAAATAACTGTACTCTCTATTCTTCACCACAAAGGTTCTTTATGATAGAATTTTCCATATAGACAAATATAGAGGATCAAAGGACATTTCTACTTTACGAGGGTTGGATCTGTCCTAATAATTTTTTTTTTTTTTTTTTTTTGCGGTACGCGGCCCTCTCACTACTGTGGCCTCTCCCGTTGCGGAGCACAGGCTCTGGACGCGCAGGCTCAGCGGCCATGGCTCACGGGCCCAGCCGCTCAGCGGCACGTGGGATCTTCCCGGACCGGGGCATGAACCCGTGTCCCCTGCATCGGCAGGCAGACTCTCAACCACTGTGCCACCAGGGAAGCCCTGTCCCGCTAACTTATAATATCATTTTTGTTAGTAAAATGAAGTAGACTCTATGTAAGGAGTCCTACTGTGAATATTTTTGTGAATAACTACCCCACGATTTTTTAAAATTTCCAATTAACTTTTTAACTATAATTAATTTTTAATACAGGTTTCCTTATAGTGTGTTTACAGTTTTCTCTATTATATTTTCATTTTATCTCTATAGTAGCTTTAGAGTAAAAGACTTGCATGTTTCTTTATTCTCTAAAAGGTTGAGAGATGTTTTGTTATATCATGTAATAAACCGTTCTTATTAAGCAAGTACTGGTCTGAGAATGCACCTGTGTTTATTCCTTTCTATTCTAAAACTGAACCAGAGATAACAGGCAAAAAATAAGAGGCTTTCTTTTTTTAATGAAGCTTTTTTTTTTTTTAATAAGTAGCTCATTGATGAAGTGATATTACCTCCTTTCTGTCTGAGATCAAAATCAGGGCTTCAGAGAACAAATTGGTGGTTACCAGTGGGGAGAGAGAAGATGGGAGGGGCAATCAATATAGGGGTAGGGGATTAATTATTACAAACTATTCTGTGTAAAATAAGCTACAAGGATATATTGTACAACAGAGGGAATATAGCCAATATTTTATAATAACTATAAATGGAGTATAACCTTTAAAAATTGTGAACCACTGTATTGTACACCTGTAACTTATATAATGTTGTACATCAACGATACTTCGATAAAACAATTTCTAAATCAGGGCTTCAGTGTTCATTTACTCTTACATTTGCTCCTTGGAGGCATGGATCTGCGGATCAGATGACATATTGCTAAAGTACATGATTCACGGAAGTCATTTAAAGATAGAACATTCACCTTGTAAATAGATTTATTCTTTCTGTCTCTTCCTTTTAATTCCTTCCTTCTTCCTTCTTTGCTTCCTTCCTTTTTCCCCCTCTTTCCTTTAGCCTATAAGTTAACCCTTAAATAAACCTAATATTAATAATAAAATTATATTTTATGATAAAAGAACTGAGAATTTAAATATAAATATGAGAAAGTAACATTTTTCTTAATGATATTTTACAATATTTTACTTTCTGCATACAATTTACTATATTATTAATATAATATGTGCTTTGAACCTGTATATTGGTAGTTTTTGCGAGACCATTTCTTGGTACTTGGGTCAGTGGGTAGGTGGGTGCAGTGTGTCTTAGACTTAGCTTCGCCAAGGCATAGCCTGAAACCAGGATTTGAGTGCAGTTAGTTTACTTTGGAGGCGATCTCAGAAGCAGCAGTAGAGGAATGGGGAAGTGAGACAGGGAAAGGAAAAAGGAGCAGCAAAAATTATTATTATTATTAAGCAGATTACAGCTGTGGGCAACTGAGACTCAATCCTGCTGGATAACTCTGGCAGATAGGTAGAAATTGCTATTGAGTCATACCACCAAGAGCTAGGCCTCTCCCTGAGGGAGCAATAAGATATAAAGATGGAATGAGGGATGATAAGAAAGATCAGGTGACATTTGATTGGAACTATTAGTATTAGTAGAAACTCAATTTTTAGAAAGCATATAGAGGTGTGTGTGTGTGCCTATATATATATATATATATATAGGCACACACACACACCCACACAGAGTGATGGCATATCTACTGGAAGAGTGAGGTTTTGTCTGTGGGTTGACTGAACATTTTAAAGGAAAGGACCCATACCTGAGGGAGCTAAGACAGGTGGTAGTGACCTGAAATGATGTGAGAAATTCCCCAAGGGGAAACCCAGAGGGAAAGAGTTTTCTCTTTCTTTTTGGACAATATCCTTCTGGATCTCTTCTCTGCTATAAACTGTACATATTTTGCATCTTATTCAATAGGAAACTTGCCTAAGTCACTTTTCCCTTAATCAGTTCAAGAAAGCAGAATAACATTTACCATAAAATAAGCTTTTCTTCATTTTTATAAAATAAACATAAGGGACTAAGTATGCAAACTCAATATTTGATAAATAAGAGGGTTGTAGAAGTAAGAGGAATAGCATTAAGTAGAAGATTTGACGCTTTGTTTAAAAAACAGAGTGAGGTCAGCTGATTCATAGTGGCAGATAAGGTAATTCTTTTGGATCTTTTTGCTGAGGACAGCTATACCTCTGCAATAAATATAAAACATCTGCTCATGGACATCAGTGAGCTAAGAAGTCAATAAAGAGGTACTGGGTCAAGATGCAGGCTAGGACAGAACTACAGAAAATGAACCTGATATTTGGGAACACTTCTATTCTGGGTATGTATATCAGTTACTGAAAGAAGTTACTAAGAGTCTGAATATATTGATGTTCATAAATATATACTTGCTCTCCTTTCTCCTCTTATCTTCCTTAAAATACATTAAAATTACATAAATTAATAATTATAACAATGTATCATTGGGTCTTTTGACATTTATAGATATACAGATGAAATATGTATAACAATAATAACACAAAAACGGGGAAGGGGAATAAATCTATAAAGGAGTAATGTTTCTACATCTCACTGAAATTAAGTTAGTATACTTCTGAAGCTGATTGATGCTGATAAATAAAGAGGTATATGGTAAGCCCTAGAGTAATCACTCATGAAACAACCACCAAAATAGTGGAAAAAATCATTAATGAAGTTAAAATGCTACATTACAAAATATTCACTTAATGAAAAGAAAGAAATAAGGAGAAATAGAAGAACAAAACAGCATGATATATAGAAAACAAAAAAATCAAATGGCAGATGTAAATCCAACTATACCAATAATGGCATAAATGTGAATGGACTAAATCTAATCAAAGCTAGAGTGTCAAACTGGATTTTTTAAAAAACAAGATCCAGTTACATGATGACTACAGGAGATACATTCAAATATACAAAGAAGATTGAAAGTAAAAGGATAGCAAAAGCTAAATCATTTAAACATTTTCTCCTATGTTCAAAGCGATTCCCAAAACCCATCCCAGGTCCCTGAAAAAACTTTGGAACAGGGACTTCCCTGGTGGCACAGTGGTTGGGAATCTGCCTGGCAATTCAAGGGACACGGGTTCGAGCCCTGGTGTAGGAGGATCCCACATGCTGCGGAGCAGCTAAGCCCAGTGCGCCACAACTACTGAGCCCATGCACTGCAACTACTGAAGCCCGCGAGCCTAGAGCCTGTGCTCCGCAACAAGAGAAGCCACCACAATGAGAAGCCTGCACACTGCAATGAAGAGTAGCCCCCGCTCACCACAACTAGAGGAAGCCTGTGCACAGCAATGAAGACCCAACACAGTCAAAAAATAAATACATAAATAAATAAATAAGTAAAAAATTTTTTTAAAATTTGGAACAAATACCTTTTGCCTATGGAAATTCTGATCATTTTTCAAAGTTCAGTTCAAGTTCATCCTCCTCTGTAAAGACTTTCCTGACCATTCCCAGAGCCTTCTCCCACATTGATGAATATCTCCAGTCAATATTGTTTATACCATTTTTAGTAAAGAGTATTTCCAATGAATAAATTAGTATCTAAAAGCAAACAAAATTAACTTCCTTGATTTTTCCTGGGGCTCTGCCCATATCTCAGATCACTCTTTGCTGGTTCTGTATACCAGCCCCCCTTCCCCTTCCACAATGCTTTCAACTGGCCAGCACCTGCAGCACCTTTACCTCAATTTATACTTCTGGGACTTAAGTGACTTCCCCTTTTTGTATACAAATTGAAAAATTATTTCTTTTGGGACATATAACAAGGCGTATTAAGCTTTATAAATATCATACTAGTTTATTCTGAGTAGTTCACTACCTCAATTTATTGTAAGTACTTAAGGTAAACTTAGTAGTATTATGTCTATGAGTATATATATATGATTTGAGATTTTTTTGTCTTGGTAAGAAAAAATGATCAGACAATGCAGTAGCTACTTCAGTGCATCACCCAGATCTCCCCTTCAGGACCAAGGCACTCATTTTCCCAATTGCCAGTGTGAGCCCTTACTGGGAATCGTCCTCAGCTGAACAGACCTGCCTTGCTCAAGGTTAGACACCCTTCTTAGGTGTCCATATGGGGATAAAAAGGCCCAGGCCCCAAACTCAGTTGAGCACAACTCAGAAGAACCATCCCAGACCCATTTTCCCGTAAATTCCATAGGAGACCTCTGTTGCAACTACACTGAAGTTCACCTTTTCTCACTGCCCAATCCTGCTCCAGTGTTTTTCCCAAGAGCATTCCTGAAAGATCTCTTAAATGCAAATCTTTTTCTCAGAGTCTCCCAAAGAACTGTCCTAAAACAAAGTCATGCTTGGCATATGTATCAGTTTCCTAGGGCTGCCATAACAAAGTACCATAAACTGAGTGCCTGAAACAACAGAAATTTATGATCTCACAGTTATGGAGCTAGAAGTCTGAGATCAAGGCATTGGCAGGGCTGTGCTCCCTCTAAAAGCACTAGGGAAAGGTCTGTTCCAGGTCTTTCTCCTAGCTTCCAGTGGTTCTTAGTGGCAGCGTAACTCCAGTCTTCCCCTGGCATTCTCTCTGTGTCTCCATCTCTATGTCCAAATTTCCCCTTTTTATAAGGCCACAGTCATAATGGATTAGTGGTCACCCTAATGAGTTCATCTTAACTTGATCATCTGCAAAGACCCTATTTCCAAATAAAAGCATGTTCACAGATACTAGGGGTTAAGATTTCAACACTTTTGGGGGAAAATAAAATTCAACCTATAGCAGCATATTACAAGAATCAACATACAAAACATCCTCTTTATTTCAAAGGGCCTTTTTTTTTAATTTAAATATATTTAATTATGTACTTATTTTTGGCTGCATTGGGTCTTCGTTGCTGCGCGGGCTTTCTCTAGTTGTGGAGATAGCGGGCTACTCTTCGTTGCAGTGCAAGGGCTTCTCATTGTGGTGGCTTCTCTTGTGGAACAGGGACTCTAGGCTGAAGGCTTCAGTAGTTGTGGCGCATGGGCTCAGTAGTTGTGGCTCACGGGCTCTAGAGCGCAGGCTCCATAGTTGTGGCGCACGGGCTTAGTTGTTCCGCAGCATGTGGGATCTTCCCGGACCAAGGTTCAAACCCGTGTCCCCTGCATTGGCAGGCGGATTCGCAACCACTATGCCACCAGGGAAGTCCCCCAAAGGACCTTTTAAAAACACAAAACATAAAAACTTACATAGTCTAGGCAGTTTCATCCTCATTGGCCTGGGACTAACTGAGAGTCACAGTGCAACAACAGTACTTCTCTGACTTGGCTCAAACAACTTTGACAGAACTCCAGCTCCTCAAGGTGTTCCCAGACTGTTTTGAGGTCCTCAGAGGGTGACTTTTTTTGTACTCTGTGGACTACTCTGTTTTTTCATATGCACAATAGTATCCATTATTTTTCTGAACTACTGCTTCACCTGATTGAGACCATGTAATCTGCCCTTGCTGATACCCAAAGCTCCTGACACTTTTCTCCTCAAAGTGTCACCACAGTTAGTGGATATTGAATCCATTCTTGTTTGCACAAACTACATGGTCTTAATAAATGCAGCCCTATGTGATTGGGCAAGTGCTTTCAGCACAACCTGCTTCTTCTCTTTTTTCCACTTCTTCCTCAGGAATGTCTTGGCTGATCTTGGACCTTTGCTCTTCTTTATTATATACATGTTAGAGTCAGCTTGTCAGTTACAAGAAAAAAGGTTATATTGAGGTTCAGATTAGAATGTCATTGAATCTATTGATTCATGTATTGCATCTTCCTGCCATGTGGGAAATTACCTTGATGCAATGGTGGCCACTAAGTATACTCCCTGGCAAGCTATCCCGGACACCATAGGGCAGAAGGGCTCAAGGCTAAATTAAAATGCTCAAATCACATGGGTTGTTAAACCACTTTAACACACAGTGAGAAACAGGAGAAAGAGAGGAGTAAGTTAATACACTTAGGATAGGATCCAAGCTGGGTGGAAGGGCCACAGCACCTGGCTCTGTTTCTCTCTCCACCACATGAGCCTTACTCACTGATGGTGTGGTTACAAGGCCCAGTGCTGAGGTCTGAGCAAAGCAGCCCAGGCATTAGGTGCTTTGGACCAATGATACATAATTGCCCTATTGGAGAGACTCAGGGCCAAATACACTTGGTCACAGCTGTGGTTTTCAATTAGCCTATTGAACAATCTTGAGTTTTATTTGTGTTTACTGGGTAGAGAATACATGGGGCCAGAATGGATATCAAAAATGGATGGAAGTTGAATTAAGACCTCATGAATATTGAGTGCTTTCATATGCTATGCATACTTAGTGTATTATCAGTGCACTATCATACACGTGCACTACATACTAACTTCTTATTTATACTTAACACATCTAAAGAATTTTATTAATCTCATTTGTTTTCTTTTCTTTTGTAGCAGGATTTAATATTCTCAAACAATACAATACACTAACTATCCAAGAACATTGTACATTTTATTTGGTTTAATTTACTTAAATCTCCTTCAGTATCTTTCAGTGGTTTTCTTTCCTGCTCCTTAAAGGACTTATACAACATTTTTAAATGATTTATTCCCAAGTACCTTATATCTTTTGTAGATATTATAAAGGATCTTATAAATCTTTAATGACACCTTTACTGACACTCTCTAACCCTATTCAGGCAAAGCATTATAGTTGAAAGAGCATGATCTTCAGAGTCAGATAAAACCATGTTCTCTGCTTACTAGCTATGTGATCCTGGGCTTCTCAACCTCTTGGAAGGTCAATTTCCTCATTTATAAAATAAGGATAAAAATACCTAACCCACAGAGTTATTGTAAATTTTGAGACATTTTGTCATGTGGAGCTGTCCTGTGCATTGTAGGACGTTTAGCAGCATCCCTAACCTTTATCCACTGATACCAACAGCATACATCACCCACCGACCCCACCCCCCTTTTTAAAAAAATGAGAAAATATGTATAACATACACAGAACTAGTAAGTTCTCAAACATTGGTAGTTATTATTAATGAGCCATTCTGGGCATCTGGATAACCGAGTTTTTATATTTTACAAACCTAGAATCTCTTATTTTAATCAGATTTGACAAATATATTTCCAATATATGTTAAATATCTGCTTTCAAACAAAATACAGAACTAAACTGAACATTTTGTTGATCACTTGGAATCATCATTATGAATTATTATAATTTCAATAAAGGGGGAAGAAATATACACTTGAATGCCTGCAGTGTTATAGGCAATTTATGTCCATCATAAGATTTAATCCTCATAATAGCTCTTAGAAGCAGGCACTGTTATCCCTGTCTTATAAAGAAGGAAGCTGAACTGCAGAGAAATTAATTTCACTCATGCTAAATCACTGCTAAGTGACCAGGCCTGTCTGATTTCGAAGTCCATGTCCTATTTGCCACCCCAGACAGCCACATAATAAATCTGTCAAAATGAATAATGCATGTGAGGCTATTTGTCCTTAAACAGCCCAGATCACTGTATTTTTGAGTTTGTGTGTCTTGTTTTGCTCTGCCATGGACTTGTGCAGCAGAACCTGTTGATTCTGCAGGCCATCTTCTCTACAGCCATCCTTCTCTATAGCCTACACCCCAGATTTGTTCCTTGCTAAGAGAACCCCTGCTTCCTCAGGTCTAGGGTAGCCTTTAGATTTAAGGCAGACTAGACCCCTCCCCAGTGATCTTGTTTGGTGCCAATTATTGTCATTCCATTCCCCTTGCCAACAACTGGTTTAAGCATGGGCACGTGAAGTAACTTTGGCCAATGAGACATGACAGGAAGCCTACTAGGGGGTGTCCAGCAGAAGTTTCTCCTGGCTGATAATAATAGACCCATGGAAGAAAGTGAGTCCTCTTCTTCAACTTGATGACATATCATCTTATATCATCTTGTGATCATATGGGGACCTGCCTCAGAGCAAGAACAAACATGCCAAAGATGACAGAGCGCAAAACAGAAAAAGCCTGAGCCTTTAATGATATCATAGAAATTAATACACTGTACATTTCAACAAGGTACAGCCTGGGTATGCAGCTGGTGTTTTTTGTTTAGTTTTGAACATGTAATGTGCCGAACATCAGGTAATGCCTCCCTTCTTACATGTCTTCTTTCTAATAGATGAAAAACATTTGAAAAATAAAAATCAAAGTTAAGAAGGTAACAAAATGATTGCCCTGCACCCTTCTCTTTGTTTTTGCTCTGTAAAGTTATTTAGGAAATAGTCCTATCTCAAGACTATTCTAGACTTAAGAATGTTAGGGCTGGCTGCTTCACTACTATGGGAAAAACAGCAAGAAATGAGATAAGATGTCAGGTGTTCGTTATTGTGCCAATTTTGTAGAACACTGAAAAAACATTCCCTTGTCCTTAAAGGAGAGTGTCACACAGGAGGCAGATGGCAAAAATGTTTATCATGCCTCTAAATCTCTCCTGCAGTTCTGCCTATGTGGTACATCAGAGATACCATAATGATCAAGTCCGGTGGCCAACCTGTCTTAAGCATTTTAGGTGCAGGATAACTTTATCACTACTGGTCATATTATTTTTGCTTTTCTTTTTCGCCTTCTCTTGGGGACTCAAAGCATTATTTTGTTTAAAAGTATATTAATATGAGACAGTGTGAGAGCTTTTGGCCAAGCTATAATAGTTTGGGGTCTACTCATGGGTAACACAGAAGGACCTGTCCATTCTTACGTTCTATTTATCTGTGCCTTATATGTTAGCATAGATACTCAACAAATTACGGTATGAGTGAATAAATGGATGCTAGTATAAAATAAATGTAAACAAATTTTGATTAATGTATTCATTCATTCTCCTTGCTGTTGTAAAGTTTATTATACAGTCATGACAAAGTAAATAGATAATTATAACAAAGAATTATAGACATTACGCTAGAGGTATACACCGGGTACTGTGAAAGAACAGAAGCGTGGCTTTTTCAAGATGTGTATTTCAAGCAGAGGGAACAGCATATTCAAAGGGACAGAGAATTGTACATTGTCTGTTGTGGCTGTAGTGAAGAGCTAATGATGGCCTGCTCACACCTGTCCTTCCAACATTATTCCCAGAACCACTATCTTGGTTATGTCAATCTTTGTGCCTTTCAAGCCCGCATTAGGCAATTTAGCTGCAGGAGCAAAATCAGAAAGATCATGAGGTAGAAAGAGGATAGATGGGTAATAATGAGCCATAAGTGAGCTGAAATGTTGACTTAATCTGTGGGGTAAAGAACATATACGGGCAGAAAAAAGACTATGTGAAGCAGTTGGTAATTGGAGGAGAAGCAAATAGATACCTTGAAACAGATTCAAAGAATGTAGTAGAGATATATTAAGAGGGGAGCCCATAATTGTTCTAAACTTCAATTCCTATGGTATCACTATTTTCCTTATTGATAACTACCACCTTAAGAAAGTTAGTCTGAATGAGTTTCTCTGTTCTTTACAACTCAGAGTGCCTAATGAAAACCATCCCTTGTTGGTTCTCTCTGTTTCTGTTAACTAGGATTCTTCCTTCATTTTCCTATTTTCCCATAAATATGTCACTTTCATCCCTGCCTGTCTTCCATCTTTTATGTCATTTACCTTAGACGAATTCCCTTTTCTTCCCTCTAACTAGTCGTTCAGCTGACATTTGGAGCCTAAACAAAGTGCCAGCCACTTTGCTAGATGCTGGGGCTACAGAGATGACTCACACGCGGTCCTTACCTTCATAGTTGGAAACAACCTAAATGCCCAAAGAGATATGTTTAAAGTAATTATGGTATGCCTGACAAAACACACCACTCAACAGCCCTATAATCATTCTAAGAAGAACATTTAGTGACTTGGAGAAATTCACAAAATCTAATGGCAAATGACAAAAGCAGGTCAGGGTAATAGTAGAGAATACAGGCCACCAGCTTTGTTTTAGGCTTTGTAGTCAGATAAACCTACATTCTAGAGTTGGCTCAAATACTTTCTTTTTTTTTGGCTGAGTTGGGTCTTCGTTGCTGCACACGGGCTTTCTCTAGTTGCAGCGAGCAGGGGCTACTCTTCATTGCGGTGCTCAGGATTCTCACTGCGGTGGCTTCCCTTATTGTGCAGCATGGGCTCTAGGCATGCAGGTTCAGTAGTTGTGGCACAAAGGTCCTTGAGTGCAGGGTGTTCAGTAGTTGTGGCGTGAGGGCTCAGTAGTTGTGGCTTACTGGCTTAGTTGCCTGGTGGTATGTGGGATCTTCCTGGACCAGGGAGCGAACCTATGTCCCCTGCATTGGCAGGAGGATTCTTAACCACTGCACCACCAAGGAAGTCTCTCAAATACTTTCTAAATGTATGACCTTGAACATGTTACTAAACCTTTCTGAGCTTCAGTTTCCTTATCTATAAAATGGGGATAATTAATAGTACATATTTTCATAAGGGTCTTGTGATGATTAAATGAGATAGTATATGTAAAGTACTTAGCCTGGTGCCAGCTCATAGTAAGTGTTCAATAAACTCTACCCACTATTAGTATATCATAGTATACTGAAAAATATATATACATAGAAACTGGAAAGAAATATTGTAAAATGTAAATATTGATATTGTATCTGAGTGATATGACTACAGATGATTTTTGTTTTCTTCTTTATACTTTTATGTGTTTTCTACATTTTCTACAATGGCAATATTTTACCTTATAATAAGAAAAAAGTTATTTGAAACAATTATTAATGTTCTTTAAAACATGTTAAATATTTTCTAATTTGATATTTTTAAACAAGTCAAATGTTACAAGTTTTTAATTAGTAAAGTTAGAATTAGATTCTATTATAGCTTAAATTGTGATATTATTCTAAATAATATGCTTTTATGTATCCTAAGTCTATTTTACAACTTAATACCAGAAGTTAATGAAGAACACTGAACTTCCCTTAGAAAATATATATATCAAACATGTGCTTATATAGAAAGCCCTGCTTTAAGTGAGCCATTTTAGATTTAAATTTGCTGAAATTATGGTGTGTATGTATCACCATAGCAGCAGAAGCTGACTTAGCAAAATAAAATAAAACAAGATAAAATAAAAATGAAATGAAGCCAATGTTGTAAACACTGTACATGAAGAGTCAGGAGAAAAAAATATTGCTAGTCCCTTGGGCTATTGATATAACTACACCAGTGCCTATAATGAGGAATCACATGCTAACTATTCAAAACTGAAGCACGGACTCAAAGGTAACAAGACACAGGCTCAGAAAATGTGGAATACCTAAACTATCCATGAATCTGAAGTCATCACACATACTGATTTCTTCTTTTTAATTTTTAGCTGTGATGTGCAGCTTGCGGGATATTAGTTCCTCAACCAGGGATTGAACCCAGGCCCACGACAGTGAAAGCACCGAGTCCTAATCACTGGACCACCAGGAAATTCCCACACACTTCCTAGTTTCAAACTATATTTTAAAGTTATAGTAATCAAAACAGTATGGTATTAGCATAAAACCAGATACATAGATCAATGGAGCAGAATGCAAAAGAATGAAACTGGACCACTATGTTTCCGCATACACAAAAATCAACTCAAGATGGATTAAAGACTTGAATGTAAGGCCAGAAACCATAAAACTCCTGGAAGAAAATATAGGCAGTGAGCAGTGAGCTCCTTGATATCGGTCTTGACAATGATTTTTTTTCCTTTGGATTTGACACCAAAAGCAAAGGCAACAAAAACTAAAACAAATAAGTGGGACTACATCAAACTAAAAAGCTTCTGCACAGCAAAGAAAACCATCAACAGAATGAAAAGGCAACCTTAAAAATGGGAGAAATTATTTCAAATCATACATCTGATAAGGGGTTAATATCCAAAATATATAAAGAACTCATACATCTCCTGGACAAAAAGCATATAATTTGATTAAAAAATAGGCAGAAGAACTGAATAGACATTTTTCTAAAGAGGACATATATATAGCCAACAGGTATATGAAAACGTACTTAACATCACTAATCATCAGGGAAATGCAAATCAAAACCACAATGAGTTATCACCTCACATCTGTTAGAATGGCTATCATCAAAAAGATAAGCAATAAGGGTGGTGAGGATGTAGAGAAAAGGGAACCCTCATACACTGTTTGTGGGAATGTCAGTTCGTGTAGCCACTATGGAAAACAATATGGAGGTTCCACCAAAAATTAAAAATAGAACTATCGGGCTTCCCTTGTGGCGCAGTGGTTGAGAGTCTGCCAGCCGATGCAGGGGACGCGGGCTCGTGCCCTGGTCCGGGAAGATTCTACATGCCGTGGAGCGGCTGGGCCCATGAGCCATGGCGGCTGAGCCTGCGTGTCCGGAGCCTGTGCTCCGCAACGGGGGAGGCCACAGCAATGAGAGGCCCGTGTACCAAAAAAAAAAAAAAAAAAAAGAACTATCATATGATCCAGCAATCCCACTTCTGGGTATAATTCAAAGGAAGTGAAAACCGGATATCAAAGAGATATCTGAACATGTTCATTGCAGCATTATTCACAATAGCCAAGAAAGGGAAACAATCTTCAGCATTATTCACAATAGCCAAGAAAGGGAAACAATTCTAAGTGTCTGTCAATGGGTGAGTGGATAAAGAAGATGTGATATGTATACATACAATGGAATATTATTCAGCCATATTAAAGAAGGAAATCCTGCAATATGCACCAGCATGGATGAAAGTTGAGGTCATTAAGCTAAGTCAAATAAACCAGAGAAAGACAAATACTGCATGATATTACTTATATGTGGAAGCTAAAATAAAATGTCAAACTCATAGAAATAAAGAGAAGAAAGGTGCTTGCCAGGGGCTTGGGTGGGGATGGGGGGTGGAATAAGGAGAGGTTAGTAAAATGAGTAAGGTATGAGGATATAATGTAAAACATGGTGATGATACTTGATAACACTGTATTGTATAACTGAAATTGCTAAGAGAGTAGAACTTAAATGTTCTTACAAAAAAAAGAAAAGATAAATATGTGAGGTGATGGATGTGTTAATTAGCTAGATGGGGGAAATCCTTTCACAATATATGTGTATATCCAATCACCACAATGTATACTTTAGGTTAATAAAAACACCTAAATATGAATTTTATAATTCCCATTGACTTTTCCCATTATTAAATGATACAGAAAACTGCCTTAAAGGTTTATACACTTTTAAGAAAATGACTATTATATGTTATTTTTCAAAAGGGCAAATGTTATAGGAAATGAGTACAAAAAAATAAGAAACAGAAAGTGGAGGTGGTTTACAATGGTTTTAATTTTGCTGCTTGCTTTCACCCAGACAGAAAAACCTGCAGAGAGCTTTAAATACTATGCATGTGCTGATGATTCAGAAATTTACAACGCCTGAAAAATTCTTCTCTTCTCTTCATCCCAGACGTCCTCTTGCTTGTTCTTCAACTCCCAGCCTGAATGTCAATTTCCAGAGCTCCTTTTCCTGACCAAGACTAGGTCCATTTCCTCCAAGAGAGGAGCTTTTAATCCTTATGACTTTGACCCACAGTAAGAAATATATTTCATATACTGATCTGGTGCACACCCAGGGAAATATTCATTCCTGAATATCTCTGTGTGCCAGTTACTATAAAGCATGAGAGATACAAAATGAATAAGACTGTTAAAAACTCTTGTCCTGACAGAGCTTACATTCTGGTGTTCCTGCTTCTGCCTTTACCTCCCTTAAAGCTATTTTGAATCTAGCAGCCAGAGTAATGCTATTAAAACATAAGTCAGATCATGTTACTCTGTTGCTCAACATCATCCAATGGCTTCCCATCTCACGCAGAGTCAAAACCAAAGGCCCTTCTATGAACTACAAGGCCTTACATGCTCCAGAAACCCCACTTGCCCTTTCCCCTCATAGTCTGCTATGTCTCCCATTCACTCCCCTTTACTCACTTTGGCCTTGCTTTTCTTCAAATTCAGACAGGCCAGGCAAGATCAGTGCCTTTGCCCTGGCTATTGCTTCTGCCTGGAATGCTCCTCCTCCAAATATCCATATGACTTACTCCCCCAGTTCTTTGAGGTCTTTACCCAAAAGGCACCTTCCCATGGAAGTCTTCCTTGGCTACTGTTCCTAAAATTTCAACCCATACCCCTGACATTTTATATACTCCTCCTTGCCTTTTGTTTTTCAGTTTTATCACCTTCTAATATATTCTATATCTTACTAATTTATCTTATTATCTATCTTTCTCCTAGAAAGCACACTCCCTATGGTCCTGGATTTTTGTCTTTATTCACTGACTATATAAACTGAAATTTAAAAATTCACAAAATAATACTTACCTTATTAGGTGTGATTTACTCTGATATTTTCTGTTATTCCGTTTATTAAAAATACTGGTCTTAAGCCACTAGATTGGTTTCATGATCCACAGTTTATATTATACTGCCTTCATGTATGGTCTCATAGTGTCGTGTGTTTTTGTTTCATAGCATATCTCCTCTCTGTCTCTCTCTGTCTCTCTCTCACTACTAGTCCCTGCCATACTGTGAGTCCTATGAGGGTGAGGGCTGTCTTACTCAGTACTATATTTCTAGCACCTAGCATAGTACTGTAACAACTCCAAATCAGGTAAAAGCAGAAAGGGAGCAGAAACTGTAAGCAGAAGTTAGCCACCAGGCAGATAATGAGCAGAAGCAAAGAGGGAAGTAGAAACTATGACCCATGAGAGAGAGACAGAGCTGTTTTAAGTCCATAAGTATCTTTTTAGCAAACTTCTTTACCCTCTTTCTTAATTAGAGTGAGTTTTTTATCTTTTAAAAATAATGTACATAAATAGCAGATGAATGAAACATCTTCATCAGTCAGAGCAAACAATCCAAACACTTTAATAAAATAAATACTAATAGTTTCTAAATTTCAGATGGGTGTTAATGGATAAATGGAAGAATTACTTTAAAGCCTGGAGATGAGAAAGGCAGGAGAGTATGTTTGCTTCAATCAGCCCCCCATGTCCCTTTACCCGCTAGCCAACTTCCTTCTTTGCTCTGCTGCATGGCTGTGCCACACAGGAAGAGCTCCTGGCTGACCCCTTGCCCAGAAGGACAGATGTTCTAGATTGTATAAGGAAGATGCTTTCAAAGGTAAAGAGAACTTACAGGAGTAATCTCTCTCTGGGTGTCTTCTCTTCTTAGAGGTTTAGGTGAAACAGGCCTGATCCCCACCCAGGAAAATGTCTAGGTTAAGAATTCAGGCTTGCTCAAATTTACATTCTCTGTCTTACTCTTTTTCATTCTAGCACATTTCATTACTCCAGACTTCATTTTACACAAGAGTTTTGAAAGCTGAGTTTCAACTTTCACCAACTTTCACCATTTAGATGGTCCAGTTAAACTCACTAGATTCGATGTTGGAGAAAGGAGATAAAAATCCCAGATTGAAATAGTGTTCCTATGGCTGTTTCTGGTTTTACACACACACACAGACACACTTTTTTTTGGAGTGGTGTTTGTTTGGAGATACATACATATGAATTTCCTTGGCAGTGAAGATTTAACCCTGAAGCTAACAAAGTTTAAGCTTCAGTGCTTCTCATTTTCATGGGGCCCTTCTAAGAAACTAATCTAATTTTGTCTATATTTTTTAAAAGGGCCTCCAGAAATGGATAATTTTCATGCCCTATTAAAATCTGGATCTGCCTGTGCCTTCAGGAACATTACTGGTAGCATAGTCTGATTAAGGGTAGAGCTGTGTGTTTTAGGAACTCAGGTCTGCTCAGTAGTCCTGGCTCTCATGAGTCCTGACAGCTGTGTGGCAAGTTGAGGAGTTGCTGCTGTGACATTAAAAGAAAGGGAAAAATGGGACTTCCCTGGTGGTACAGTGGTTAAGACTCCACGCTCCCAATGCAATAGGCCCAGGTTTGATTCCCTCATTAGGGAACTAGGTCCCACATGCATGTCGCAACTAAGAGTTCACATGCCACAACTAAGGAGCCCGCCTGCTGCAACTAAGACCTGGTGCAACCAAATAAATAAATAAATATTTTTTAAAAAATTCTTTTTAATTAAAAAAGAAATAAAAGAAAGGGGAAAAAATATGGAGCAATTTTTGGTTTCTTCTTAGCCACTGAGGTGGGTAAATCAGGGTTCATAGGAAAGTACAAACAGAGATGAGCGACCATAGCTTAGCAAATGAGTACAGAAAGAAGTGCCAATAGCACAAGTAAATTCTGAATAAAAAATATATAATACTTTATAATCTTTATTTGCCTTGTGATTAAAACAGATCTTTAGTTAATCTTGGTTTGAAATGTTCAAGATAAACTGGAATTCTGGACAGAGAGGTATGAGACAAAACTGAATATTCACGTAGTTTTCAAGATCATTGTTATAAAAGATAACATGAGAAACATTTTTAAAAAGTGGTGAAGGCATGACACCTGCCTTGAAACAAATGAATAGAAACTATATGTGTCATTTTCAGGTTGAAGATTTTAAGAGTAAGTGTATAATTTATCATGCTTTCTTTTCTCTTATTCAGCAACCGGTGATGTCTAGATGGTGGAGGTTATGTTAAGCTGTGTATCTGAAAGAGGAAAATATGGAGCAGAGCTGTAACTAAATTATAATAACCACATGTCACACAAACAATAAGTGAACCTGGGGTTGTTTATTACAGCAATATATCCTAACCTGTTCTAAGTTTTGAATGTTTAAAAGGTCTATTACCTTTAAACCACTTCAAATTATTTCTAACTGATGTATGTATGATGTGGTTAAAAAAAAGGTAGACATATTCCACCATTCACTATCTGAAAATATTAAAAATCAGAAAAGAAACCCGGGTAGGATACAATACGTTTTGTTTTAATCCTCAGCCTTCTATTCCATCACTATAGGTAAATTGAACAAATTATTTTACTTTGTCCCTTTCTTTGTAAAATAAAAGGTGTCTACCCCCCCCCCAAAAAAAAAGTAAACGTGATTCTGGAGAGAGGAGGAAAATATCTTTCATACCTCCTTCCCTATTAACCATGAGACAAAGGAAATATCCCCAAAGGATATGGGGCCTACACAGGACACTTGATGGAGAGAGAGTACCATTCTAATAGGCCCTTAGAAATCAAATAGGATTGTCACCTCAAATCCACTATATTTAACTGCTCAATAGGGTAGAAAATTGATTGGGATGAATATTTGACTCTGAGAGAATCAGAACTAAAAGGACTCTTAGAAAAAGAAACTTTAATCCTCTTTGTTGTATAAATATTCTCTTTAAAAGATCATTTGTCTAAAGTCACAGAACTAAGACTGAACCCCAGCATTTGTAATTCTCAGACCAATGCACTTTGTAGGACATCTTATTCCTTCTCCATTTCAGAAAATCAAAATCCATGTGCATTAATTCTACTTGCCTGAAGTTTTTTACTTCCAAATTAGAAATCAATTTCTTTTGCCTGAGGAAAAACAATCTCTTATTTCTTTTAGGAGCATTAAATGTGGCTGGTTGATGCTTTCATGTGACATTTGATTTAGTTATAATAAAAGTATAAAGAGAAATACTAATTATTCCTATAATTAAAATTGCCAAAAATTCCACAAGAGAGATAAAGTATTTTAAAATCTTCAGCATCTATATAACATGTTTTACTTTTTAGATGTTTGTGGTGTTTATATAACACATACAACTTATCTGGTCAGGCAAATGCAGGCTAGCATACAGTTCTCCTACTCATTCTAAAATATAACCTAGTTTTTAAAAATTACTTTTGGGGGAATTCCCTGAAATAATATCCATGATATCATAAGCTTGAGGTGCTATTTATATTTTTATATATTCAAATATTTTAAAAATATTAATCTGTGTACTACCTAAAAGCACCTCATTGTGGGAAACACTGGTATAGTTCATGGAAAGAGCACTGAATTTGGTACAAAAAACAACAGGGCTTCAAAATTCAGTTATTATTTTTTTCTGTTAAATTTCTTTACCACTCTGAGCCTCTCTCCTAATATGTAAAATGAAAGAAGATACCCGTTCCGCTTTCCTTCCTAGGTTATTGTGAAGTTTAAATTGCGTAATGGCCATAACACTTTGAACTGTGAAAAACATGTTAGAAGATAAGAAGAATTTTATATAGGAAAATACATAATAAATATAAAACAGCAATACATAGGACAATAATAAAGTCAACTAGTTTTATGCTTACTGTATTTAAATAGTTACTTTTTAATCTGCAAGACTATACCTTTCTTTATGAAAGCAAAAATTGGGGTATAATATAGGGTTGCTATCTATCCCATCAACGAAACAACTGAGGAGGTGGGAAATCCTTGCCTTTTTCAGGAACAGAACCATTCTGTTCATTAGTTTGGTTTTAGCCACTGCAATCCCATAGTCTCTGAGGGCCATCTGCAGGGAACAGCCCAGAAGAAGGCAGAGCAGTGTGTGACTCTAACAGTGCACATATATCGACATGAGTGATCAGTGCAGAGCCAATATAAGCCATGTTTTTTTAATCGGTCAGTAAAACTTAAAGGGTGGATTCTTACACTCTCTTGCTACGAGGAGTCAGCTGAAGAACTGCTCTCAGGCTTCATTCAGGGTCACCTAGAGACACAGCAGCCTCTAGGAATCACTGATATCTGAACATTGAACATCAAAGGGCCACATTCAGCCTTCTGAAGTCATGTTAGGTATTCTCGAGAAAACAGAACATATCTAGGCTAGCATGTGTCATAAGGCTTCATATTTATCTCTGGTGTGCCTTAGCCTGAATACTAAGGTTCAAGCAAATGTGTCAGCACTATGCTATATACTTTTGCTTGTGTTAATACATTTAATACCTATTAATCTTGCCATTTGTGAGAACTCTAATGTTAACTAATGTTATCTAACTCTAATGTAATGAACGTGCCTTATAGCCTAACAAATGTTCGGATTTACCCACATGGTTATAAACAAATTATTCAGCTTCCTTAGGTAAAATTCCAATTATCTGTGATGGTTGGACATATGACTGTTTTACATATGACATTTAAACTGTTATTTTTTTTAAATTAGAATCTAATAAACAGTATTAAACTTATACTTAATACATTTAAATCTTTTTAATCTTAATCATCACTATAAATTCTATTATAATTGTAATGCTGTATTATGGCTATAAAATTATAGAAAACAAAATTGAATTCATATTAATCTCATGATTATTTCTTGTAATCTTAAATGCAGAAAAAATAGTTATTTGGATTCTCTGACAGTTTGGCTGAGAGATAAATAAGAATTTATTATAATTGTCAATTTTCCTAATTAGCAAGAAATTAGAATATGATTTTTTTAAGTTGTCAGCTATGCCCAGATAGGACCAGATCATCTCGTAGTGCCAGAAAGTAAGGAAATGCTAAAAGAAACAAACAAAAAACAATGATGTAGTGTATCAAAGCAGCAACGGAGCCAGTTGAAAGAACTCCTAAGGGCAAAAAGCTGGAACAATTTGAGTCACAAAATAAAGTAGCGTGGGATTATAAACCAACATATAAAGTAAAAATCCATGAGTACGTACTAATATAACAAATGACTGAATAAATAAATAAATGAGGGAGAAGAGGCTAATCTCCCATTCAAAAGAATTAAGAAATAATTTATGTAGATACTCTACCCTGAAGGATAGAGACCATAACTCCTGACTTACAGAGTTAAGGAAACTCCGAAAGTGTTGTCTGTGAATAGTGTCTTCCTTCCATAGAGTACAGTATGGGAAGGTGGGAAACAGAATGAGAAACACTACATCAGTCAACATCAACAGTGATAAACCAAGTAGACATATGTAGCCTTAACATGATGTGGTGAAAATGGCACTTCACTTCTGTGGTATTCTCCCAAAAACGCATAGTCCCAGTCTAATAATGAGGTAAAAATCAGACAAATCCCAATAGAGGAACATCTTACAAACTACTTGACTAGTAGTCCTCAAAACTTTCAAAGTCATCAAAAATTAGGAAACGTCTGAGAAAGTGTCACAGCCAAGAGGAGCCTAAGGACATAATGACTAAATGTAATGTGGTATCTTAATGGGATCTGAGACAGAAGCAGGGCATTGGGTACAACTAAGAAATCTGAGTAAACCACGGACTTTAGTTAATAATAATGTATCAATATCAGTTCATTAATTATAGCACGTGTACCATAATAATGTAAAATGTTGAAAATAGGGGAAACTAGGTACGAGATATATGGTAACTCTCTAAACTATCTTCTCAATTTTTCTGTAAATCTAAAACTGTTCTAAAAAATGAAGCCTATTGTAAAAAGAAAAGTTTTCAGTTATTTTAATAAAAGCATATCATTTATATATTACATCGTACTTTTTGCTTAATGGTAAGAGTATTAGGAGAATGACATTTTTTAATCTTAAAAAAATTAAGATAGGTTTAATTCTACTTAGCCAAAGTGTAATAAGCAACTGATTTAATTAATTTAATTTATCATAGGCTCTGAATATTGTGTGGATTTTTCAACTTAATTAGGAAAACTTTTACATTAAATCAGTACTGAATGTTTGCTTCTTTCAATTTATTTTATTTAACCTAATGACAGAAGCTATAAAACTTCTAATAAGATATTTCATTTGGAGGGGACGTGGGTTTTTTTTTCCCCGCATAAATAAGTTATCCCAGAATTGATCTCCAACAAAACTAAAACCTCTGTTTCAAGTTTTATAAACTATATTTAAAAATAAGACTCTCTAACGTTGTAATTTGCCACCACCCTTTATATGTGCATTTCACAGCACCTTATGGTACATTTATAGTGACATTTCCTAAATGAGAGAAGCAGATGAGTCAAATGACTTATACCAGACTCTCCATGAGTCAGAGGTGGAACTGTTCCATTGAGTCATTAACTGTCAGTCCTAAAGTAATTTTCAGGATAATTATTTAAACAACAACCATCTGAAATCAAAGTAAGGAAATAAAATAAAAGCCATTTTCCTACTAGTTTTCAACAGTAGGTTGTACGAGAACAAATTTGGGGGATTCAAATATCTAAAGATACCACTAAACTGAAATACAAAGACAGTGCTCTCACTTTTTAAAAAAATTTATATTAATATCTGTTGCATTTATGCTAACGTTAGGGACAAATACCCTAAGCCACTTAGAGCTTAAATCCTACTCTAAGACCCTTTTATTCTATTATTGTGCCTATATAGGAAGTACCTTAGACAAGTCAATAGCTGTCTATTAATTCTGTCATTACTCTCTCAGTATCCTAGCTTCTGAGGTAACCACCTTATAAGTAATGTAACGAACAATGTTGTATCAGAAAACATAATTCTGAAATTTTTGAATGCCATAAACCAAGAGTATCTGACCGCAGAGTTTTCACTGCTCCTTCCTTTAGTGATGAAGATTCTTATGAGCATATATACCAGAAATAAAACATCAATGTTTTGTATACAACTCTGAATTCTTATTAAAATTAGTTCTCACTTAGACCTCAAAATAGTCTGGGCCCAAGTAAGCTTCTTTTCAACCTACCATGTGCAAGCCTGTGCGTGTAAGAAACTGTATTTCAGGTAAAATCCATTTAAAGCTGTACGTTTTTTAAAATGGGTATTAAGCAGAAAAATACTCAACCTGAAGCACACTGGGAAAAATGATATTAACACAGATGATCCGGTAATTCTGGAACTGCTTGACATTGTCACAGGAGTCTCTAACCTTGTTGGTGGAAGCCTTGAGGGCAAGGAGAATTGTTGTGTCAAGCAAACAGCAGACTCTAAGCAAATTCCTGGTTGCCAAGTTACAGTACTCGATAATGAAAAAATAAAAACACTATTCCTATCAGTTAGTACATGTTCTGTTAGTATAAATTTATGGTGACATAACTAATAAAATGCTGGGACCTTACCCAAAGTGTGTATATAGTTTTGTATAATATAAGGCCTTGTTGAATCCTAGGGACGTAGGAATAACACCAAGAAATATCCCAAAGCCCCCATTAGAAAGTCATCTTATCATGAACTCATAGGATGTACGCTGAGGAGAATACTTTGCCTTATGGCTTCATTATAACACTCTTCCCAGGGCCCCAAATTGAGGACTCCTTTATGGGTGGGACCATGCACCTTCCCTCACAATCACCTCATAAATAATTTCCTCTAGTGGAGCCCAACACAGACTTGTGTCATCAAGGAAAGTCCAATTTCACTAAATATCTGTTTAACTCAAGTTTCTGTTTAATGAACCAATTCCCATATCCAAGCAAATAACCCATTAATAGTAAGGCAGGGGATATAGTTCAATAAATTGCATTGAATGGAAAGCTCCATATAGAAATGTTGTTCCCAAACATAGGTATATCCAACCCGACTATTTTAGAATTAAGTCTTTATGCTGTAACTGATTTTACATGTTGGAACTTTGATGGTCTACCGAAGAGAGGAGAAGGACAGGGAAGTGAGGCAAACATGGAGAAACCCACTGGGGCAGCTTTAAAAAAGTGCAAAACTCAAATGCTGTCAGGATAGAGGAGGTAGGCTAAGGACAAATTTACTGCTAAAAACACGCAGAAAGAGGTAGAAATAAAACAGGGGCACTTTGGTATTGGATTTGAAGCCTAACTTGACATCCTCCCATATGATGAGATTCAATAGCAACAACAACAAAGAATTCTCTAATATGAAAGTTATCCGTGTAACTGACAGACAAACCCAAGAAAAGACACTAGTTTACTAATTTTTTTTAAAGATCCATCTAGACTCTGTAACACTTGGTTTTCTTTAAAACATTCTTTAAATTAATCCCAGCAATTGTGACATTCTACCAAGTTCATCAAGTGGGAGTTCAATTAAACTGAATGTTTTCATTTTGTGAATCAATTTATAGCAAATGGCCAGCAGGGAGAAACGACTACTTGATGTTTAGAGGCTGAGCTGAACAGGTGCTTAGGTTAAATGAGATGTGTCAAAAATCAGTACGACAATATGTCTGGAAGAGTACCCAAAACACAGTGGTTGGGCTTCCCTGGTGGCGCAGTGGTTGAGAGTCCGCCTGCCAGTGCAGGGGACACGAGTTTGTGCCCCAGTCCGGGAGGATCCCACATGCCGCGGAGCAGCTGGGCCCGTGCGTGAGTCATGGCCGCTGAGCCTGTGCTCCGCAGCGGGAGAGGCCACAGCAATGAGAGGCCCGCGTATCGCAAGAAAAAAAAAACAAAACAGAGTGGTTACCTCTGGGAATTGGGTGGCTGGGAGACGAGGGCAGGAGAGAGACATCTCACTATATACCCTTTTGTATCTTTTAAATTTTAAATCATGTGACTGTACTATCTATTCAAAGAAGGAAATACAATATTTTAAAAGTTAAATTAATGTGTTTCCCTTAAAATATTAAGAAGACCAATGACAACATAATCTCTTAGGAAAATTGTATTCTTGAAACAGTAAAATATACAGCAAATGCCATTCTATCCCTCAGGTTAATGAGCTGTGCTATCTTGCAATCATAAAGAATGCACTCAATCAAGTGTCTTCTGGTGTCAAAGAGCAGTACTCCTAAAAGCTATTTAAACAATTGTATGTGTCGTTATACATTATTTAATATACCTTTAGGGCAAAAAATAAATGTGATTCCAAACTAATACTATTAGCTCCTACAGATAAAAGAGAAAGTTAGAGTATAGAGGGAAAGCAATGTTAGGTTTCTTTTTCTTTTTTCATCTCGGAAGCTTTTAGTGATCCCAGGGCTGACAGAAACATAAATCAAACTTTGAAGAAGGAGGATGGACAAGACCATAAATGACAGACCTGTGAATTATTCAGTGTAGATTATTTTAAATCCTATAATAAAAATATTTCTAATTAACTATATTATTACTGCTGATGGGTATTAAAATTACTGAATCCATTCATGACAACAAAGAAAAGCCCTTGGAATTACTTCTCTTTAAGGCTAGAATCATCAAGAAATTGGAGAGAGACAGAAAAAAGCAGCCAACAGAATGTTGTACAGAAGATGGGAGAGCATAATGACTATAGTGTTTTCCTAGACCCACTTCTCTGACTCTAGCTCTATACTTGTACCCCTTCCTTCCTTCCCTCCCTCTTTCCCCCCTTCCCTCCTTTCCTCCTTCCTCCCAACAAGACATTATCCCAGGCAACAGGAATTCTAAGAGGTATCTCTTCGATTTGTACACAAACAATCAAAAAAAATCACATATAGCCAATAAATGACAAATGCCATAAACAGAGCTATGAACATACAGGAAGGTGCAGATTCTGGTGTATTCTGACCTGGCCACATTCTAGCGCCATGAGTCCCAGTGTTGCCACAACAACATTTTTGCAAATGAAGATAAAGTTTGGATTAAGAGCTGTGATAAGGGAAAGAGAATTTAATAAACCTACTGAAATGAATGGTACACTCAATGAATAGGTACACTCAATTCTGCTTCCTCTTGGCAATTATAGGCAAATATATTTTTGCTGGAAGTTTTCGTTAATTTATTATTACAATTTTTAAAAAAGTGTTTATTTAAATGATCAATGGCAGTGCTTTGAATATTTGACAGCAACTCATAATGTAAAACTACTATTTTGCATTAGAATGCATTTGAGCAAGAGTGGAGGTAAAGGTTTACCTTTCTTGTGACGTTTTGCTGGAGCTAATGGTAAGAATAATTTTAGTCTGTTAGGACAGTAATGAGCTTTAAGCAGAGTAAACTGGATGAGGGAAAATGGTAACTAAAATTTTGCCAGAGTTAGTCCACAGAGAAGGTAATCCAAACTTAAATATACATGCAAGGCATTTAAATCCAAGGAAATACTGTCTGATTCTTTTCCTATTACTCTTTAAAAATGTTTCTCCAAACTCTTCATACATGCTTTTCAGCTAATGCCAACTGGCTATGGCTTCTTTTAGCTGCTTCTAACAGATTCAGTTCAAGACTAGATTAGATACTGCAAGGCTTAGTGATGGCATAAACAATCTCCCTCAGCTAAACTGACCTGAAATAGTAAGGTAAAAAAAGCAAAAAAGACTGAGATGCGAGGTTCATAGAGGAAAGGAAAACATTCAGTGTACTCAGAGGGCATTCATTTAACAGTATTTATATACGTGTCTACTGTGGCCCAGACATAGGATTGTTCTCAAATTGTTTCTATATGTCTAAATCTACAATGAGAAGCACCACTTCTGAACACATTTAAATTTGTGATAATCATGGTTAAAACCAGGAATATCAGAAGGGGCTTATATGCATTATTATTTTACTTAAAACAGCAATAACCACCACGAACATTTATTATAAATCACATATTAAGTATTTACTGTTTGTCAAAACTATGCTAATCTCTTTACTTTCATTTTCTCATCTAAACCTCACAACAACTCTGTGAAGAAGGTACTATTTTTAACCATTTTACAGATGGGAAAATCAAGGTAACTGACACCCAGTAAGTGTCATGACTGACTTAAAAGCCCACACACATCCTCTGTGCTATATTAACTTGGAATTTTAGCAATTTTCGCAATGAGGAGAAAAGAACTGGTGTTATTTATGTCACTACGAAGTGATTCACATCGGTATCTTGATGACAACTGCTCATATAAATTATTTCAATTTAAGCCAACTTCATCCTCTAATTTTACCTTTTAGGTGAACAACATTCCAGTTAGGCATACAGTTTTGGCTGTAAAACTAATTTGCCAATGTTAATAGAGCCTTTAGTATGGTCCAGGTGCTGGCCTGAGGTAGGTGTTATTTTTGTCAACCCTACTAAAGCCCTAAGGGGTTTAGTTTATACTGCTAGTGAGCATGAGAGCTGGGATTCAGACACAGGCAGTGTGACTCAAAGGCTCCATGTCGCTGCTCTATACAGCCCTTCAATTAAAACAGGCTAATGAGCCAATAATGATAATGAATCTTGTGCCTTGAGATGTGAGGGTCAGAGCAGAGTGCCTTAGGGGGCCCAGGAGTTCCATCATTTTACAGCATAACATTTCCTCCTTTGGAGCTAAATATTAAGTCAGAATTAGGCATCGGAGAGGAGAGGAATGGCCATAGCTATTCAAGTGGCCTAGGGGCCCACTGTATCAGCTCCCACTTAGGACCACCCACTTCCTAAAAGAGCAGCTGGTAAGGTGCACTGAGGGCTTGTTATTTACAGTTTGGGAATAAACATGAAAAGCTTCAGAAAAGATAAATTTCTGATTGCCTGTCATTTACAGAATATCTGCTCCTCCTGTCTTACTGAGTCCATAACCTTAGGTAGGTTCAATGCTCTACGCTTGCTCATCTTTGAAATGTCTTATTAACGCCTGAGTGGAAGGCACACTACTAATACCAAATATTAATTATACTTATCTTCAGGATTATAAACATAACTACAGATTTTAATGAGGTGGCATAAATTATTAACATTTATGTAGGGCTTTAACTTTTCACAATCTTATTTAGAAGGCACAATTTGCAATGTCATTTCCATGTCTTAGTTGCAGAAACAAAGTAACACTTTGGCAAAGTGACTTGCTTAAAGTTATGCAGCATACTGATAGTGGATATTCCTAGCCTGGATAGCTCTTTGACCAAAAGTTCTTATGCCATTGGTGATATAATAACAGTAGCAAAATGTAACGAGCACTTAACATGTACCAGATGCTGTGCTGAGCACTCTAAGCACATAATCCAATTCTTACAACAACCCCACGAGGAGGTTATTATTATTCCTATTTTACAGATGAGAAAATGGAGTCTCAGAGGGGTCAAATCATTTACCCAAGATTACATGCTCATTGGCAAAGAATCAGGATCCAAACTCTAGTCTCTCTGACTCCTAAGACTTCCCTCTAAACCCTGCAGAATAAGAGTACACGTGTAAAATATTTCCCTTACCTAAAATGTTTTAAAAAGTGAGAGGATGGGAGGAAGGGTTGCACATCTGGGCCATGAAGAAGGAAGTATGGTTATTAGCTTAACCCTCGAAACCTAAGGTTCAAAAAAAAGAAAACAAAGGTATGACATGTTCCTGTGTCTATCATTAGGTTTTACTCTGCTTATGTTCTAAATAAAAACCTACTGGGTTAAGGGCATTGAACTGTAGTTCAGCTGATTTAACTGTAATACTCCTCTCCATGTACAATGTTTACTAACAATGTTACATAGCAATAATAATTAGGAAACCATTAAGTGACAGCATGTAATGTTGGTTTTAGGTTGTAAAAGGATACTACAAAAATAGGAAATGATACTTGTGGGTACACATATACAGCTATATGCACATACACAGACACACAAATGTATATTTGTTATTCAGGTATAAGAATATTGGCCAAGTCTAAAAGTTGCTTTGTGCACTTGAATATCAGAATATGACTGCTTTTCAAATTGAATAACATCTGGTTAAAAGTAGGTACATTTGCACAAATTTATGCTTGTCCAGAATGAGGTTTCAAAAATCTGCAGCAACTAGATTGTGGTAGGAGAAGGTATATATTGAACATGTGGCATAATTCTTTTCTTAAAGCTAAGTCTTAGGGCAGTTAAAAATATAAGTAAGACTATTTATCAGGATCAAGATATATTTATAATAGTAAAAACAGAAACTTTCAGGTAAAACACCCAATTTATTAATCAAGAATTATGCTTTTACCAAATTACTTCCTTTCCTTTAAATTGCTTTATTCGAGGCAGGGATCGGGGTACCCACATTTCCCACGATAAACTGATCTCTTATTTCGGTCAGCCAATTTTTCTAGCCACCCAAAATGCAAGTCCTTGTGTAATAGGGAAGAGCCAAATCTGACTACATGTCGGATCTGTTTCTCTTACTTTAACCTTCGTTTCCTGTTACTTTTGATCACTACAAGGATACTGTCTGTACACCATGGTCTGCCTCAGGGAACCCTGCCTCTCCCTGAATGTTAAACCAGAGTGCCTTTGTTCAGGGAAACATCCTGACCCTGTCCACCTGTGGATGGCTGCAAGAAAGAAGAAATTAACACATACCCTCCCCGAGGCTGGCCATTCCAGGGGATATTTGCAAATCTTATGCCCTTTTTACTTTACTTCCTCATCTCCTCCCCTTCTCTGTTTTATAAAAGAAACTGGTATCCAAACCCCGATAAGATGGTTTTTCGGAGACACTAATCTACCACCTTCTTGGTCTGCCAGCTTTCCGAATAAAGTCGTACTCCTTGCCTCAACACCTCGTCTCCGATTTACTGGCCTGTCATGCGGCGAGCAGAGCGAGCTTGGACTCGGTAACAGAAGGAATGTAGCAGGATTTAAAGTATATATTATAACAATGATCAGAAATATGTAACAGAAAATGTAATAGGATTTCACAGGAGGTAAGTTTATTTACGAAGAACTGTGGTGTGTTTTCAGTGAGAATCAAAGATTTCACAGTATGGAGGAACATCAGATTTAAAGGGGGTCCCCCTAACAACGTGTCGATGTTTCTACTAGATTAGTTGCTGTGACTACTGTCGTTAGACAAAGCACAGTGGGAAGCTGATTATAAATCACAAAAGGCCCGTTCATGTTTAGGTTTCAAAAGAAGAGGTTTCCTTACCAAAGACTTAGTTCCTAAAGGTGCTTTTAACAGACGCTATTCAAAGACGTCATTATTTCAGAAGAGTTGGGAATCCACTTTCTGAAAAAGTCAGTGCCATCTAGGATTCTTCGTAATTGTCTTTGTTACTGGCCTGGCAAAGTTTTGAACAGCCTATAATCTGTCAGAAAGAAAGGGTTTATCTCCTCCAGATATATTATGTCCTAGCTAAAGAACTTTGATAAAATTATAAATTCTCTTTGGGAAACTTATAGCCTTTCTGAGCTAAAACAGTAAGTAGAGAGAATCAGTCTTAGGACTTAGATCATCTTTAGAACACAACAAAAGGTCATCCACATTTTGTTTACATGTAGAATCCCTGAGAAATTTATAGTCTATGAGGTCGTGGTTGTGGAATTGTGAAAAGCAAGAGTGTACCTCTGAAATTCTAAGCATAACTGTCCAGGATAATTACTGATTTTCCCAGGAAAAGGTAAACAAACATTAACTATTTGATCTAGAGGAAAATGTCAAATGGTGGAATTTCCTGGGAGAATCATCAACTCCTCAATAGAAGGTATCGAACAACAGTTTACATCCCAAGACTTGCCCCAAAAGCCTCACCTTGCTGTGTCTACTAATTCTAAACTATAACATCCATGTAATTCATATAACGATCCATATGCAATCCTAATCAACACTCCTCTCCGCCTAAAGTTAAAAGATCTGCCTTGAACCAAACTTCACAATCTCAATAAATACCCCAACTTTGTCCTCTCTCTGAGACACCATTAAGACACTTTTGTGGTAGTGTTCTCTCTTACTGCAGTAAACAATAAACTCAGCTTTGTCGTATCCACAGACTATTTAGCTGATGTGGGGGAACGAGCATTTGACCGTCCCTGGAGATTAGGGATTATGTCTTATTTATTTTTGTTTTTTACAATGCCTAATGAAACTTAATATACCCAGTAAACACTTTAAAATGTTGCAACTTAATATTTGCTGAATAAATGAATGACTGCAATATTTTTGAATTCTTGAATGTTAGGCAAGTTGGCAAAGCTCTTTCTGAGAGGAGGTAGTTCTCATGAGTGGTGGTACCACCTCTCTAGCGAGACTTTGGGTTAGGATTGCCAGATTAAGCATTTAAAAATACAGGGAGGGGGCTTCCCTGGTGGCGCAGTGGTTAGGAGTCCGCCTGCCGATGCAGGGGACACGGGTTCGAGCCCTGGTCCGGGATGATCCCACATGCCATGGAGCAGCTAAGCCCGAGCACCACAGCTACTGAACCTGTGCTCTAGAGCCCGAGAGCCACAACTACTGAGCCCACAAGCCACAACTACTGAAGCCCATGCACCTAGAGCCCATGCTCCACAGCAAAGAGAAGTCATGTCAATGAGAAGCCCGAGCACTGCAATGAAGAGTAGCCCCCGCTCACGACAACTAGAGAAAGCCCACAAGCAGCACAAAGACTCAACACAGCCAAAAATAAATAAATTTTTAAAAATAAATAAAAATTAAAAAAATAAAAATACAGGGAGCTGGAGCACAGAGGATTTTTATGGCAATGAAACTACTCTGTAAGATGTACGTACTACTCAATACATGTCATCATACATTCGTCCAAACCCATAAAATGTACAACACCAAGAGTGAATGGTAATGTAAACTATGTTCTTGAGGTGATAATGATGTGTCAGTGGAGATGCATCAGTTGTAGGAAATGTAACTTTCTAGTAGGAGACGTTGATAATGGGGGAGGCTATGTATGTGCAGGGGACAGGTGTATATGGGAAATCTCTGTACTTTCCTCTTAATTTTGCTGTGTATCTAAAATTGCTCTACAAGAAAAAAATCTATTAAAAAAATACAGGAAGCCCAGTTAAATTTCAATTTCAGACAAACAATAAAGTATTTTTAGTATAAGTGTATCCCATATAATATTTGGAACATACTTACATAAAAATTATTCTGAAATGATATGAAATCCAAATGTTATCTGACAATCCTATTTAGGATATGTACAGGGTATATTTGGTTGACATACTGTGAGATGGGGGGCAGTGGGGTGTGTGAGCCCTGTTGGCAGAGGCCAGGAATACTTAATGTCCTGAAATTATGGGACAGTTCCATGCAACAAAAAACTGTCCCACCAAAAATGCCAATAGCACCATTTGTGAAAACTGGCAAGACTTGCTGGGTAGGAAAAAAACTTTTCCTCTACCCTCTTCTGTATACTAATTGGGGGACTGCACATTAAAGTGACAAAAGACAAAAGACAGACTAACAGGAGAGAAACAGTTTATTTGTATGCATAAGGGAACTAACAAAAGAAGTAGCTAGCTCATTAAGTCGTTGAAGTTAGAGGTTTATATACCTGACTCAGTAAGAGAAAAGGAGAGAGGAGAAAAGACTTCTTTGGGAAGAATTATAAGTTTATTTAAGAGAGACAAATGGGTTTTAGGAGAACAAAGGAGAGATAGAAGTTTGTGATAATGTTTTTCTAAGCAGGTACCAGTGGTCTTTCCTCTTAAAGGTTATAAATCTCACCAGAGAGGGGATTTATGATAGATTTACTCTTGGCTTCCTGGGAGTAAAAACTGCCAGAAGAGGGAATTTATGGCAACCTCATTACCCAAAAGTTTCTGCTTTTAATAAAGGAAGCTCCAAGGCAGCTTCTTTCTTCATCTGTTGAATCTCAAATGTCTTTAGCTTAAAATAATCTTTATACCAACTCTGGGGGTCTGAGTGGATCCCCATAGACTCTTCTGTTTGGGCTGTGCCGCGAGGCATGCGGGATCTCAGTTCCCTGACCAGGGATGGAACACGCCCCCTGCAGTAGAAGCTTGGAGTCCCAACCACTGGACCGCCAGGGAAATCCCTTCCATAGGCTCTTATTTGTGAATTTTCTTTCTTCTTTAATGTCTTTTGTGTACAATCTTTGGAAAGAATATTCTTAATTATAAGCAGAATTTGTTAATAACTTTTCCTTTTTATCTTTAGAGGAGGTCAGCTGTGATACACTTGAAAAGACAGAAATTGAAGCCTACGGTTTGAATGTGTCTAAATAACTTCTTTTCTATACTATATACTCTCATAATAGTGCATAGGGTACTCTTTTTAATCAGTCCTGTAGTTCCTTTTTTTTTTTTTTTGCGGTACGCAGGCCTCTCACTGTTGTGGCCTCTCCCGTTGCGGAGCACAGGCTCCGGACGCGCAGGCTCAGCGGCCATGGCTCACGGGCCCAGCCGCTCCGCGGCATGTGGGATCTTCCCAGACCGGGGCACGAACCCGGGTCCCCTGCATCGGCAGGCAGACTCTTAACCACTGCGCCACCAGGGAAGCCCCTGTAGTTCCTTTTTTAAAAGTAAAAATCCAAGGGTCAATGTACTCAAAGTTAGAATTATGAACAATTTCTTCATTCATTAATAACATTGAAAAACCAGTGTGGTTCTTTTTCTCAATTTATATAATAAAAAGGTATTGTCAACTGAAAAATACTGCACAACCGAAAAGGAGTTTTTGCCAAAAAAAAAAAATAATAATAAGGTAGTTGGAACACGAAGAGATTACCGCTAATTAAAGAAAATCAGACATCTCAAATTAATGAATTTAGCACTTTTCTATATATGGGAAGATGCAAGAGTCTGGGCTTATTGAAATTGTTCCTTTGATATGCACCTTAACTATCTAGGGCCAGTATCCTGCTTTTCTCCATCCTGAATCCCCTCAGGGTGCACAGTCGGGGACAGCTGCAGTGGCTGATGGCTAGATGGCCTCAACATCTTTGTTTACTGATATGGCAGGCCCTCAGCCACAGTACAATGAATATTCTTTGAGTTGGGAAGTTACTAATTAGTAGCACTCCTTCACAACATATGACACGGTCACAGTCTGAATGAAAAACAGTTGTTTTGTTTTTCTAAGTTTTTGAGTTTTGCAGGGATCCAAGGTCTGAAAAATTAAGTTACACTTTCCCAAATATCAGCACTTTTTTAGTGTTTTACTTAAAACCTCATTGAGAAGTACAGAGATGCTTAATGTGACCCAATTCAAAACTGAATGAAAAGAAAAACAAATACCATAATTAGGAGTAGTTGTTAGAAACACTTTCAGCTAACTTATTTGGGATAGAAACATCCATGCCTTTCGTTCCCTTAGGTATATATCTGGGGGTCATACAGGAGAATTCCAGGAAAAGTTAGCTGTTACTACAAGAAATCTGTAGTTCTCCCAAACTGACTGGAATCCAAAACACAAATCTACCTTAAACAGTTTTATTTTCATAAAATATTTTCATATGCTCATGTTTTGGTTTTTGAAGTTTTGTTTGCTGTTCAAGTCTGAGATTTTTCTTGTCTTAGTCCTCAGTTTTTGAGTTTTATCTCAGTTTAAATGAAATCTGCTCATATTGGAAGTTCCTCAAGCACATATTTTCTGGTTGTATTATACTTTTTCCCAGTGAATAATGTAGCAGACCGTTTGGTAGCCTACCTAAAAGCCATTTCCAGTCCCCTCCTTTCTTGTATTTCTTTATCTAAGGCTAAAAAGCCAGTTATTCATTCACTTCCCAGCCTCCCTTGAAGCTAGGTGTTTGCAATGTGACCCAATTTTGGCCATGGAAATACAATAGGAAGTTTGCTTGGTAACTTCCCAGAAAGATTTTCCTCACTGGTAAAAGAAAAGTAGAAAGTGAGGACAATGCCTCTTTCCTTCCCCATCCTTCCTGCTTTGTTTTCTGGTGAGGAAAAATCTGGAGCTGCTATAGTCAACGTGTGCCCATCAGGAGAAATCCCACATTTTGTTGCTGTACCATCCTGGAACTATTTTTATCGTATGACATACTTATATGTCTTTATTGTTTAAGCCACCACTGGCTGCCTAGTCTGTTATGTACAGCCTAAAACAGACTATATAAATATTATTTATGTATTAGAATATTTACTATATCTGTCATGTTTACATTTGTTGATTAGGAAACATATGGTTATGTTCCATTTGTTCCTCCCCTGGAATGACTGCCAGAAAGTTGAAAAGGTTCTGTGGAAACCTTTGGAGCAATCTAATATTTCAATGAGAAAGGAAGAGGGGGACATATAGACGATTGCAATCGCTCTATATAGAAACATCATTAAAGGGATCCGTAACTAGGAACTGCCATATTAATATGAATATGCCTTCTAAAACTCAATAATTTTCTAATCCTATCCCATCTCTTACATGCACTCCTTTTTTAAATAGCTTTATTGAGACACAATTCACATATTATAAAATTCATACTCCCTCTTTGGAAAGGATTAGCATCCCACTTTGCAGAAAAGATGAAGACTATCAAGTTGAACATTTCTTGCCCCACCTCTATCCTCTCTAACCAAAGGTCTCTATTTCTACACTTACCATTGACAATTCCAACCCCTCCACCCTGGATTCCTTATATCCTTGGTTTTTAACTCCATCAAGAATGTTTAATATCTTTACATTTATGTAAGGAGGTAGCTCTTAGATGGGCCTTTCCAAAGGAGACATAAGCAATAGGGTGTGACCCAAATGGGGTTAGCTAAGCAGTGTGGTCAGACAGCAAGAGGCCTGGGCAGGGCAAGATTGCTGACTAGACTGACGCAGCAGGGCATGGCAAGTTTAGGAGACTCAGCAGGCTTTAAGGCGTCTTCAAAAGGTAGCAATCAAGGTCAGAGAAGCAAACTAATTAGACCCTTCAGGACAGTGCTCCAGAGCCAGTGCTACAAAGAACTTGTTCTCTGACTGAAGCCTAGGAAACCATTGCCCTTTTGTCAGTTGTAGTCTAAGTGTTCTCCAGTCAGCATCTTTCCCTGTCAGAGCTTTCTAGATATTGGGGAAAACTAAAACAAAAATTAAAAAGATTTTAAAAAGAAGTATGGTGGAAAGGAAAGAAGGAAGGAAAAAAAAAGGAAGGAAGGCAAGGAAAAAAAAGAAGATACTGTCTTCATCTATTCAAGAGCTCTCAGTGTCCAAGTCAGATTCAAGGCTTGGCCGAAGGACTGAGTCCCTCATGGTGGGCTAATTCTTCCAAGCCTTGTAATTTTCTTCATAGTTTTCCTTTCAGTTCCTGCCTTGGGAAAAGGACAATAAGTACAAAGGCAAAGACAATTTATAGATATTGCTGCCAGTTGATGCCTCCTTATGTCCTTTTCATGCATTTAGAACGTCACCAGTGATCTAAAATCCTAAATCCAATGCCAATGCTCTCTTCTTAGACTTTAATTATTTTCACAATCTGAGAAGCATAGTGTTTTTCAAGCAACATGCTTCTTAAAGTCCCTGCTATGTTTCCTTGATGCCTCTCCCATGCGCCTGACTACATTAGAGGAGCTGACTCCTGATTACTACTATTGGGTAGTCACTAAGCTTTAGTTTTTGGTTCTTCATTCCTTGCTTTCTTCACCTTCTCTCCTTAGAAACCACCTTTCTTCCTGAGGGTCAACTCCTGATACTTTTAATGTCTCTTTCTTGGTTTTATATTACTAGCTCTGTAATCATTCCTGAGCTCCAATCCCATTTCTCCAACTATCTTCCACCATGGATGTACCATGATTACTTCAAATTCAAACACTGAAATTAGTCTTAGTCTTGCCTACCCAAAATGGCTTGTCCTGCTATAGTCTCCTTATTTTTCACACATTAGTAAAACGCCAGTCATCTAATGCTGTCAATGAGCAGCCTGTCTCCATTCCTACTCTTCTATGAGAAAATTTCAAAACCTTATCTCCCTTCTTTTCCAAGATAAAAACTTTCTAGGAAGAATATTAAGCAAACAAATGTACCATGTTAGACACCATACGCCATTATCAACGAGAGAAATTTAGAAACAGGTAAAAAATAACATCGTATATATTTTTAAATTTCATTTTTGAAAATCACAAACTTGAGGATTTTTTTTTTCAGAAATAAATACTGTTAAAGTGACCTTTTCATGTATAGCAAAAGGGCATTTCTTTTATCTACCTCTGGCTCTTAAGATTCAGAAAGAAAAAAGTCCTATTTACTAAAAATCCATTATTGGTTCAGATAGATGTGCTTTAACTGAAGCACTGTTTACAACCTGGAACTCTCTGTAGATGCTTTTGATCCAGAAACTATAATCAAAAGCCTCTGCACTGAGCATAAGGCAATGTACTTCTAGAACACAGGAAAATTGTGGCCATCTGAATTCCTGGCAATTTCAGCTACAGAAAAGAGTTTTTTTTAAGAAAGCTGCTTACTGAATTTCCCTCTTAAAAAGGTTCTCTTTTTCTTTCCTCTGTTGTATGGAAAGGAAAAATCAGCAGGTAAGGTCAGAATAAGTAATTTATTCATTTTTCAACTCTGTTTTCTTTTACTTGCTCAGAGCTCTATTATACGTTTTCTGTGGAATTAATTTTCTACCTGGTGTCTATACTTTTATTTTTTTAAATCCTACAGGCAGGAATTGAACCAAGTTATGCTGAATTATGTAAAAAGCACTTTTCAGGAATGGTATTCTTGCCTTTCTCCCATAGCTAATGCTGTTCCCTCTGCTACTTCACATGCTAATATTTCCCAGATTCAGGAAAATTGGAACTCTCGTGCTGGTTGGACTATAAGTTACCATGTATTAGCCTTGTGATCCAAAGTGACAGAAACAGAATTAAAACTCAAACTAATTTAAGGGGTGGGGGAAGCAGGTGGGGAAGATTTTGGTCTTACATAATTGGGTAAGATGGGCACTACACAGGACTGGACCAAGGGTTCAAGTGAGATTATCATGACATCTTCTTATTCCCAATCAAAAATGAACTTTACTTTTCTCTCTTTGTTCTTTCCTAAAACACTCAAACATCACTCTATGTTCAGAGATGGTGGTCCTTTCTTTCAAAAATGTAACTGTTCCCTGCCAGCTACAGCAGAGAAATCCCAGAGAAGGGTTCTGATTGACCCAGGGGTCCATCCCTGAGTCAATCACTGTGGCCAGGGAACCTAAAATGAGCAGTATAGCCTAGAGGTTAATAGCATGTACTCTGATGGAATTTTGTAGATTTATGTTATCTCCTTTTAATGTACTCTCTGATACTTGCCAGGCTCATATCCCATTTTCATGGGAAGTCCCACTGCCATTTCCCCAGTTCAGTGTAGGGCCCTGGAGCCAAAGCGTTGACCAGTGAGAGGCAGCCCAGGTTCTGGCTGTTCACTGCTCTTTTCATCCATCCCTATATAATAGCTATTTCCACTTCCTTAGGTAGAAGAGGAAAAAAATAAGGATATACTCTCAGTCCACTTCTCTCTAAATTTGGGATTATTTGTGAGAATTCTAATGATTTGATTGTAACTTTCAAGGACTGCTTCTGGTAAATACAAGTAGAGCCACACTAAGCTTCAGCAAAATCTTCCACTTGTACATTGGTTGTAATTTTTTCTGGTTTATCTCTGTTCCTTTCCTAATGTAGCCATTACTAAAAAAATTTTGCTGGTAAAAAATAATAGTAATAATTTATATTGGGACTTCCCTGGTGGTACAGTGGTTAGGAATCTGCTTGCCAATGCAGGGGACATGGGTTCGAGCCCTGATCCAGGAAGATCCCACATGCCCTGGAGCAACTAAGACTGTGTGCCACAACTGCTGAGCCTGCGCTCTAGAGCCTGCGAGCCACAACTACTGAGCCCACATGCCACAACTACTGAAGCCCATGCTCCTAGAGCCCATGCTCTGCAACGGGAGAAGCCACCGCAATGAGAAGCCCATGCACTGCAACGAAGAGTAGCCCCTGCTCGCCGCAACTAGAGAAAGCCCATGTGCAGCAATGAAGACCCAACGCAGCCAAAAATAAATAAATTAATTAATAATAATACATATATATACTTTTATTTATATATACTTATTTATATATAATTTATATATATATATAAGTTATATATATATATGTATAATTTATAGAGGAAGTGTTACTTAATTAGATATTGGTGGACAGAGTGTGTGACTCAACTTCACTCCCCCATCTTCATGCAGAATTAGCCTCAGCTTATATTGCACAATTAAAGGAGCCACTCAAGTGACTCTCACCTAGACACAGATTGCTTCAAGTGTACTTGCTATGTTGTCCTAGGCAGAAAAGAGGCTCGCAGTTTCTTTTATTGGAAAATTTTGTGTCCTGCCTCATCAGTTATTCTATAATACATACATGAGTGAGTGCAAGCATAGCTCTGATAAGCTTTTTTTATAATCTAATTGGGTAAAAAACCTTTTTCCCCCGTGCACACATCTTCTGTTTTCTTTGCTTTCAGAATATATGTCTTTTGTAATTATTCCTTCCCATGTTTGAGAAACATTCCCCAAATTTCTGTTCATTCATTTACCTCCCTATCTTGTCTTACTGTTTCAGCTAGGAGGAAGTGGAAGGCTCTGATCATTTACCGAATCATAGTCCCCCTTCTTTTTTTTTTTTTAAGACAATTTTTTTAGAGAAGTTTTAGGTTCGCAACAAAATTAAGAGGCAGAAGCAGAGATTTCCCAAATACCCCTGCCCTCACGCATGCATAGCCTCCTCATTATCAACATCCCTAACCAGAGCGGTACATTTGTTACAACTGATGAACCTACACTGACACAGCATAATCACCAAAATTCATGGTTTGGACAAATGTAGAATAACATGTACCCATTTTGACAGTACAGAGTATTTTCAACATGCTCTTAAAAAGACTCCGTGTTCTATCTAGTCATCCCTTACCGCCAACCCCTGGCAATGACTGATCTCTTTACTGTCTCCGTAGTTTTGCTTCTTTCAGAACGTCGTATAGTTGGAAATCATACAGTATGTAGTCTTTTCAGGTTGACTTCTTTCACTTAATAATATGCATTTAAGGTTCCTCCATGACTCATCATGGTTTAACAGCTCATTTCTTTTCAGCACTGAATGATATTCCGTAGTCTTGATGTACCACAGTTTATTTACCTGTTAACCTACTGAAAGACAGAGTGTTTACTTCTAAGTTTTGGCAAGTGTAAACAAAGCTGTCATAAACATCAGTGTGCAGGTTTTTGTATGGAAATAGTTTTTAACTACTTTGGGTAAATTCTGAGGGGCATGATTGCTGGATTGTATGGTAAGAGTACATTTAGTTTTGTAAGAAACTGCCAAACTATCTTCCAATGTGACCATACAATTTTGTGTTCTCAGCAGCAACGCATGAGAGTTCCTGTTGCTCCACATCCTCTACAGCATTTGGTGTTGCCAGTGTTCCAGATTTTGGCCATTCTAATACATATGTAGTAGTATCTCGTTGTTTTATTCTGCATTCCCTCATGACATATGATGTGGAGCATTTTTCATATGCTTATTTGACATCTATATATCTTCTTTGGTGAGGTGTCTTTTAAGGTCTTTGGCCCATTTTTCAATCAGGCTGTTTGTTTTCTTATTGTTGAGTTTTAAGAGTTCTTTGTGTATTTGTGATAACAATCGTTTATTAGAAGTATCTTTTGCAAATATTTTTTTCCCAGTCTGTGATTTGTCTTCTCATTCTTCTGACATTGTCTTTCACAGACCAGAAGTTTTTTTATTTTACTGAAATTCAGCTTATCCATCGTTTCTTTCATGGATCATGCCGTTGGTATTGTATCTAAGAAGTCGTCATCAATCCAAAGGTCATCTAGGTTTCTCCTATGTTATCTGCTAGGAGTTTTATAGTTTTGTGTTTCAATTTTGGGTCTGTGATCCACTTTGAGTTAGATTTTGTGAAGGGTGTAAGGTCTGTGTCTAGACTAATGTTTTTGCACATAGTTGTCCAGTTTTTCCGGAATCATCTTTTTTTTTTTGCAGTACGTAGGCCTCTAACTGTTGTGGCCTCTCCCGTTGCGGAGCACAGGCTCTGGACGTGCAGGCTCAGCGGCCATGGCTCACGGACACAGCCGCTCCGCAGCATGTGGGATCTTCCCGGATCGGGGCACGAATCTCGCATCGGCAGGCGGACTCTCAACCACTGCGCCACCACGGAAGCCCTCCAGCAACATCTTTGCTCCATTGTATTGCCTTTGCTCCTTTGTCAAAGATCAGTTGACTATAGATCACAGTCTATTTCTGCATTCTCTGTTCTGTTCCAGTGATCTATTTGTCTATTCTTTCCCCAAAATCACACTGTCTTGATTACTGTAGCTGTACAGTAAGTCTTGAAATCAGATAGCATCAGTCCTTCAGATTTGTTTTTCTCCTTCAATATTGTTTTGGCTATTCTGGGTATTTTGCCTCCCATAAAAATTTAGAGTCAATTTGTCAATATGCACAGAATAACTTGCCGGGATTTTGATTAGAATAATCCCTCCACTTCATCACTGTCCCAAAGCCCAATGCTCTCAAGTTGCTCCCGGCTAACCAAAACTGCCCGCTGCTGTCTTCCACATGGCCTCTCCTTTGCCTTTCAAACTTACATCTCTTGACTTCTGCTTCCCCCTTAATGAAAACTCCAGTAGGTGTTAGAAGACCCACAATCTGATGCATGTGACTTATTGGTAGTTCCAAAACATTCCAAGAAGTACTTGCCTTTAACCAAGTGAATACCTATAACTGTGTATCAGGGAGTTTTCTGGTTGGAGATGTTTATTTTACCATTTAATAAAAGCTGCCCTTTATAGTCTGGGCGTGGGTCAAGGTAAGGAGGTGAGCTTTCCTTCCATCTTGTGGAAGGAGGAGAAAACTGTTTTGGGAAGATGGTTCTTTTTACCAGCTGATCACTGAAGACTCAACTTAAAGAAGTCCTGTCTCTTCTCATCTTGCCAGCTAGGGAATAAATAGTAGGCCCTGACTGAATCCACTTTGGGATTCAAGGGGCTTTGGAGAACACTTAAAGGGCCTTTGCAGCCCAAGAGATCTGAGTTCAAATCTTTGGGTGGCAACATGACCTTGGCCAAGTTATTTAATTTCTTTGAGTTTAGGTTTCTTCATTTGTAAAACAGAGATATTACCCTTAGAGTGTTGTTGAGATTTAAATGAGATAAATAAAATACCTATTACAGTACAGATCGGGTGTTTAATAAACACTAGCTTTTATAAATAATTGCCCTTTAATAGTTTATGGGTGGAAAACCCTCCAGTTGAGCAAGTGAGGGTGAGCCAATAGTATTTAATGGCCAATAGTATTTAATCTTCAAATATTAGAGGTATTGGAATTAATTTTTCTATAGTAACAGTATTATAAATAATGGCTAGGGTCCTATACCATTGCTCAAATATCTATTTAACCTATAATATTGCTGATGGAGTTTTCTATAGTAAGGTTGCTGTTGGCAATACAGGCAGGTTTCTGGGGCAGTCAATATCTTAGATGCTCAGAGATCCTCATTACTTTTGTGAGATAATGAGTTCAGAATGCTTACATGAAATTCCAGCAACATAGTCCTCCTGATTCAGCCTTTGTTATAGGATTAGGAACTCTTTTCTTCTGACCTCCCTCATCTGTTGGGTGTTGGCTGTGGGGATGGAAGCCCCTCTTGGTGGGTCCCTTGGCACAGGCCCTAGGAGGAAAGGGATTTATATTAATGAGTTTAGGATGGCAGGGAGGAGAGTAATGACAGGGATGTCAGTAAATAAGCTAGTGAGAAAGAGGCATGATTACTTCTCCATCTGAGCTGACTTCCTATATGCTCCTTCCCCCACCAAAAAAAAAAAATCTCAGAGTTTAGCCTGTTTGCTTTTCCTTACACTGTAACCACCCCTCAGTCTGATAAAAGTCCCCTTTCCCTTTAAGACCAGCACTGAAGAGAGCATATCTCTTTGTCCTGCCAGTCCCCAAAACCACAGTACTTTGGTTTTCTAAGAGATTTTGCTGCTAGCAATAAGGCAAAATAAGGCAAAATTTTATTTAAAAAAATTTATTTAAAAAAAGACTTCCTTTTTCAGACCCATCCTTCCTCTTTTATTTCTTAGAAATAAAGCTGAAGAATAAAACTAAAGAAACTACAGGGAAAAAAAGAATGAAAGAAACTAAAGGGAAAAACCACAAAGGCACATAGCCTTTGAGCATTCAAAGGACAGAATAACAAAATTCAATTACAGATCAGGGAATAGTTAGATTCAAGAATTCCCCTGGACTTTTTGTGTTAGGAGGTGGACTTGTGGCCTTTGGGCAGAGGGGACAGGGAAGGGAGGATGAAAGGCATAATTTACCTCCATCTCTTCCATTTCCTTATCTTACTAATTTTGCTACAAGGTCAGAGTTATGCTCAAGTTGCATAAGAAGTCAGGACTGGATTTAGGATTGAATAGAACCTTGTCAAGGGGGAGGTGAGTGACATTACAGGGTGATCTATGAAGAGCAGCAGTTTGAAAGTAAAGGGATTGCCTATGGCCACTTCTCCAAGGTAGTTCTTCAGGGACTCTTTATATATATATGTAAGTCAGGTCCTGTCTATATTCAGGGTTCAACTATTAGTGAGGATCTACTCTGTGCTATGATAAATATTGGGGAATCAGGGATACAATAGATGTATTTAAAGATGCTTGTGTAATCATCAACATGAAATGTTTTACTAATTAAGCTGAGTGGTCATGCAGGACAACAACCAGTCTGCACAGCAAAAGCTATTTCATAGATCATAGAGCAGTAGAGGATTCTTCCTATAAATTAGGGGTCGGCAAACTTCTTCTCTAATGGGCCAAACAGTAAATATTTTGCTTTGCAGGATATATAGTCTCTGTTGAAACTACTCAGCTCTGCAGTTGTAGTGTGAAAGTAGCCACAGACAATATCTAAATGTCTATGCATTGCTGTGTTCCAATAAATTTTACTAATGGACATGGGAATTTCATATAATTTTCATATATCATGAGATATTTTTCTTCTATTGATTTTTTCTAACCATTTAAAAATGTAAAAAACATTCTCAGCTCAAGGACTATATAAAACCAGACAGCAGGCCGTAGTTGTAGTGGAATAAATAGATATAGTAAAAGGATTTAGTTGTTTCATTGAAAGAGTCCATCTGCTAAACATCAAAGATAGGTTGTTGAATGGGCATTTTTTTCTGAATAAGAGTAAAAGGAATGTCCTCACTTTTCATTAGTTGTTGTACTGTAGTCCCATAGTTTTGGATACAGACTGGGATGGCCTCAGAACATTTGTGGCGTCTCAAACATCACTGGAAAATTTGATTTGGACTGAGGTTTGACACTATATGAAAACTTTAGAAAGAATATGTCAAAAGGTTAGATTTAATTTAATAATAATAGTGAGTAGCTAACATCTATTGAATTCTGACTATGTGCTAAACACTGTGTTCATTTAATCTTCATGATAATTGTATGAAGAAAGTCTATTACTATCCCCACTTTACAGATAAGGAAAGTAAAGCACGAAGAGATTAAGCAACTTGTCTAAATGACTGATTAGGCCAGGAGTCAAACTCTTGTTTATTTCAAGGATGAAGGAATTTAATAAAAACTAACAGATGTTTGTATGGAAATATGTTAATATAAATGTTTCAGACATTACATGAAATTTCTAAAAATCTTATATGTTCTGGTATAAGTCATAATTCTAGTTGTTACTTTAAAATATATATCTCAGAAATAACTAAATTTCCTTGCCAATTGCATTATTATGTACTTTCATCAAATCTTTAACCGTGGTCATTTTTAAGTCTTTTGTCATTTACAGACAGTTCTGGGTGTACTCTGATGCTTTTGCAAAAATATTCCCATAAAAGGGTTTCATCTTCAAGGAATTCATGGAAAAGACTCTGACAAGTACAGGTTTCTGGTAATTGACTATACTGCTGAACTGAATGAATAAGCATTTTCAGAACTCTAATGGAAAACTGATGAATTCATAAAAGTGCTAACAAAAGATCAAGATAAAAAAAATTAATTACATGGGACTGAGTGAACTGATAAGGATGATTATAAGTTTTGTGACTTTCTGTTTGAATAATAAAAAAAAAACCTAACAGATGTTTATCAGGAATAAAAATGCCAAGTAAAATGTGTTGATAATCAGGTTAAACTTGTTAATTTTACAGATGACGAAAACAAAGTTTACAAGACATTTTCCATGGTCACACAGCAAATGACAGATCAGGAGTAGATCTCAGATTTTCTAACTACTAGGTCCCTTAGTTTCTTTTATTCTGCTACACAGTATGCCCTTCAAAACCAAAAGATAGGCAGAATAGAATGAGTAAACATGTTAAACTTTGGGCTATACACAGAATTATGTGGAATATAGAAAAACCTTGATTTAAGATCTAAAATATAAAATTAACTTAAAGTCATTTAAAATAAAATCTGAATAATTAAAACACAAACTAAACTGTATGTTAGACCTCAATAAAATAGTTTTTTTTTTTTTTAAGACAAGTTATGTTTTAAATCCCTTATTTTTATGAGGAGACTGGGATAAATAATGGAATTCATTTACATCTTTCAAATTAAGAAAAGGGAGATGGCTCTTAAATTTATTTTTTTAAAAGTTTTTATTATAAAAAAAGTTTTTATTATAGTTGATTTACAATGTTGCATTAGTTTCTGCTGTACAGCAAGGTATATCTGTTATACATATATCCACTAATTTTGAGATTCTTTTCTTAAACTTATTTTTTAAGTAACTTTTTTTTATTGCTAAACGAAGTATATGTATACTGCAAAAAACTTAGGGAAAGCAAAAGGAAATAAAATTACCAGTACTCCTCCTACCCAAGTAATAGTGTGAACTTTTTGGGGGGTTGTTTGTTTTGCTTTCTGTTTTTTGTTTTTTTACCACAAGAAAAGGATATAAAATCAAAATCAGTTCACCAATTTTTTTTAAAAAAACTACTTTTTCTTTTTTTTTTTTGGTGGGGAGTTCCTATTTACATTCACTCATTTAACATTTTCTGAACACCTAGGTTGGAAAGCGCACTGCGCTAGACACTTGGGATACAGGACAGTTTGTCCCTAAGAGGGTACCTGGGAGGAGACATAAAGAGATGTTTATCAATAATAATACAAAACTTGTGTTAAAATACAATTAGAGTCGAATCTCACAGTTGAGACTGTGACACTAAACATTCTGGAATTCTTAGGTTTTTCCAAAACAGCTTAACGCAGGGCTGTTGCAGTACTGTTATCAGCACTACTTCAAAACGAATGTTAAGTTAAACATTGGCGAAAACCCTTCATTTTAGTACTTGTCAAATGTTTAAACCTTTCAAAATTTTCCTTTTTAGCGAACTGGAAACGCGCGTCCTGCCAAGGTAACCATTGCGCGGGGACAGAGACACTGCAGGGTTCACATTCACTTGGAGTATTCGCGGGACGCCTAGGGGAGCGGTGCTTGTTGGGACTTGTAGTCTCTACCGGGGCCGAAGACACCGCAACTGCATTTATAATGCACTTCTCCCTTTTAAGCTTTCTGGCCCAACAGTCAGATTAAGCCCCAACCTAAAGCATAATTTGACAACCCTTACCTCTTCCAAGGCTCTTTATGTTTTTACTAGGTTCCTTACGTTCAACATTCAAACGCACATCGTCCCTCACAAGCCTCAAAGAGATTGGTCTGTCCTCAGCAGTGGGCGGAGCCTTAGGTGGACTGGATCTCTGGATTGGCCAACATCTCACTCTAAGAGGCGTTTTCCACTTGCCGTTCTGCACACTGTGGTAAAAAAGTAAATCGTTTACCGCAGTGTTCCTTTTCGCCGCGAGAATCTCGCGATATTTCCGCCAAAGGGACCTAGCGACGCGTAGAGAGCCGCCGAGGCCAGTGGGGGTGGCCGGCACCGGAGCAGGGAAAAGCCAGGTTAGGGGGCAGAGGACTAGCGGGTGCTACTAGCGTCATTCGGGTTCGGTCCGGGCCAGCCACCCAGAACCCAGAGGAAGTGTTGTGGACGGCGTGTCCCTCCTGGCCGGTGGGTCGGCCCGGGGTCGCAGCCGCTGGGTCAACCCCGAGTTTCACCTGGGCCCGCGCGGGTTGTGACAGGTGCGCGGAAGAGCGCGGCGCTCCGCCCGCTCGCCGGTCCGCCCCCTCCGGGCCTCGCCTGCGCGGGCTCGGGATGAGCTGCGGGCCGCAGCTGAGCGGCTCCCGCTCCTGGCGCCTGTCGCTGCCGCCGTCTCCTCCCAAGAGCAGACGCCGCCCGTGAGGGAAAGAGGGAGGGAAGCGGCCGCTGACCCCGGGCATGAGCCGGATGCGACATCCGTTGCTGGATTAAGACGCCGACATGAACCTGCACCAGGTGCTGACCGGGGCTGTGAACCCCGGCGACCACTGCTTCTCCGTGGGCAGCGTCGGCGACCAGCGCTTCACGGTGAGTGAGGGAGGCTCCCGCGTCGCCCGTGGCGAGTCCGCGCCCCTGAGTCAGCCGGGCTCGGCCCAGAGTGACGGGCAGAGGCCGAGAAAGCCTCGTCGCCCTCGCGGGGCGTCTCCTACGGAGGTCCCAGCTCCTTAGGGCCGGCGTACCTGGCCTTTGAGAACGAAGGAGGCAGTAACGCTTCGGTCATTGAGTTATTTAATGTACAGAGGCTAAACTCGGAAGTTAGAATGTTTTGTAGGATTTTTAAAGTTTTCAATCTGACGTCCTTGGGCTGGGGAGGTTTACTAAAATCGTTTATCCGAGAATCGTCGGTGTGTAATGTGTATGTGGGCTTTTTATTGCCCCACTCCATAGGCTCTAATTGTCAAGTTGAGGAATAGTTGGGATTGGTTTCATTTCTTCCTCTAAGTTTAGGTCAAGTGTCTTTGTAGTTGAAAAGAATGGGTGTCTTAAAAACAGGTAGCTGTCAACAACTAGCGCTGAGTGAAAACAGTGCTTTTCACTTATTTTTCTTTAAATTCACTGGGAATAACTTTGGAAAGAAAAAACTATTTTTCGTAAATGGTTCACTCCTGCCATCCTTTGAATTCCATATGTAACAGTTTAGTAGTCCTGGGAGGCTTATATTTATTTTAGATTGTTCACATTAATTACTAACAGTTGCATTACTGTTTCTCAGTAAAATTCCTCTTTGATGTGTAGTGGTAATTCCAGGTTAAAGTTTAAATGAAAGTGTCTTGTTTTTCATTTGTTTTCCCCAGATAGTGAAAGGAAGAGGGCCCCAAACTTTTGCTGTTTATCAGTATATTGACATTTTCTGCCTTAACTATAGCGGTTTTTTTTTAAAGAATTAAGTATAGTTTTTATAATAATTTCAAGCTATAAGTCAGTATTACACATGATAGCCTATATCTGAATATATGTATAGTGCTCATGATTTTTGCTACAACTTGAATAGCTATCTCTTAGTTGTGATTAAAACTTAATTTTGCATAAAAAAGTGAAACAAAATAAACATCTTAGTAGATGCCCTAGATTTTCTTCTCAAACGATTTTGACTTTTTTTTGTCATCTTTATCAGTCGGAATAAATAATAGGAAAAAAAAGTAGTCATTATTTAACATGGTGTAGGCATTTAATACCTGAATTGTGCTTTTAGATCTGTGCCAACCAAGTACTTTGCTTTTGAATAGAGTCTGTACCTCCCCTGTAGAGTGACTCACACACACCTTAACTTGCACTTGACACTAGCAGTTTTAGAGATTCTAATTCTAAATGTTGACCTCGCTTCAGTGCTCAAGAGGAGGATGAACTCTGAGGGTCTCAGTGGGCAACCATAGTCTCCCTGCAGTTGAACATTGCTCACTGCTCTTGCTATTTAGAAAATAAAGATCATCCTAAGAAGATTTTGCTAGTGGTAGATTATAGGATGGTAACATTACATTCTCTGTCATCTCCTAAAATTATATGAGTGCTTCCTCCAATGTAAATTCTAACAACTTTTTCTGTGAAGGCATTCAGAATCTATGTAAGCAGTGATATGAACTTCAAAGCATATACAATATGATGGCCTATTTATACACCTAGATGATCCTTCTAAGTGTATATAAAATCTTGGTGAATGCTTCTGTTATGTTAAAGGAGAAATGAGTTAATGTACCAAAGATAAGACTATCCTGCGCCATCATGTAGCTTGTTGCACAGTTCTACTGAATTTTAAAGTCTGTTTCCATAGACCAGGCTTTAATCATCTCCCACCAAGCCTACTGCAGATTTCTTCCAGATCTCAGGAATCAGTCCAGTAAATAAGGTAAAAATAAACATTTTGTTGTTATTTAGTATAAAGAGATCCCAGGTCTCTATAATTTTGGTGATAGTTTATTAACAATCATCTTTTTTCCTTTGCAGCTAATCCATCCCTGACTCTCTAACATTAAATTGATATTCCATTATAAACCAAGTTTCTTGCCCTCGGTCTACTGGACACTATATACATCTTAAATTTATCTCTCTTGAAATTACTGTCTTTGCTAAAATGTAGAATCTGTTGTTTACTCCTTGAATTTTGTTTTTAACCTCTTTTGATTTTGGCTTCTTTTTCTTTTCATAGAAAGAGAGCAAACATTAATGGTAGATGGTATGTGCAGACTAAAAAACTCTCTCCAAATTCCAGTTTTACTTGAGCTAGGGACATGAAATCTTCTTGCAGGCCCACTTGAAGAATTACTTTGTTTGTCCTGTTACATTATGCCTTCTCTAAAGACAGACTTTACATTCGTAATTCATCTCTTTGCATGTTTGCAGATAACTTATTTGTTCTTGTTTTGAAAGATTACAAGAGATGAGATCTCATTTTTTGAATACAGTCTGACAGGTTTTAAATTGAAATGAAATTGAGTGCCATTTCTCATGGATTCTTGACTTTAAAATATGAAATTACTAATATAGTTAGTATATGTAAGTATTAGATACTTTTTTACTACTTAAACTGGCATCAAACAATTTTGACTTTTCTCTTAATAAGAAAGCTTCTAGTAGGCAGTGACCTTTTCTCTTATACTTTCAAAGCACTTTATTTGCGCTTTCGTTATATTAGTGACCTGTCTTGCCTTGTGTATGTCTTCCACAGTTTCATTGTGAGTGCCTGGAACAGTGATTGAAGTACTGGTGTCACCTAATAGTAGAGTCATTACCTGAATTCGATTTCCAACCTAGTCCTTATAGTTAGTTATGTATCCATGGGCAAGTTCTTTTACATTCTTTGAATTTCTTTTTTTTCTTATCTGTAAAGTGGGGCTAAAGAAGAACTTATTCATAGGGTTGTTACATGAAAAAGTGCTAAATTCATTGCTTAGTACCTGTAAAACCCTTGAAAATGTCAGTTATTATAAAGGCTAAACTCATTATAATGCATAGCACATAAAAAGTGCTTAATAAATACTGGTTGAATTGATGACTAATAGATAAAGAAGCCTTATCTATGTAATTAAAAATTGTGTTTTTAAAAAAATATTTTTAATAATTTAGATTTGAGTCCAAATAAAATACTTCAATTAAAGTTTAAAATTGTTTTCCAAAGTCATTTATTACGCATTTTGCCATAAATATCAGGTGAGTAACCAGGAGAGATTTCAGATACCCGAAGCAAAAATTCTTTAATTTTTATTTACATGAATTTTTCTCTCACTCCTTTTCCCTTGTTAATTTCATACTGTCTTTAGAGTGAAAGTATATGAGCAACCTGGTCCTAATCTGTTGACAACTTTTGTTTTTAGAATAAAAATTTTATTTGTAAACGACAAATAATAAGTTAAAAACAGGCATAGTTAGTTAGAATCTGGATTTTCTAATGTTTCTGTGCATGCAATAGATTATCCATACTTAGTGTTGAAATTGTGTTTTTACTGAAATGGAAAGGGAGATAATTTCCAAGAGACAGATTGTGTTAATATTTAGGACTTGCTGTCTCTAGTTTGGAATTTAAATGCCTTTGTTATACGAGGGATAACAAACATGTAATAACTCCAGACTCCCTTTTGTATTAGACAACTCTGTGTTCCCAGCTAAGGGGACCCAGATTAGAAGTCAAAAGACTGACTGCAGCTATCCGGGTGTTGGTAGAGAAATGGAGGCTGAATTAGCATTCTCCTTCTTTCTGTAATAGTAGTTTAACTTTTTGTTTTGTTCACTGTAGGGAAACCTTTATAGGAGGTTCTTATTTTGGAGAAGCACGTTAATGTTTGTGGATGGAGAGATACAGGAGGGGAAAGTTTGATACTGTTTGTATCTGGAGAAAGAGAATGATTTTTGTGGTACTCATATGCTATTACGAGTACAAATTGGACTTCTTTTTACATATTTAGCCTATTTAAAAATTTTATGTTTTAAATAGTATTAAGGTTCCTTTAAAATTATTGAAGTAATACGAATTCTTAATGTTGTGTTTAAAAAAATGAGAATAATGTTAATTACAACATGCCAAACATAACTCATTTAACCAGGAAGTATACCAGGAAGAAATTCTTTGGGATATTTACCTGGTGTGGTTGGTTAAAACAAAACAGTGAAAACAGGAAATCTAAGTACAGAAATCACAGGATTTCCAAATTAGAATGCTGACTGTGACAGCCTTGGGTAATTTTTGAATATTGGAGAAGGTTGTCTGCCAAATTTAAAGTTAAAAATCATGTTTCAGTTGTATGCTTGAAAGCACACATATGAACTCAGTTCTTTCTTTGCACCTTGTTTAGTCTCAAAGTTAGTAAACCCAATATTATGTATGCCTAATAAAAGGATTTTCGTTTCTCAATTTAATTTTCATTGCTTAGTAATAGGTTATTCTGATTACAGATCTTTTGACAGAAGCAGCTAGTGTACCAATTACAATATATACATATTAATTTCGAAGCTCAGGTAGTGTGGCAATTTATTTGATGAACCAGTGCTGTTCTTTTTGTTTTGATAGTAATAGGGCACCTTGAAATGAATTTTTCAGAACAATTTATTTTGGAAAAAATCTATAAAACTAGTTTTAGATTTTGGTTTAGAATGTTATGTATAGTATTACATCTTAGGTTTTTATTTAAAACCAGGGAGATGGGTTATTTTTATTTAAGAATTTAGTAAAAATGGATTATTTTAAAATCACACACAGCACATTTTATTTATTTTTTCTTCTTTATTTTGTTTATGTATGAATTACATTGATTGACTTTTAAAATTGAAGTACAGTTGATTCATAATACTGTGTTGGTTTCAGGTGTCCAGAAAAGTGATTTGGAGATTGTGTGTGTGTGTGTGTGTGTGTGTGTGTGTGTGTATACACACACACATATATATGATTATGTTCTATTATAGGTTATTACAAGAATAGTGTCCCCTGTATTATACAGTAAATCCTGTTGCTTATCTGTTTTATGTATAGTAGTTTGTATCTGTTAATTCCATACTCCTAATTTATCACTTGCCCCCCTCCCTTTTCCCTTTGGTAACCATAAGCTTGTTTTCTATGTCTGTGAGTCTGTTTCTGTTTTATATATGGATTCATTTGTATTATTTTTTAGATTACACATATAAGTAATATCATACAATATTTGTCTTTTTCTGTATGACTTCACTTAGTATGATATTCTCTAGGTCCATTCATGTCACTGCAAATGGCAATATTTCATTCTTTTTCATGTCTGAATAATAGTCCTTTGTATATATGTACCACATCATTATCCATTCATCTGTTGATGGACACTTAGGTTGCTTCCATGTCTTGGCTGTTGTAAATAGTGCTGCTATGAACTTTGGATGCAGAGCCCATTTTGAATTAAAGTTTGTTTTCGTGTATTTCCATGCTTATTAACTCATCATGTTGTATAAACTCTAGAGATTGAATTAATTTTAATAATATATTAAAAATATCCATAAGAAGATATGTTTATTTCAAGTGATTTTTGCATGATATCCAGTTTGGATTTTCTGTACAGATTCATCTCTCTATTTTTTCCCCCCAAGCTTTATTGACATACAGTTTACATGAAAATTGTGTAAGTTTAAGGTGTGCAGTGTGATGATTTGATACACATATATAGTGTGAAATCTTTACCACAATAAGGTTAGTTAACATATCCTTTAACTCACATAATTACCATTTTGTTGTTGTTATGATGAGAACATTAAAGCTTTATTCTAATAGCAACTTGCAGCTGTACAATACAATATTGTTAACTATAGTCACCATGCCGTGCATTAGATCCCTAGAACTTATTCATCTTATAACTGAAAGTTTGTATCCTTTGACCAACATCTCCCATTTCCCCCATCCATAGCCCCTGGCAACCACCATTCTATTCTGTTAGTACAATGTTTCTATTAGTACGATCTTTTTAGATTCCACATATAAGTGGAATACATTATTTGTCTTTCTCTGTCTGACTTAGCATAATGCCCGCAAGGTTGTCACAAGTGGCAGAATTTTCTTCTTTTTTATGACTGAATAATATTCTTCTGTGTTTGTGTGTGTGTGTGTGTGTGTGTGTGTGTGTGTGTAAAACATATTTTCTTTATCCATTCATTCACTGATGGACACTTAGGTTGTTTCCATATCTTGGCTATTGTGAACAATGCTGAAATGAATATGGGAGTGCAGATATCTCTTACAGAGATTTCATCATCTTTGGATATAATCCTAGAAGTTGGATTGGTGGAATATATGGTAGTTCTGCTTTTAATTTTTTCAGGACTCTTCCATACTGTTTTTTACAGTGACTGTGCCAATCTACATTCACACCAAGAGTGCACAAAGATTCCCTTTCTTCACATCTTCACCAACACTTTTATCTTTTTGTTGATAGCATCCTAATGGATATGAAGTGATATCTCATCCAGTTTTGATTGGCATTTCCCTGATGAGTAGTGATGTTGAACATCTCTTCATGTACCTGTTGGCCATTTGTACATCTTCTTTGGAAAAATGTCTAAGTCTTCTGCCCATTTTTAATTGGATTGTTCATTTCTGGTAATGAGTTATATGAGTTCCTTATGTATTTTAGGTATTAACTTTTTTTTTTTTTTGCGGTACGCAGGCCTCTCACTGTTGTGGCCTCTCCCGTTGCGGAGCACAGGCTCTGAATGCGCAGGCTCAGTAGGCATGGCTCACGGGCCTAGCCGCTCCACGGCATGTGGGATCTTCCTGGACCGGGGCACGAACCCATGTCCCCTGCATCGGCAGGCAGACTCTCAACCACTGCACCACCAGGGAAGCCCTAGATATTAACTTTTTATCAGATAAGGTTTGCAAATATTTTCTCCCATTTTTAGGTGGCCTTTTCATTTTGTTGGTGGTTTCTTTTGCTGTGCAGAAGCTTTTCAGTTTAATGTAGTCTTACTTATTTATTACTGCTTTTGTTGCTTGTGCTTTTGGTGTCCAAAAAATCATCACTAATTGTCAAGGGCCTTTTCCCCTATGTTTTCTTCTAGGAGTTTTGTGGTTTTAGGTTTAAGTTTTTAATCCATTTTTGAGTTGATTTCTGCGTGTGATGTAAGACAAGGGTCCGATTTTATTCTTTTGTATGTGGATGTACAGTTTTCCCAGCATCAATTTATGGAAGAAACTGTCTTTTCTCTGTTGTATATTCTTGGCACCTTTGTCAAAGATTAGTTGACCATATATGTGTGGGTTATGTCTGGGCTCATGGTTCTGTTCCTTTGGCCATGTGTCTGTTTTTATGCCAATACCATACTGTTTTTTTTTTTTTTTAACATCTTTATTGGGGTACAATTGCTTTACAACGGTGTGTTAGTTTCTGCTTTATAACAAAGTGAATCAGTTATACATATACATATGTTCCCATATCTCTTCCCTCTTGCGTCTCCCTCCCTCCCACCCTCCCTATCCCACCCCTCCAGGCTGTCACAAAGCACCGAGCCAATATCCCTGTGCCATGCGGCTGCTTCCCACTAGCTATCTACCTTACTACGTTTGTTAGTGTGTATATGTCCATGACTCTCTCTCGCCCTGTCACAGCTCACCCTTCCCCCTCCCCATAACCTCAAGTCCGTTCTCTAGGAGGTCTGCGTCTTTATTCCTGCCTTACCCCTAGGTTCTTCATGACATTTTTTTTTTCTTAAATTCCATATATATGTGTTAGCATACGGTATTTGTCTTTTTCTTTCTGACTTACTTCACTCTGTATGACAGACTCTAGGTCTATCCACCTCATTACAAATAGCTCAATTTCGTTTCTTTTTATGGCTGAGTAATATTCCACTGTATATATGTGCCACATCTTCTTTATCCATTCATCCGATGATGGGCACTTAGGTTGTTTCCGTCTCCGGGCTATTGTAAATAGAGAAGCAATGAACATTTTGGTACATGACTCTTTTTGAATTTCGGTTTTCTCAGGGTATATGCCCAGTAGTGGGATTGCTGGGTCATATGGTAGTTCTATTTGTAGTTTTTTAAGGAACCTCCATACTGTTCTCCATAATGGCTATACCAGTTCACATTCCCACCAGCAGTGCAAGAGTGTTCCCTTTTCTCCACACCCTCTCCAGCACTTATTGTTTCTAGATTTTTTGATGATGGCCATTCTGACTGGTATGAGATGATATCTCATAGTAGTTTTGATTTGCATTTCTCTAATGATTAATGATGTTGAGCATTCTTTCATGTGTTTGTTGGAAGTCTGTATATCTTCTTTGGAGAAATGTCTATTTAGGTCTTCTGCCCATTTTTGGATTGGGTTGTTTGTTTTCTTGTTATTGAGCTGCATGAGCTGCTTGTAAATTTTGGAGATTAATCCTTTGTCGGTTGCTTCATTTGCAAATATTTTCTCCCATCCTGAGGGTTGTCTTTTGGTCTTGTTTATGGTTTCCTTTGCTGTGCAAAAGCTTTGAAGTTTCATTAGGTCCCATTTGTTTATTTTTGTTTTTATTTCCATTACTCTAGGAGGTGGGTCAGAAAGGATCTTGCTGTGATTTATGTCATAGAGTGTTCTGCCTATGTTTTCCTCTAAGAGTTTGATAGTTTCTGGCCTTACATTTAGGTCTTTAATCCATTTTGAGCTTATTTTTGTGTATGGTGTTAGGGAGTGATCTAATCTCATACTTTTACATGTACCTGTCCAGTTTTCCCAGCACCAGTTATTGAAGAGGCTGTCCTTTCTCCACTGTACATTCCTGCCATCTTTATCAAAGATAAGGTGTCCATATGTGCATGGGTTTATCTCTGGGCTTTCTATCCTGTTCCATTGATCTATCTTTCTGTTTTTGTGCCAGTACCATACCGTCTTGATAACTGTAGCTTTGTAGTATAGTCTGAAGTCAGGGAGCCTGATTCCTCCAGTTCCTTCTTTCGTTCTCAAGATTGCTTTGGCTATTCGGGGTCTTTTGTGTTTCCATACAAATTGCAAAATTTTTTGTTCTAGTTCTGTGAAAAATGCCAGTGGTAGTTTGATAGGGATTGCATTGAATCTATAGATTGCTTTGGGTAGTAGAGTCATTTTCACAATGTTGATTCTTCCAATCCAAGAACATGGTATATCTCTCCATCTATTTGTATCATCTTTAATTTCTTTCATCAGTGTCTTATAATTTTCTGCATACAGGTCTTTTGTTTCCTTAGGTAGGTTTATTCCTAGATATTTTATTCTTTTTGTTGCAATGGTAAATGGGACTGTTTTCTTGATTTCACTTTCAGATTTTTCATCATTAGTGTATAGGAATGCCAGAGATTTCTGTGCATTAATTTTGTATCCTGCCACTTTACCAAATTCATTGATTAGCTCTAGTAGTTTTCTGGTAGCATCTTTAGGGTTCTCTATGTATAGGATCATGTCATCTGCAAACAGTGACAGCTTTACTTCTTCTTTTCCGATTTGGATTCCTTTTATTTCCTTTTCTTCTCTGATTGCTGTGGCTAAAACTTCCAAAACTATGTTGAATAAGAGTGGTGAGAGTGGGCAACCTTGTCTTGTTCCTGATCTTAGTGGAAATGCTTTCAGTTTTACACCATTGAGGATGATGTTTGCTGTGGGCTTGTCATATATGGCCTTTATTATGTTGAGGAAAGTTCCCTCTATGCCTACTTGCTGCAGGGTTTTTATCATAAATGGGTGTTGAATTTTTTCAAAAGCTTTCTCTGCATCTATTGAGATGATCATATGGTTTTTCTCCTTCAATTTGTTAATATGGTTTATCACATTGATAGATTTGCGTATATTGAAGAATCCTTGCATTCCTGGAATAAACCCCACTTGATCATGGTGTATGATCCTTTTCATGTGCTGTTGGATTCTGTTTGCTAGTATATTGTTGAGGATTTTTGCATCTATGTTCATCAGTGATATTGGCCTGTAGTTTTCTTTCTTTGTGACATCCTTGTCTGGTTTTGGTATCAAGGTGATGGTGGCCACGTAGAAGGAGTTTGGGAGTGTTCCTCCCTCTGCTATATTTTGGAAGACTTTGAGAAGGATAGGTGTTAGCTCTTCTCTAAATGTTCGATAGAATTCGCCTGTGAAGCCATCTGGTCCTGGGCTTTTGTTTGTTGGAAGATTTTTAATCACAGTTTCAATTTCAGTGCTTGTGATTGGTCTGTTCGTATTTTCTATTTCTTCATGATTCAGTCTTGGCAGGTTGTGCCTTTCTAAGAATTTGTCCATTTCTTCCAGATTGTCCATTTTATTGGCATAGAGTTGCTTGTAGTAATCTCTCATGATCTCTTTTATTTCTGCAGTGTCAGTTGTTACCTCTCCTTTTTCATTTCTAATTCTATTGATTTGAGTCTTCTCCCTTTTTTCTTGATGAGTCTGGCTAGTGGTTTATCTATTTTGTTTATCTTCTCAAAGAAGCAGCTTTTAGTTTTATTGATCTTTGCTATTGTTTCCTTCATTTCTTTTTCATTTATTTCTGATCTGATTTTTATGATTTCTTTCCTTCTGCTAGCTTTGGGGTGTTTTTGTTCTTCTTTCTCTAATTGCTTGAGGTGCAAGGTTAGGTTGTTTATTCGAAATGTTTCCTGCTTCTTAAGGTGGGCTTGTATTGCTATAAACTTCCCCCTTAGAACTGCTTTTGCTGCATCCCACAGGTTTTGGGTCGTTGTGTCTCCATTTGTCATTTGTTTCTAGCTATTTTTGATTTCCTCTTTGATTTCTTCAGTGATCACTTCATTATTAAGTAGTGTATTGTTTAGCCTCCATGTGTTTGTATTTTTTACAGATCTTTTCCTGTAATTGATATCTAGTCTCATGGCGTTGTGGTCAGAAAAGATACTTGATACAATTTCAATTTTCTTAAATTTACCAAGGCTTGATTTGTGACCTAAGATATGATCTATCCTGGAGAATGTTCCATGAGCACTTGAGAAAAATGTGTATTCTGTTGTTTTTGGATGGAGTGTCCTATAAATATCAATTAAGTCCATCTTGTTTAATGTATCATTTAAAGCTTGTGTTTCCTTATTTATTTTCATTTTGGATGATCTGTCCATGGGTGAAAGTGGGGTGTTTAAGTCCCCTACTATGAATGTGTTACTGTCGATTTCCCCTTTTATGGCTGTTAGTATTTGCCTTATGTATTGAGGTGCTCCTATGTTGGGTGCATAAATATTTACAATTGTTATATCTTCTTCTTGGATCGATCCCTTGATCATTATGTAGTGTCCTTCTTTGTCTCTCTTAATAGTCCTTATTTTAAAGTCTATTTTGTCTGATATGAGAATTGCTACTCCAGCTTTCTTTTGGTTTCCATTTGCATGGAATATCTTTTTCCATCCCCTTACTTTCAGTCTGTATGTGTCTCTAGGTCTGAAGTGGGTCTCTTGTAGACAGCATATATAAGGGTCTCGTTTTTGTATCCATTCAGCTAATCTGTGTCTTTGGTGGGAGCATTTAGTCCATTTACATTTAAGGTAATTATCGATATGTATGTTCCTATTCCCATTTTCTAAATTGTTTTGGGTTTGTTATTATAGGTCTTTTCCTTCTCTTGTGTTTCTTGCCTAGAGAAGATCCTTTAGCATTTGTTGTAAAGCTGGTTTGGTGGTGCTGAACTCTCTCAGCTTTTGCTTGTCTGTAAAGGTTTTAATTTCTCCATCAAATCTGAATGAGATCCTTGCTGGGTAGAGTAGTCTTGGCTGCAGGTTTTTCTCCTTCATCACTTTCAGTATGTCCTGCCACTCCCTTCTGGCTTGTAGGGTTTCTGCTGAGAGATCAGCAGTTAACCTTATGGGGATTCCCTTATGTGTTATTTGTTGTTTTTCCCTTGCTGCTTTTAATATGCTTTCTTTGTATTTAATTTTTGACAGTTTGATTAATATGTGTCTTGGCGTATTTCTCCTTGTATTTATCCTGTATGGGACTCTCTGTGCTTCCTGGACTTGATTAACTATTTCCTTTCCCATATTATGGAAGTTTTCAACTATAATCTCTTTAAATATTTTCTCAGTCCCTTTCTTTTTCTCTTCTTCTGGAACCCCTATAATTTGAATGTTGGTGCATTTAATGTTGTCCCAGAGGTCTCTGAGACTGTCCTCAGTTCTCTTCATTCTTTTTTCTTTATTCTGCTCTGCAGTAGTTATTTCCACTATTTTATCTTCCAGGTCACTTATCCGTTCTTCTGCCTCAGTTATTCTGCTATTGATCCCATCTAGAGTACTTTTAATTTCATTTATTGTGTTGTTCATCGTTGCTTGTTTCATCTTTAGTTCTTCTAGGTCCTTGGTAACTGATTCTTGCATTTTGTCCATTCTATTGTCCATTCTATCTCCAAGATTTGGGATCAACCTTACTATCATTATTCTGAATTCTTTTTCAGGTAGACTGCCTATCTCCTCTTCATTTGTTAGGTCTGGTGCATTTTTATCTTGCTCCTTTATCTGCTGTGTGTTTTTCTGTCTTCTCATTTTGGTTATCTTACTGTGTTTGGGGTCTCCCTTTTGCAGGCTGCAGGTTCGTAGTTCCTCCTGTTTTTGATGTCTGTCTCCAGTGGCTAAGGTTGGTTCAGTGGGTTGTGTAGGCTTCCTGGTGGAGGGGACTAGTGCCTGTGTTGTGATGGATGAGGCTGGATCTTGTCGCTCTAGTGGGCAGGTTCACGTCTGGTGGTGTGTTTTGGGGTGTCTGTGGCCTTATTATGATTTTAGGCAGCCTCTCTGCTAATGGGTGGGGTTGTGTTCCTCTTTTGCTAGTTGTTTGGCATAGGTTTTCCAGCACTGTGGCTTGCTGGTCGTTGAGTGAAGCTGGGTGCTGGTGTTAAGATGGAGGTCTCTGGGAGATTTTCGCCGTTTGATATTATGTGGAGCTGGCAGGTCTCTTGTTGACCAGTGTCCTGAAGTTGGCTCTCCTACCTCAGAGGCAGAGCCCTGTCTCCTGGCTGGAGCACCAAGAGCTTTTCATCCACACGGCTCAGGATAAAAGGGAGAAAAAGTAGACGGAATTAGTAGAAGTATGAGGAAAGAAAGAAGGAAAGGAGGGTAGGAAGGAAGGAAGAAAGAAAGAAAGAAGCAAAGAAGGAAAGAAGGCAAGAAGGAAAGAAAGGAGGGAGGGAGGGAGGGAGGAAGGAAGGAGGGAAAGAAGGAAAAAAGAAAGAAAGAAGACACAGTAAAAATAAAATAAAGTATAATAAAGTTATTGAATTAAAAAATTCTTATTTAGGAAAAAAAAAGGGACGGATAGAACCTTAGGACAAATGTTGGAAGCAAAGCTATACTGACAAAATCTTACACAGAAGCATACACATACACCCTCACTAAAAGAGGTAAAGGGGGAAAAATCATAAATCTTGCCGTCAGAGACCACCTCCTCAATTTGGGATGATTCGTTTTCTAAAGGAGGGAAGGAAGGAAAGAAAGAAAGAAAGAAAGAAAGGACGAAGGTAAAGTATGATAACGTTATTAAAATTAAAATTGATTATTAAGAAAAAAATTTTAAGAAAAAACCATGGATGGATAGAACCCTAGGACAAATGGTGGAAGCAAGACTATACAGACAAGATCTCACACAGAAGCATACACATACACAGTCACAAAAAGAGGAAAAGGGAAAAAATCATAGATCTTGCTCCTAAAGTCCACTTCCTTAATTTGGGATGATTGGTTGTCTATTCATGTATTCCACAGATGCAGGTACATCAAGTTGATTGTGGAGCTTTAATCCGCTGCTTCTGAGGCTGCTGGGAGAGATTTCCCTTTCTCTTCTTTGTTCTCACAGCTCCCAGGGCTCAGCTTTGGATTTGGCCCTGCCACTGCGTGTAGGTCGCTGGAGGGCGTCTGTTTTTTGCTCAGACAGGATGGGGTTAAAAGAGCCGCTGATTGGGGGCTCTGGCGCACTCAGGCCGGCGGGGACGGAGGGGCACAGAGTGCGGGGCGGGCCTGCGGTGGCAAAGGCCGGCGTGACTTTGCACCAGCCTGAGGCGCGCTGTGCGTTCTCCCGGGGAAGTTGTCCCTGGATCCCGGGAACCTGGCAGTGGCGGGCTGCACAGGCTCCGCGGAAGAGGGGTGTGGAGAGTGACCTGTGCTCGCACACAGGCCCCTTGGTGGCGGCAGCAGCAGCTTTAACGTCTCCCGCCCGCCTCTGGGGTTCGCGCTTTTAGCCGCGGTTTGCGCCCGTCTCTGGATTCCGCGCTTTCAGCCGCGGCTCGCGCCCGTCTCTGGATTCCGCGCTTTCAGCCGCGGCTCGCGCCCGTCTCTGGATTCCGCGCTTTCAGCCGCGGCTCGCGCCCGTCTCTGGGGTCCGCGCTTTCAGCTGCGGCTCGCGCTCGTCTCTGGGGTTCGCGCTTTTAGCCGCGGCTCGCGCCCATCTCTGGAGTTCCTTTAAGCAGCGTTCTTAAACCCCTCTCCTCACGCCCCAGGAAACAAAGAGGGAAGGAAAAGTCTCCTGCGTCTTCGGCAGGTGCAGACTTTTCCCCGGACTCCCTCCCGGCTAGCTGTGGTGCACTAACCCCTTCAGGCTTTGTTCAAGCGCCAACCCCAGTCCTCTCCCTGCGCTCCGTCCGAAACCGAAACCCGAGCCTCAGAGCCTCAGCTCGCAGCCCCGCCCGCCCCGGCGGGTGAGCAGACAAACCGCTCGGGCTGGTGAGTGCCGGTCGGCACCGATCCTCTGTGCGGGAATCTCCCCGCTTTGCCCTCCGCACCCGTTGCTGTGCACTCCTCCGCGGCTTCGAAGCTCCCCCTCCGCCTCCCGCAGTCTCCGCCCGCGAAGGGGCTTCCTAGTGTGTGGAAACTTTTCCTCCTTCACAGCTCCCTCCCACTAGTGCAGGTGCCGTCCCTATTCTTTTGTCTCTGTTTTTTCTTTTTTTCTTTTGCCCTACCCAGGTATGTGGGGAGTTTCTTGCCTTTTGGGAGGTCTGAGGTCTTCTGCCAGCCTTCAGCAGGTGTTCTGTAGGAGCTGTTCCACGTGTAGATGTATTTCTGGTGTATCTGTGGGGAGGAAGGTGATCTCCGCGTCTTACTCTTGCGCCATCTTCCGCCTTCACCATACTGTTTTGATATTTATAGCTTTGCAACATGGTTTGAAATAAGGAAATGTGATGGTTCCAGCTTAGTTTTTCTTTAAGATTGCTTTGGCTATTTGGGGTCTTCTGTGGTTCCATGTGAATTTTAGGATTTTTTTTTTCCCTATGTGAAAAATGCCACTGGAATATTGATAGAGATTACATTGAATCTATAGATGGTTTTGTGTAGTATGGACATTTCAACAATATTAATTCTTCCAGTCCAAGAACAGAAGATGTCTTTTCATTTATTTGTGTTGTCAGCTTCTTTAATCAATGTCTTACAGTTTTCTGTGTAGAAGACTTTTCACCTTGGTTACATTTACTCTTAAGTATTTTATTCTTTTTGATGCTATTGTAAATTGGATTTTCTTAATTTCTTTTTTGAATAGTTTATTGTTAACATAAAGAAATGCAGTTGATTTTTGTATGTTGATTTTGTATTCTGCAGTTTTGCTGAGTTCATTTCTTAGTTCTAACAGTTTTTTGGTGGAATCTTTAGGGTTTCTATATGTAATATCTTGTCTTCTGCAAACAGACAATTTTACATCTTCCTTTCTGATTCGAATGCCTTTTATTTCTTTTTCTTGCCTAATTGCTCTGGCTAGGACTTCCAATATTATGTTGAATAGAATTGGTGGGAGTGTGTGCATCCTTGTCTTTTTCCTGATCTTAGAGGAAAGCTTTTAGCTTTTTATCATTGAGTATATTAGCTATAAGCTTGTCATATATGGCCTTTATGGAACCATCCTTGCATCCCAGGGGTAAATCCCACTTGATTATGGTATAAGATCTTTTTAATGTGCTCTTGAAATCAGTTTGCTAGTATTTTGTTCAAGATTTTTGCATCTATATTCATCAGGGAAATTGGCCTGTAATTTTCTTTTCTTATAGTGCCTTGTGTAGCTTTGGTATAATGGTAATGTTGACCTTGTTAAATGGCCTCTTCAGTTTTTTGGAAGGGTTTGACAAGGATTGGTGTTAATTATTCTTTAAATGTTTGGTAGAATTCACTGGTAAAGCCAACTGGTCCTGGGCTTTTATTTGTTGGGAAGTTTTGATTACCTTATCAATTAGTGTATTATATTTTCTCAGTTTTCTAAAAGAGTAAATATTGATAGTGATAACCCACACAAACTAAAGCTCTTGGGGAGGGAGAAGCTAGGGTGGTTATCCTCAGTATTTTCTTAAGTGTACAAAGGATTACTGAAACCAGAGAGTTTGAGAACCATTGCTTTATAGTATTCCATTGTATGATTATACTGCAGTTTTTTTTTAAACTTTTTATTTTACATTGGAGTACAGTTGATTAACAATGTTGTGTTAGTTTCAGGTGTACAACAAAGTGATTCAGTTATAAGTATCTATTTTTTTTCAAATTGTTCTCCCAATTAGGTTGTTACAGAATATTGAGCAGAGTTCCCTGTGCTATACAGTAGGTCCTTGGTGGCTATCCATTTAAAATATATATACTACAGTTTATTTATGCATTCTATTATATGTTTGAGTTGGTTCTACTTTGGAGCTTTTACGAATAGCTATGAATGTTCTTGTACATGTCTCTCAGTGTACATATAGACACATTTCTGTTGGGTATAAACTTAGAGGTAGAATTGCTGGATCATTGAGTGTGCCTGTGTTTACCTTTCCAAAGTAGTGGGACCATTTTATTTTACATTCGTATCAGCAGTTATGGGAATTCTGGTTGCTTTACATCCAAAGAAGTCATTTTTAATTATAGGAAGAAATTAGGGGACAGTTATTAAATTCACATCATGTTTATTTATAAGGCATTGTATGGCAGCATAGCAGAAGGAGTAAGAGCATGTTCTTTCCCATTAGTTATAACTTGCTTTCAGTCTCATTTGTGTCTGATACTAGCTCTGAGACTTGAGCCAATTACTCAATCTAAGTTCGAGTTTCCTTATCAGTAAAATGGATTGATTATAGTAAATATCTCACAGGATTTGTTGTGAGGATTAAATGGGATACCAGTGAAAAGCACTTAGCATTTGGCCCTGTCAAGAAGAAAAAATAGGCTCAGATGACTACAGTGAATGAAAGATAGAGGAAAGCACAAAAAAGTGCCCCCCTCCCCGCCCCCATCTCTTTTTCTGACTGTTTATTTGTATCCTTTATCACACTGGTAAGCATAAGTGTTTCCCTGAGTTCTTCGCACTGTTTTAGCAAATAAATCCAAGGGGGAAGAGGTCATGGGAACCTTTGACTGGGACAGAAGTTGTGGGTAATCTGAGGACCTACTATTTGTGATTAGCATCTGAAGTGGAGGGCAGTCTCAGTTAAGGCTGAGCCCTTAACTTGTGGGATCTGATGCTATCTCCAGGCAGATAGTGTCAGGACTGAGTTAAATTGTAGGATACTCAGTTGGTGTCACATAATTGCTTGCTTGGTGTGGTTAAAACCCCCCCCCCCCATATCTGTTGTCAGAAGTGTTGTGAATGTGGTAATAATGTGAGAGCAAAGGAGAAACACGGGAGGAAGACTAGTTTTTTCCTTCTCACTCTCCAAGGCTGCAAACGTATAGTCAAATTCTGTGTTCATAAGTTACTTAGTTCCTTCCTGCCTTCTTTCTTTCAGTGTAGATATAGTATTTGTTTGAAATGTACTTAGTTCCTTTGTTTCACCTCCCCCCCATTCTGATTGATTTAAATCAGTTTTTTGAATATGTATGATGTTAACGTGTTTCAAAAGTCATAACTAGTGTCCACTGGTAGATGAATGGATAAAGGTGTGTGTGTGTGTGTGTGTGTGTGTATATACATGTATACACACACAGTAGAATATTACTCAGCCATAAAAAAAGAATGGAATCTTGCCATTTGTGACAATATGTGTGGACTTGGAGGGTATTATGCTAAGTGAAGTAAGTCAGACAAAGACAAATACCGTATGATTTCACTTATATGTGGAATCTAAAAAACAAAACAAATGAACAAACAGCAGAACGGTAACAGACTCATAGATACAGGGGACAAATGTGGTTGCCAGAGCGGAGGGAAGGGGGAGGTGGGAGTGATAAGTGAAATAGGTAAGGGAGATTAAGAAATAGAAACTTCCAGTTACAAAATAAATGAGTCATGGGCATTAAATATACAGCATGGGGAATATAGTCAATAATACTGTAATACCTTTGTATGGTGACACATAATAACTAGACTTAATGATGATCACTTTATAATGTATGGAAATGTAGAATCACGGAGTTGTGCACCTGGAACTAACAGAGTGCTGTAGGTCAGTTATACTTCAATTTTAAAAAGAAGTCGTGAGTATATAAAAAGTTATACTCAGAAGTGTTATTCTTTGCTTCCACTTCATCTTCTTCCCTTTTGTAGGTATCCAACTTCATTTTTCCCTAGTTTTATTCTCCCTTTGTTCCTTTTTGTAGCAAGCCAGGTACATGTGTTTTATTTTCCTTGTTCCTTACACACAAAAAATTGCCATATATGCTCTTTTCTACTTTTTTTTTTCACTTTATAATATCCCCTAGAAATCACTCCAAGTCAGTTCATAGATTTCTTCCTCATTCTTTTTATAGCTGTTTAATACTCCATCGTGGCTATGTACCACAGTTTATTCAACCAGTATTCTGTGCACAGCAGGATTTTTAAGGAGATGTTTACACATTCTTGAAAATGATTAAGAAATGGAACAAAACACAAATAGAGTTTGAGTCTCTAATGCATTTTATATTTAATTAGTCAAATAAACTATAAAAATTAAAATTCTGTAGTCAAGAAAACCAGAAGTTGTTTTTATTATAAGCCCCAAGGATAATAGTCAACTGATGAAGTGTAAACTGCAGTTCGTTATATTTGTTTTTTGTTTTTTCCCCATTTACCAGTTTATTGCCATCCGTTAGTTATAACTCTGAAAGAAGAAAGTGAGGACTAAATGACAGAGATATTCCAGATGAAGATCAATAATTTTTATTCAATTTAAAGTTTGCCAAAACTAGGGATAGATAGCTTTGCACCTTCTAGTGCCGTCACTAAGGAAAAATTAACTGACAGGCAGTGATAGTATAATAGCAGCAGCAAAAGAACAAGGGTAATCCAGAACTGGATAAGTCTTTGAATGATCAAGGTTTATTTGTATTATAAGTTGGCATCTTTCTATAGGGATAGATGTTTATTTCTGAGGTAACTTTGCATTTATCAAGTTTATAAATGTTTAATACTTGTTGAATTAAACAGTAATTTTGTGAGGTACTTCAGGATTCATGTAGACTTAATTCAGGAAAACTTAGAGTCCTGATTGACAAAAATAGGTGCAACACAATATCTGTAAGTAGATATATAATTGCAGGTAAACAAATAGAAGGCAAAGTTATGAACACATTTTAAAATATATATATTCTAGTTAATGGAAACTGAAAAAATTTTGTTTAGTGAGGAGGAAATCTACATTGTAAACATTCCAAATTTAATACAGTATTTTGGTAAACAGTGACAATCAGTATTTTATCAAAATATAATATTCAGGAGAAAATCAGTTTCTAAAATATTAAGGTATTTTAGAGTATTGTTAATGACATTTTTCATAAATTAGTTTTTGGAATTTATTCTGGCTGTTAGTCTTGTGACAAGCCTTATGATCCTATTGTGGATATTTACACCTAGGTGAGCAGACCATCATGAGGTTTTTTGTTTGTTTACTGAGCCAGTTTTTTCCACTGTGTGGCACTAGTAGAAACAGACTTGATTTCCCCTAATTCCTTTTAGGAAAATTCCAGACAAGCATGCTTAACTAGGGAAGTTCCTGTTCTGACATCAAAATAGCACTAGATCAAAAATCAAGAGATCAGAGTTCTCAAGCCCACTCTGCCACTAAGAAGTTGTCGGCCAATTTAGGCCTCATTTTCTTGTTGATAATGTGAGCAGATTTATTTGTATGTTCTTTCAAGTCCCTTTTCTAATATTTTTTGGTAGCTTGTACAGAACCATTTTGGCTTTGGTAGGAATTATGGTCATGAAGTATATATTAAGTATAATATTTTTTACATTAAGTAAGGTGTATGTATATGTGCAAAAGTGATGAGAAAGTAAAGAATTACTAAAATTTTAAGAACTTAGGATGGAAAGCAGTTTGTGATAGATATTTTATTTTCAGAATTATGCTGCATGTAAATTCTAGGACGACAGCCACGTACTCTTAAATGGAAGAAACTCCTGTGATCTAAGAGCAGAGAACAAGATAAACTTGAACCCTACTTTTTCGTCTTGGACCTTAACTTGTAGTAATGGAAATGGATAACAAGCAAGATATTTACAAATTGTGGTATATGCTATGAAGAAGAAAAAGAGTAGTGTGATGGAAAGTAATTAGGGGAGGGGGGAAGAATATTGATCAATATGAGTATATTCAGGAACTGAGACATGAATGTTGAAAAGAAGCTAGTTAGACAAAGACCAGGCAGATAGAAGGAAGGTAAACCACCTTGAGGTGAAAAAAGATTGTTACACCCAAGAAACAGAAAGAAGGGCAATGTAAGGGCAGGAGCCAATTGAGGGAATGAAAGAGTAGCTTGAGATGGATTTGGGGAATTAGGACAATCATTTAGGGCATTGACATTGATAAGAAGTTGAGATTTTATTCCAAGTGCGATGAGGAAACTATTGAAGGGAAAATTACTTGGTGTAATAAACATTTTTAAAAGATCACTCTTGTCTGTGTGTGGAAAGGAATTAGAGGGAAGCAAGAATGGAAGCAGTCAAGAGTATAAACAATAATGCAGGAGAGGGATTATGGTAGTTTAGATAAGGGCAGTAGCATTCAGTGGAGATGGAAAAAGTGAAAGGAATTGGTATATATTTTGCAGAAAGGACTGACTGATGGGACTATATATGGGAGGTAAGGGGAATATTCTCAAATAATAAAGATTTTTTAAAATATTTAAAATTAGTCTGTTAATATTTAATGCCAGTGTTATACATGATAAATATTTTCTTGACAATTTTATCATTTTTATTTTACTTTGTTCATTTTTTTCTTTGTTTTTAGGCTTATGCCTCTGGATGTGACATTGTTATACTGGGAAGTGATTTTGAAAGACTGCAAATAATCCCAGGAGCTAAACATGGAAATATTCAAGTAGGATGTGTAGATTGTTCAATGCAACAAGGCAAGGTTTGTAAGCTTGTGGTGATATGAGATTTGTTTTGAATATGGTTTTTGTAAGTATAGTCTCTGAAGTATCTATTTCCTATTGAATTAGAGACTTGCTGTGTTTCCAAGACAATGTAGCTACAGATTTCTTTGGCTCTCTAAGATGCACTCTAGAGAACAAAATTCCTGACTCAGATGTATCTTAGAGATTGTCAGGAATTCTGTTCTCATATAATCTTGAAATATAGCATAGTTTTCTCCATGAATTGACAAACAAATGTAATATTACCTGTAGAATAGGTATAAAGCTTACTTATTTAAAAATTGATTGGATTGAGGGAAAGGAATGACAATAAACTTCAGTCTATTTAGAAATAAACCCTGAAAAGAAATTGTTGTTAGAGTCCTTTTTTGTCTGTAAACAGGTAGTTATCTCCTTGTAACTTCTAGATAAACTTTGTACAAAAATGAACATAAATTGATAATTTTTTAAATAATTTATTCCAAGTCTATAAGAAAAATGAAAAATTTAATTTGAACTTCTGTTTACACATGGAAAGTATAAAGTTACCTTGAAAGTAAAAAAGCAACAAAAACAAAAGAAACAGGGCATGGGCTTTCCTGGTGGCGCAGTGGTTGAGAGTCCGCCTGCCAATGCCGGGGACACGGGTTCGTGCCCCAGTCCGGGAAGATCCCATATGCCGCGCGGAGCGGCTGAGCCTGTGAGCCATGGACGCTGAGCCTGCGCATCTGGAGCCTGTGCTCCGCAACGGGAGAGGCCACAACAGTGAAAGGCCCGCGTACCGCAAAAAAAAAAAAAAAAGAAACAGGGCATATGATTTAACATCAGGTTAAATACAGTTCTGTATAGTACCAGAGTTGGGAGAGTTATAACTTATAGGCAGTATAGTGTATAGCTTAATATAGCACCATATAGGCATAGATGACCAGGCCTAGGTACAGTTGCAGCTAGACTAGGCTGAACTTTGCAAATTTAATTTTTTTGGTAGATACTTAATTCATGTATATTGTTTGTGATTCTACCAGAACATTTTGTGTGAGAAATCAAAATGGGCCCAACCTTATTTTTTTTAATGTAATCATTCCTAATAAGGCTGCCATTCTGAAAAGTTACTTCTTGGGACCTAGTTTAAAGATACTCGTAACAAAGGAGTTTCAACTCTTGTAGTCTTTGCCTACTTTTTGGACTACTGTTCTTTTTGTTATTCCTGTGTTCCTTCCTTTCAGTAGAGTTACAGGTATCTCATCTGTCTTTCTTTTGTTCATGCCTTTCATTCTCACTGTACTACGAAAGTGGTTTTTATTATGGAATGCTAAAAATCCTTGAGACTTTTTTCCCTTTCTCTTCATGTTTGTTTGATCTTGTAGCTCTGTAGTTCTGTAATCTTGATTGTATATAAAAACTTACTTATACCATTTAGATTCACATAGGGCTTGTTAATGTTGGAAATCTAATTTTAGAAATTTTCAATATGAGTTATCTTTTAATCTATATTACATGAAATCCAGGTTAGAATGAAGAGGTCATTTGGTTTTATAATTATTCTAATAAAGGGTAAATTTCCTTTGTTTTACAGAAAACAGTATACTCAAATGATTCCTTAAGGTATCAAGACGAAATTTGTAGATTTTGGTACTTGGGATTTCTGTTTACCTTTTAGAAGGAAATGCTTCTTGATACCATAGGCATCAATATTTTATCATTACTGTTTTTTTATTTGTACTACCAGATTAATTTTCCTAAGAAAATTCATCTGCATTTGACTTGTTATTCATTTGCTTAAAACCATTCTTAGTTTCCCATGAACTTAGAAAAGTTCAAATTGTTCACCTTGGTTTGAGACCTTATTTAACCCACTCACACTTGCCTTTTTGGCCTCATGTCCATTATTTCTCTCTTCTGCCTGGGCTGGTGCTCAGTCACCTCCCAACGTACTTTACCTCTTTTAATATTTACACTCGTGGGGACTTCCCTGGTAGTCCAGTGGTTAAGACTCCACACACCCAATGCAGGGGCCCCAGGTGCAATCCCTGGTCAGGGGACTAGATCCTGCATGCGGCAACGAAGATTTCACGTGCCGCAACTACGACCTGGAGCAGCCAAATAAATAAATATTAAAAAAAAAGATGTACAGTTGTGTTCATACTATGCCCTATTTCTAAAATTGAACACTCACTGCAGTTTGAAATTCTATCCACATTTAAAGGCGCAAACTAAATACTCCCAGGTGAAGTCAGTGCAGATGATTTCTACCTTCTAAGATCTCAGAACACTTTAAAATATCCATTGAAAGTTTTTTTTTCCATTATGTATGTTACATCCTCATTTCTTACTGTCTTCACTAGATTATATGTTCTTATTTTTATCCCTGATCATTCATTCTATCTATATATCTCTCTGATTTCTGATGTTTTAATGTTCTTCATTTGTGACTCACTCAAGCTATAGTAGTAGCTACCTTATAAAACAGAGCCAGCAAGGGTTATGCTTCATTGATTTAAGAGTAAATATTTGAAAGTTACTCAAATAAAATAGAATATTGAAAAAATATACTCCTTAGAGAGTTTACAAAGGAATAGATCTAAGTTTTACTTCTAAAAAGTTAAATATACACTGACAGAATTCTGAACTTTGAAGACAGATAACCTAAAAACTTGATTTTTAAGTCACGTCAAATTCTATACTTGACAAGGAATACATCAATACATTTTCTTCTGTGAGGAAGGGAATTAACATTTACTATGCATCTTATATAGATAATTCTTTACCAGGTGCTTTACAAATGTTATTTCAACCCTCAAAATAATCCTATTAGGAAGATAGTATTATATATACTGTAAATATAGATAGAAACTAAGGTTCAGAGAGCTTAACTTGCTGGTACACAGTGACAGCACTGGAATTCTGATCCAGATATGGTAGTCCCCAAAATTGACATTCTCAAGTATTGGTGAAAGAAATTTTGTGTTGGGTATTTTTTTTTTTTTTTGCGGTACGCAGGCCTCTCGCTGCTGTGGCCTCTCCCGTTGCGGAGCACAGGCTCCGGACGTGCAGGCTCAGTGGCCATGGCTCACGGGCCCAGCCGCTCCATGGCATGTGGGATCTTCCCGGACCGGGGCACGAACTCGTGTCCCCTGCATCGGCAGGCGGACTCTCAACCACTGCGCCACCAGGGAAGCCCTGTGTTGGGTATTTTTTAAGTTATACTGTTAATTTCTTTTGTTCTTTTGATTCATAAGTAAGTTAACATATCCATAAGTTTTCTTTCTTTTTTCTTTTTAAAAGATTGCAGCATCCTATGGAAATGTTGTATCTGTTTTTGAACCAGTTAACCTACCGAAGCAAAAGAAAAATTTGGTCAGTAATTCATCTTTTTCTCTTAGAAATGAAAATGTGTTGTGTATTAAAATATACCATTTTTAAGAGTACAAAATTAGAGTGATCACATAAATCAGTATAAATTATACACTGTAATTAAAGACAACATGTTAAATGCCACTTCCTTATTAAAGATGTATGTTTCATTGAAGTAGAATTAAACTAAATTGTGCATATGAATTATCTTGAAATGCTTTTCTTTTTTTTCCATCTATCATTTTTTTCTTTTATTAAGTAGTTGAAGAGTCAACAACTTGAAACTTGTTAGTTACTTTATTGCTAATGGCAAACATCATTGTTCAGTCATATGTGGCACTTGTTCTTTGTTTCTGTGATCTACTTTTAGGTAGTTTTTCTGCTTTATATATTTTGTTCTTAAAGTCTTGTTCTTGCAAAGTCTTAACCTACCCCCTGAACTTACTTTCTTGCACTTATTATATCATGTAATAATTGTTAGTGGGTCAGTGAATTTTTTTTTAATAAAGAAACTATATTCAGAAATAGTTCCTGAGAGTTGGTTAAAACTTTATAATTTATAAATATTGAGGTTATGTAGTAGATTTCTTGGGTGTTTAGATGCTCTTAAAGATAACAGTCAGAACAGGCTGTTTTATCCGTTTCTACTGAAGGTTAAGCTAGTGATTTGAACCATGTGGAAGAAGATCAGCATGGTGTGTCTAACGAGCATTGTAGTAGGAGTCATAGGACTGGTTTATTTCTCTGCTGCTCTGTAGCTATTGAAACTAAGCAGGTCAACCTTAAGAGGCTCTTTGCTCAATTCCGAAATTGGTTAATGTTTATTTTTGATGTCAAAGACTGTAGAAATGTGTTAAATGTAAAGAATTAAACAGTGTGTCAACAATAGATTTACCTTATATATCTTTTAATAGCTTTCATTTCATTTTCACTTAGCTCATTAGTATCTTACAAATTCCCTCTGACTTAGTTGGGCAGCTGTTACTTCTTTTTTATAAATAAGGCAGCAGAGACCCCAAAATAAGTGACTTGAGCAATGAAACAGCTATTGAGCCCCAGAACTAAGAGAGAAACTAGTTGTCTTGATTCCTGGGTGTGAGCATTCTTTTTCCCTACCTTGTGTTAATGAAAAATATTTTCTGTGGGTTAATTGATATCCATTTTAAAATTTCATGGAAGGAGAGTCCACAGTTCTCTCCTCATTTCTATTTGTGTTTATATATTACCTAATGAATCCAGTGTTAGAGGCTCTCACACCCTTATGAGTTAGTAACTGATAGCACTAAAAACAAATTTTAAAGGTGGTTGCTCCATCCAAAACACTGTATTTCAAATAATACTCAATAAGTATTTGTTGAATGAAATAGCTGACTTTAAAAAAAAATCAGTTTGTTATGTTAAAATGCCTTTATTGATAAGGGTAGAATTGAGAATTTCAGGTTTTGCCCATTTTCTCTTGTACTAATTATAATTGTTTAATATAATAATGTAAAAAATTCAATAAGAAGAGGCTTGTTTATTGGTAGGCAGCACTGACTTTGCAGAGAGGGTGAAAAAAAAGCCTGATGAATAAAGGGAAAACTAGATCAAATGGAAAAATCATAAACTTGGAAGATGCACAAAATCTTGAATTCCAGGATATAGTCTCAGAGAATCCTTAGAGCCTCATAAAAAATATTATATTCTTTTATTTGTACATTCTGGAATATTCTTTTAAGATGGTGGTTCTTCACAAGAGGTACACTTCAGAATCACTAGTTGATACGTGTGTCCATATCCTGCCCTGGGGAATTCTAAATGTGTAGGTGTGGGATTGTGCCTGTGTGCTTGTACATATAGATCTAGAGGGAGTTCTGATGTGTGCTGTGATTGAGAGCCATTCCTGCAGGATAGTGTTTCATAAAAGCATATTCTGCAGGCCACCTGTATCAAAATCACCTGGAGATGTTGGTTTAAAGTACAGATTTCCTGTGCCCAGTTCTGGACCTTTTGAATCTGAACCTTTGGGCATGGGTCTTGAGCATTTGAATTTTTAATAAACATCTTAGACTGTTTTCATACTAAAGTATGGGAACGACTACATTAAGATAGTGTTTATGGATCTCAATGTATTAGAGGTTAGAGAAGTCAACTTAGTAGGCCACAACCTGAATTTAAAAGAAAATGAAATATAATAGAAAATGTTAAGAGTGCATCACATGTATTAAGGGTGAACTTAGATTGCATTTATGTGTGTGTATGTGTGTTTGTTCTGGGTTATAGTGCAACATGTATTTCTTACTGGTTTGCAGGTTAAAAAAGTTTGAAAAATATTGCTTTAAGGAATGAAAAGCCCTTAAATTATGTAATGTAAGGGAAGTGTTAACATCTCTTATTCTGAATTTTCACACATAACCGTACGCCCTCAGATGAAGATGAAACTTTATAGAGGAGGAATCCTCAAATAGCAAACACAGACATATTTAAAATTAAACCTTTGTAACTATAATAATAATAAAGTAATAATTATAACTTTAAAAGGCTGAGGTTAATATATATGTTGTCCTAGTTGGCAGATACTTATTGGTTGTTTAAATATACTAAAGACAGGCTTTTGGACTTACAGGAATGGATGTTCTCTCACTGATCTCCTCCATCACATATTCCTTATTTTTCTTGATAAGCTGAACATTTTATTCTCTTTAAGTATGACTACATGGTCAATTATACCTAAAAAAAATGAGTACATGTATTGTTAAAAATAATTAGTGTCAGTATATACGTTTGACAGAAAAGATGCCAATAATTATTGACTAAATGACTTTTTAATTTTAGGAATTATATAGTCAGTGGCAGAAAAGTGGCCAATTTTTTCTGGACTCAATAGCACACAATATAACTTGGGATCCTGCAGGTAAGAATACAAGAAAAATTAACTGAAGTGAAATAACACTTGTCTAGGCTATTGCTTTTTTTCTTACTTTCATGTATTTCAGTTTTGCTTTGTGTGAAATGGTGGGGAACACAAAAGTAAGTAAAACAGGTTGTGCTATTTTAGAGCTTATACTGAAATGAGGAAAATATGCACCATAATAGTGTCCAGCTATTGTAGGAATACCTGTTGTTTTGGGAAGGAGACACTAATTCTTTGTGGGGAATCAAAGTTCCATTGCAGAGGAGCCTTTTGCCATGAGAGTAGATAGATTTTGACAATGAAGGTGGGAATAGGTTGAAGAAGGAAAAAAGAAGTGAATTCTAAGAAGAGATAATGTGTATATGTATCAGTTATCTATTTCTGCATTAGAAAATCATCCTAAAGTCATTTTTACCAATTTACCAGAGTGAGCAAAGAGGAACAAAGAAAGAAAGCATAAGATATATTCTAGTAATGGTTAGTACTTCATTGAGGCTGGAGTGAGTCTGGTGATGAGATAAGAATACAGCATATATGGAAAGCCTTTACAGTCATGTGAAGAATTAAAGAATTTTAATTTAATTCCTTTTAATTGTATAAAATGTATAGGTTTTTGAAAATGGCTAGTGACAGGCTAAGATTTATGGTTTTGCCAGATTTTTCTGGTAGCAGTAACTTAGAATGATCAGACACAAGAGGAACAGGAAGGTAAATACTGTATTATCTATAATTACCTTTGGAAAGTGTGCATTCACAGTAGTCTGAAAGAGAAATAAGAACTTATTTCAGTGCCTTTATCATAGTAGGTGCTCAATTAATATGGCGTGACTAATGAAAGGAATACATGGATATGAAATGCATTTAGGTAGTCGAATTGACATTACTTAACAACTGGATTTCACATTATTCTGTGGGTATCTTTGATCACAAGAAGAGTGATATGTAGAAGTTAGAGATAGTGGAACATAAATTTTATTTGGATGTATGGAATTTGAGATGCTTGCATATCCTATAGCAGTATTCATTAGATTGTTAGAAATTTGAATCTAAATTTATGAAAGAAGTTATCTTTGGAGCATAGAACTAGAAGTCATCAGTTAAGATAGATAAGATAAATTTTAATATAGTAGATAAAATGGCTGAGAAAAAATGTTAATTTAGAATACGAAGTTCAGAACCTTGGGAAATTATTTTAGAAGGTAAAAGAGATTATCTTAGATTAAATAAAAATCACATAATGTTTTAAGATGTTTTTTCTCATGAGATTGATGCTTACTAGCTGGTAGCCTACAGGTATATTTTATGCATACGGTGAAAAGAGTAAAAATTTGTCCTGGGTTCAAATTTGGCATTTAGTACAGCACTTTGAATATAACTCTACTCTGGATAGGGTCGCTGATGTCCAGTTTATGCCTGTTTCCTCATAAGATTATTAGCAGTGTCACCTTTACTTTCACAAGTGTTCCTATTTGGATGATAAATTATATGGTTACTCTGTGATAACACTACAATTTATTATAATTATTTGTTTACCTTTTATTAGGCAAGGGCTTAGAATCTATTTTATTCAGTATTTTATTTATCTTTAGGGGTCCATCATATATTAAGCTCTCAATAAATGTTTACATATATGACTACAAGTTTTGTGATCATGAGCAGATTACTTAACATATCAAGAATGGTTAACTCACTTTAAATTAAGGTAATATCTATTTCACAAGATAGTTTTTTAATGATCAGATATGGTAGTATATATGAAAGTAGTTGGTACCTTCTGTAAAAAGGTATTTATGTAGGTACTTACCTATAAAAATATTGTTAGCAAGTGAACTGGCTACTTGAAGTCTCATGAATAACTGTAATAAAAACATTTATTATTTGAATTGAGTGATATTTCTTTAGTAATGACATAGTAGTTGCCTGGAATTTTTGTACCTGCAGTCTGTAAGTACTAATTCTTTAGAAGGTAGTATTGATATTGTTATTGATATTGACAGTATTTTAGTTCTTCTAAAATCATCATTACAGAGTAGTATTAGAAGATAACTACTTATTTTCTTAACATATCTAGTAGTGACTTGCCAGTATTTCATGACCATTATCTTTTAAATCATGATTTATTTAAAATTCACATAAAAGTTTATCATTTTTCTTTTTATAATCAAAAAGTTTAAAATTTAAGTGGTTTGGTTGAGAAATGGGTTATTACTGTAATATATATTGGGGAGCTATTATTACTTTTGTAAATGAACTTTGTAATTATTTATATAAACAGATTTAGAATATATTAAGTGAAATACTAGTATTTTGGTTTTGATGAATATTTACTTATTAGTATATGCCAGGTATTGGGATATAAAGAATATTTTTCAGATGATGCTAGTAAACTGACTATAGTGCCTTTGTGTTGTCTCCAAACGCACTATTGCATCTTGCTTAAATCATAAGACTTACTATTTTAGACTTAATGCTTTTTTTTCCTACTTTGATATCTATACTTCTGCCTTTCTGTTCAAATCAATGTATTATGCCATACCTTACCTACTTTTGTTTCATTCCATAACTGGGATGAATTATTTTGTGTTCTATATTAATTTCTTAATCCTTCATGGGTTACCTTAGTTTCACCTTTAGTTTATGTTAAAGAAAACTTGTCAAAACTGAACGTATAGATACAGAGAACAGATTGGTAGTTGTCAGAGGCAGTGGGCTGGAGTAGGGTGGGGTGGGATTGGGGAGAGTAGATGAAATAGGTGAAGGTACAAACTTTCAGTTATGAAATAAATAAATCCTGGGATGTAATGTATGACATAGTGACTATGCTTAATAATTCTGTATTGTGTAGTTGAAAGTTGCTAAGAGAAAGTAGATCTTAAAGTTCTCATCATAAGAAAAAACATTGTAGCCATGTGTGGTGATGAATGTTAAGGAGACTTATTGTGGTGGTCATTTCACACTGTATACAAATATTGAATAATTATGTTGTAACCTGAAACTAATACAATGATACATGTCAGTTACATCTCAGTAAAAAAAAGAAAACGTATGTATGTTGCTAAGCTAAACAGTGGAATGATAACCATATTTAAATGGAATGTCTCATTAGTATCAGTACTTTCTGGGCTGTTTTTATCTGTCTATAGGACTTTCCACCTAGTTGCTATTATTTATTGAGCTTCTGCTAAGTGCCTAGCCTGTGCTAGATATGTAATACATATTATAGCTAATTCTTAAAACACCTCTACACAAACTTCTAATTTTATAGGTGAGAAAATTGAGACTCAGAGGTTGCCCAACTCGATCAAATTCACATAGCTGATTGAGTAACTTATTTGGGATTTAGACACAAGGATTTCTGATCTAAAGTCAGTGTTTTGCCACAGACTCACTTTTTAAATAAAGTGATCTTTCCAGAGAGATAGAATGCCTTATTTATTGTCAGCTTTTTGGCCAAAATTGTACTGCCTTTATTTTCTTTGATAGCACAATCTTCCACTCAATTCCCCAAGTCATAAAGTTGGAATCTCTCCTTGAAACCTCTTGTATCTCTCTGTTTTTTACTTGGTGTCATGCCATGAAAATTCTGTTCTTTTTTTTGAAATGGCTTTTAAATCCATGCTTATTACTTTAATATTTGATTCAGATCCTCATGATTTCCCATCTGTATTTATTATAGTCATTTAACCAGATTTCCCAGCATCTTACATTTTTCCTAATCTTGCCTATCTCTAGAGTTATAAAGAATCATAATTTACCCTTCTTTGTTTACTGGAGTTTTTGAAAGTACGGTGAAAATTATGGATTATCTCTCTAGAAAAATGCGCAAAGTATACCTATAACTTTTGCATGTATGTCATTGGAAGGAGGTTTATGGGCATCTTACGTCCATCTGTTGACAGCCCCTCCCAGTTGAGACCCCTTGTTCTAAAATACAGATACACTTATGTAAACTACACCCCCCCTAAATAAAACCTTTAACTTCCAGCTACCTATAACAAACTCTGAACTCTTTATGAACCTCAAAAATGCTTCACAATATGATCCCTTTTTTCCAAACTTATTTCTTTTTCTAAGTCTACTACGTACCTTATCCCTTAACTATAATGAGATTATGAGGCATTCTCTGGAATATATTTGAACTTGCATGTTTTCATGCTTCTGTTCATAATATTTCTCTACTGGAATGTGAACCCATCATGAAAAAGGACAGTCTTTCATTTCTTATTGTATTGCCAGTGCCTAGCACAGTGCCTGTTACAAAGAAGATGCTCATTAAATGTTTGTTGGATGAGAGATGATAAGATCTGTTCCCTTTTTTGTCTTAAGTTTCTTCAACAAAGTTAAAATATAGCCTTACTCCCCCATACCCCAAATCTCTTTTTGTTATTTGACTTTCTAAAAAAGTTGTATTATCTTTATAGTATTATATACAACTCTTGAGCATGTACTTAACTCACTAATTAAATACCTAAATAATAATTGGTGAATGATATATATATTATTTTTTTTGATATATATATATATTTTAGGCAATCGTCTTTTAACTGGTTCTAGCTGTTTGCAACTGTGGTCCAGTGCTAACTTGGAGAAATCAGCTGAAGATGAAAATCCAGATAAAACAGATCTTAACTTTGGGGATTGGAGATGCATTTGGCATTGCAAGTAAGCAATTAATTAGGGGATTAAACCAATAAACCTGTTCCATGTGGTCTTATATTATAAATGCATTTTAGTTGGTGTAAAACCATACTAACATAAAAAGTATTGATTTTGACATGCCTTTTCTTATATACAGAGGATTCACCATTTCCCATGTTCTGCAGACCCTTTTTTACTTTTTTAAAATTGTTGAATAAAACAACTAGGAAGAAACATAGAAATGTGTTAGGCCTATATGAAGATAGTTAAATAAGAACTTGCTAAATTATACAAAAGGAGACAGAGACACCTGTCATGATTTTGAATGGAAATTTTCCTATTGTGAAGAAGTATATTTTTCCCAGACTAATCTGTATGTTGAACATCATCCTTATCAAAATCTCATTGGAATTTCTACTTTTGAGCATAGTTCAAATTTTATTTAAAAGGACAAATATGGGAAAATCAGGAAAATCCTGAAAGAAGAAAAGAATGAAGATATACAGTATAGTAAAATGAATTCTAAAGCTACAACTGGTCAAGCAGTTTGTTGTTGATACAGGAACAGATAGATTAGGGTCCAGGGTTAGACCCAATTATACATGGAGATTCAGTATATAAGGTGGCATTTTACATCAGTGGGGCAACTTGCTAGCTCTGTGGTGGAGAAAATGACGTTAGAATCTCTTTCATACTTGGCACCAAAATAAATTTCAAAGGAAGAAGAAGCAATATCTATACAATGAAAAAATTTTAGAAGAAAATATCGGTGAATTGTCATAGTTTAATACTACCATGTCCAGTATGATAGCCTCATTTCACTTGAGCCCTTGAAATATGGCTAGACTTAACTGAGATGTCCTAAAAGTATGAAATGAACACTAGATTTCAAAAACTTTGCACAAAGAAAAAAATGTAAAACTCTTATTAAATTTTAATTGATTACACATTAAAATGATAATATTTTTGATATATTGGATTAAATAAAATATACTTAATTTTACCTGTTTCCTTTTACTTTTTTAAATGTCACTACTAGGAAATTAAAAATTACATATTGGGCTAACATTTATCATTTGTGTTCTATCACTGTTGGATGAGAAGTGCTATTTTAGAGTTATGGAAAAAATTTCTAAGTATGACACCAAAAGTAGAAACTGAAAGGAAAGAAAAGGAAAAAATTAATAGTTTTGTGTATCAATAAAAAATTTCTGTAAAGCAAAAAGACCATAAGGAAAAGAACCAAAAACTTGTTGGGAAATATGTGCAATTTTGGGTTAATGCCTTTTTTAAAAGGAGGTCTTAAAAATTAACTAGAAAATAACATATCTCAAAAGTAAACAAAAATGGACAATGAAGAGAAATTTTTTTTGAGAAAAATTTTAAACAGTAGTACATATGAGTAATGAGCATATTAAGAGTTGATTGACTTCACTCAAAATCATAAAGAAGAGAATGAATAATACCTATTACGAGTGAGTGGAGGAAAGGTATTCTTATATACTCTTAATAAGGGCATACAATTGGTATCATCTTTCTAGAGATCAATTTGGAAGTATGAATCAACAGGCTTAATTTTTCTTATGCCCTTTAGATAGCAAGTCCAAGTTTCTTTCATTCATTCAACAAATATTTGTTGAGTGCTTATCATGTTCCAGACAGTGGTAAAAGCGCTTAGAATATAGCTGTGAACACATAGGGGGAGATAGACAATACACCAGTAAATCAGTATGACAGGATGTTAGGAATGGCATTCTTCCTGAGTCAGTTTTACATATTTTTAAAATTTTTATTTTATTTTTTAAAATTTTGGCTGTGTTGGGTCTTTGTTGCTGCGTGCGGGCTTTCTCTAATTACGGCGAGCGGGGGCTAGTCTTCGTTGCAGTGCGCTGGCTTCTCATTGTGGTGGCTTCTCTTGTTGCGGAGCACGGGCTCTAGGCGTGCAGGCTTCAGTAGTTGTGGCTCGCAGGCTCTAGAGCGCAGGCTCAGCAGTTGTGGTGCACGGGCTTAGTTGCATGTGGGATCCTCCCAGACCAGGGCTCGAACCCGTGTCCCCTGCACTGGCAGGTGGATTCTTAACTACTGCGCCACCCGGGAAGTCCCCTGAGTCAGTTTCATATGAAGCAGTAAAGGGTATAAATCAGGTACCAAAGTCAGAGTAAGGCAGACCTCCTATATGTATAGAATATACAAAGGAGATTTCAAAGGAGCTGGTTCTGTGTTATTTTGCACCCCCTCAGCCAGATCATGGGTGTTAAAAAGGGTTTACATGTAGAGAGGAAATAAGATTTTGCAAAGATAGTTCTTTAGAAAGAGCTAATGGGGGAGAGAAGAACAAAGAAGTGCTATAGTGCCTTCACTGCAGATCTAGTAAGGGGATTCCTTGGGTTGAACTGAGAATTTGAAATGTATTTCTTGCATTTGGGAGAGGGGAAGGATATTAAGTTAAATCATAATCAGAGTTATACAGTGGGAACTTGGACTAGACATACTAATTGTTTATTTGAGGTGGTTTGTTATTTAAGTAAGCAATAAAGCCTTGGACTAGAAACTATGCCAGTTTTATTTTAGAATCAACTGAAGATTACACTAACTGGAATACATTTCAAAGTTGGGTTTGATCATACATTTGTGGTGCATTTAGAACACTGCTAATATCTGTTAGATGAGGACCAGTAGGTACGATAGAGAATAATTAAGTAGGGTGGGGGAAGAAGAGTAGAGGTGACATTTGAGTATAGACCTGAAGGAAGTGAGTGAGTAAGCTATGTGTGTGTATCTTCTGGTGAAGAACGTTGTAGGAGGAGGGAACTAGTGCAAGGCTCTGAGGTAAAAGTGTATGTTACCTTGTGGCTGGAGTAAAGTGAACAAAGTGAGGAGTAATAGGGAAGTCAGGAGTCAGCTTATAGGTTATTGTGAAGCTTTTGCCTTTTATTTTGAGTGAGTTGGGAAGGCCTTGGGGGTTTTAAGCAGAGGGTGTGTTGAGATCTAGTGGATTGGCCAAAAAGTTCGTTCGGTTAGTGAATACGTTCAATAAAGTTCTTCGTGAAAATGAAAACTGTCTCTTATTTTTACTTAAAACCAAACGAACTTTCTGGCCAACCCAGTAATTCTCTTTTAAAAGAACTGCTTTAGCTACTATTCTAAGAAAAGACTGTAGGGGCAACAAGGTCACAATCATGGAGACCAGACTTTTAATTATTTGTTTTAAAGATGTCCTTAGGATTAACCAGATGCATAAAAATGTGTGTGCAAAAATGTTCATTGTACTACTTAATGTTCATGACATATTTTAAAATAAATATTACAAAGCAGATTGTAAATATGGCATCAGTTTCCATCTCCTTCCCCACACCCTTCCACAGAAAGTAGATGGAGAGGGAATATGGAAGAGGTCTGGAAGTCAGTGTATTAAAATGTTAACAGTGATTTTGCATGGGAATGAGTGTTGTGGTATTGGTGAAGCTATGGATGATTTTAGTTTCTTCCTTTCACCCATTTGTATCAATATTTTCTCTTATGTATTTGTAACATTTAAAATCAGGGAAGGGACTTCCCTGGTGGTCCAGTGGTTAAGACTCTGCGCTCCCAATGCAGGGCAGCTGGGTTCGATCCCTGGTCGGGGAACTAGATCCCACATGCCGCTATTAGGAGCCCGCATGCCGCAACTAAAAGATTCCGAGTGCCACAACTAAAGATCCTGCACGCAGCAACGAAGATCCTGCGTGCCGCAGTAAGACCCGGCACAGCCAAACAAACAAATAAGCAAACAAATATTTTTTAGAAATCAGGGGGAAGAAGTTATTTTTATTTGGAATGAAATGTGACAAAATATCTCTTTGGCCTGCTTTACAAATAAATTTAGGATGAATCTATCTAAGCATGAACTTGGGTAAAGAAAAGGAAAGCAATCACAGTGAGAAGTGTCTTGAGATTAGTATATACAGGTAGCCAGAAGGGAAGGTGATGAAGGGAAATGAGCCAAAGCTCCTTGGAGAAGAAAAGACAACTATGTACCAAGTATGTTGGTGAACTTGGAAGGCCGAATCCATGATAGTTACAAGTCTCCCATTAACCCATACATAATCTTTAATTATGCAAATGCTGCCTTAAGGCAGAATTCATTTTAAAATACTGATTTACTGTCCTTGTAAATGTATGCTGGAATATAAGTATCTATGGCTCTGGAAATTAGGTTTCCAGATTAAAAAATGAAACCTTTGTTTCTCACATCCTAAGGGAATGAGACCTATGGCTCTTTTGTCTTAAGCTTTGAAGACTGACAAGTCAGGGCTTCCCTGGTGGCGCAGTGGTTGAGAGTCTGCCTTCCGACGCAGGGGACACGGGTTTGTGCCCCAGTCCGGGAAGATCCCACAAGCCGCGGAGCGGCTAGGCCCGTGAGCTATGGCTGCTGAGCCTGCTCGTCTGGAGCCTGTGCTCCGCAACGGGAGAGGCCACAACAGTGAGAGGCCCGCATACCGCAAAAAAAAAAAAAAAAAAAAAAGACTGACAAGTCATTCCTTACATGATTCTTATGCATGGATATTTTTACATAAAAAATAATTTTTATATTTAATATTAAGTTTTCTATTTTTTAATTTATTTTATATTTATGAGATATACTTATAAGTGAGTGTGAAACTTGTTTTATCACAAAATTTTCTATTTGAAGCAAATTGCTGAATATAGTTTAGAGAAGTAATGTTGCATTCTCTTATTTAATTTTCCTTGAGAATTATTTCTTGTCTGTTTAATTTACAGAACTGCTTCCCAAGTTCATTTAATGAAGTTTTCACCAGATGGAGAATTTTTTGCCACTTCTGGGAAGGTAATTTGTAAAAATACTATTGTCAAGTTGTGTTTATGGTATAGTTTGAAATGTCAAAAAAAATTAGCTGGCTTCATTAAGTTGAAAACATTTTCTGTTAAAAATGTTAAGTAGCAAAAATTGGCTAAATATTTTGTTAAAGGCAGTATGGTATAATTGAAACAACGTAGATCAAAGGTAGATCTGGGTATAAATTTGCCATTTACCAACTGTTTGATCTTGGGCAAGTAGTTACTCTCTTTGAGTCTTGGTTTTCTCATGTATAAACTGAGGATGATAGTACCCACCTCATAGGTCGTTGATCATCAGATTAGTTTAGACAGTGTATGTAAAGTGACTGGCACAGAGTCATGGATGAAGTATACTGTCAATAATCAACTATAACTACTGTTTATGTTATCTTTTAGCTGACAGCTATATTAGGCTGTATTTACAGTAAAAGAATTTACAGACTTTCTAGAAGGACATTTGTAACTTTTCTTTGTTGTTACCTGTTTATTTTAGAATAATGTATTCCCTTGAAATTATTTTATTTTTAATCATTGGTTCACAGAGCACTTTACATACAACTAATAGTCTGAAGTTATTGTTCCCATGGCTCAAAACCTGCAGACTAAGAATATGAGATATACCTTAAACCCTCAGTGAGGTTTTTTTAGGATAAAAGTAGAGCTGTTTAATCTAATTGACTTTACAGTCAGCTTTGGGAATGCAATTAATAGCTTAAGAACAGAACCTGGTACGTGCTAGTCTCTCTTGTTCTTGCTTTCCTTCTCAAATTAGGAGATGCAATTTTGATTGTGCTTAGAATATTTTACATAGTAGTAGTTGCTAACTAGTTATCATCAACATTTTCTTTGAACATTCACATGGTAATTTATAAAAACTGTGTTTTCAAAAATCACCAGTCTTTTGAAGTCTGCTAATGGTAATGCTTTCTTATTTGGTATTTGGCTAAGTGGGCACGTGAAGCCCTAACTTCATCTTTAGGTCTTTCCTAAATGACTATTTTCCATACCAAATGGTAACTAGCATTTTCCTTGAACCAACCCTTGCAAAATACACACATCCACACACATTAATTCTTAAAGAACAGTTAAGGAATGCTAGTAGAAAAGTATCAGAATCAGAGATTTTCTTCCTAATTTCTCCATGCCCAACTCCTCTTCACATCCCTAAGTTCCTTTAATTGGGGAGAAAAATCTTACTTTTGGTATTTGACTTAACCTTTAATTTAATTCTGATCTGGATGTTTTCTGTTTTTTTTTTCCCCTTAGGATGACTGTCTTTTAAAGGTATGGTATAATGTAGAAAACTGGCGGACATCTGTTGCCTCTCCAGATAAAAGTTCAGAAAAACAATCCCAAGGAGAAATTGACTTTTCTTTTGTATATCTGGCCCATCCTCGAGCTGTAAATGGATTTTCCTGGCGTAAAACAAGCAAATATATGCCTAGGTCAGTGGATTAGTCATTTTTCCGATGTATTAAGAGAACATCATCTTTGTGACTTTGACTGCTTTTCTCACTTTGAGAATCATTCCTTTAGGATTTTTGCCTATGAAGATTCAAGTAATACTAGATCGTTCTTGGACTGCAAACCTCTGGCCACCGGTCAACTATGGTTGACGCTTAAGAGGAGGGCCATATGAAAGGATAATTTACCTCTAGATCAGATATCTTTAAGTGACAGAGTTGTGCATCGTTTTCTTCTCTATGTTATGTATCCAATTCTTTCATCTCTTAATCATTCTCCAAATTGCCATTTGCATCAACTTTTTCACATTTCACTCCCTTATCTTGTCCCTTCTATATCTCCTCTGGTTTCCCTTTTTTTTTTTAATTAAAAAAAAAAAGGCTTTATTGAGAACATATACCATAAGGCCTCAAATATTTCTTTAACTGCACCCAGCATCTTTGAGGAGAAGTGCATGGGTTAATACATTATGATGCCGTAAACTAGGTATTAGTTTAACCTACACATGCATGCACAAACACACCTGTTAGTACTTTTCTTTTTTCCTGTAGTCCTTGCAAGACTTGATAATCCTGTTGAATTTTTGCCTATATTTAGTAAGTTACAGAGCTATTGTATTACTTAAGTATAGGTAGAAATCATTTTTGTTCCACATGGCCATTTTCAATTTGGCCACACTATGGATCAGTACAGGTTTTCCCTTATCTTTTTGTCATCTGAGATGTCTTAAGCTGATCCATGGTAGCATACCTAGATCATTTGTTGACTTTAGTTTTGCTCTTCTGAGCCAGCAGAGTATACCTAGATTTTTTAAAAATTATTTTAGACGTTTTTTAGAGCAGTTTCAGATTCACAGCAAAGCTGAAGGGAAGGTACAGAGATTTCTCACATAATCCTGTCCCCCACATATGCACAGCCTCCCCCATTATCAACATCCTCCACCAGAGTGGTACATTTGTTACAGTTGATGCTTATTTCAACACATTATTTTCACTTAAAGTTCATAGTTTACTTTGTGGTTCACTCTTGGTGTTGTACATTCGATGGGTTTGGATAAGTGTATAATGGCATATATCCATCATTGTTATACCTAGACTTTTTTGAGCTATTTTGGAGTGCAGTAGTTACCATTCTTCCTACCTCAGTCCTACAGTCTAACAAAGCATAGGAGTAGGACACTGTAGGTACAGTGATGGTTCTTTTGTTAGAAGTATGTTTCACAGTTTTTGGGCCAAGGGAGAGTGGTGTGGGCAATCTGTATTGTTAGCAAAAGCACCTTTACTCCAGCTTCACTTTGAGAACTGTTGCTCTAGTACCTCTGAGATCATTGCCCACACGTATAAAAACGTGTTTAGAATAGAATGAGCTATGACAAATGTAGAGTAAAAATAGCTGTCATCACAAACTGTTAACCTTTTAGAACTATCAGAAGATTACATTATTTCGGAGGCTGATTTCTTCTTCTATTCCAGGTATTTTCATATGCAGCTAGTTAGACCACCAGAATACTAAAAATGAGGCTTGTGAAATATTTTATCTTTTGAGAGAGGACAGTCACATCTACTCCTGACCTAGTTCACTTAGTGTTGGCGAAAGTGATCACGGTGGATACAGAGGCAGTACCTTAAACTGGGGCATTACGAATGCCCAATGACAGCAAAAAGGCATATTAAGGGGTTTTTTTTGCCCTGCTTATTTTATCTCTTATCAACTAAATTCTGCAACATAGGGAGCTGATACAGAGCTAGACTTTTCTGTTAGTTACGGCATCTTTTCAAGGTTTCCAGAATTTCATTTTTGGATCCATTTCATTAAAGAACCAGCTAATCTCCCTTAGTTCTTTTAGTTTTCATTTTTGTTTCACCAGCTGCCTGCAGATATATAGTGGGAAGGCTGACCCTTTCTCATGAGGATGAAAGAGATCCCATCAAAGACCATTATCCTTTCTGATATGGAATCTTAAAATTAAGATGCTTAACCAGATGGTAATACTTTATATAAAGGGCCTGCTGGCTTGAGAGAGAAGAATGGGAAGTGTTTGTAATGAGCATGTACTTCTTTACAAGTTAAAAATTGGTGTATGTAGGACAGGTTAGGAGGTCTGGTTATATCCCCCTAAAACGTCCAAAAGTTGGTTCTACATAACTAGTTTCAAAAGCATCTTAGCCTTTTGTTGCATCAACATAGGTCAGCTAAATAAAATAAAATTAAAAAAAAAAAGATAGGACAGCTGTTGCAGACACTTACCCATCACATGGTTGCCCATATAAGGTCATTCATTTATATATATATATATATATATATATTTTTTTTTTTTTTGGTTGGGAGGGAGAGTGCTATACCTGAATATGATATGCTTATTGGAGAGAGAATAAGATACCTTGATGAAGTGAGGAAGGGGGGAGGTATTGCCTGAGCAGTGCCTCAAATACATCTGGATATTTCTTCTATGCCATGCTTATATTACCTGCCAGCTGTTTGTAAGGCGTGGCATTATTTGTAAGGCGTGGTATCCTGAAGAGAGTCATCTGGGATCGAAGCCCTGTCCATGCTTCTGAGTTTTGCAACTTTTTAGCTTGCTTTGTTGGTCTTGCCTAAGTTCTGTACCTCTCCTGATTGCTGTCTGTTCAGGCCTTTAGTCTCCTATCTTCTGCTCTTTCTTTATAAGCCTTCCCATTCTGCCATTTACTGATTGGCACTGTGAACCTTGAACTTCCATATTGCCTTTTTGTATTTTCTTCTGTTTCTGTTTATTTTTAATCTCATTGCTACTGCTTGTGTGTATTTAAATGTACTAGAGAGAAACTAAGAGAGGGAAGGAGGGGAGGAAAAGGTCAGAGGGAGATAGAGGGAAAAAGAGGGAGAAAAATGAAGGAGGAAGAGGAGGGAGAGGCATAAGGCTGGGGAAAGGAAGGAGAAACAGAGGGTTTGGAAAGGTAAGAAAAAGGAGGGGCCCTAGGAAGGGGTAGCGGTGAGAGGTAGGAGAGGTGGAAAGGGAGGGTGGGTTGGAGAACGTGAGAAGCAGAGAATTATAGGAGAAAGCAGAGGGAGAGAAGCCCAGAGAGTAGATGGAAAGGGGAGAAAAGAAGGGGAGTATACACAGAGGGGGAGGGGAAGGGAGGGAGGTGTTAAAACAGAGGGAATCTGAAGGAGAGAGCTACCAAGACAAAGCAAGCTGTTCTCCCTTTTCTTCCCCTTTGCTATTGTTCTTAAATCAAGTAGATAACGTTTGTTTTAAAAAGTGACTACTACGGAATATTTTAATTTTTTTCTTTAACTTACTGGGTTACTTGATAGAAACCTTCTACTTACTGATTGTTCTCTTTTAATCAGATATGTTTGAATAAGTGTCTGTTATAGGATATTGCAACTTTTTTTTTTTTTTTAATTTCCTGGGTTATCCAGTAGAAAGGTAGTCTTTGTTAATAGGGTTTCAGCCTTTGAGCTCTTGATGCTTATGGGGTTTATTAACATATATGTAATTGTTTTGTTATTATTTTGTGGAGTGGCAAGACAGTAAATTCACTGAAAGTCAAAAATGACTAATGAAGGAGGTGGCTAAAAAATCATGAATTTTTCTATTGCACTTGACTGCTTTTGTCATATGTTAGGCAAGGAAAGAGTAAGTGTACTGGTTACTTTAGCTTATTAGTGACAAGTGCATGTACCTTTACAGGAAGTAAAAATGAAGCATTGTGAAATAATTCAAATAAACATCCACTGAATAAATCAGAAAATTTTAATCGAAGAAGTCAGGTTTTTTCCTTGTTTATTAACTGAGCAAGTACGGTATGATTTCAGTTTTTGTTCTTTAGATGTAAGAAGAATCTTAGACTACTGAAACAGGAACTACTGAGTTCCAGGCAGAAAAGAATAGGTTAGCAAGCATTTGCTGTGATGAAATCAAATACCCAACTCAGTTGTAATGGCTTTGACTAAATACATTACATAAATGTATATTGACATTTTCTTCATTGATACCTTAGTTGTGTGCATTTAAATAATTATAGAAACATTGTAGAATGTGATACTGTGGGAAATTTATACTTTTGCCTCTAAAATCTTTTTATTCCTTAGGGCTTCTGTATGTAATGTACTGTTGACTTGCTGCAAAGATAACATATGTCGTCTTTGGGTAGAGACATTTTTACCAAATGATTGTTTGCTCTATGGAGGTGACTGCAGCCATTGGACTGAACCAATTAATTTAACAAATAACTTCAAGAGAAATGCTTCCAGTAAAGAACGAGTTCAGAATGCTTTAGATGTGAGTGTTTTTGTTAGATGTTATTTCCTACAAGTTTTAAAATCTTTCGTACGTGGCCTTTTTTGTAACATTCATCTTAATTAATATTCAAAGTCATGGATAGTTATGAAAAAACATATATGTCTTAGGAAAACAGTTCTGAGAAGATTTTCGGGTGTTTTGGGGTTCAACAAGTTTTCTTAAGGATTTTGTCTAGCATAAAACTGCCTATAATTACAAAGTTAACCTTAGGTTAACTGATGATAACAAAAGGATGATTATACTTGACTTAGCTAAAATAACGTAAATTAAGATCTGAGAATGCAAAGATTTGACAGTAAAAATAATTTATTATTTTTCTTTCTTTAGAGCTTAGGGTGTTGGTCCTGTCATAATTACAGGAATGATTAGAGTAGTTTATCAGATTCTGTTCTACATTTGTTATCTTCCAAATCTCCAAGAACTTGAATTATTTACCTTACTAATTACTATAGTATGGAAAGTAAAAGCCAGTTTTTGGTGTTGGGGGTAATTCAACATAGACTAGTTAACACAGATTCTTCTTATTATTTTCTTAATATTGAAAACAAGAAAGTGACCTAAAAATGATTTATCTTTGAATGTTTTGTATGAATATGGAACCACTATTTCTCAAATTTAGATAGTATTCTAGTGACACAGAATATCATTAAGTATATATTGTGTAGAGACTCAACCACTGATAGAATGGTTATGTGTAATAATAGTTGAAAGAAGTCCTTGACTAGGAATCTGAAGACCTTTGTTTCACTTTTAGATGACCTTGTGTTCTCTATAAACTATTTTATCATATGAAAGATGAGAATAACAATATTTGCATTGTCTGCTTTATGGGTCAAATGAGATGATCTCTGTGAAAGTGCTTTGCAAACTATGAAATATCATCCTAATGTATCATGGTAGTTTTATTCAGTGCTTTGTGGTCATAGGAAGTAAACTGAGGATACAAAGAGAACAGTATACATAGGGACATCATTTTCCACACACACATTGTAAACTTTTTTAAGTTTAGGAAGTTAATTCTCAGAAAATATTAAATAAAAATTTAAAGTATTGTGTGATGGTTAAAAGAAGAGTCAAGCAGTTTAAGTTCCAGGCTTATTCCAGGTTTCAATTTTGCTGTACAAAAATACTGCAAGATATTTGTACATATAAACTTATCTGAAATAGGATATATGTACTATCTAACAATCATTATGTAACCTATACATATATGCTTATGACAATACAGGCATTAGTTTTACTTTGTGTTGCATTGTTTGACTTTGTTTTTATTCTCACAGGTAAATCTGAAACATTTTCGTAGAGGTCGGAGATCACTTGCACTTGTAGCACATACTGGATACCTGCCACATCAGCAAGATCCTCATCACGTTCACAGGAACACTCCACTGCATGCCAATGCACTTTGCCACTTTCATATTGCAGCCAGCATCAACCCAGCCACGGGTAATAAAGCACTGTTCAGAAAATGTTTTTTAAATTGATTGATTTTTATAACCAATAAGTTATACTTTTACTTTTTTAATAAGTAAAAAATTGTAGGTGACTTTCTTAGCTAACTTTTCATTTTAGCCAGCTCACTGATTATAGAAAAAGAAGGTTTTATTTACTTGTTTGCTTCTTAAGTCTGTGATTTGGTCTGTAATTTTAGATCTTGATAAGTCATTGAGATTCTGTACTAGTTTATTCAAACGTTGAGATTTGAGCTAATACATAACAAAGAGGTTAACACCTCAGAGTAGTATTTTATAATTATTGTATAGTTGTTCAAACGAAACCAATGTGTTTCGTACTTGATCTTTGGAGCCATTTCAGAAATAGGGCAGAAATATGTAGAAATTATAACTGGAAGAATTAAGAAACTTATCACTGTAGTCAAATAGGTACTATGAAACAGACTGAAAGATCTAGAATACCTGGGTTTATCTATGAATTTGAAGACTGAAGTGTTTATCATTTTAGTAAATATTTTCTGTGAGTTTAAAAACCAAGTGGTCACAGTTGGGGGCATTTAAAGTGGAACCTTAGAATATTACTGGGAAAAAAGTTAAAAATAATATTTGCACATGATAAATGCCATCTGTACAGGAAGTGTAAAGTAAAATCCTCCTTTTACCTCTATTCCACCCTAGTCTTCCTTCCCAGAAGATAACCACTGTTGATGAGTTTTTATGTATTTTGAGATATTCTTAAACGTAAATTAAGCATAACCTATTTCCATATAACACACTGGATTGCATTCTTCAAGAAACATAGCAATAAATACAGTCCATTAGTTACTTGAATCAAAGTGAGAAGTACTTTGATAAGTTAAAAAGTGCTGAGATACCTGTGGTAGGAATAAAGAGTATTTGCTGATTTTTAAAATTTTATATGGTTAACAACAGTCCCAGCTCTAAAAGAATCCAAAATCCATGAGCCATGAAAATGTAAATGGGAGAATATTGAATTATTTTTATTAAAAAATTGTTTTATTACCTTATCAAAAAATGTACATTGTCAGTGCTCATAGTATCCAGAGGCAACTCTAGGTCAGTGGAATAATTTTGAAAGTCTTTGCTGAGTAAAGGACAATATTTTGAGAATAAAGAAAGCTTGAATTCTCACTTTAATGGAAAAGGCTGAGGTATTATGAAAAAAATAAACCCTAAGTTCCTGTGTAACATCTCCCTGACTACCTTCCAATAAGGAAAACTCTAAAACCTTTCTTTAGATTGTGGGTCCCTAAGAAAAATTCATACATGTAGGGCAAATCAAAGCAAAATAATAATATTAGGAGCTATATTAGATCTTGTGAAAACTCCTTTCCCTAAATTAGGTCTGTTAGAATGACTTTCCTGCAAGGCCCAACTCAGATATGGCTTCACTTATTTGTCCATCAATGGAAAATGATACAGGAGAGGAGTTCATAATAGTGTGTTCTCTTAGTTCTAGTTCTTACACGCTTTCCATGAAGATTTCTCATAAAAAATGACTTTATCAGATTCTTTGGGTGAGGTCAGGAGGCAAAGGAAATGTGAGTATCTTTTCAGCCAGAATGCTTCTGCTAAAAGTCAGCATAAGCCCCTAATTTTGTGTACTTTACAGCTAGGCCTGTGATCTACTTTAGGCATTGCTTATCTCTTCTGAGTTGATTGTAAGTTGAAAATCAGAAAATCCTACCCATTTAGTTTTCTTGGGGACACTCTTTCAAACCCTAACACTATTGTGTATCTACCTAGGAACAGTGGGGTTGGCAGTTCAGCCCCTCAAGGGTTTTATTGGGTGTTTAGTCTGTGTCAGTATAGGAACTGGAGATAGTGGTAGGAACTGGAGATACAGTAGTGATCAAAACAGTGTGGTCCTTGCTCTTAGGAAGCATATAACTAGGTAGGAGATAGATAAATATTAATCAAATAATTATACTAATGAATATATAATAATAAACAGAGCGCTTGGATTAGATAATATCCATCAACTCTTAGAACCCAACGCCAATAAGAAGGGACAGAAAAAAGATTCTTTTTTTTAACATCTTTATTGGAGTATAATTGCTTTACAATGGTATGTTAGTTTCTGCTTTATAACAAAGTGAATCAGCTATACATATACATATGTCCCTGTATCTCCTCTCTCTTGTGTCTCCCTCCCTCCCACCAGGAAAAAGATTCTTCTATCCTTTCTTTTACCATTCATCCCCTATAATACTGTTCCTATGGGTGTCCATCAATAGACGGTATTTGAACAAATACTTAAAATTGTTTATATTTCCTTTTAAAAAAAATCAGTAGATTTGCTCTGGAGAAAATTATTTACCTTCCCTGAATCCATTCCAGCCTATAATGTTCAGCAGACACCAGCATGATCTAGATTTGGATTTTATTTAATAATGCTAGACAAATTTTTCTTTACCTCTATTAAGTTAGGATTGTCATTTTTCACAATTTACTCTGAATTTTTACTTCAGTATACTTAGCAATGATTTCAAAAGTAATACCAAGGAACAATTTTTTGTAGCTGAGTTGGCTTGTCTTGAATGCTTTTCTTGAATATAAGGGAACCTCAGTTTCATACTTTCTAACTTCAATCTTGATGCTAATAAATAAGCGGTATCTATCTTAGAATTAGATAGGTAGGTCATGAAAAAAGTTAATATGAGGGTCTGTTAAGTAAAAGAAAGTTGTTGCTGTTGAGATAAACATATCACTGGTTCCTTTGACAACTTAATGATGGCATTTTTAATGGTAGATCAGGTTAAAATATATTTCTAACCAAAGTTTCTATACAAATTAAGAAGATTACCCTATTAACATGTCTGCAAATTATAGACATATTTCTTAATGAGAATATTTTTTAAAATTATAGAAAAAAATGTATATATATAAATAAGTTATGGTATATAATGTAGAATTTTATTTCCTTTACAGTAAGTGTATTAAATTTACCATGTAACTCTGTTTTCATTAATAATAATTGTGTGAACCATTATACTAAGAGACATGGATGTTTTATATGCTAGCATAATAGAAATTTTAATTTTTTGTTGTTGTTGTTCTTTATAGACATTCCACTTCTTCCTTCTATTACGTCTCTGAGTCTAAGTGAAAATGAAGAGAAGAGTGGACCTTTTGTGGTACACTGGCTAAACAATAAAGAATTGCATTTTTCTTTGTCCATGGAAGTCTTTTTACAACAACTTAGAAAAAGTTTTGAGCAACCGTCTTCTGAGATGAGTGTAGAAGACTCTAATCAGGCAGATGTAAAATCTGATGAAGGTAAAGCTTTAAGAAGGATAAAAATTATAAAGTTTTATTTAAAATAGCAAAGATTTTTATATTATGGTAACACCAGCTACTGTTAGAAATAACCTTCAAATTGCAGTGGCTTAATACAAATTTGGACTAGCTCATTTAATAATCCAATGTAGATGTTCCTGTTCCAGGTGGCTTCTTTCCTGATGATGATATAGGGACTTAGACTTCTCCATACTTATGCTTCTGTCAGCCACTAGGGTCTTGCTACTTAGAGGACTATCTGCAGACTAGCAGCATTGTCATTATTAGGAATGTACAATCTCAGGCTTCACTTGGAGCTACACGAATCTGTAATTTAATGAAATTCCCAGATGAGTTATATGTATATTAAAGTTTGAGAAGCAGTACACTAGGGCCTTAAGGTTTGCATTCAGCCTCAGTCAAGTAGAGAGAGAAATCAAAAATGTTTTTGTTATTTGTTTTAATTACAAGATTGCACGTTCCCCTTTAAAAAAAATTTAAATTAAACAATACAGGCGTGTATAAAGTTTCCATATTGTTAAGTTTGATGAGTGTCCTTCCAGATTTATTCTTTTCTATGCTCACACAAATATATGCATAAAGGTAGTTTTTTTAAAGAGTTGTACTATGGGGGGCTTCCCTGGTGGTGCAGTGGTTGAGAGTCCGCCTGCTGATGCAGGGGACACGGGTTCGTGCCCCGGTCTGGGAAGATCCCACATGCCGCGGAGTGGCTGGGCCCGTGAGCCATGGCCACTGAGCCTGCGCGTCCGGAGCCTGCGCGTCCGAAGCCTGTGCTCCGCAACGGGAGAGGCCACAACAGTGAGAGGCCCGCGTACCGCAAAAAAAAAAAAGAGTTGTACTATGGGAGTTCATTTTTCAATGAAAATAGTGTGCTGCAGCTTGCTTTTTAAATTCAGTAACAGGCACTTTTCTTTCTCATTTTTAACAGCTCCTGAGTCAAGAGACTCAAGAGAAAACTTAAGCATTTTTTCTGATGATAGCCATTTAAATTGTTTTTCACTATATACTGATAATGGTAGAGTAACACATCTCTTCATCTTTGTGTGAATTTTTCTGTAAGGTAGATTCCTAGATGGGGAATTAGCATAGTGTATAAGCATTTTTAAATTTCAATAAGTTCTGTCAGATTACCCTCTAGTAATGTTTTACCAGTATATGTTCCCTCTAAGTATATGCAGATATCCTTTTTTCACATCCTTGCCAACACTGGATCTTTTTATTTTTTGGCCGTTGATATGGACAAAATGGTGTCTTGTTTTATTTTGAATTTTCTTGAGTTAAATTGAGCAGAATTATGTTAACCCTTCTGTGGTTTGCCTCTTCGTGCCTTTTGCCTAATTTTCTGTTGAGTTATTTTTCTTTTTCTTAATGATTTTATGTCTTGACTAATTTTTAAAATCTGGTAAACAAGCTAACATTTTTTGATAGTGTCTTAAGAAAGGCTTTGTATTCCTAACCAGGAATAGGGGCTTGGATGTAGAGGTCAGAATATACATATTTATTTGTATTAATAAGTTGGCATGTGTTGAAGGAAATCTGGAAATTAGGCACTATAAAATGTATTTCTTTAAAATAGTTTCTTTAAGGTGTCATATCAGTTATAAATGCTTACACCTAGAGGGTGGCTAGTGTGGTTGACTTAGGTTTTATGAATCTGACATAATGAAGAAAGTACAAATTACATTCCAATAATATATTTTAAAAATTCAGCCTAATTTCAACTCCCTCATGTTAACATGAGCAAAACTAGGGTCCAGAGAAGTACTGTGTCTTACTTCTAAGTAGTTACTTGTGGTACATCTGGGTTTGGAAACCAGTTTACCTACTTTCCAGTCTAGTATTAGTCCTTCTACTAATAATCCACTGAATCAGCCTTATAGGCCTTCTGAGTACTGAGTTAACTCCGTGGCCTTATATTCCTGGAGCAAAGTTATTTTTTAAAGGGAACCCCATTTCTTGTTTATATGAAAACTTATGTTTTTCATTTTGAATGCATTTGTAAAGATATTTCTTAATTTTTAGTAGTAGCTTGATTGTATTTACTTGGTTCATGAACCCTTTTGCTTATAGAGATTGATGACGGTATTGATGATCTGAAAATAAATCTTGAAAAGAAGGAATTGGGCAGTGATAAATTGGTACCAAATTCAAGTTCTGTACCATTACCATCAGCTGCAATTGATCATCAGATTGAAGTACTTCTGTCTGAATGGAGTAAAAATGCAGACATGCTATTCAGTATTCATCCCATGGATGGTTCTTTGCTGGTTTGGCATGTGGATTGGCTGGATGAATACCAGCCTGGTATGTTTCGTCAAGTACAGGTATTATTTTTATGATCTCTGGAGAGCTACTTGTTAAATGTGGGTACTGTTTTGTAAAACCTCTTTATATAATTTCATGAATTCTAATGCTACTTTCTTACTTCTAGGTGTCCTTTGTTTCCAGAATTCCTGTAGCTTTCCCCACAGGTGATGCAAACTCTCTCTGTAAAAGCGTAGTGATGTATGCCTGTACCAAGAATGTTGACTTGGCTATTCAGCAAGGGAAACAAAAAACTTCCAGCCTGACACGTTCCACATCAATGCTTATATCTTCTGGTCACAGTAAATCAACTAATAGTTTGAAATTAAGCATCTTTACCCCTAATGTTATGATGATTTCAAAGCATGCTGATGGCTCCCTGAATCAATGGCTTGTCAGTTTTGCCGAGGAATCTGCCTTTTCTACAGTTCTCAGTATTTCCCACAAATCCAGATATTGTGGTCATCGCTTTCATCTTAATGATTTAGCTTGTCACTCAGTATTACCATTATTGCTGACAACGTCACACCATAACGCATTAAGGACACCAGATGTTGATAACCAAAAGGAACCTTATGGTGCTGTGAATATTGAAGAATGTTCTTTGGCACAACGAAATAAAAGCACTATTGACATGGCCTTTCAGGATCCCAATGCAGTTTACAGTGAGCTTATTCTTTGGAGAGTTGATCCAGTTGGGCCATTGTCTTTTTCTGGAGGTGTTTCTGAGCTTGCCCGGATTAATTCTCTCCATGTTTCTGCATTTTCCAATGTGGCATGGCTGCCCACTCTTATACCCAGTTATTGTCTAGGTAAGGATTCTGATTTTTATTTAAGAACTTGAGATTTTCTGACATTATTGCTTAAGGGTTAAATTTCAAATGTTTTTAAAATACATCTAGGTGCATACTGCAACTCTCCTAGTGCATGCTTTGTAGCAAGTGATGGACAATATCTGAGATTATATGAAGCAGTTATTGATGCCAAGAAACTTCTATATGAGCTTTCCAATCCTGACATTTCTGTAAGTAAATGGCTTTTGAAGCTAAGGATATAATATGTTTTTAGATACTTTATACTTATTGGGCATGTTCTAGAATTGTGACATATAATTTGTAATAAAATGTATATTTTTTAGTAATTTTTTTCACATTTTACTCTTACAGTGATTCTAACCTCCTTTAAAAAGAAACCATATCTTTCATTCATTCCAAAAGTAGAGTCTAGTGTCCTACAATATGTGTTTCTGTTGTACTTTTTTTTTTTTTTTTTGCGGTACGCGAACCTCTCACTGCTGTGGCCTCCCCCGCTGCGGAGCACAGGCTCCAGACACGCAGGACCAGCGGCCATGGCTCACGGGCCCAGCCGCTCCGTGGCATGCGGGATCCTCCCAGACCGGGGCATGAACCCATGTCCCCTGCATCGGCAGGTGGACTCCCAACCACGTGCCACCAGGGAAGCCCACTGTTGTACTTCTTTGCTCAGAGATAAATGGGGACTACTGACAGTATATGGAATTATGTTGGTTCATCTGCAGGTTTTTTTCTAGGCAAGGGAAGCTGAAATAACAGGAGTGGAATTTTAATCTTAACCAAGAGGAAAGAGCTTTCAGCTTGGTTGCACTACAGGCAGGAGTTTTTTCAACACCATTGCAAAGCTTTTGTCTTATGACAGAGGGCACTTGTTCCTGTGCCCAACTAATAGCAACCCACCATCTGCATTGTCTCAGCACCTCCAAAAGCCAGTATTTCCATTCTTTTGGTTTTTGTGTTTTTAAATATGCCCTGAGGTAACTTTCAGCCATACTGAGCTTCCTGTTTAAGAGAGTCAAACTGTCCTCTCAACCATCAATTAATGTCTTTGTTAATGCTCTGGTTACAGAATTGCATAGGTGTCAGTGGTCTGCTCCCATCTTGATTTTTCCCTGTTATTTTTATTGCATGGTTTTACAGAATACAAAGTTTTTCAAAACATATATAGTGTTAAATTAGAAACGTATATTTCTCGAGGGCCTTCTATTTTTCAGGAATTGTTTTAAGTGCTGGAAATTTAGATATGAGCAAAACAGACAAAAATCTAAGCTTACATTCTAGTGAAAGAATATAGAAAAAAGGTAAAAATATATTAATAAACACTTTGGAGAGAAACAATGTTGCAAAAGTAGTATGGAGTGCCAAGTAAAGTGCTGGTCGGGGAAAACCTCACAGAAGTGGTGCCATTTGAGTAAAGACCTGAAGGAGATAAAAGAGCTACCTATATCGATATGTAGAGGGAAGAGTATTTCAGGAAGAGCCAGTGTAAAGATCCTGAGGCCAGAGCATGTTTGGTATGTAAGGAACATCAAGGAGGCCATTGTGGCTGGTGCAGAATAAGTGAGATGGAGAGTAGTCAAAAATAAAATCAGAAAGTGAGCCTGGCCAGATTGTATTGAGAGTAACTTTGACTTTTACTCTGAATGACATAAAAACTAGTGAAGAGAATGACAGTGATATGATCTGACTTAGGCTTTAAAAGGATCACTCTGGTTGTTATATAGATTAGACATGGGAAGCAGAAGTGTTATCAGAGAGAACAATTCAGGAAGCTATTACAGTAGTCTAGGAAAGAATCAAAGGGGTTTAGAGTGGCAGGAAATGGTGGTGATAAAGATGCTAAGAATTGGTCAAATCTGGATGTGTTTTGAACATTGAATAGTAAGGATTGGACTGGATATGGGGTTTGTGTGACAAAAAGAAGATGACTCCCAAAGTTTGCCTTGAGATGAGAAGTATAAATAGCAGTTTTGGGGATTTTTTTTTTGGCCACGCTGCCTGCCATGTGAGATCTTAGTTCCCTGACCAGGGATTGAAGCTGTGTTCGCTGCATTGGAAGTGTGGAGTCTTAACCAGTGGACTGCCAGGGAAGTCCCTAAACAGCAGATTTTGAGGAGCAGGGAGATTCAAGAGCCGGGCTTTAGACATGTTAATTTTGAAATGCCTGTTTGATATCCAAGAGATCTAGTAAGCTAGTCTCTGGAGTTTTGAGGGAGGCCTGGTCTGAAGATAGAAAATAAGTAGTTGTCAGAATATAAAGTTGTGGAGCTGAGTGAGATCACTGAGGGAGAGACTATAGCTGGAAAGTAGAAATGATAGGAGGATTGAACCCTGGGGCATTCCATTGCTAAAAGTGAGGTGAGCGTGGTGTATAATGGAAGCCAAAATGAAGAAAATTATTTCCAGGAGGAAGGAGTAATCAACAGAATCAAATGCTGCTGATGGATCCAGTATGATGAACATTGAATTTAACAACGTGTGCTTGACTAGGGCAGTCAGGAGATAAGTGGCTCAAGAAATCAGCATATGTAAATAGTATGTTAACTTGTTTCTTTAGCTTTCTTTGTCAAAATTAATGCTTAAAAAACCTTGATTCTTAGAACATTTCCATGAGATTGAAGTCAGTCTTTCACACTTATAAATATAAAATACTTTTTTTCCCCTTAACAATTACCAAGCATTGCTTTTGGTTTTCTCTGCACCAGCTGAGCTGTAACTCTCTTCATTCCTGTGTAATTGCTTTGTAAAATCGTAAAATGTTTATAATGAAAAGGACTTGTGAATTTATTTAGTCTCACCTGAACTTATTTATTATTTGTTATGCCTGAAATTTTATGTCATTTGTTACTATTTTTTTTAATTGTTTAATAAAGGAGATATCCATTTTTTCAAAAACAGAAATATGTTGGTGAAGTGTTTAACATCGTAAGTCAACAGTCAACAGCCAGGCCAGGATGCATTATTGCATTAGATCCCATTACCAAACTTGTAAGTATTATTTTTCTGGCCACTTAGCATTAGGTAAATAATATGTATGTCAACTTACATTGGTATTTATTTACATTCAGCAAGGCAGAAAAACCCAGCTGCTTCATGTTTTTCAAGAAGACTTCATTTTGAATAACCTTGAGAAGAAAAGACTAGGAAAAGACAGAATATTATCTGATGCAGGTAAAGAAGAATTTTTCATGAAATGAGAAATAAAATGTAGAGTATGTTAGGCAAAGATAAATTGATATAATATTTATATAATATATAAAGTTATCTCAGCTTTCCATGTTAGTAGTGAAATACACCATTTATACCAACAGGCAGCTCACCTAATGAATTTTCGGAAAAATTCTACCTAATTGTAATAGAGTGCACCCAAGACAACCGTTCATTGTTACACATGTGGAATTTGCATTTGAAGTCCATTCCTGTCTCATTGGGTGAGTTTTTTTTTTTAAACTTTAAGTAGGCTTAGGTTAACAAATTATATATGGTTAGATAGTTCAGTGGATATTTTTTAAAGCTGTTTTTATTGAGAGAGGATAATTATAGTTTATTCTGTTAATTAAGAAAAAAACAATTTTCTGATTTTCTTGCCGTAAAGAATCATATTAATATGTTAACTTTTTTGTCTTTTATAAGGTGGTTTTGGATTATAAAATGTAGCAATTGTAATGTTTATAGGGTTTCTCTCCCAGTTTTTGGTTCTTTTTTTATGTTTTATAGATGAAAAAGTAGATACAAAAATATCTGAAGCAGTTTGGCAGCCAGAAGAACATTATTCTTCTTCTCCAGAGAAGATCTTATCCCCTTTTTCACAGAAGTATCAGGCTTGCAGAGCAAATCTCCAGAGTACCAGCAAGTTGACTCTGTCTTCAGAAATGGTTTATAGCCAAGATTTGCATTTGCCAGAAGGAGTTGAGATAATAAGTGTTAAGCCATCAGCAGGTTTGTAAATTTTGTAAAAGGAGACTAATCAGACTTCATAATGCATGAGTATTTACTGTGTATTTAAAAATAGGTGCAGGGCTTCCCTGGTGGCGCAGTGGTTGAGAGTCCGCCTGCCGATGCAGGGGACACGGGTTCGTGCCCTGGTCCGGGAGGATCCCACATGCCGCGGAGCGGCTGGGCCCGTGAGCCATGGCCGCTGAGCCTGCGCGTCCGGAGCCTGTGCTCCGCGACGGGAGAGGCCACGGCAGTGAGAGGCCCGAGTACCGCAAAAAAAAAAAAAAAAAAAAAATAGGTGCAACTCCCAGTTTTAAAATCTACACAGAAACAGAAATAGAAAGAATATCTTTAAGTACCCTAAATTAAAAATTTAAATTTCTCATTACGTTTTCAGATGACTCTGGCATTTGTCAGCCAGTTGTGGTCTTAAATATTGATTTCCAAAACAAATTTTTATTATCCTTTTGTGAAGACAAAGCGAAAGTTTCCAGGGCAGAGATAATAATGGGGTGGCACCTTATTTGCCAACTTTGATAATGCTGGTATTGGCTGCCTGGAGCTCTGTGCTGTGAAGGATTCTAAGTGTGTATTTCCTGATATATATATTTGTCATCCTTATCCTTAGGGCAGTGGTTCTCAAAATGTGGTCCCCAGACCAAAAGCATCAGCATTGTTTGGGAAGTTGTTAGAAATAATAATTCTTGGGCCACACCCTAGACTTACTAAATCACCAGCTGTGAGGTGGGACCCAGCAGTCTTGTTTTGACAAGCCTTCCAAGTGATTCCAGTGTACAAAAAAAGATCAAAGTATCAACGGTATCATGAAAACCAAGACAAAAATCCATCTTTTTATCACCTAGTTCTTTCATTTTCATAGTCACAGTGTGGATTTTTGGTCTTCTTTACTTGTCTGTCACTTTCGACTAATTACTTTGAATGCTTTTCAGTTTGCCACATTATCAGGTACTTAATCTTTTCTAATTGGTGAAGTTAGCAGGAGTATTAACAGTGTCCTGATAACTTTTACATTCTGGGTTTTTTTTGTATATTTTAATAAAAGAGGCATCAATGCAAGGCAAGTTAAAGTTTGAAATAGAATGACTTTTGTATTGGCACAGTTTTAAGAGCTGTTATCCTTAGCCAGAACAGTATAATCTTCACTACTGAATTCTATTAAAAAAACTATATGGCAGATCTAAGAGAAACTGAAGATGTTTCTAAAAGTAATCCTTGACGCAAGTTGAGTTTGAAAGAAAAGAGAAGTCCTAGGGCAAAGGAAAAAATTTGTTTTGTTTGGCAAAAACAGTAGCATGTGATAACAGCTTTTTTTCCTAGTCTTGAGAATTTTTTTTTTTAACCAAGACTTTTGGGAAGGGTAAGCTCTTTATTCTCTGTTCAGTTCAGAGAAACTAATAGACAGTGTTAATTGTGTCCTTATGCAGTACTGCTAAGTCCTTGAGGACTTAAAGAAAAACTTATGTTGAAATATGCTTTTAAAATATAATAAATGTTTTGTATAACATTTCTGTATTACGATTAGCAGTTTATGTTTAATAGTCTAGGATAGGGATTGGCAAACTATGGGTCACCTACCTTTTTGTAAGTAAGTTTGATTGGAACGTAGCCACACCTATTTGTTTACTTTTGTGTATGGCTGCTTTGTTCTACACTTGTGGAGTTGAGTAGCTGCAACCGGGACTCTGTGGCTAGCAAAGCCTAGTTGTTACTCTTTGGCCCTTTAAGAAAAAGTTTGTCAACCCCTGATTTAGGAAATTAAGAGTATGTAATTACATTAAGCCCAAGCAAACATATGTCCCACTTAGGAATCTTCTCAGCGTCATTTATATGAAATACACTTCAATCATGGAGGACTCTTTTAGTACTTAGGTAAGCATGAGCCATTCACAAAATTGTATTAAAAAATATTATAGAGAAGTAGCCAGTGAATATTGACAAATTTTTAAAAATGTATTGATATCTTTAAAGTGAGATTTATAATAATATATAATGCTAACAAAGAGTTGTGAAAAGAATGCTGGATTGAAAACCAGGACTAGAATTTAGGTTTTCTAATTCTGCCTTAGTCTAGCTATTTGATTTAGGCATAAGATACTTACACATTTAGTCAAGAGTCCTTACTTATAAATTATTACGGAGTTCTCTTTCAGCTCTAGGTTTTGGTAATAATGTCCTTTTTATGTACCTTTTTGACGTCATTAAAAGCATCTTACTGATCTTGCTGATCCTTAAGCTAAATATTGATTGTCATGTTGTTAACACTAGTTCATGCAAAAGACTAAAACCTTTAGTACAAGAAAACAGATTTATTTAACCAAATTTCACATTTTGTTACTGGATTATTTTTGTTTTAGGACATCTGAGTTCTTCTTCCATATATCCCATATGCAGTGCTCCTTATTTATTGGCAACTTCATGCTCAGATGAGAAAGTAAGATTCTGGAGATGTAGAGTAACAGCTGAAGAATCTGCCACTTCAAAGAATGGAGAAATGGATCTTATATACATTTGGGAAGAATGGCCGTTACTTATTGAAGATGGACTGCAGAGCAATAGTAGTATAACTGTACCTGGTAGGCCTATAGAAGTCAGCTGTGCACACACAAATCGTTTAGCAGTAGCATATAAGCAGCCTATGTCTAATAGTAGATGTTCTCAGGACTTTGTGATGCATGTAAGTATTTTTGAATGTGAGTCTACAGGAGGTTCATGCTGGGTCCTTGAACAGACAGTTCATTTAGATGAGTTAAATACAGTGTTGGATTCTGGCATTAGTATTGATAGCAATTTAGTGGCCTATAATAAACAAGAGGTATATTTATCCAGTAAAGAGAGTGTCACATCAAACACAAAGCATTTAGTTCACTTAGATTGGATGTCTAGAGAAGATGGTTCTCATATTCTTACTGTAGGAATTGGATCAAAACTTTTTATGTATGGACCCCTGGCTGGCAAGGTACAAGAACAGACGGGTAAGGAAAGCCTGGCATTTCCTCTCTGGGAAGGTACTAAAGTTGTGCCTCTTTCTAAATTTGTACTGTTACGAAGTGTGGACTTGGTTTCTTCTGTAGAAGGCTCTCCACCTTTTCCTGTTTCTTTATCATGGGTCCGGGATGGCATCCTGGTGGTAGGAATGGATTGTGAAATGCATGTATATTCCCAATGGCAGCCATCTTCTAAACAAGAACCTGTTACAACAGATTCATACAATGGGAGCACTCCATCTATAATAAGTTTAATAAAACAGAGTAACTCATCAAGTTCTGGATTACATCCTCCAAAGAAAACCCTGACTCGATCCATGACCAGTCTTGCACAGAAAATCTGTGGAAAGAAAACTGCGCTTGATCCTTCTGTGGGTATGGAAGATTCAGGTCTTTTTGAAGCAGCTCATGTTCTTTCCCCAACTTTACCTCAGTACCATCCTTTGCAGCTTTTGGAACTCATGGATCTTGGCAAAGTTCGGAGAGCAAAGGCCATCTTGTCACATCTTGTCAAGTGCATTGCTGGGGAAGTTGTGGCTCTGAATGAAGCTGAATCTAATCATGAACGCCGCTTTAGATCTCTCACCATCAGTGCTAGTGGAAGCACTACTCGAGACCCCCAGGCATTCAACAAGAGTGAAAATACAGATTACACAGAAATCGATTCTGTCCCTCCGCTTCCTTTATATGCCTTACTTGCAGCAGATGATGATAGCTATTACTCATCCTTGGAGAAATCTAGTAATCAGAGTACCTTAAATAACTCAAACCAGTTGTCAAAAGAAAGTTATGATGAGCTTTTTCAGATGTCAGCTTTAATGACTGATAGTCATGTGTTAAAGACAGAAGAAGAAAATACAAAGCCCAGGGTTATTGACCTTTCACAATACAGTCCAACTTACTTTGGTCCTGAGCACGCTCAGGTTCTTTCTGGCCACTTACTTCATTCTAGTTTACCAGGACTCAGCCGGATGGAGCAGATGTCTTTGATGGCTTTAGCAGATACAATTGCAACTACCAGCACTGATATTGGAGAAAGCAGAGACAGAAGCCAAGGTAAAATTAAATTGGGTATAGGATTAGAGGAAAAATTGATGTTAATATTTTTACTTATTTTTTTCACAGAAAATAATCTTAAATAATTTCTGTAAAAATGACAGCCATGAAGGTTTTTAAAATCATCATTGTTGCCTTCACAGTAGTTTTAACTTGAATATATATTATTTATCCCATAAATCATAGTACTCTGAGAAAGTACACAAAGATTCATTATGCCAAGTCATTTTTACCTGTCTACTTAATAATGTTAAGAATCCAACTAATTGCTTTTGAGTTTAGCAAAAGTTAACATTCTTAATAAATAATTACTTTAGAAACCCCAAAATAAAAGGTGCTTTCTCCTTTATTTGTTTTTCACATTGTAATAATTCACTGTTAATTTGGGTGTTTTAATATTGAGGTTTTAAAAAAATTAACATTAAGGTATACTCCTTCCTAGAATAGCAGCAAGCAAGCCTAATAAAATTAGGTCTTTTCCTCACCCAAAGAGCATTTTTTGTTTTTAATCTCCTGAGTTATGAATAAATTTGTAGAATTCCCATCAGATTTCAAATAAGATCTGATTAACAGTCTAGCCTTGTGCACCAGATATGTCAGTAGGATGCGCCCCTTAAAAGGAAAATGTGGGGTAAATTTAAGAAAAAAGAATAACAATAATAAAAATAAAAACTTTAAGAAAAAATAAGTTGGTCATGAATTGCGACATGAAATATTATTAGTAGATATTATGTTTTGATGTGACTGTATTACAAGTGTTTTATGTTTTTATTCATTTAAAGTAAAAATCAGGCCCCCTTACCATATAGCCATTTCTTCCAGTGTTAGCAGTTATTGGAATGGGTATGTGACTTGAATCAGTATGGATAATATTACAGGGAAGGTTAAACTATTTTAAAATTGAGTCACATTTAAATTAAAATATTCATGTCAGAGGAGATTATTATTAAAAATATGTCAGAGATCCTGAGTCAATTCATTCTCTTCTTTATTATTTTTTCATTTAACGATACAACTTTTTTCTGTAATGTATAATTATATAGGAAAAAGAAATACTAGATAATATTTAGACTGATAACTTTTGTCAGTTTCACACAATGTTTTGTCCCTGTATTTGGTGCTGTGACATACCCTGCTTGCCAGAATTATTAGCATTTACTTGTGTTTTGCTAATGAAATGGGTTTTTACAAGTAAAAATACCTTTTTTTTCTTTTTTATAGGTGGAGAAACTCTTGATGAATGTGGCTTAAAATTTCTTTTGGCTGTTCGACTTCATACTTTTCTTACAACTTCTCTTCCAGCTTATCGAGCTCAACTCCTTCACCAAGGTGATTTTGGCAATAATCTAGTAAAAGGAAGTAAGACGAGTAGAAGAGAGGCTTAAGAACATTTAAGTTTGTTTTTGCCCAGATATGATAATGCCAACAAGTTTGACACATTCTGAATTGCCTTAATTTATGTTAAAAATGTTTGCTTTCATCTCATCCTCTTTGCATAAAAATACTGGAGAGGGCTTCCCTGGTGGCGCAGTAGTAGAGAGTCCGCCTGCTGATGCAGGGGAAACGGGTTCCTGCCCCGGTCCGGGAAGATCCCACATGCTGTGGAGCGGCTGAGCCTGCGCATCTGGAGCCTGTGCTCCGCAGCGGGAGAGGCCACAGCAGTGAGAGGACTGCGTACCACAAAAAAAAAAAAAAAAAAAAAAAGCTGAACGATAAACCCCACATGTGTGGACCAGTAGGTTGAGAGACTTGCTAATGTAAATGATGCTTTATAAATATAAACGTATCTTATTAATATAGTGATTATGGGGTAATAAAAGTTATTATGTGCTAGGTACTATCCCAGATGCTTTAACTATATTATTTCTTTTAATCCTCACAACAATGTAATGAGGTAGGTGCCATGATTATTCACATTTTGTAAATAAGAAAATTGAGGAATCAAGAGGTTAAGTAGCTTGCCCAAAGTTATATAGTTAGTTAGGGTGGAGCTAGAATTTAATTTATGCATTCTGATTCCAGAGTTTTTGCAGTCTTAAGTTCTGTTCACCAGCTGTACTGTCTCCTTGGTGCTTTTTTGATTCCATGGAATTAAATCCACACAACAAATGTTGACCAAAGGATGTCAGACATACTAGAGAATAGAAAGACTCAGCACAGTGGCATTTGCCCATAAGCGTTTTTCCTTATCTTTTTAAAAAACTATATTTTAATTATAGAAAATATATGCTCATTGTAGAAAATATTGATGTGATGATTGAGTTACTTGGAGAAGCAAGAAAAAAGACCCATATTCCCTCCAACCCCAAACAGTTATAACTCTGTGAGTCTTATATAAACTTTTAGGCATTTTATTGCAACTATGGAACACACATTTCTGATCATCATTATATAATCATATTTATTTTCTTATAAACATTATTTTTGATATTTCTTCAGGCCTGTCTAGTAGTCATTTTGCCTGGGCCTTTCATTCAGTAGCAGAAGAAGAACTGCTGAACATGTTGCCAGCAATGCAGAAAGATGATCCCACATGGTCTGAACTTAGAGCTATGGGTGTGGGGTGGTGGGTCCGGAATACCCGCATCTTACGCAAATGCATAGAAAAGGTGAGTGTTTTATTTTGGTGTAAAAATGAATTAATATATATTGCATGTTTATTTACATGATATTCCATATTTCCTCTCCTGTTACTCTTTTTTTTTTAGCAGTAAAATGCTTTTAAATAGTCTTTATATTTCAAAATAGCATAATTTTTAACAATTTATATTCTAATTCTTAAATTGCTAGTTGATATATTAGCATTTTTTATTGATATATACAAAATAATATATATACACATTTAGGAAAATAAAACAGTACAGAAGAGCTTGCAATGAAAAGTGTAGTCCTGTTTCCATCTCTGTAATCTTGGAGGCCACCACCATGATTACTTTTGTAATTATAAAATAAATTAATAAATTTACGTATACATGCGTGTGTTCATACACATATTTTTTAGTTTATTGAACATTTAAGTAGAGAATGTATGACAGTCTCATATATGAAGGAAAGTATTTATTTAATTAAAAACTGTTACCGTGAAATTTTGACCAATATTTTCTAATTATAGGTAGCCAAAGCAGCCTTTTATAAAAAGAATGATCCTTTAGATGCTGCCATTTTTTACCTTGCAATGAAAAAGAAAGCTGTGATTTGGGGATTATATAGGTAGGTGAAAAAACTGCTTCAAAATGAAAAACTTTCCATAGAGTATGAAGTAAAGATTTGTTGTTCTTGTTAGTGTGATTCATGTGGATTCTTAGTTATTTTTGTATTTAAGAGATTTCATGTGAAAGAAGCCCAGGTTACAGAGCAGAAGAATCTTGATGAGGTCACATTAGCGTTTTTTAGGTTTATCAGTCCAGAAAAACATTTTTTTTTTGCTTATTTTAATAACTTCTCATGATGCTCCTGTAGAACAAAAACTAAACCAGAAACTTTATCTGGAGTGGGGAAGAAGATGAATTGGTGGAGCTTTGAAGATACATCTACCCTCTGCCCTATCAAGGAGCTCTTGGACCAGGCTATTCTTCCAAACCACCCTCTTCCTAAGGGCCCTGACCCCATTCTTGAGCTAGAGTCATTTAGAATTTTTCTCTTTCACTTGTTCTCAGCTAGACTTGGTGAGCGTGATCGCCATAAATAGTTCATTATTCGTTTGGGGTTCAGTTCTAGATATATCCATATGATCAGCAACCTTTGGGGGAAAATCATGGTATCAATCAGTTGTAAGAGACTAGATCTTTTAGGATTGTTTTGCTTCGGGACAAATTCCTTGGATTTTTATCATCCAAGTCATCTTCAGGTGGGCAGTGGGGCTAAAGGCAGTTGATTAAATGGTAAAATAGCATAGAAGTTAATGTAAATTATATATTTGTATAGATTTAAAAATAATTTTTCACAGTGCTGTTAATGTAGTTTCTTCGTAGTTTGAAAGAATGTTTTCAATAATCTCTGAAATTTATATGGAAAAGTAAATGTTTACCATAAATGCTATTTTTGCTCAGAAAAGCAGCAGATGTATAGTAATTTATGAACTGGTAAATGTTTCTTTTGAGTCTTAACTTTTAAGTGGCTAACTTCATAACAATTGGTTTTGATGTAGAAGCATTATGTTCCGAAATTTTCAAACTTTTTTCTTTATAGATCCCAAAAAGATTCCAAGATGACACAGTTTTTTGGGCACAATTTTGAGGATGAGAGATGGCGTAAAGCAGCTTTAAAGAATGCTTTTTCTTTGTTAGGAAAACAAAGATTTGAACATTCAGCAGCATTTTTTCTTTTAGCTGGTTGCCTCAGAGATGCAATTGAGGTAATGAATGAATTTTTTTAAAAATAGCATTGTCATTCTTTTAAGCTCTTCATGGTTTCAATTTTGTTTTTTAATTTCAACTCAAGTATAGTGGAACTAACACAAGGCTTAATGCCTAAAGGCTTAATGCCTAACTGGTAATATTTAATGGTGACTTTAAAATTTTGTCATTTAGCTTGAATGGTATTTATACAGAATTAAAATTAACCAGGTTCTGTTGGTTGGTAGAGATAGGTAGTTGATCTGACTTTTAAGAATATTTATGAACAGGTTAAAAAAATAAAATATTTGTCCTGTCACTTTAAACACATTCGGACGTATATTTGGCTCTGTGTTAGTTGACAAACCTTAGGAAATTTTTAGCTAATTATTTCTAAGTAAACCTTACAAAAGGTTATAAATATTTAAAATATAACATTTCTGTTTCAAATTGCCCTTTTGCTCAGAGTTTCATACAAGTGATTCAAAACATCTTTTTGATTTGGAAACATTATAGTCTGCTGAGGTGGATGGGGAAGGGTAAAAGCTCAAGAATAAAACAAAGCGTGTCATTTTAGCAATTATTCAGTGGTTTTTCATTAGGCTAATTCTTTTTGCAAATATGTATTTGGTACTACCAGATAAATTAACATAAATGTTGTCAAGTAGATTTGCTGAAGCAAGCAGCATATGTTTTGTTTATTGTCCTTGTTCACTATTTTCAGATATTAATAAAGCTTTGTGTTCATCTAGTTATTAGTGAGTTAATTGAGTTTACCTTAAAATGAAAGATACCCTTATTTATAAACAATATTTCTTGTTTTGAAGGTATGTCTTGAGAAACTGAATGACATTCAGTTGGCTCTTGTAATAGCAAGACTCTATGAGTCTGAATTTGATACATCTGCAACATATAAATCTATTTTACGTAAAAAAGTTTTGGGAATTGAACTCAATGAACTCAATTTGTTGAATATAAATATGCATTATGATCCTTTTCTTCGGAGTATGGCATATTGGATTTTAGAAGATTATAGTAGTGCTCTGGAAACATTAATAAAGCAACCTATCAGAGAGGATGATGGTAAGCTATACTTCTCAGATGTTAATGCTTAAGAGTTTTATTAGTGTTTGTCAGGTTCAGAGCACACTGTTGGGTGCTAAGGATAATGCAGAGCAAATTGAAGACGTACATGGTCTAAGACTTTATGGTTTAGTTGGGGAGACAGAGTTATGTATACAGTTTTTTATTTTTTATTTCCCCCCCCAACCAGGAAGCTAAATCCTTTGAAAACCAAGGACTTTGGATTTTCTTATTGAACATAGATGTTTTCAACGTTTGAATATAAATGTTTTGAAGAAAATAGTGATAAACAGGGAAATAGAAGTGGTTGGATTTCAACTATAATTTTAAGGTTGACTAGATAGGACTGAATTGGATATGGAATATGAAGGGAATGCGAGTCAAGTTTAACTCCTGGGTTTTTAGTTTGAGCAATAGATAAGTGATAGGGGGAAGGCTAGGAGCAGAGTTTGGAGAGTGTTGCTTTAGATAGAAAAGACTTCTCAGATAAGGTAACCTTTGAGATGAGACCTAATTGAAATGAGTGAGTAATCAGTCAGTGCAGGTATCTGGTTTTTAGGCCAAGGGCACAGTAAATAAAAAGGCCTTGAGGCAAGAATATGTACATGTAAATGGAAACGTAATGTAGGCCTTTGGATATAGCATTCTAGATTTACAGGGTGAAATTGCTACTAGAAATAGAGATGTGCACGTTATCACATATAGATGGTATTTAAAGCCATGGGACTATAGGATTTAACTCAAGGAGTGTAGATAGAAAGGAGGTCAAGTACTGAACTCTAGGACACTCAGCATTTAAAAGTAGAGAAGATGAGGAAGATCTAGCAAAGCAGACTGTCTGAGATGAAGTGTCCAGGAAAGTAGGAGAAAAAGAACTAAGAGTGTGTAACTGGATGTTTTAAAATGTCTTAGATTGTTTCCTGAAGAGATGTGAAATCAGCATAATCTTTGTTTTCCTACTATGTTAGAACGCTTTCATTACAACTGTGTTCCTGTCTATTCAGTGCTATGTATTAGTTTGGTCTCTTAAATTTTTCTTAGAAGACCAGGTAGATAAAGGTGCCATGGTAGAGAAAAAGGGCTACAGTACAACCCTTGAAGAATTTTTCTTGGCTCATAAAATGAATTTACTTTCAGATCAAGTCATGATGTCAGCCTGCAATCCTGCCGTTTTTAATTTCTACAATTATCTAAGAACACATCCTCTTTTGCTGAGACGTCATTTTGGATCATCTGATGCGTTTTCCACACACATGAGTTTAACAGGAAAAAGTGGACTGGCAGGAACAATTAATTTAAGTGAAAGAAGATTATTTTTTACTACTGCCAGTGCTCATTTAAAAGCTGGCTGCCCTATGTTGGCTTTGGAAGTATTATCAAAGATGCCAAAAGTCATCAAAAAAACGAAACCTTTTTGTAGAACATCTAGTTTTCTGGATACTAGTAAAGTCTGTTCTCCTTCTTCTCCATTCAAATTGGATGCAAGGGAAGATAAGTCTTCTGCTATTGATTGGTCACAGTCACTGATGAATGGTTTTGGATCTTCTTCAGAGGGTTCCTCAGAGAAGCAGTCAAATTCCACTCTTTCTTTTGACTGGAGCCAACCAAGTATTGTATTTCAGGATGACTCTTTAGAATTAAAATGGGACAGTGATAACGATGAAGAAAATGAGGATCTCCCTGTTTCAATGAAAGAACTAAAACCTTTACAGAGAAAAGTAGGGGAAAAAATAGATGAAACAAGTTCTAAGTACACAGACTCTCTCAGCACACTAGATGAACATGACATTTTAAATCCATCAGAAGATATCATTGCAGTTCAGTTAAAATTTAGAGCATGTTTAAAGATTCTCACGGTAGAACTTCGTACTTTATCTACTGGATATGAAATAGATGGTGGAAAATTGCGATACCAGCTGTACCACTGGCTTGAAAAAGAGGTGATAGCCCTTCAGAGAACTTGTGACTATTGTTCAGATCCTGAAGAATTACAGTCTGCATTTAGTGAAAATGGAGATGCATTTGGATTAAATGAAGATGCTGAAGATTTGCTTCATCAAACAAAAGTGAAACAACTGAGAGAAAATTTTCAGGAAAAAAGACAGTGGCTTTTGAAATATCAGTCACTCTTGAGAATGTTTCTTAGTTACTGCATACTGCATGGATCCCATGGTGGGGGTCTTGCATCTGTGAGAATGGAATTGATTTTGCTTTTACAAGAATCTCAACAGGTATGTAACTTACATGATAACCAGTCAAAATACTACTTGTATGAAAAACAGTTTTTGAGATTGCTTTTTTAGTTTTAAAATGTTAAAATTGTTGATTTTCTTAATTATGGTTGCTTTAAGGAATTCTGCTTTTTGTGTGGTGCTTCATATTATGGATTTCTAGAGTTGTGAATGCATTGTGGTTTAAGGACAGTTTGATATCAGACCCTGTGATCTGCTTAATTCATATTAAACATTCTTATACGAATGCCTTGTGAGATGATGATACGAGCGTATTGTCCCATCAGTTTTCATTATAATTGGTGGAAGGTTGATCGTCCCTTCTAACTCTGTAAAAGTTTGTTATGCTTTTAATTTTTAATTGTTCTGAAGTTTTTCAAAGAGACCCTGAATTACTTAATGGATTATAACTATAAATAGTTGATTAACCTTTTTTCCCTTTGTTTTTTAAGGAAACAGCAGAACCAATATTTCCTAGCCCTCTTTCAGAACAAACCTCAGTACCTCTCCTCTTTGCTTGTACAGCCAGTGCCAAAACAGTAGTTGCCAATCCGTTATTGCACCTTAGTAATCTAACACATGATATTCTGCATGCCATAATAAACTTTGATTCACCACCCCATCCTGATATCCAAAGCAATAAAGTAAGTATGCTTGGTTTCAGACATTTAATTTACCTATATACTATGATAAAACTAAAAGATAAGTGTTAAGGCTTTTTATAAACAATTTTAAATATCATCCTATGCATAGTGATTGTTTCATTGCCAAGTTTATATTGGTTTTGATCAAAGAAAACTTTTGGTTGTAGGCCAAGTTCATCTTACTTGTATTACTTATACCCAATAGGGTACTTCAGTTTTAAAGTTTTACTTCGTCTTATTTAACTGCATCATTTTGGTAAGCATAATAGTGTGTATGCACATTTATGAGTAAATCTTCAGCAGTACACTTAGCCAAAAAGCTGGGGTTTTTTTAGAGACAGAAACTTAATATTATGTAAAAGTACTAGTATCTCTTTTTTTTTTTCCTCATAGTCTGCATTTGATTCTCTCCCCCACCTCACAGGCTGTGATATCATGCCATCCATTTTCTTTTTGTCTAGTGGTAGCCTCTCCTACAGTTTTACCTTCCTGGATAACCTTAACCCTTATAAATTAATTTTGTCACTTTGTTTCCTATACTGCTCAGTAGAATAAATGCCCACATTGCATATTATACAATTAGGAATTTAATTTTGTTTAGATTGTGCTGATTTTAACCAAACTTTATTCCATATTCAACTTTAATAATAAGCAAATAATAAGCATAACCCTGGTGTATCAGCTTTTGCTGCTTAAGAGCCACCCTGAAACATTAATAGCTTAAAATAGCCATGATTTATTTAGCTCATGATTCTGTGGGCCAACTGGACTGATAGCTGGATACCTTCATTTGTCTTTGGTCAGCAGGCAGGTTGACTGGATTCTGGATGACCTAGGATGGCCTTATTTACATTTCTGGTGGTTGGCAGACTGTTTGCAAGGCTGACAGGAAACTTTGGGATGACCAAAGATTTTGGGATGTGTCACATCCTCCAGTAGGCAAGCCTAGAGTAATTAGCCTGGGTTCTCTAAAGAAATAGAGCCAGTAGGGTGTGTGCGTGTGTTTTTATAGAAGGAGGCTTGTTGTAAGCAGTTGGCTCACTTAATTATGGAGGCCGAGAAGTCTCAGGATCTTCAGTTGGCAAGTTGGAGACCCAGGAAAACAGATTGTGTAGGTCCAGTCTAAGTACAAAGGCCTGAGAACCAGGATAGGTAATAGTGTAAGTTCCAGTCCAAATTCCAGCAGGCCTGAGACCCAAGAAGAGCCAGTGTTTCAGTTCTAGTCCCAAGGTAGGAAAAGACCAGTGTCCCAGCTCAGTGCAGCCAGGCAGAAGTTCCCTCATACTCAGCTTTTTTGTTCTATTCAGGTCTTCGATTGATTGGATAAGGCCCGCTCACAATTGGGAGGGCAATCATCTTTACTCAGTCTACCAATTCAAATATTAACCTCATCCAAATTTACCCTAACAGACACATCCATAATAACGTTTGACCAAACGTCTGGGCACCCCTTGGCCCAGTTAAATGGACACATAAAATTAACCATTTCACCTGGATTATTTCATATAGTGGTTCCAGGGGTTTAAAGAGCAAAAGTAGAATTTGCAAGGCCTTTAGAGAACTCGGTTCAGAAATAACACATCACTTCTGCCGTGTCCTCTTGCACAAAGCAAGTCTCAGCCCAAATTCAGTAAGTGGCGAAATAGACTCCACCTTTTGATTGGAGAAGCTAGAAAATATTATCGTTTTTGTAGTCTATTGTATGTGGTCTTCGCTGTCTTCATTCATATAATGTTGTCCTTGATTTTAATTCATATCACATGTCTATTGATCATTGAAGGAAAAATAGCAATTAGATTTTAATATGCACAAAGAGTATCATACAATTAGATCAAGAACCTGGTCTTTTAATAGTCTAGCCTCCTTTCTTACCTAGATTAAGCTTCTCCCTTATCCTCAGATCTACTTCTGTTACTTCTCTTGTCATGCCATGTTTGGAGCCCTGTCTTCCTCAGTACACGTATTTGCCTTTCAGTTGCTGTCTTTCATACCTTCTTTCTCTAAAATTTCCCTCTCTTCAAATTGTTTTCTGTAGTAACTCGACTGTGTGATAGCATATTCTTCAGTGATCTTTTCATAAGTGAACTGTCATTTACCAGGCTGGACTTCATATTTTGGTTGAAGAAGGAGCAGTTTAAGTCTTGGAGGGCTTGCTTTTAATGCATGGCTCATGGCACTACTGAATAAGCTAACATCTGTTCTCATTTGCCCTTAAAACAAATTAGGTAGTAGGTGTCTGTTTTATAATTTCTGCCAAAGTCCTCAGGTTTTGTGTGTGTGTTTGTGTGTGTGTTTTTAATTTGTTTGTCACAAGACCTTTCAGACAGAAATGAGTATTAGGGAGAAAAAGGAAATAGTTTCTAAGGGCAAAATCATTTTTTCATCTTTTTTAAAATGCTGATTATATTAGGTCTTGAAAAAAAGCTACATTTTTCAAAGTTATAATTCTGTTGTTTTTTTTTTTTTTTCCAGGTATATGTAATGCATACTTTAGCAGCTTCACTTTCTGCTTGTATTTATCAGTGCCTTTGTGGTAGTCATAACTACAGGTAAATATCTTGTGAAATTTAAGAATGTTTGCAGTAACTGATGAGGTTTGAGAATTTGTATGCTCTTGCTCGAGAAATACTGTGTACTGCAGTCCACCTTAAATAATGCAAAAAGCATATGGCTGAAGTGTTGAGTCCTTTTTTTTCATCTTTGAAATTTTAGCATATGTCTTTATGGCAAATGCATCTCAAGTAAACTCTTCACAATATAACTTATTTAGCATCCTTTTATTGATCACTGTCTAATGCTAGACATTGTGATATACGCTGGAATAAGGTCTCCTTCCTTAAGGTCAATCTAGTTAGAGACAAACATGTGAAATGATAAATGATATGTAACATGACATCATACTTAAATGATATGTCCTATAAGATGATAGGTAGTAAAATCTCAGGGAGCACAGAGGAGGGAGTGACTGACTTGGAACTGAGAAAAATTTTACAGAGTAGTTGATTATGATTTTTCTCTTTATGTCCTCAGGTTTCACTTAGGACTTAAAGATAATAAAGCCTAAATAATTTAAAGCCTAGATAATTTATCTAGGCTTTCAAAACATGTTGTTTGACAGTGTGGGGGTCTGTATCTTTCTTTAGTTCTTTGAAATTCCCTTACTCTATTTCTTCAAATATTTTATCTTCTCTCTTCTCTTTCCTTATATGAGACAGATATTGGAACTTGTGGGTCCCTCTTATTTTTCTTTTAGCTTTCCTCTCAAATGATCCCTTTCATTATTTCTTTATTTTTTGCTTCATTTCAGGAGAAATCCTAGCTTCATTTTCCAGACACTAATTCATTCTTCAGCAATGTCCTATCTTTTATTTAGCCTATTTGAGTTTGTTTTAGAAATTCTATTTTCAATTTTAGTATCTCTTTATTTATTTTAATAGCCACTTAAAAAAAATAACTTACTGTTCTTTTTTTAGTTTTATTTTTTTTTAACATCTCTGAGTATAAACCACTTTCCTTAATGTTCTGGTAAGTCTTTGCTTCCTCAGGTGTAGGTATGTCGCTGAGTTTGTTTTCTCTTACATGATGTCAGCATTCCTTTGTGTTGATTTTTGATTATCTGTTTATCTTATGTGTTTGAATTCTCCCAGGGGTCACCTCAGCTTACTACTCTGGTTATGTATTCCCATAGTAGCTTCAACTTGATTTCTTTGACCTTGGTCCTCCAAAAGTTCACTTTCTTACTACTGAGTATGGCTTTGTTTTCATCAACATATTTTTATCTTTCTTATCATTTCCATAGGCTTACTTTAGCAGGGGAGATTTTTGGTTTTTGTTACTCTTCCATCTTGAAAATGGAAAGTAAAGCAAGAGAAGCTATTTCCATATATATCAAACTGTTAGAACTAAGACAACTTGCCAGTTAGAACAGATCTAAACAAATAAGTGTGCTATTTTTAAATATTATATTCATTTATTTAACATATGATATAGGAACTACTGACAGGGTTTAACAAATTTTTCGTACCATTTTTCTATTGTATTTATTTCATAGTTTGTGTCAAGCTGTAATTTATTTTGTCCATTGATCAGTTTATTTAGTTTTAGCTTAAAGTGCCATTTAATTAGAGAAGCTTACGCTGAATTCCCAAACTGTGTGAAATCACTCCTCCCTTTTGCTTTCATATCACTGTATGCATAGGTTTTGTCTTTAAAAACAGTATGATAAAATTATTTGTGTCTGATTCCCCCACCAGGCTATAAATCGCATGAGGACGGAAACCATGTGTTTCATTAAATACCTGTTATCTGGTGCATATACCTGATATAACCTACCCTAGTGTAGGGTAGAATAGCCATTAAATATCAAATTGAACGTAAACTGACTTTTTCGACTCAGTAACCTTGTTTTAAATTTTGATATATAAGCTTGCTACTTGTGGTCAATAATGATTTAGTTTTTTCATTTGTACATATTTTATGTCTTACAGTAAATATATTTAAAAGCTATCATATCTGTTTTAATTTAGAAAATTTAAAGGACACTTTGTTTTATTATAATACTAGACTATAAAGCACAGTACTTAGGTGTAAAGCAGTATAACTAATACAAAAAATTTTGTATTTAAGGTACCCTAGATGATAGATCTAAAACATGGAAGTATTACGTGTGAAATTCATTTTAGATCATTGTATGTTATTATTGTTTTATTATATCGTTGTTATTGTAGGTCATTATAGATTGTTATTATTTAAATTTTTTTTTCTTAGTTCATTTCAAACAAATCAGTTTACTGGAATGGTGTATCAGACAGTACTGCTTCCCCATCGACATTCTTTGAAAACAGGAAGCTTAGATGAAGCCATAACTCCCAATACATCACCAGCTCAGTGGCCAGGTATAAATAATTTATATATGTGTGAGTGTTTTTCTTAGCCTTATTGAATTTAATCAGATGAGGAAAAAGTAGGTTTGGCTTGGGTTTGCTGTATGATAATCATTGTTGTTAACTGTTGTTAGAATTGATACCAGTTTATTATTCACCACTTATTACAAATTATTCAGTTATGTAATGTTAGTTTTTCCTTTATCATCATACTAAAATAACTCAAATATTTTGTTATATCACTTTTTATAATTTTGCTTTTGTCATAATAGAAAAACATTTGTTATGGCAATGAAATTTTATCTATCAGATTTGAATCAGATTACAGATTTCCAGCGTTTGTCTAAATTGAACAAGTAGCTCAACATTTATGCATTAACTGCAATAACCTCTACTAGTCTATGAATCTATGGCAGAAAATATTTTAATCCTGATGCTGTAACTTTTTTCAAAAATTAGGAAATGTTGATTATTTATTAATTTATTGTCAATGATAGCTAATGGTAGCTATGTTTGTTGTTTCTCCTAGGAATAACTTCTCTAATTCGACTTTTGAATTCTTCTGGGGAGGAAGCCCAGTCAGGGCTTACAGTCTTGCTCTGTGAGATTCTCACAGCAGTGTATCTTAGTCTCTTCATCCATGGCTTGGCAACACATTCTAGTAACGAACTGTTTCGGATTGTGGCCCACCCTCTAAATGAAAAAATGTGGTCTGCTGTATTTGGTGGAGGTGCACATGTTCCCAGCAAAGAACAGACACGCTCAAAAGCTTTACCTGGTTAGTTTTTAAACTGTTTTATTTTATTTTTTAAGGCTACAGCTTTATTTTTTCATCTGAATGATAACTTTGTTAAATGTAATTACATTTTAATTCATTCACAGAAAGTTCTGTTACAGACCATTTTCTTAAAGCATGAACAAATAGTTTTGTGGTAAATATGCAGTATAAAGTTTCTGGTGTAATTATCAAACTTTAAGATACTCATGCACCAGTGATTAGAACTATCTAATGTAATTTAAAATCTTTTACTATTGAAATTTTCATTTGTTTTGAAATATACTGTAACATTGGTTTTTGTTCTATCCCAAATCAGATCTCTCTTCTTTCTTTGGCAGGAAGGTACTTTGCTATGCCTAGCCCCCACCAGGTAGTGGTATTCTCCATGGAATGTGTGGGCTTTTCCAAAGCTCTTTCAACCATCAGTTCTCATAGCCCTCCCAGTCTTGCAGGCAAGATATTAGCTTTAGAAATAGGCTTTTACAGTTCAGCTTGCTTTGTGTTGTTTTGGAGGGGTTGGGGTACAGTGGGCCAGTTTTATTTTGTTTGGCACTTAGCAAACTGAAAATTTTCCATTAATCAAGTCATATTTTTGATTTAAAACAATGATTAGCATTTTAGAAAACCATCCCTGCTTTTTTATTATGCTTTAAGTTCTTCATTTTGATGTTTTCTATTCCTTAGACTTTAACATATTTTTAAATGTGTAGAAATAAAGAAACGTCAGTGCTAATCATGATAAATCAGACTATGGCTTGAAATGACTGGAAAAACATTTCAAATAAGGCTGCTTTATGTTCTGCATATTATGATTCCAGCCATTAGGGTTTTGGATTTCTAAGTGTTCATAATATCATGCAAAGTAAGTATTTTAAACAATTGTATTACCTTTTCTTAACTTCCTAATGTTGTAACTGTAGGTACTGTATTTATTTAAAGACTGAAACAAGCTTTTGACCTGAAAAGAATCTTCATGATGCTTTCTGCCTTTAAGTTTTCTTTTTTTTATTAGCCCATATGTGATAATCTTGGCTTTAAAATTTTTAACAATATTTTAAATTTTGTAACATCTCCTTTCTAATTTTTAAAGAGTAATTTCCTGTGCTTTATTTTTTATATGGATAAAAATAGAAAAGACTAACTTATGAAACTCATGTTGGAATATATACTTAACTTCAGGTATTTGAATTCATTTTAGAAAAAATTTCAAAGTCTGAGAGGGAGTACGATTTATAGGTCTACTGAGATTAAAGACTGTGATCTTGTTATTACAACATGTTATAAAGGGATAAATTCTTGAAATAGAATGTCCACATACTTGTAAAATATTAAAAATACATTTTTACTAACCAGTCAGCAAGCCTCAACTTCAACAATTCCTGGAGCATTTCTGAGCACAGATACATAAACAACCTTACTCAAAGTCCAGGTTGTTCTTTGTTTAACCACTCAGATATAGCTGTTTGTAGTTACAAATATCATATAATCAACTCTATCTCACCACTTACTGAATCCGAAATAATCAAAGTGAAAAAAATTATCTGCATCTGTATGTTTAACCTCTTGCGTTGGGAGATGGTAGCCAAATAATACAGGATACTTAAAAAATGAGGTTAACTTAGTGATGGGGCTGGATATAGCCACATATAGATTATGTGATGCTCATCTGTCTATAAGAACCCAGAAACAATTCTGAATGCAATCAATCATGGATGTAACTGAAGGAGCATGTACAGAAGACATAAATGATATGATTTATCAGTTTGCTAACCAGAAAAAAGAGTACACTCATTTAATGATGAAACCAAAGGTCTGCTGTTTCTAAAGCTGATTTAGTTTGTGAAGGAACAAGTAGAAAAAGAAAAAAATAGAAAAACAGAATAAAGGGAAGAAGTGAAGATACTAGGTAGTAAAGGCAGTAATAGTAATTAGAAGTAGCAGTCCTATGAGGCAGATAAACTGACAGTTGGAGAGACAAAATCTGAGAACAGAAAAGCAACCAAGACAAAGGGACAAGCAGGGGTGGCTTTCAGTATAAGGCAGAGTTCTGAAATCTCAGTTTTTGAAGGCATTATTATGTTGTTCTGAAAGCACACCAACTAAAGCAGCACAGCAGCTTGATAAATTTTAGGTTGTAAGTAAGCAGCCCTGTATGTTCGAATTACTGTTGAATGTATTCATGATGTCTTAAGAGTGTAATTAAATTAGATAATATTCAGTATACATTGTTGACCAAGGGAATAAAATGATGTGTTTTAGAAAAGTTGATCTGAATTCAGCCAAAATTGTTATATATATTGATATATTTTTAGTTTCTAGTGTTTAAATATGGCCAAATGAAAACTGACAGGTCTAGAATATTTCATTTTCCTGACAACCTATTCGTCTATTCAGTGTCAATGTATTGTATATTGAAGATGAAATACATGCTTAGAACCCTTAAAAATCTGTTTTTAAAAAGTGTTTTCATAAACTTAGTACTATGAGAAGATTTTAAAAGTTACCATTTGTTTTCCTTGTTCTGGTATAAATTCTGATTTTAATTTTCTTTGCAATAATGGTCTTACGAACTAAATTTTTCTTTCTACATGTCTATTATATACTTAATGTACTTTTAGTGACATAAAATTTAAATATGACTTAAGCTTTGTAATATAAGAAAATGGTAGATGATTTTTATTAGACTTTAACTCAGCAGGTCAGAGTTCTTAACAAAAATGTTAAGGTACATAAATCAGTATTTTATTTTTTAGTCAAATTTACTTTGTGATTCCTACATATGTTAATGAGGGATTTATTTTTTCTAATTAATTAAAACTATAGCGTGGGTGAATGTTCATGGAGTTCTGAATTATTCTATTATGGTTAAGTTTTAAAGTAGATGATCATATAAGCAATAGCAGTTTTTGAAAAACTACTTTTTTTCCTGCTAACAGTGAGAAATCCATACTTTTGCTTTTTATTGCATATTGTAAAGCAAAACAAAATATTTTAAGAATTTTTGTTGTGTTTCATAATAATGTTTGCAGGTATAAGAATTGTCGTTATTCCTGTGCATACCTTAGTTTTTTTTTACCTACATTCTAACTTCTTAATGCCCCTTATAATTCATAAGCTCTATCTATATCCAAGTTCCTTTTCATTTCTCCCTAATGCTGATTTTTTTCTTTTATTACTAGTAAAGTAGCCATTTACTACCTTAATAATGGAACAGTAGAATCAGTTTGTATCCAAGGAGTGACACAGTTCTTGATATTTTATTATTAGCTTTTTTCAGAAACAAATGGTTAAGCACCCAGCAGCTACGCAGTTTCTCTTGGTGCCCCTCAGCTTCATGACCACTCGAACCCAACGTGATATAAGCATAAAGTTGTCTTAGGTCTTGCTGCAATTTGAGGGAAAAGAAGAGGGAGCATCTACCCTAATGATAAGCTTCAAATCATTTCTTGTTGCTAGGAGGTGTCACTAAGGTCTTTTAATTTGTAGCATTTCAGGTAATATAACATTCGGTACTGTGAACCTGTTTGCTGTTTTTCCCCTGTTGTCCTTGTGCATCAGAAATGTTTCAATAAGAAGTTTTATACTTCTGAAATTGAGTCTGTAATTTTAAATGTTTCCCCTCAGTGTGGTTAATTTCTTGTTTTCATGTCAATTATCTGGGTTCACACACTGTACTTGCAAATGTTTTTCTCTCTTAAAAAATTTTTTTTATGTTTTGCTTTAAAAACTCTGCTTTTTTATGACATAGCAAGCTTGGTAAAATCTGTGAATTTAGCATTGTAAGTTTTATTTTTCCCTAAACGTCTGTGTTCACATCACATGCCTTCTAATAATCTAAAAACAAAACAAGGAGAATAGTAATATTTGTCAAGTGATAAATTTATTTTAAAGCATAGCATTAATTTTTTTGACAGATTAAAAAAATACCCTTATATTCTAAATTTTTTACTCAATGAGAATTTGGTAAAACCACTGTTTAAGTTTTAGAATGTATATAAATGTATGCAACAGATATATTAGAAACATGATTGTTGATTATCAATTGCTTATAAGATCAGAGAGAAAAATTTACACATTGAATATGATGGTTCTTTTTAAAGTCATTTGAATGATTACATACCACTTTTTAGCAATCCCTTTGTATACTAATTTTATTCATCTTTATTTCATTTTTTCTGAAGTAACTAAATTATTGTTAGACTCAGCTTGGCTGTAGCTTGATATAATGCATGAGCATGCTGTTTATGCAAGCTAAGTAGCTTCAAGCAATAAAACAAAATTGTATTAAAACACAAATACTTGTATTCCTTTGGAAGGTAAGTGACTTCTTGCTGTAACCATTAAAGAAGAATATTGGTGTGCCTTAATATGGGGTTGTTTACCTATCTATTAGACCATGACTATGTCCAGGAGATCCTTGATTTTCTATTGGTGATTTGCATCTAGTGACTTAGTATTGATTAAAGATTTGTATAACTTGTTTTTCTTTGCTAATGCCCTTAATACTCTAAGGTAAAATACTAAGAGAATATTGACTGTTAAATGTTTAGAAGTTAAAACAATAAAGATTGCATTTTCTCCCTCTTCTTTGTTGTTCCATTGAGTAGAAAATTCTACCTCCAAGCCATTTCTAAAAGTCTGAATCAGTTTAGTAGGTAGTTTTGGTGTTTGAATTTTTTAATATTTTCAGTGAAAAATTAGTAGTAGTTTTTTAGTAGATAAAAGGCCAAGTGATTACTGAAGAATCTCATAACTGAGTTGTTGCCTTTAATTACCACTGACATCCCATGGTATTCTTCCCCCCCGCCCCATGATATTCTTAAAAAACAAAATAGAAAGATGTAGATAATTTAGATAAGTCAACATTCAGAGAGTAAGGGACAAGATGAGATAAAAACAAAGATCACTATACAAGATGATTTTTGTCTCACTTCCTCCACTATTTTCTTACCTTACTATCATAATAATCTCAGTTTTGTGTATGTACTTACTTGTAGCTAACCTTAGGTCTTATGTAAAAATAGATGAAATCAGAACAATGAAAATTGTACTTATTTTATAATACTTTATTTTGTTCTTGTTAGTTTCTTCACTAGTGGAAGAAGGAGAGAAACAGAACAAACGTTTTAGGCCATCAAAAATGTCTTACAGAGAATCTGCCTCAGTGACCTCTTCCTCACCACCAGTAAGCCAGGAATCACTGATAGTTAAAGAGAAGTTCATTCCACCTGAGCTCAGTATCTGGGACTATTTCATTGCCAAGGTAATACAAGTGTTATCCAGATGATTATTTGTGTAGTTAAACAGAAATGAAACTGTTTAAAATAAGTAATTGTTGGTGTTTCCAAATATTTTTCCACACTGGTTTAGAAAATTTTCATTTTATCAGGGTACATTATCACAAAATATACCCTAAAATATTTTGGACATATTTCAACCAGGTTTTAAGGCAGTTCTTTTATAAATTATGATCTTTGCATTTTAAACAAAGCAACGTTCTTAGTAAGATGAAAAGATAAATTGGTTATTAGCACCTTAATGCTTGATAGTAATTAAGGAATCAAGACTGCCAGAAGTCAAAGTGCCATCCATACTCTAATTCCTTTTCTATACTCCAGGCAGTCCTGCATTGTCCTGATATACACAGATTTCAGTTTTTAGTTAAATAACATCAGTGCCTCAACAACACTGTTCAATTTTAAAGTTACCACAGTTTATTAAATATGAGTAATCGCATAAAGTACAAACTTTCCTGCTAGCTATTCAGTCCACAAATCACTATGTAAATAACAGATGCACCTCATGATCAGTGACCAATCACAACAGTTCTTTCAAAGTCTGTCAGTGATTGGTCATTTAGTACCTGTTATTCAGTATTCAGTTCATACACAGACAGAAAGGCATGTGGTTGTCTTGCCTCCTTATCTCCCATAATAAACTCAAGTGACATTTTACAAAACTGGCTAATCAGAAGAGGGAATTGGCTAACACAGATAAAAGTGCAACTGAAAAATGAAAAGTGATAGTACTGGAAGTGAAATTCAAATCAAATATAAGTAAAGTTATAGAAGAAATAGCTAACTTTGGGAATACTGACATTGCTGTCATTTGATACACTTTAGATGTACAGCCAGAGGCAATTAGTAAAGGCCAGCTTATCAACATAAATGAGGAAAGTGTGGCAAAAGGATGAAGATGTCCCAGAGACAGTGAAATTGGCAAAAAACTTCACATTAAAAGAACTCTGGGTAATATTTCACAACATTGAAAGCGCAAAGAGTAAAAAGTTGAACGCTGATACAAACTTAGAAAGGAGTATGACGATTTGCTAACGATTAGAAAAGAAGCTTGCTTTGATTCCTGAGTTAGAAGAAGGCCAGCACTGTTCAAAGTACTCTTGATAAATTTCTTACAAAGAAATAAAACACTTTAATTCTCACTGTTTCTAATTACAGTATACTAAATAAGTATTGTTTTTACTATTTTTTTTTCATTTTCCTATACATTTATAGCTGACTGTAAAAGTTTTTAATGTTCTGACAAATTTCTAAATGGTCACAGAACATTTGTAATTTTTGCATGCTTCAGGGTAAAGAAGGGCATTTATATCACCTTGTTTCACATTGCCTTTTGCAGTCATTGATTCATTCAACAGATGTTTATTATGTACTCTGTTTATATTGGAATATCTTTATTTCATCTTCATTTTTAAAGCATAGTTTTACTTTTGCTGGGTATGTGATTCTTGATTAGCAAGGCCTTCTTTAGTTGTCTTGTTCCTGGATCTGGTTAAATTTCGGGCTGGTCTGCCCTTGTTCCAATCTGTATCTCAGCATCAGGCTAGTTGAAATGTTAACCTTCCCTAATTGTTTGCTGCTGAGAACTCTTGTTTTTGACAATGCTGCTGGGCATGGAATTCGTTGTTGTTGTTTTTTTAATTGAAGTATAGTTGATTTACAGTGCTGTGTTAATTTCTACTGTACAGCAAAGTGATTCAAGTATTCATTTATATACATTATTTTTCATATTTTTCATATGGTTTATCACATGATATTGAATATAGATTGAGGACCTTGTTGTTTATCCATTCTCTGTATAATAGTTTGCATCCCCTAATCCCAAAGTCCCAATCCCTACCCCACCTCCCTCTTGGCAACCACAAGTCTGTTCTCTACGTCTGTGAGTCTGTTTCTGTTTCGTAGATAAGTTCATTTATGCCATATTTTAGATTCCACATTTAAGTGATATTATATGGTATTTATCTTTCTGTTTCTGACTTACTTCACTTCTTTTTTTTTTTTGCGGTACGCGGGCCTCTCACTGTTGTGGCCTCTCCCGTTGCGGAGCACAGGCTCCGGACGCGCAGGCTCAGCGGCCATGGCTCACGGGCCCAGCCGCTCCGCGGCATATGGGATCTTCCCAGACCGGGGCACGAACCCATGTCCCCTGCATCGGCAGGCGGACTCTCAACCACTGCGCCACCAGGGAAGCCCCACTTCACTTCTTATAATCTCTAGGTCCATCCATGTTGCGGCAAATGTCATTATTTCATTCTTTTTAATGGCTGAGTAGTATTCCATTATATATATGTGCCACATCTTCTTTATCCATTCATCTGTCAATGGATATTTAGGTTGTTTCCATGTCTTGGCTGTTGTAAATGGTGCTGCAGTGAACATTGGGGTGCATGTATCTTTTCAAATTATAGTTTTCTCTGGATTTATGGGCATGGAGTTCTTATTAAAGTCAGCCCCCTCTGGCCAGGCCACAGAGTTCTTTGTCCTCACAGGCTGCTGTCCCTGATAGAACAAATGGGCCACAGAGGGCAGGGGTTGGGTTAGGAGTACCCCCTGGCCAAAATGCCAGATGCTCACTTTTGACCAGAGATTCAGTAGTTTTTCTTGAATAAATACTTATCTATGTGTTGTATGTATTTGGTCAGTTTCCAGTATCTTTAAATGGTTGTTTTTGACAACTTTTTCCAGTTTCATTACTTCTTTTTGGGAAGAGGACTTACCAAACTCCTCGCTCAGCTTTTCCAGAATTTCAACCCTCCCTGCTATGTTTCTTTATTGGGCTTCTTTGGACCCAAGATTTTATAAGTTTTCTTTTCAAATTTCCCACATCTCTTCTTTCATCCTCACTCTTAACTGATGACATCATCTTATGTCATTAAAAAAAAAATAGAACCAGACAAAAGTCTTTCATCATTCTGTCGTGAAGCCCTCATCTTGTTCTCTCTTGTTATTATCAAGGAAGCATCCTTCCTATCAAAGATTCATTGCTATTCTGAATCCTATCCTTGTTTTTCTTCTCTACCCTTCTCTCTTCACTACTGGCTCTTCCCTTCAGAGCAGAAATGTGCTCTGCTGTCTCCCATTCCAAATCCTGCTTTGATCCCAAAACTTTTTCGAACTATTATCCCATTTCTCTGCTTCCCATCCTCCTTCAACTTTTCAAAACTATAAACACATTATCTTTCTATTACCATAGGTCCCGTTCATATTTACCCATTGTATGACTTGTGACACAACCACCCCACTAAACCTGCTGTTGTTGAGATTCAGGTGGTATCCATGTTATCAAGTATAGGAAACTTCTTTGTCATCATCTTATATGACTTCTTAGCAGTATTCAACCCATGTGACTATTTCCTCCTTTTTGAATTTTCTCTCTTGTTGTATTGATACCAGTCTCTTCTAGTTTATTTCCTAACCTTACTATTTATTCCTTCATAGTCTTCTTTCTTCTTCCTTTTCTGCCTGACCTATGAATCTTGATCTTCTTCAAGATTTAGGTTTCTGATACTTATTTTCTTTAGTACTTCCCATGTCACAACCAAAGTCCTCCCATTTTAGTAAACGGCATCTTCATCCTTATACTTGCTCAAGCCAGAAACCCAGAAATCGTCTTTTCCTTCTCTTTCCCTTGCTCTCCAAATTGATCAGTAAATCTGTGCTTTTCCCCAAATATACCATGAATGTGTTATTTATCTCCATCTCCATCACACACCTGTATCCAGACTGCCAACTCTTGCCTTAGTTACTGATGTCTCCATTTCTTCTCTTGACATTTGACTTTTCTCTCATAAGGCTATGGTTATAGTAACATTCCTTAAGTATAAATCTCAATACCTATCCTCTACTTAAAACTCATCAGTGGCATTCCATTACACTCTTTACTGTGTTGTACAAAAACCCTACCTGATCTGTCATCTGCTGTTCTCTTCAGCTTTTCTCCCAACACAACCCTCTTGCTTTAGTAGGCTTCAGCCAAACTTCTTTTTTCTTTTTCCATACCAAACTCTTTTACCTTATTAAAGCCTTTTTACATACTATATCTACTACCTAAAATGCTTTTCTTCCCTCTTGTTAAATGGCTTATTCCTTCTTGTCCTTTAGGTCTCACTTAAATGACACTTTTCAAAGAGGCCTTTCATGATCAACTTATCTCAACTCTTGTTAATATTCTTGATGCCAATGCTATTTTCTTCTTTATAACACAGCTAAATACAATTTATATTTAGTTTTCTATTATTTGCCTGTTTTTTTCCCCCACTAAAATATAAGAGCTGTGAGGACAGTGACTATATATATGTCTTAAAATTTCTTACATTGAGTATACTTTTCACACATAGTGGATACTTAATAAATTTTTGTTGATTGGATGAATAAATAAGGGAATTGTGTAAAGTGATGTTGAAGGCATAGAATGTCAAAAAAGAAGCAACCAAGTACTGGTTACTTTACTTTCTTATAACAAAGTACCCCAAAATGGGATAAATTGCTAATATTAGACTGTATAATTGAATGTGTTAAATCAGATAGTTGGATGATAAATTCTGTAACTTTTTTATTTTAGCCTTTTCTACCTGCTTCTCAAAGTAGACCAGAATATGATTCAGAGGAGAGTCTGGAAAGTGATGACGAAGATGAAGATGTTTTAGCTTCAGATTTCCATCTCCAAGAGCATTCTAATTCAAATTCATATAGGTATGGAATATTTAATTTTAAGCTTCTTTAAAAAAATTCATTATGTAATTTTGAAAATAATACATGAAATTAATATCTTGGTGAATTATATTATAACCCAGATCTCTTTAGCTGAAATTGTTAAATTCCCTTCCTTAACAATAATTCCACAGTTAATTTTTGATTACCCTTGAATGGACAATCTGTACTTTTTTTCAGCTCTCATAAATCTTGCTGTCATATCATTCCTTGCCCTTTGCTCCCTACAATAAACAAACTGCATTGTTTTAGCCTAAAAGATCTAATGTCTTTTCAGCACACTAGTACTCAAAGATGTCAGTGATTTCTGTCTTAAAAATGGCATATGTGGAACACATATAAAAATCATAAATGTTCAAATACCCTCAAAGCTCCAATGCTACATTATCATCCTTACATGTATAAGTGATAGTATGATATGTTGTTTATATCTGAAAGGTGTATATATTTTAGTATGACATGGTATGTTAATTGTGTGATAGAAAAATATAACTTTTCCAAAAGAAACAAGTAAGTATATTAGGGAAAATGAAGTACTCCTTTATCGAAAAGAACAGTTTTTATGAGATTTTTAAAAAATTAATTTTTATTGGAGTATAATGGATTTACAGTGTTATGTTAGTTTCTGCTGTACAGCAAAGGGAATCAGTTATACATATACATATATCCACTCTTTTAGATTCTTTCCCATATAGGTCATTACAGAGTATTGAGTAGAGTTCCCTGTGCTATACAGTAGGTTCTTATTAGTTATCTGTTTTATATATAGTAGTGTATATATGTCAATCTCAGTCTCCCAATTTATCCCTCCCCCGCTTTATCCTTTTTCACCTTGGTAACCATAAGTTTGTTTTCTACATCTGTGACTTTATTTCTGTTTTGTAAATAAGTCCATTTGTACTATTGTTTTAGATTCCACATATAAGTGATATCATATAATATTTGTCTTTGTCTGACTTACTTCACTCAGTATGACAATCTCTAGGTTCATCCATGTCGGTGCAAATGGCATTATTTCATTCTTTTTTGTGGCTAATATTCCATTGTATATATGTACCACATCTTCTTTATCCATTCCTCTGTCAATGGACATTTAGGATGCTTCCATGTCCTGGCTATTGTAAATAGTGCTGCAATGAACGTTGGGGTGCATGTATCTTTTCAAATGATAGTTTTCTCCATATATATGCCCAGGAGTGGGATTGCTGGATCATGGTATAGTAGCTCTATTTTTAGTTTTTTAAAGAACCTTCATACTGTTCGCCATAGTGACTGTACCAATTTACCAATCTACATTCCCACCAACAGTGTACGAGGGTTCCCTTTTCTCCCACCCTCTCCAGCATTTATTGTTTGTAGATTTTTTGATGATGGCTCTTCTGACCAGTGTGAAGTGATTCCTCCTTGTAGTTTTGATTTGCATTTCTCTAATAATTAGCAGTGTCGAGCATCTTTTCATGTGCTTTTTCACCATCTGTATGTCTTCTTTGGAGAAATGTCAATTTAGATTTTCCACCCAGTTTTTGATTGGGTTGTTTGTTTTTTTCATATGGAGCTGCATGAGCTGTTTGATATTTTAGAGATTAATCCCTTGTTGGCCACTTAGTTTGCAAGTATTTTCTCCCATTCTGAGGGTTGTCTTTTTGTTTTGTTTATGGTTTCCTTTGCTGTGCAAAAGCTTTTAAGTTTAATGAGGTCCCATTTGTTTATTTTTGGTTTTATTTTCACTACTCTTGGCACTGAGTCAAAAAAGATCTTGCTGCAGTTTATATCAGAGAGTGTTCTGCCTTTGTTTTCCTCTAAGAGTTTTATAGTATCCTGTCTTACATTTAGGTCTTTAATCCATTTTGAGTTTATTTTTGTGTATGGTGTTTGAGAATGTTCTAATTTCATTCTTTTACATATAGCTGTCCAGTTTTCTCAGCACCATTTATTGAAGAGACTGTCTTTTCTCCATTGTATATTCTTGCCTCCTTGATCGTAGATTAGGTGACCATAGATGGGTGGGTTTATCTCTGGGCTTTCTATCCTGTTCCATTGGTCTGTATGTCTGTCTTTGTGCCAGTACCATACTGTTTTGATTACAGTAGCTTTGTAATATAGTCTGAACTCAGGGAGTGTGATTCCTCCAGCTCCATCTTTCTGTCTCAGGATTGCTCTGGCTATTTGAGGTCTTTTGTGTTTCCATACAAATTGTAAAATTTCTGTTCTAATTCTGTGAAAAATGCTATTGGTAATTTGATAGGGATTGCACTGATTCTGTAGATTACTTTGGGTAGTATAGTCATTTTGACAATATTGATTCTTCCAATCCAAAAACATGGTATATCTCTCCATCTGTTTGTGTCATCTTTGATTTCTTTCATCAGTATCTTATAGTTTTCTGAGTACAGGTCTTTTGCCTCCTTAGGTAGGTGTATTCCTAGGTATTCTATTCTTTTGATGAGATGGTAAATGAGATTGTTTTCTTAATTTCTCTTTCTGATCTTTCATTGTTAGTGTATAGGAATGCAAGAGCTTTCTGTGTATTAATTTTGTATCCTGCAACTTTACCAAATTCATTGACAAGCTGTAGTAGTTTTCTGTTAGCGTCTTTAGGATTCTCTGTGTGTAGTATCATGTCATGTGCAAATAGTGACAGTTTTACTTCTTTTCCAATTTGGATTCCTTTTATTTCTTTTTCTTCTCTGATTGCTGTAGCTAGGACTTCCAAAGCTGTGTTGAATAAAAGTGACAAGAGTGGACATCCTTGTCTTATTCCTGATGTTAGAGGAAATGCTTTCAGCATTTCACCATTGAGTATGATGTTAGCTGTAGATTTGTCATATATGGCCTTTATTATGTTGAGGTATGTTATCTATGCCCACTTTTCTGGAGAGTTTTTATCATAAGTGGGTGTTGAATTTTGTCAAAAGCTTTTTCTGCGTCTATTGAGACGATCATATGGTTTTTATTTTTTAGTTTGTTAATGTGGTGTATTACATTGATTGATTTGCGTATATTGAAGTATCCTTGCGTATACTGAAGTATCCTTGCATCCCTGGGATAAATCCCACTTGTTCATGGTGTATGATCCTTTTAATGTGTTGTTGGATTTGATTTGCTAGTATTTTGTTGAGGATTTTTGTGTCTATGTTCATCACTGATATTGGCCTGTAATTTTCCTTTTTTGTGATGTCTTTGTCTGGTGTTGGTATCAATATGAGATTTTTATTTGCTGGTTTCCTGTGTTAACCTGATTTTGTTTTTTTGAATATATGGAATATTTACATGGCTCAAAAGTCAATCTGTGTAACTCAACAACAAAATAACTCAATTAAAAAATGGGCAAATAAGTTGAACAGACATTTTTCAAAATAAGCACATGAAAAGATTCTCACTATCACAGATTATTGAGGAAATGCAAATAAAAACCACAATGAGAGATCCCCTCACACCCATTAGATTGGCTATTATCAAAAAAAACAGAAAATTACAATGTTGGCAAGGGTGTGGAGAGATTGAAACCCTTGTCCACTGTTGGTAGGAATGTGAACTGGTGCAAACCACTGTTCCTCAAAAATTAAAAGTAGAATTACCATATGACCCAGCAGTTTCCCTTCTGGATATATACCACAAGAAATTGAAAGCAGGTGTTGAACTGGTAGTAGTACACTCATGCTCATAATAGCACTATTCATAATAGCCAAGGGGTAATTGCAACTCAGGTGTCTGTCAGCAAATTGAATGCAATAAAGAGTGTGGTAGATACATAGAGTAGAATATTATTCAGCCTTTAAAAGGATGGAAATTCTGACACATGCTACAATATGGATGAATCTTGAGGACATTTTGCTAGGTAAAATAAACCAGGCACAAAAAGACAAATGCTTGTATAATTCCACTTATGTAAGATACCTAGAATAGTCAGATTCATAGAGACAGAAAGTAGAATGCTGGTTGCCAGGGCCTAGGAGACAGGGAAAATGGGGAATTATTGTTAAATGGTTATAGAGTTTCAGTTTTTCAAGATGAAAAGAATTCTGGAAATGGATGGTGGTAGTGGCTGCACAATATGAATGTACTTAATGTCACTGAACTGTACACTTAAAGGTAGTTAAGATGTCATATGTATTTTACCACAGTTTAGAGTAGTAAAAAATCAGTAATCTAAGAAATAAATTTTTTGCTTGAAAAAAAATGCCAAGGTATCTTTTTTTAATTAAAAAAAGGAAATCTGTATAAAAATATAAAATCTGAAGTCTCATATCCCTTCCACTTGAGTCCTCCTCTATACCCTCTACAGATACTTATTTTTATTAGTTTCTGGTTTATCCTTCTGTTTTCAAAAATAAGGGTGTGTGTGTGTCTCTGTGTGTGTGTAAAATTTATTTCCGCTGCTTTCTTACACAGAAGGTAGCAGGTAGCATACTATATAATGTTTATAACTTGCTTTTTATTTATTAATACATGCTGGGGTTCACTCCATATTAACATTGAAACATCCTTTTGGCTACCCTAAAACATTCCATGATTCAGAGCTAGTTATTCAACTATTACAATTACTCTGATGGGTAATTTCTACTCTTTTGCTGTTGTAGATAATGCTGACATGAGTAACTACATGCATGTATTGTTTTGTTTTTGTGGAGGTATATCTTCAGGGTAGATTCCTAGTAGTGAATTGTTGGATAAAGAGTGTGTAGTCTTCTCAATCCCTAAGTAAATTTTTAACAGATCTACTGTTGCTTTATTTTTAGTTGGTCATTGATGCGTTTGGCAATGGTGCAGTTGGTGCTCAGCAATTTGAAGACTTTCTATCCCTTTGCAGGTCATGATCTTGCAGGTAATAAATAGCTTAACATAAACTTATATTGCCATTGCTTTTGATTGACTTATTTTGTATTTTTTTTCAAGTAGTGGAGAAAACGTTTAGTAAGTTCCTATGGGTCTATCATATTGTTAGGTGCTTTTAGGAGGACAGGGTCCAAGAAAGCAGGGAATCTGAAGCTGATGTGATTGACTGTATTGAGACTGTGTTTATGGCTCTAGCCAAGGTGTTGAAGATTTAATAGTTGTAGACACGTAGGAAACTAAACAAAAGCAAAAATTTAGTAATTATTAACTCTGAGGGAGAAAAAGGTTGTACAGGAAAGAAAGGGGCATGATAGTATACCAAGTAGTTCAGCTGTGATCTCTATTAACATATATATAAAACAAAGTAGACACTAAATTATCAATCTAACTAAAAATTATTATGGACTGTATTGGAATGATGGAGAGAGGGGAAGTTTATTCTCATATTTCATAGTAGTAAATCAGTAGATCATTTCTAAAATAGAAAAAAATCATAAGCATATTATTTAGATTTTTGAAGGTAAACAGCAGAAATAGCTAAAAGTTGAAAGGGGGATCAGGATTCAGGAGTATGGAAGTGTAGAACTGGAAAGTGCTGACTTTTGTAATAAGTATTATTTCACTTTTTTTACCTTGTATATTATTTTACTTTTCAAAAGAAGTCTAGCTATGTGCTGTACATAAATTGGGCTGATACAAAGGCTTAAAGCAATTAATTTTCCTCCCAAACATATTTTTATAATATTCAGGTACATTTTTTGTGCGAAATTAAAGTCAAAAGCAGAGATTGCTATAGCAGTTATTTATTTATTTATTTTATTTATTTATTTTTGGCTGTGTTGGGTCCTTGCTGCTGTGCCTGCCTTTCTCTAGTTGCGGTAAGCGGGGTCTACTCTTCGTTGCAGTGAGCGGGCCTCTCACTGCGGTGGCTTCTCCTGTTGCAGAGCATAGGCTCCAGGTGCACGGGCCTCAGCAGTTGGGGCTCACAGGCTCTAGAGCGCAGGCTCAGTAGTTGTGGCACACGGGCTTAGTTGCTCCACAGCATGTGGGATCTTCCTGGACCGAGGCTCAAACCCATGTCCCCTGCATTGGTAGGCGGATTCTTAACCACTATGGCAGTTACTTAAATCACAAGTCACAAATGTTATTCCAAGTTCTAGTAGTAAAGGTATGATGTAATTTTGACCTAGATTGCCTTTTTATTCTGTTGTCCTAGGCCACTAATTATGTTGAAATGCTATACAGATTTATGACATTCTTTTCAATCCTCTGGATTTCTGTGCCCACCTCTCTTTCACATCGCCTCTGCCAAAATGTGTGTTTATATCTTATTCTCTACATTGAATATAGCATTTTACTGCAGAAGATAAATGTGGGTCAATTTTATTTTCTCTTTATAGAGCTTCCAGTTAGTTCACCACTTTGTCATGCCGTTCTAAAAACTCTTCAATGTTGGGAACAAGTTCTTCTCCGACGACTTGAAATCCATGGGGGGCCACCTCAAAACTATATTGCAAGTCATACCTCTGAAGAGAGTGTGTCTGCAGGTCCTGCAATTCTCCGCCACAAAGCTTTGCTGGAACCTACAAACACTCCTTTCAAGTAGGGTTTCATATGAATACTGTTCTAATATGAGTTTTATTAAATCAGAATGTCATCAGGTGGTATTTAAAGAAAAAATATTTTAGTACTTCCATATTTAATTTGCTGTTCTAGGCTCATATCTGTGTCTTTGTGTGATGCATATTGTAGTCCGGATGTTAGCAAACATTTCTTGCAAAGGTTCATATAGTAAATATTTTAGCCTTTACTGGCCCTACAATCCTTTTTGCAGCTATTCAACTCTGCCATTTGTAGAGTAAAAGCAACCATAGACAGTAAATGAATGGGCATGGCTATGATCCAATAAACTTTTTTTTTAATATTTATTTTATATTGGAGTGTAGTTGATTAACAGTGATGTGTTAGTTACAGGTGTACAGGAAAGTGATTCAGTTATACCCATGTAAGTATTCATTCTTTTTTGAATTCTTTTCCCATTTAGGCTATTACATTGTATTGAGACAAGTTCCCTGTGCTATACAGTAGGTCCTTGTTGCTTATCTATTCTAAATATAGTAATGTCAATAAACTTTATTTTTGAATATGAAAGGTAGGCTGGATTTGAGCCATGGGCCAGTGTTTTCTGACATCTATGTTGGAGCAGACCTATTTGGAATAGCTAGTTAGCAAACTGTTTTACTGTACATGAGGAGATAAAGCATTTGCACCAAGAGGTAAATCAATTCATTGCTTGCTTCATTAAGAAAGTCTTACTACAAAAAATGTTAACTGAACTAAACAGTGTACTTAGTGGCTTAGTGACGTAGTTGATTTACATTCTTTCATGGGCTCTTACCTCACTGCACATCAGTAACACAGTTCATGGTCCAGTATGTGTTCACAAACAACACTTTGAGTAGTTTTGCTTCTAGATCTTTTGTAGGAAGCATACCTCTTTTGTTAGATCTTATGTTCTTAGGTTAAAGGTCATCAAACTGCAGCCTGTGGGGCCAAATCCACTCTCCTTCTGCATTGTAAATAAAGTTTTGTGGATTACAGCCACACCCTTTCATTTTAGTATTACCTATGGTTGCTTTCCCACTTCAGTGGTGAAGTTAAGTAGTTGGGGGAGAGACCATATAGCCCACAAAGCCTGAAATATTTACTATCTCTTAAGAAAAAGTTTGCTGATTGCTACCCTAGATGATGTGGTCTGATTCTAGTTAATTTATTATTATAAACATTCATATAGCACCAAGGAAATATAGTCAGATTAACCAGAAATCTCTGAAGTGTATGATGAAACATGTTGTCTCTCTGTAGATCTAAACACCATCTGTCACTGTCTGTGAAGAGACTTTGGCAGTACTTGGTGAAGCAGGAAGAAATTCAAGAAACCTTTATCAGAAATATATTCACAAAGAAAAGGTGTCTAAATGAGGTCTGTATAAATTAAAACTTGTTTGCTATTTTATTATTAAAGTCTTTTGTATTTTTAACTATAAAGAATAAGTTGCATTTTACAGACTTTTAAAAACTCATTGTGTATGTCATAAACATGTATTATGTAGTTAATACATAGAAAAAGAGAGGGTCAGTATTTTCCTAACCAATTTAATTTAAAGTAACTAATTCAGATGTATTTGGGACTTTTATTTCCCAAAAAGATACTGTTTGACTTAAGATTTTTTGTCTTGTTTCCTGGTTTTGAGTTGTCATGATTACCATTTTAAGAGGCAAAGTGGAAATTTCAGTTTATCTTATAAGTTTCATTGAAACTAGGTTTGTATACTGCAAACATTTCAAATATGTACATTTTCCTTTTTTTGTATTGATTATACTTCTTAGTAAAATTTTGCAGACTGAAATTAATTTATAATTATACTGTAATTGGTTGATTATACCTTGATGTTATTATCATAAAGATTATTTTTCTCATTTAGTTCAGTGCTACTAGTAAGTCCAGTTTGATGATATGGGGAACCTGTACTGGAATATAAATTAACATATTGCCTCTTTCTTTGAAATAGTTTTGCTATTAAAAAGTTTTGGATAAATTAAACAGTGGACTTAGTGATGCAGTTAATTCCTTATCTTCTCATGGATCAGTAACAAAGAGTTCAAGACTGGCGGCTGGTTTGTGGATCACACTTTGAGAAGCACTGAACTAATCTAAAAGCAAGCTTTGCAGTTGTTGAAGTGGGAGGAGAAAAGGAAGATATTTCAGTTGGAAAAATAAGGAAATAGAACAGCTTCTTAATAGACAAGTTAGCAAAAAGCAAGATGGCATCTAACCTTATTGAAAAAGGAAAATTAAATATATCTCATTGTCTCTCAGTTTAAGAACTAATTTGTAAGAGGCAACTGCATGTGTTGTTATTTACTATTTGCCTGATTGTGTAAATATATTTGAATAGCCAAGTCAGGAAACAAAATATATAGTGTTCTTGCTAATAACTTAGAAGACTTCTGACATGTGTACCTTAGTATAACATTGAAATCTAGGCAAACAATAGATACAATTAGATATAATACAAATTAATGTATTTCTTTTTAACCTTATGTCAGATATATCTTAAATATTTAGTATATGAATTCCCTTTAAAACAGTTTAAGAAATTTTTTTGATAAATAAAATTAAAAATGAATGTGCTAAAAAAAATGAATGTGCTTGATAAGAGTGTCAGAGTAACTATAATATGTTTACTGCTGAGATAATGTTTCTTATTTTAAATATACCTTTGCCTAAAATAATTTATTACAAGTTAAAGCATCCTGATAATGGTATATGAAGCACTGCTGCATTCTGTATAAATGGCATGTTTACTCTGCTTGTTATTACTTCTTTGATTTCTTTGATGTACCGTGTAATATGAACATGCAAATATGGCATAGTAATTTCAAGTACAAAATCATTTTTTAAAAACCGTTGCCGTATTTGATTAATATAGTTATGAAGATAAAAACATTTCTCCACTGCTGATATATTTAGTGCATTTGGGAAATGAAATCATTCTCAAAACAAACAAAACAGAAAACTAGTTTACCACTGGATTGTCTAGTTGAATCAGGAAATAGAGTCATTAAGGAAATAGAGGAGCATAACCAAGCCAGAATGCATATGGAGGGATAATGGATAAATGAGTACAACTATTCCTGTTAAATTCCTCTGCTGTTTTATTCTTAGTTTTCTTAGGAGTTTCATGATATCTTAAGAAAATTTTAGTTATTTTTGTATTGTAATTATTTTAATCAGAAGCATGAATATGAATGTTGCACTGAATGTTTTATAGCTATCATTAAGCTAAATATTTTCTCCGATTTTAGTTTTTTTTAATCTCTAAAATGAATATGATATACCTTACAGTACTTTGATTAGCAGAATTTAACTTATATAAAACCTGGCGTGATTAATGGTAGTTATTAGAAATTATTTGTTACTACTTTGTTGTTTTATTCTTGATGATAGTGACATTTTGATAAAGGAAATATGAAAAGAAAAATTTTATGTAGTAAAACATAGATTAGATGGAATTAAGTAAAATATTAACTTTATAGAGTTGGTACAAAGTTATTTAATCTTTACTGGAAAGTTGACTAGCCTTTTTGTGGTATTAACAAAATTACCTTCCATCTCTCTGCTTTATAAAATGATGATTATACTTAAATAGTTGAGCCCAAGTCCCTGACTTTTCAGATGGTTAGGAAATATTAACAGATGTGTGACAGGCCTTGAATTTTCAGTGGGAGATGTTGGAAAGTATTTTGAGAGTGCTGTTTTATTTATTCCTTTACATGTTTGGAAATGAAATTTTCTTCATCTGACATTAAAATCCTGGTGTATCCTCAGTTCTTATCTTTTCGTATATAATGTAGTTTGCTGGCACATGCATTTTTAAAATAGAAGTTCTTTCCTGTTTGTGCTTATTTGGAAGTAAAGTATAGATAGCTGCAAATAGACTATATCTGAATCATAACCAACAACAAAAAAAATGCTTGGCAGCTGTCATTTTTATCCCCAATTCCTTTTTCTGTTTTTTTTTTTTCCATTTTCTGAGAACTAAAGATCTTGAACTATCTCTTTCTTTAACAAGTGCTAATATCCCCTTTTAAAAATGATATGTGTCTCCAAGCATTTTATTGGCTGTTTCTGGCTAAATCAAGAGAAGGAGAGAATTAGAAACCTAGGAATCAAAAATTTTCTAATCAGGAGGTCTTCCTTGAGGAATGAGGTATCATAATGGAGACAAGACTTAATAGTGTGTAAGAGAACAATTTTACTTTAATTTTCAGTTGATAGTACTCTGGCACTAGTAGCTCTGAAATTTGTAGTATAAAGTACTTTGGGCTCAATCTTACTTTAATGTCAATGTTTCAAATGAGTTAAGTGGGTAAAAATTTCTTAAGAAATAGAATAAAATTTATAGTGATAGTTAAGGAGTTCCGACGGATTAAGTTTTCCCCAAACCCCAATCATGCATCCCCACACATGCTTCTTTTAAAATATATGAAATTAAAAAAATAATAACTCAGTCCAGTGTTGTTTTTTAGTAAATTTAGTTAAAAATAAAATTTAAAAAAAATCCCCAGTATTTTGCATGTTACATCTCATCCTTACTCTTTGTCATGTGGTTATTCTTTCTTGATGAAGTCATTAGAGGACAGCTGTGAAACCATCAAAAATTCTATGATGGAGGAGCCAAACATCAATAAGGTACAAAATATCATTCAACTGAAATTAGAAATTGCATTCTTTAACAAGAAAAACAAAGTGTTTGCATTTTAGTTTTGGACTGGACTTTGTTTCTAATGCAATTAAATTACTATTCCCTCAAATTATTATTTTCTTAACAAGTTAAATATTGCAATCATAAAAATTGTTTCTGTTTTGTTATTAAGACAATACAGTTTTAAAGGGAGTTGAATGTATCCTGTTTTGGCTGCAGATTTTTCTGAGTAAATAAAACTAAGGTTCTTAATAAAATGTAATTACAGTAGGTATTATAGAAGTATAGTAGTATTGTTCTGTTTCTGCAAGTATCACTTTTGAAGATAAAATTCTCTCCTATGATGTAAATTACTTGAAATATATCAAATACTATTATGTAGCCTTTGTTTTACTGCTATCAGTAGCATATAGCACATTGCCTTATGCATAGTAAGTACTCAGAATACTTGAGAATAAGAGCAGAAAGGATGAGAAGTTGTACAATCATAAAATAACTCCCAGATGTTCTGTGATCAGACATTCAAATACAACTTTTAGTAGGTTGGTATTTAATTTATATGTTTCATATTCTTATTTTAAGACAATCTCAACAGAGTAATTTTTAGGGGAATGATTTCTCAAAATATTTTTTTTAAGCTACTAATTTCCACTTCTTTTTCTTTCCCAAAGGATTCTATGCAATTAATTTAAAAAGACTGATTTGATATAAAGTGTATATTGCCAAAACTTCGGCAAAGTAAATATATGCCGTCCATACTTAACTTTGGAAATTTCTAATGGCCTTCAGAAGTTTTGAGGAACGTAATTCAGACTTTTAATCAGTTAACAATATTCTTTGCCTGGGTACTCATTAATTATTATAGTCTATACATTAGCATGAATTCTTATCCTAAGACTTTTCTTTTGACAGATTTTATAAAATGTTAATAATCAGAATGTTGTATTTTTGTAGTCATCACACTACATCAAAAGGCAGTCATTCTGTTTGGTTAACATTATAACAATTTTTGGCCAGAATTTTCCAAGCCATCTGCTACAGTTTTATTTTAAACAGGTTTGTTAGGTATACCTGACTTAAAGTAACTGCACATATTTATTAAAGTGTAGAGTTTGGTCAACTTTGACATATGTATACATTGGTGAAGCCATCATCACAATCAAGATAATGAATATATCCATCAACCTCAAAACTTTAATTCCTTCCTTGCTTCTCCCTTCCTAACTTTGCCCTGTTTCTCTCAGACAACTACCATTTTGCTTCCTGACATTACTGATTAGTTTGCATTTTCTTGAATTTTATGTAAATAGAATCATACAATATGTCTTTTTTTCTCTGCGTCCTTTCTCTTAGCATAATTATTTTGAGATTCTTCCATATTGTTTATTTCAGTAGTTCTTTCATTTTTATCACTGAATTATATTCATTTTATGGCTATACCACAGTTTGTTTGTCCATCTACCTGTTGATGAACACTAGAGCTGTTACCATTTTGGGGCTATTTCAAATAAGACTACTTATCATATTCATGCACAAGTTTCTTTGTATGGGCATATGCTTTCATTTCTCTTGTGTAGATGCCTGGGAATGGAACGACTGAATCATAGTGTAGGTGTATGGTTAACTTTTTAAGGAACTGCTTAAGTATTTTCCATTGTACCATTTTACATTCTCAGCGACAGTATATGAAATCAGTTGCTTAACATTCTCACCAACACGTAGTATGGTCAGCCTTTTTATTTTAGCCATTCTAGTAGATGTGTACTGGTAGTTTGTTATGGATTTAATTTGCATTAAGCATCTTAATCATGTGCTTATTTGCCATTTGTGTAACTTTTTGGTTGAAGTGTCTTTTCAGATGTGTCTGTTTTTATAGGGTTGTATGTTTGCTTAGTTGAGTTTCAACAGTTCCTTATGTATTTTAAATACAAATCAGATATGTGATTTTAAAATATTTCCTCTTAGATGATTTCTTATCTTTTCATTCTCTTTACAAGTTCTTTTAAACTGCAGACGTTCTTTTTCTTTCTTTTTTTTTTTGCGGTACGCGGGCCTCTCGCTGTTGTGGCCTCTCCTGTTGCGGAGCTCAGGCTCCGGACGCGCAGGCTCAGCGGCCATGGCTCACGGGCCCAGCCGCTCCGCGGCATGTGGGAATCCTCCCGGACTAGGACACGAACCCGTGTCCCCTGCATCGGCAGGCGGACTCTCAACCACTGCGCCACCAGGGAAGCCCCAGAAGTTCTTAATTGATACATTGGAGCTCATCAAAATTTGTTCTGTGTATGGATTTTCTTTCTATAAGAATTTTGCCTGGGCTTCCCTGGTGGCGCAGTGGTTGAGAGTCCGCCTGCCGATGCAGGGGATGCGGGTTCGTGCCCCGGTCTGGGAAGATCCCACATGCCGCGGAGCGGCTGGGCCCGTGAGCCATGGCCGCTGAGCCTGCGCGTCCGGAGCCTGTGCTCCGCAACGGGAGAGGCCACAACAGTGAGAGGCCCGCGTACCGCAAAAAAAAAAAAAAAAAAAAAAAAACCAAAAAAAAAGAATTTTGCCTAACCTAACGTCACAAAGATTTTCTCCTGCTTTGTTGATGTTTTATAGTCATGGTTAGACCTATGACCCAGTTTCAGTTAATTTTTTAATACGGTGTGAAGTATGTATTGTAGTTACTTTTTTTTTAAAATCTGTGTATCAGTTGTCCCACCACTTTGATTATCCTTTCCTCCACTGCATTGCTTTTCTCTCTTAAAAAGTCAATTGACATATATCTGGAAGTTTATTTCTGGACTCTATTTTGGACCATTGATCTATTTGTTTATCTTTATGCTAATACCCTACTATCTTACTGCACTAACTAGAACTTCCAGTCTAGTATTGAATAGAAATGGTGAAAACAGACATTTTTATCTTGTTCCTGATCTTGGGGAGGAAGCATGCAGTCTTTTGTCATCAAGTATGATGTTATCTGTAAGGTTTTTTTAGAGGCCCTTCATAAGACTGAAGAAGTTTCTTTCTTTCTTCAGGTTGTTGAGAGTTTTTAATCAGGCATGGATGTTGGAATTTGTCAAATGCTTTTTATTTTTCTCCTGTTGAGATGATCATATGGTTTTTCTGCTTTGAGTCTGTTTAATATGGCTAAGTAGATTGATGGCTTTGTTTGATGTTAAATCAAGTTTGCATTCCCACGGTAAGAACCATATGGTCATGATGTGGTATATTTTTTATATATTATTAGATTTGATCTGTTAAAATTTTTGTTAAGAATTTTTGTACCTATGTTTATGAAAGATACTGGTTTTTAGTTTCTTTTAATGTTTTTGGGTTTTTTGTTTTATCTTTGTTTGTTTTCGTGTGTGTGTGTGTGTGTGTGTGTGTGTTTTAACAAATGCTGGCCTCACAGAGTGAGTTGGAAAATGTTCTCTCCTTTTTAATTGTTTGGAAGAATTTGTGTAGAATCAGTATTATTTCTTCTTTAAGTGTTTGGTAGAATTCACCAGAGAAATTATCTGGGCCTGGAGTTTTTAAATCTACAACTTCAGTTTCTTTCTTTAACAGATATAGAGCAGTTCAGGTTTTCAGTTTCTTCTTGAGTGAGCTTTTGGTAGTCCATACCTTTCAAGAAATTTGTCTGCTTCATTTCCGTTGTCATATTTATTGATGTAAAGTTATGCATAATATTCCCTTATCCTTTTAATATACAGTAGAATCTGTGGTGTTATTACCTCTCATTTCTCTGCTATAATCTTGAAAACAAAATTATTTCTTAATATTTATATTCCCTAATATTTTGGGTATTGGTGTCATTTTATATTCATCTGACTGCTTCCCATTTCTTTCTAGTATGCCTTTGATAGTCTTTAGATCTCATCTTCATGTTTGTTTTATTATATCATTAGAGTAGTGCTGAAGTACTCCAGGCATACAGCTTTATATTGTAGAAAATCTTAGTAACTGAAAACAACTAATGAGACCTGGAGTACAGCTTTTCTATAGACCTGTTCTGTGACACCGAGCTCATTCCACCCTTGAAGTCTTATTTACTAAAAGAGAGTTGATAGTTTTAAACATGCTGTTGCTTTAATTGAAATAGTAGTAGAATCCTGGATTTAGTCTGTTAGTACTATTCCCTTCTTCACTCCTAAGGGAAGCTTTGTGGAACCCAGACACTATTCAGATCAGTTTCCACATAAGATTTCCTTTTTTAAAAATTTTGGTAAAATATATGTATAAAATTTATCAGTTTAATCATTTTGAGTATACAGTTCAGTGACATTAAGTACATTCACATGGTTTTGCAACCATCACTACCATCCGTCCCCAGAACTTCTTCATCTCCCTAAACTGAAACTCTTTACCCATTAAACAGTAGTTCTCCATTTCTGCCACTCCTCCCCCCAGCCCCTGCCAATTACCATTTTACGTTCTGTCTATGAATTTTACTTCCTTAGATACCTATATAAGTGGAATCATACAATATTTGTACTTTTGTGACTGGCTTATTTCATTTAGTGTAACACCTTCAAGGTTCATCCATTTCGTAGCATGTTTCAGAATTTCCTTTCTTTTCAAGGTTAAATAATATTCCATTATGTATATATAGCATTTCGTTTATCCATTCAGATATTAATGGACATTTGGGTTGTATCAGTCTTTTGACTATTGTGGGTAGTACTGCTGTGAACATTGGTATACAAATATCTGTTCCAGTCTCTGCTTTCAGTTCTTTGTGTATTTACCTTGAAGTGGAATTGCTGGATCATATGATAATTCTTTACTTTTTTTTTTTTGAATTTTATTTTAGTTTTTTACAGCAGGTTCTTATTAGTCATCAGTTTTATACACATCAGTGTATACATGTCAACCACAATTGTCCTGTTTACTTTTTTTATCTGTTTAATCTCATAAAAACTCTTTTAGCATTCATATTTGGATTTTTTTCCCTCATATATCCAGCCCAATCACATTTTATAAGCATGACTTGAAACCTTATATTAAGATGACCTTTAAGACCATATTCATTGTGATTTTTTTAACATCTTTATTGAAGTATAATTGCTCTACAATGGTGTGTTAGTTTCTGCCTTACAACAAAGTGAATCAGCTATACACACACACATATCCCGACATCTCCCCCCTCCTGTGTCTCCCTCCCTCCCACCCTCCCCATCACACCCCCCAGGCGGCCACAGAGCACTGAGCTGATCTCCCTGTGCTATGCGGCTGCTTCCCACTAGCTATCTGTTTTACATTTGGTAGTGTATAGATGTCCATGCCACTCTCTCACTTTGTGCCAGCTTACCCTTACCCCTCCCCGTATCCTCAAGTCCATTCTCTAGTAGGTCTGCGTCTTTATTCCCATCTTGCCCCTAGGTTCTTCATGACGATTTTCTGTTTGTTTGTTTTAGATTCCATATATATGTGTTAGCATACGGTATTTGTCTTTCTCTTTCTGACTTACTTCACTGTGTATGACACACTCTAGGTCCATCCACCTCATTACAAATAGCTCAATTTCATTTCTTTTAATGGCTGAGTAATATTCCATTGTATATATGTGCCACATCTTCTTTATCCATTCATCTGTCGATGGACACTTAGGTTGTTTCCATCTCCTGGCTATTGTAAGTAGAGCTGCAATGAACATTTTGGTACATGACTCTTTTTGAATTATGGTTTTCTCAGGGTATATGCCCAGTAGTGGGATTGCTGGGTCATATGGTAGTTCTATTTGTAGTTTTTTAAGGAACCTCCATACTGTTCTCCATAATGACTATACCAGTTCACATTCCCACCAGCAGTGCAAGAGTGTTCCCTTTTCTCCACACCCTCTCCAGCATTTATTGTTTCGAGATTTTTTGATGATGGCCATTCTGACTGGTGTGAGATGATATCTCATTGTAGTTTTGATTTGTATTTCTCTAATGATTAATGATGTTGAGCATTCTTTCATGTGTTTGTTGGCAGGCTGTATATCTTCTTTGGAGAAGTGTCTATTTAGGTCTTCTGCCCATTTTTGGATTGGGTTGTTTGTTTTTTTGTTATTGAGCTGCATGAGCTTCTTGTAAATTTTGGAGATTAATCCTTTGTCAGTTGCTTCATTTGCAAATATTTTCTCCCATTCTGAGGGTTGTCTTTGGTCTTGTTTGTGGTTTCCTTTGCTGTGCAAAAGCTTTGAAGTTTCATTAGGTCCCATTTGTTTATTTTTATTTCCATTTCTCTGGGAGGTGGGTCAAAAAGGATCTTGCTGTGATTTATGTCATAGAGTGTTCTGCCTATGTTTTCCTCTAAGAGTTTGATAGATTCTGACCTTACATTTAGGTCTTTAATCCATTTTGAGCTTATTTTTGTGTATGGTGTTAGGGAGTGATCTAATCTCATACTTTTACAGGTACCTGTCCAGTTTTCCCAGCACCACTTATTGAAGAGGCTGTCCTTTCTCCACTGTACATTCCTGCCTCCTTTATCAAAGATAAGGTGACCATATGTGTGTCGGTTTATCTCTGGGCTTTCTATCCTGTTCCATTGATCTATATTTCTGTTTTTGTGCCAGGACCATAGTGTCTTGATTACTGTAGCTTTGTAGTATAGTCTGAAGTCAGGGAGCCTGATTCCTCCAGCTCCGTTTTTCGTTCTCAAGATTGCTTTGGCTATTCAGTGTCTTTTGTGTTTCCATACAAATTATAATTCTTATTCTCTCCAGCCCTGCTCATTTCATGAAGTCCAGACTTGCATATATAATCTATTAGTTACCTCCCCCTCAATGTCAAAACATAGAATTTTCTGTCTTCCCCTAATCCCAACCTAAACCTATTCTTTCTTCACTTTTGTCTCAGTATCATTTTTTGAGAACGGTCTGAAAACTGGGAGTCACCCTTGCTTCCTCTCTTTTACTCACTACTGTAGTCTCAGCCCATTGGCAAAATTTATCCTAATGCTAACCACTTAATCAGTACCACCATTCCTACTCCTCTAATCAAATACACTGCTGCCTCTTACTTCAGCTACTGTTGTTGCCTCTTAACTAGTTTCCTGGCAGCCAGTCTCACGCCCCTTATGTTTTGTCCCACAACATCCAGAATTATCAAAACCCACCAGTGGTTTTCTAACCTTAAAATAAAATCTGAATTCTTTATTATGGCTTTTAAGGCCCCATGCAAGCTAAACTGTGCCTACTTCTCCAAATTCATCTCCTACAACTTACGATTGTTCTCAAAATTGAATATGCATAAACTCTTGATGCCAAACACCATTCCTTCTACCCCACCCCACCCCCTTTAATTGATTCTCACGCAGATCTTCTTGGGACCGCACTATTGAGAAACAATGTTTTAGTAAATCTAGATAATGAAAGGACAGGAATGTATTCCCACACTGAAGAAGCGTTTATGAAGTTCATGCTTTCCTCTCTGTGAGTGTAAAGTTTGAAGAAGTGCTGCCGGTGAAACTGAAATTTTCCACCCACCCATTCATTACCAGCAAATAGCATATCCCTCTATTCCATGGAAATATCATTTGTCTTTATTTCCAATTTCTTCAACACCCAGTAGTGGACCCTTAGTGTACTTTAGATACCAGGCAGATAGGTGGTTAAGTTGGGATTTTTGTCATGAAATTACAGAATTTGACTTAGACATTCTTACTGGATGATGGACCTCAACCAGAACTAAGACTTTATTTAGAAAAGAAGTTGACTCTCAAATCAACCTAAATGCTGGTACGAGCAGTGAAATTCTTTCATGTTTGTCATCCAGTTGCATTTAAGATTAGAGTATATTTGACATCTTTACATCCAGTGACTATGAGTTTTGATTGCATATGGTTATTTTGGTTTGATTATGTCTCTTTCAACTTTGCAAATGAACTGTCATCTTAGTTGCCATTTTTAAAAATACTGCTCACCCTACTCAGTTCTGTGGTAACAAACAATGGATGGGGATTGGTGATATTTTATCTAAATTTTCCAGGAAGTAAATTTGTTTTCTGATTTCAAATTAATAACTTCTGCACTGCACAATGAGTTGTGAAACAATTTATAATAATTCATTTTAAAGGTTGAAGGTTAGAGAGGATAAAATAAAATGAAACAAAATAGTACATTAAGTAACATCTCCAACTCTTAACAATTGCCTCTTCATTTTACCTCTGTTTATTTTAGTAAATGTTGATTTTATACAGTACTCTCTTCTGAGTTGAAAGGTATATATACCTTCTGTGGGGTAAGCAAAAGGTCAAATAATATTTCCCTTGTCCAAAGTATATTGAATTATGGTTTATTCAGCTATTAAAATGATTACTGACTTGGGCAAATTACTATGCCTTTCCGGATTTCAGGGTCCTTTAATAAATTAAAAGTTATTTTAGATAAAGAGTCAGTAAAATATATTCATCTGGCTGTGTCCTACTTGTTCTTCTGTAGGCCATGAGCTAAGAATGGTTTTTATATTGTTGAAAGGTTGTTTTAAAAAAGAATATGCAACATAATTCTTTACTGGTCTGCAAAACCTAAGATATTTACCTTCTGACCTTTTAATATTAAAATATTTAAAATATCAAAGGATTATAATACTACGAAATGCGGTAAACTTATCTTAACGTTAATAATTAGAATGTCTTAAAGTTAACTTATTGCAGCTTAAGAACATAAGCAGTTAATGAAGTTGTATATCAATGATCTTTTTAATATGTGAAAAAGCAAATTTGAAAAGATGTAAATTCCTCTTGCCAAATTTTGTTTTAGAAATAAGTAACATGTAAAATAGTACCTTTGGATTTGAAATATCTGAAAAGTTTCTTAATTTATGCAAGTATTAAATGAAAGACTGACATATATTATGTTTTTTCATTTACTAAAATCACTGTATTTTTGTATTTTCTTTCCCTCCATTTAGATAGAAGCAGATTCGGGATATCCTGGAGGTAAAGCAAGAATTATTCATAAGGAATCTGATATAATTACTGCCTTTGCTGTTAATAAAGTAAGTACATAGACATTTTTCTTTTCTTTGATTAAGTATTCATAGTTGGAGAATGTCTCCTGTTCTGTCAGTTTATTCAGTAGCAGTGTTTCCCTTTCCCAGAGCTACTTTCTACTCCTTAAATTGCAATGTGAATACATTTTTTATTTTATAAAATGATTATATTGTTTGATAATTTATTTGATCTTGGATATATAGCAGATAAAATGTTTTAGTACTACACAGAGAGAGGTCTCAAGTATTTATATATGCAGTTGCCTTTAGAATTTATTTATTTTATTTTATTTTTATTTTTTGGCATGCGGGATCTTAGTTCCCCGACCAGGGATCGAACCCATGCCCCTTGCAGTGGAAGCACAGAATATTAACCACTGGACCCTCAGGGAAGTCCCCTGCCTTTAGAATTTATACAACACATGCAGCTAATCCAAAGAAAATGTTTCCTGTTTTCTTTATATGAATATGTTGAATGTGATTCTTCGTATAGATCAAAATTAAGCTTGTATGTGACTCACAGAAATTCTCCCTCTTTGACTTTCAGCTATAATAGCTGCCCAACTAGAGTGTTTTCTTTGTATTCCTTAGCTTTCTTACTCAATATCCTCCTTAGAGGTGTCTATAAGCTACTTACAGAAGAGGTAGCCTTCGGTACAGTGGTCCAAGGTTGAAATTTATCTTAGTCATTTTCCCCTCCTATCTTCCCTAATTGCCTTACTGCAAAATGTATAGGGACTTCTAGTTGATTCTTCATCTTCCTATGCTATGTCTGTCTTTTTTTTTGCCCTCACCGTGCGGCTTGTGGGATCTTAGTTCCCTGACCAGGGATTGAACCCACACCCTCAGCAGTGAAAGCGCAGAGTCTTACCCACTGGACCACTGGGGAATTCCCTATGTCTGTCTTTTCTTTGATTTCACCTAGATAGATCCTTTGTCATTCTGTCCTCATCTTTACCTGTGTTCTTCATCTCATATTCCTCATAGACTCTCCCTAACAGTGACTAGTTCTGTTCATAGCAGGCAAGTTTGGGATTCGCCCCTTAGCCAGGCAGTTCTCATGATGTGGTATCTATATAATATGATATATACATATTACACAATACAAATATAAAATTATTATTTACACTCAACAAGTCACTTCCTTCCCCTGAAGAAAATAAGGTTTTAATATTTTGTGCTATAAAACAGACTAGCTTTTTTCTCTTACTTGGATGTATTATATAAGTAAATAGTAATGAACAGTCATATACAAAGTCTCCTGTTGACTCTGTAAGAGTGTACTTGTTTAATTTTTATTTCTTCAAATATATTGTTTTTACATCTTTGTTAAATTTGTAGCTAAGAAATATCCTTTGCTTTAAATTGCAGTAATTTAAAATGCTGATGAGATTGAACTTTTCCCCGTTTGTTTAGTTGTGAATTATCTGTGTCAAGAATGATCTGAGATTTTCCCCTGCATTCAATGGAACAAGTTAACTTTCACAGTTTAATGGATACTGTTAGAAGACACAAGACCAGAGACAAAGGACAGTTTATTACTAATAGCAAAAACTAGAATGTTAGCATTTTTGCTCTGGTTCCCTGAGGTACAGTTCCCACAAAGGGACAGCAAGAAGGCCAATGATACCCAAATCTTTTCTAATGTACATTAAGCTTATCTGCCTTTTGATCTGGAGGGAGAGACTATAGCTATATAGACATCCTGGCAATAATACCGTGAAACAAAGGCAGTCATTGACTAACTCACAAGACATGCAAAAGTGGAGAGTCCCATGGAGAATTACCTTCCAACAGTCTAGTTAATATCCTTTTCCCACATATCTCTGGGGTCTCAGTTTTTTCTTATTAGTTTGTATTTAGCATTTTACATAATGGAAATACTAATCCTGTTTTCTTTTTGCTGTCAATATCTTTTCATTTTCTGTTTTAGAGATACATGTTTTAAATTTGTAGATGTTTAAAATTTTCTATCATTTAGTCTGACCAACTTTTCATTTATGATTTTTTCTGACATACTTCCCTCACTCTTCTTCACCTCTTCTTTGTGACCCTTTCCCAAATTCTGTTTGTCTTGCCTAAGATTGAAAGGCTTTAGGTGAAAGTGATACCATCTTATTTGAATAATTCACCATTATTTTTTAGTTTGGAGTTCCTTATCTCCCTTACCTTTCCTTACCTCCCAGGGCCCCTATATTGTTCAACATCTCACTCCACATTTCTGAACTGTGCAAACCTTAAGGAGATTGTACCATTCTAGTAGACTAGAGAGACAGTGCTGGGAGAAGAAATGAAGTGGCATGTGCATTTCCATTTATAGCTGACTTTCTGTTGAATGCTCTGGAATTCTTAGAATATAAACATATCTCCAAGCTCAAGCTGATGATTATTTCACTCAAAGTTATTTATTAAAATTAATTTAAAATATTTATTTGTGAAAATACTATTTATTCTATACCTTAAAGTTATCATTTCTAGAGGCTGTTTTGTAGTCTCCATTTTCAAAAGTAGCGCATATACATGTTACGCATTTTTATTTAAAAAGTACTGTATGATTTATTTTTCAGGCGAATAGAAACTGCATAGCAATTGCTTCAAGCCATGATGTTCAAGAACTAGATGTTTCTGGAATTCTGGCTACACAGATCTATACTTGGGTAGATGATGATGTAGAAATGGAAACCAAAGGGTACCCTTATACTTTGTTTTTATTTGGTGACATTGCAGTACGAATAATGAAATCCACAGAACTATACCTTTCAAATGATTTTTTAAAGGAATAGTCCTAGATTGTAAGCAAAGTGGAAATTGATACGCTAAAGAGTAAAGAAGGGGTGGCTGGAGCTTTAAAGAAGGGAATCGAGGGTTGGAAGAGAATAGGTGAAGGGATCTGAAATTGTTCACGTACGAAATTATTGTCTGTAAGTTGAGAGTTAAAAGCTGAAGAAAATTAATTTTAAAGGGAAATACAAAGTCATATATTAGAGCTTTCAGGTATAACAGAAGAAATGAAGAACTGATGGGTTGCTTTCATTCTGGCTGATATTCCTTTGTAGGTCAGAAGATTTCTTGGTTATACATGCTCGTGATGATTTAACAGCTGTGCAGGGTACAACCCCATACACACATAGCAATCCTGGTACTCCAATTAACATGCCATGGCTTGGTAGTACACAGACTGGCAGAGGAGCATCAGTGGTATGTAAAGTTAAACATATTTGTGTATAAATGTCCTGTTTTTCTCTCTAACTTAATAGATAAAAGATGATGTAAATTTTTTTTTTTTTTTTTTTGTGGTATGGGGGCCTCTCACTGTTGTGGCCTCTCCCGTTGCGGAGCACAGGCTCCGGATGCGCAGGCTCAGTGGCCATGGCTAACGGGCCTAGCCACTCCGCGGCATGTGGGATCTTCCCGGACCGGGGCACGAACCTGTGTCCCCTGCATTGGCAGGCGGACTCAACCACTGTGCCACCAGGGAAGCCCTAAATATTTTTTTTTAATTCTTAATTTTTTTAATAAGTCATACTTGTTGGAAATTATAAATTTTGATTCGAAGAATAATATGTTTTCATTTGAAAAGGGTAACAAAAATTATTTTAAATAAATAATTGAAAATACAAAGAGCTATATTTTAAGTAATAATTATTTGGAACCAAATTAGGCCTCAGCAAACTACGGCCTATGGGTCAAATCCTGCCTACTACCTGTTGTATCGACAACATGCTAAGAATGGGGTTTGCATTTTTCAGCTGTTGAAAAAAAATCAAAAGAAGAATGGTATTCTGTGACACATGAAAATTATATGAAATTCAGATTTTATTGTCTATAAATAAAGTTTTATTGGAACATAGCCACACTCATTTTTTTAATATTTTGTTTATGGATGCTTTCACATTACAGTGGTAGGATTGAGTATCTGAGCAGAGACTATATGCCCGTAGAGTCCAAAACATTTATTATCTAATTCTTTATGAAAAAGGTTTGCCAACCCCTAGTCTAGATAATATTTTTAAATGGTTATTGACTAATAACTGTTAGTTGATGCTGAGACAAATAAATTTTTCTTTTTTTGAACAAATAAAAATGATATAAATTTTTTTTAATTTAAGCAAAATATAATATGCAGATGAACTGAAACAGAATTTTTCTGTAGTAATGGAGGATCTTCTTGAGCCCTGATTACCTAAGATGTGATCCATGTGTATACCCACATGAGATTCCTTTGTTGACACTTAGGGTATAGGAATTGATACACAGAACCAAAGAAACCCAGCACCAGCAGTTCTTTCCATGGCTTTCTAGGTGGTAGGTGGTTTTTGTAAGGGTAATTATTTAAATAAAAGCTCAGTCATCTTTAATAATACCTGATAATATTTTATACTTAATGCAGTTCCTTTATCACTCATATAACCTTATTATTGTTTGAGATATCTGTTGTAATTACTCCTACTTACCATTCTTTAGATGAAGCTTGAGATCCAGAAAGGTCAAGGAATTTAACTCAGGTCACTATCTCAAATTTGTGGTAGAGCTTGTGTTAAAGCCCTCCATTCCCCTTCACTCATTGATTTCAGGTAGGAGTGTTTTAAGTATTAAGAATTTGAAAAGCAATCTAGTGATTATTCAAAAGAAAAGAGTTGGTCATTAATAGTTAAATTTTTTCCAATGGACAGATACATTAAAATTCATTTGTAAAACCTACTGATATTATTATCTTTTAAAGAACTTAAAGAGAATATACAAAATATACAAAAAGAAATAATAAGCACTTTTTCCAACTCCATTTTCAGAGAATGTGATACAATTCTTCCTGTAACAGCTTTCTTTCTGGTCTCTCTGCTTCTATACTGCTCCCTCTGTTTTATACACAGCAGGCAGAGTTGCTTTTTTCTAAAAGATCATTCAGGTTATCACTCCCATGCTTAAGACGTGAAGATTTCCCAGTACAGCTTTAAATCAAGTCCTTAACATGGCCTCTAAGGCCCTATGTGATTTAAACTCTGCCAGCCTCTGCAGCAGCATCTCCCTTGTTTCCACACCTGATTCTCTTTGCTCTGGTCACACTGGCCTTCTTTCTGTCACTTGAGCACATCAAGCTCAGAGCCTTTACCTTGTTTTCTGCTTGAAATACTCTTCTTCTGTTTACCATTCAGATCTCAACTCAAATTCCCAGAGATTTCCCTTGCTTCCTTAGCAAAGGTATCTGCTCCTCCCTACACTACTGCCAGTCACACTGTTACCTCATTTGATCATCATATTATCCCATTTTATCATCTCATCATCAATTTGGAAATTATCTATTCATTATTTGGTTGTCTTTTTTTATACCCTCTGCAATGCAAGCTCTTTGAGAGATTATGTTATGCCTACCTTATATATTGATGATCTCTAAGTAGAATAGATCTCTAAGTAGAACATTTAGTAGGTGCTCAGAAAATATTTGTTTATTCTCCAGAGTATTATAATATGGAAATTTACCATTGTTATTCCTCTTAGGACTGAATTTTCTTCCTATTTAAATGTTAGAAGGACATCTTTTTTAGTTGGGGTCATTGTGGTTTGTAAACATAAGTATTGGGATTATCCCACTCCATCCTCAGGAAAAAGACACCAATATAATAAGGTGGTTCCTTTTTATATGGATCTTCTAAAATAATTAATGATTTCTTTCCCTTATAATATTCTACATATGCTTTCAGAAAGTTATTTAACTTTCTTTTATTTTTTTACTCATGATTTTCCTTTGATGCTCTTACCAGAAAAAAAAATGATAATTAAAAGAAAGAACAGGAATCTTTAGACTTTTTCTAAATTAAGAGGGGCAAGGGATTTAAACATGAAGTTTACTAAACAGAAGTAACATTCAGAAGGTTGTTTTTTGTGTGTAGAGAATTTGATCAAAATTTTCTTAATCCTATTATTTTATTAAATTATGAATGCTAATGAAAATGAATACTAGTTATGACCAATTTCTGCTGTTTTGGAGTATAACTGCAGCCATATATATCTTTCAGTGTTTCTCTCCCTCACTGATTCTGCTGGCCTAGTTCCTTCCCTCCCTCCCAAATCCCCACTTTACTTACAGCTTTAGGCTAATTGAACAATTTAAAATCCAAAAGAACAGTAACAACAAAATATACATGAACTGGTGCTACAAACTTAGGATAACCTATAACTATAGTTAGAGTTATAAGTAGGAAATAGTCTATAAATTAAAATTATCCCTTTAATTTCACATATTTAGTTTACTCGTATTTGACAGGCTATGTAAATCATTCAAAGCATAATTTTAAAATGGGTAAATAAATAGTTCCAAACTATCAGTTAAAAATTTATACAGTTTTCTGTTTACCTCTTTTTTTTTTTTTCACATGCTTCTGCCTGTCTTTTTAACCTTATACTATTCAGGATTGTTCCAATAAATTTAATGGGATAAGAAAAGAATTGGCAAGAAAGGAGGTAAGACTAAATTCTTGAGGTGAATTTGTTCTTAGATACTAGGTAATGATGCAGAAAATGTATGTACACTTAAATGTTAGAGAGCTGAGCTATTAAATTTCATTTCTGTTACCATGTTTAGTATTTTTAGCACCCATTACGATAGTTATGGAATCATGTAAAAATAAATAAATGTTATTTGAATCTCCTGTCACAATTTAAATTTTTAATACTACTTTTTATTGTAACTGTAAAAGAATGATTTTTCTTTGTTAACAGATGATTAAGAAAGCCATTAATAATGTCAGAAGAATGACTTCTCATCCATCTCTTCCTTACTGTAAGTTGATAATAATTAGCCATTATTTTAAGGAATTTAAAGGAAACTTATAGTTTCAATTGAAAGATAGTCAACACTTTATTTTTTTTGTAGGGAATGTTTGCTAGCAAGTAAAATCACTTCAAAATTGGGTAAAAACAGAAAAAGTGATTTTCCTGAATTAATAGAGAAGGCTAACTTAACATGTAAATTTTTAGCATTTTGACTGAATATTTCTGTTATCACATTTTATTTTTGAACATTTTGCACATTGTTAAATTGTAGTTGATAATTATTGTTTTAATAATTGGATCACTCCCTTTTTTATTACATAGAACAGAACCGTATCTGGGTCACTTGTAGCCTCCTCATAATCAGTTTGTATTTTATTAACATTTTGTCAGTTTGTCTTTTATCAGATACACTAATAGTAAGTATAGGAAATGGTTATTACTACATTCTTACATTCTAAGGCAGGATATATTTATTTTTAGTTAATCTTCTTAGGAATCTCAAAAGTTTTTCTTCCTTTAACAAAGATTTAACGGGGAATTTATTGGAAGTATTGAAGCAGAGAAAAAATAATAGAGACAACTTTAACTGGTGGGTTGGAATCAGTATTCATATTGGCATGTGTGTATTCCAGGTTTTTTTAAATATAATTTTTAAGTAGTGCCCTTCATCAAATTGTCCTACTACACAGTAACAAAAATAGTGAAAATAGTGCATGTTAATTAAAAGGTACTCATGTCCTTCCAATTTAATAACCTATAAAAAAATTGTACCACCTTTTTTATGAGAGATGTTTTGATAAAATAGGAGTGGCAAAACGAGTGTTCTTTTCTACCTAATTATAATAAGTGCTGTAAGCATCTATTATCAAAGTTATATACCAATGTCTAATAAAATAGGAGTGGCAAAACGAGTGTTCTTTTCTACCTAATTATAATAAGTGCTGTAAGCATCTATTATCAAAGTTATATACCAATGTCTAATAAAAGGGTTGAAGAGAACCATATATTTAAGATGAAGAGGGTAACTTCTGTTACTTATGCTAGAGGTATAAAATAATATTGAAAATTAGCCTGTTTCCACTACATCAAATTTATTCAACACTAGAAGTATATGTTTTCTATCCACAAGTCTAATGTAAAGTAAGAACTAAAAACAATCATGAAGCATATAGAGGAAGGAGTCAAAGGTGTTTTATTTACAAAGCTTAAATAATATTAATCCTGCAGCAAGAAAATTTGGCATTGTTTAAAATCTATTTTACTCTATACAATAGGGTTTAGAAGTTTCCTGAAATATTGAAGGGATTTCATTATTTCTCAGTCCCAAAGCATGTATCATGACAGGTGACTAGTTTATAAATAGGCTCTACCTCAAGCCCATAAATTTAAATAAAATAATCCCTAGCTTCAAAGGCAATTAATGGACTTATTTTCAGAGTTATTATGTAATATCATGTAACTTCTGTCTTGCAGTAAGTACTTTCTCTGTTCAGAGAAGAACCACTGTAACTGGCAGATAAGAGACTTGAAAAATTAAATGCTAATTAAATTAATCACTGAAATTTTTTTACAGTATATTTTTTCATGTCATGAACAAGTCTCACAGATAGTAATTTAGTTCAACAATAGGCTCCTTTCATGTACTGGAAATGTTTTGAAACAAGTTTTTAAAAAATTTTACTCTGAATTACAGATACCTCAAAATAGTTCCTTCCTTCCTTTGGAATAGATTTTTAAAAAATCTTAGTCATTGTAAACCAAAACTTTTGGACTTCTACTCCAGGGAAGTTTTTTAGAAGTTAATCTAATAGGTTGAACTGAAATAGAAATGTAAGTCTTAAAAGGAAAGCCTCATTTCAAAAACAAAAAATGAATATATTAAGATTTTTAAGGTTGCATTTAACTCTTTCGTTACATGTATATGATGTAACAGACTTTACTTACTAATAAGGAATATTTGCTCAGACAACCTGGTTATAGGAACGTTTGTGGGTTTTTTTGTTTGTTTGTTTTTGTTTTTTAAAGAATTAATTTTTGGCCACATTGGGTCTTCGTTGCTGCGCACGGGCTTTCTCTAGTTGTGACGAGAGGGGGCTACTCTTCGTTGCGATGCACGGGCTTCTCATTGCAGTGGCTTCTCTTGTTGCAGAGCACAGGCTCTAGGCACGCGGGCTTCAGTAGTTGTGTTGCACGGGCTCAGTAGTTGTGGCACGCGGTCTCTAGAGTGCAGGCTCAGTAGTTGTGGTGCATGGGCTTAGTTGCTCTGCGGCATGTGGGATCTTCCCAGACCAGGGATCGAACCCGTGTCCCCTGCATTGGCAGGCAGATTCTTATCCACTGTGCCACCAGTGAAGTCATGGAACCTTCGTTTTTTTAAGTTTTAGTTTATAAGGTTTTAAGAGTGTTTCATTTTACATGTGAGCTACTAATAATTAGGGATTTTTTTCAAATAAATTAAATAAAACCATAAATAATAGAAAAATTTGAGTGGTTTTTAAATGCATCTAGTCCAGTTTATTTTTTTTGATTAAGCTGGGCAAGACTATAGAGGAGAGGGAGGATAGAATTAACATCCCTAGTCTCAAGAAATTCTACCCACCCTTCCATCCCAGCCCAGTGTTAAAACATGTCAAAACAGTTGAAGCTCCTTTTTTTTAAATACTTGGATATGAATGAGGGAAAATTGACTAATGTATGACCAGCAATGTGCTAGATACTTTACTTTTACATACATTAATATAATTTCTCACTACCTCTGTACCACATTAATACTGATAACTATTCTTAATGTAGATTTGGCCCTATATGTTAGGCATATTTCTGAATGATTTATGTGAATTATCTCATTTACTTCTCAGAACTGTCCAGTGACTTATATATCATTAATGATATATATCACTATTATAGTGACTTATATACCTTTTACTAGAAGGAAATAGGCTCAGGGAGATTAAGTAAGTTTCCTAGTAACACACAATTAGTAAATGGTAAAGTAAAGAATTTAATAATTACTTAGTTTGTTCATATTCCTTAATGAAACAGATAACATATATTTGAGATATCAGATCAGACAATAACTATTAGAAATGATTTTTTTAGCATGACTTTCAAGACCTTGTACAATCTTTTTTTCAGAGAAAAATGCATAAATTTAAACATCAGTAGTATGACTGATAAGAATTGGCTGTTAAAAATCCCAAGATTTTATACTGCTGAACTGAATGAATAAGCATTTTCGGAACTCTAATGGAAAACTGATGAATTCATAAAAGTGCTAACAAAAGATCAAGATGAAAAAGAAATTAATTACATGGGACTGAGTGAACTGATGAGGATGATTATAATTTTTGTGACTTTCTGTTTGAATAAAAAAAAAACCCACAAGGACTCAGAATCAAAAAATATACAAATCAATTTTCAGAATCAAAAAATATACAAATTAATATACAAAGTAAAGGAGCTGTTACCGTGGAGGATTACTGGACTGAATGTCAATATTATATGACATAGTATGAGTGTGTTTCGTGTTTGGTAATTGCAGTCATTGTTGCTTTTGTTGTGGTCATCCATTTACAATGCTTGGTGTCAGTTTATTTATCTCTTGTAAAAATAAAATACAGTGTGTGTGTGTGTGTGTGTGTGTGAAAAAAAAAAACCCAAGTTTTTTTTTTTTAAATACAGTTGACTTATTAAAGTGTTGTGTTCGTCTCAGGTGTACAACATACTGATTCAGTATTTTTATACATTACAAAATGATCACCATGATAAGTCTAGTTACCATCTGTCACCATACAAAGTTAAGTAACTCCAAGAATTTGATTCTTTATCATAAACGTTATCTACTAAAGGCTGTTAAAACGTAACTGAGATAATTTCAAAAGGAAATAAAGTTTATAGAGGTCTGATTTAATTGCTTCTGTTGTTTTGTGTGAGGATATGTTCTGTCAGTTGAAAGAACACCATGTAATCATCTGTTTTTAAGATTGAGAGTATTCAAGTGAAATTTCATACAAAGGTAAATTCATGTGAATTGACTATGATCCATTTCTTAGGTATTTCTTCCGTAAAGATTTTCACATTGGATTAAAAGATAAATTTGCCAAAGATTCCTGAAATAAATTTGCAATTTTTTCCCTCTTATAATGCAGATCTGACAGGAGCTCAAGATGGAAGTGTGAGAATGTTCGAATGGGGCCATTCTCAACAAATAACCTGTTTCCGATCTGGTGGCAATTCAAGAGTTACAAGAATGAGATTTAACTATCAAGGAAATAAGGTAGTATATAAAAATGTAAATAGGGAAAATGGTTTGATTTCATTAAGGGTTTATGAATATTACTCATTTGGGTTTCTGAAGAGAACAGCTCAATGAGCTAATGGTGAAGTATTAATCCATCTTATATGAATTCTTTTTAAAGAAATTCCTCTCAAAACTTAAATTCACTTGGTTCTTCCTGGAAAGACATTATATACATTTCCATTAAAATTCTCTTATATGATGCTTAAGGACCAAATGATTATAGGACCATCTTATATTACACATTTTTTATTAAATACATCTGCTTACTTTACCCTCTGGGACCTACTCAAAGTATGGTCAAGTACCAAGTAGTAAGTAACATCTGGGAGTTGATTAGAAATGCAGGTTATTGACTCTAGTCCAGACCTATCAAATCACCATCTGCATTTTAGCCAGATACTCTTGTGATTTGTACACAACATTAAAGTTTTGAGAAGCACTGCTCTAGAACAGGGTGTTAACAAACTACGGCCTAGCCACCTGTTTTGAAAATAAAGTTATATTGGAACACAGCTAACCCATTCATTATTTGTTTTCTATGATTGTTTTCCCAGTACTGCAACAGAGTTCAGGAGAACAAAGACTGTAGCTGGCAAGCCTAAAATATTTACTATATGGGCCTTTTAATAAAAGTTTGCCAACCTGGCTCTTACCAGCTTCACTTCCCGTAATCCTCCTTTCCTCAAACTGCCTCTCTCTGCTCCTCCTATCTTACTAGCACTTTAAACAACTACTGAAGGGGAAATCAGCCTGCTCTTTGTTTTCAGGGCCATGCTTCACTAAAAACATTCACACAGGCCCTAGCTGATGGTTCATCTTGCCTTTCGTTTTCCCTCAACCTCCAAACCTTCCACCCTCCTTACGTGTTACTTGTGTCATGGTGTGCTGCAACCTTTTTGCCTGCCACATTTATCAGATGGCTCTTATCATTTCACAGAAGTCAGTGATAATTTTTCATGTAGTTATGAAACAAAATTGAGAGCTTATAATTTCTTAATACCAATTAGCAACATTCTTTGCTCCTTAATGGGAAATTAAGGGGATTTAATCTAAAAGCCTTTAGAATTCTACTGTACTTTCAGCTGTATAACCTATCCATACCACTTACGTGCTCATATTTTTCCACTTTGGTTTGTCAATGTTACATTGTTCCTAACTAATCTCTGTATTTCGACCCTGTCTCTCTAATGCATTCTTCATGTTGTCAACAAAGTTATATAACAAATAGCATAGGGAATTCCGTGGTGGTTCAGTGGTTAGGATTCACGTGCTTTCAGTGCCGAGGGTGCGGGTTTGATCCCTGGTCCGGGAACTAAGATTCCACAAGCTGTGTGGTGTAGCCATAAAAGAAAAAAGAACAAATAACATAATTATATAACTACCCTATAGGTGAGAACATATTGTCCTTTTCAAGAACCTGCAGCCTCCTCATTTTATCCAAAAGCCCATATTCTTTAGTGTGGCATTCAAGTCCTTCTACACTCGGAGTTATTTTATAGATTTTACACTCACTACAACCTTCTATATAGGCTATTTTAAGTCACAACAAACTTCCTTATTGTCTTCCCAAGTCTCTTTGACAGGCAGTCAGCTTACTGTTGATTCACCTTAGCCATGATGGTGCCCAAGAGCACGACACCTAAGTGTGCTATCTCCCTTAGTAGGGAAGCCTACTGGAGTAATTGGAACAGATAACTCATACTACAGTATATCACAGTAATGCTGATCATTTTGTCAAAAGTCATTGGACATTGCAGAAAAACCAAGAGGATAAAAGGGAGCATTTAGCAGAAAAAAATGACCTGTGAGGAATAATTCCTTGGATTTAGGAAGATCCTACATTGTAAAACAAGAATGGGATTTTATGAACCAAAGGCAGTAGAACAGTAGAGAATTTTTAGAAGTTAAAAACATATGATTCCCCAAAATTAGGAGTAGAGGAACTACTGATTACAAGGGCTGAATAGCAGAATGGAAGTATTTGAAAATCAAGTTTGTGACTGGGAGGTACAAATTTGGAATTTATTCCATGGTGAAAATAACCCAAGAAGTAAATTGAGACTAGACCCAGGAAAATTTATAAAAGAAATTTAAAAGATGTATCGGAAGAAGAAAAAAGTTGATGGAAGAGAAACATTATATTAAAAGGAATAATAAAATAAAAATTTCCCCAAAGCAAAACATGGAATTTTAGAAAAAGAAGCACCTACCAAGTACTAAGCAGAAGTATTGAGAAACAGCACATGCCTAGACACAGCCTGATTATTTGATTTTTTTTTTTTTTAACTGAAGGATAAAGAGAGCTTCTAGAAAGGAGTAGGGGTAAAAATGATTGCTTACAACCTCTCCACCCCCCTATCTAAAATTAATGGCATTGGCCTCCTCAAAAATAGAGGTTACAAATAGACAATAGAACAGTATTCACAGAATTCTGATGGATAAGGAATGGGGTTGATGTCTATCCAAACTGTCATTTATATTTGGTGGCAAAATAAACACATTTTTAAGTATGCAGAGAATTAGCACATTCCATATACTCTTTCTGAAGAACGTACCTAAACCTACTCTAGAAAACATAGGATAAACCACAGAAAGGATAAACATCAGAAAAATATCTGTAACAAAAATAGTAAACAATGGATTAATATTCCTACTATTAGTCCTATCAGTCAGTTTTGTAAGAAGACAATGAAAAAGAAGACAAAGAATGAACAATTTACCAAAAAAACAAAAAACAAACAAAACCCTAGGCATGGCCAATAACCCTCACTAATAACTGAAGAAATGCACATTAAAATGAGACTTTATTTCTGATAATCAACAAATATTATAATTTTGTAGTACGCAGTATTGACTAATGTGTAAGAAAAATGGGTGTGTAAATTGATATTACCACTTAGGATTTAATTTTGGCTTCACCTACCAATTTTAAATGATGCCCTTTGACAGAGCTTTTTCTTTTCTAGATGTCTGTCCTATATAAATACTCAGAGGTGTATATGCAAGAATGTTCAAAACAGTACTTTTTATTATAGGAAAAATTGGAAATTCTATAAGGAAAAGCTTTAAAAAGTTACAGTGCAACTATATAGTGTAATACTGCACAGCACAAGAATGAGGTAGATTTATAGATACCAATGTGAAAAAATGGCTATAATAAGTAAAAAATGTAACTGTAGAACTGTATATTATCATAATTTTTAAAAAACCTTGTATCCTTGTATGTATGAATGTTTGAATATTCATAGAACAAATCTGAAAGGGAACACTATCAAATTGTTAATAGTTGTTATATCTGTAGATGGGAGAGGGCAGGAGTCCGAATTAGACATTTGTTTTATTTTAAGATCTGTATCATATACTCCCTTACTGGATTATTTTGTCATCTTTCCAGTCAAAATGCTCTGAGTTTCCATAGTGGAATTCTTTTACTGTGATAAACTTTGTTTCATTTTCTGCTGTTGTTTACGTGTTTTTCTTATTGTATATCTCTGGAAGTCCTTACTTTGTCTTTTTTAAGATGAACAGTTTTTTTATCTTATATATGCTAAAACTTTGTCACATGGCTTAATGTGTAAATCCAGTATTCTATTTTTGGAGTATTTACAGAGAATATACAGACTGTGCTGTCGGTTAGTATAATAAATTGAGTGATGTTAGTTTCCTTTATATCCACCCTGGAATTTTTTAAAGCAATAGCTAAATGTTTTTCTGGACTAGATCCATGCGTAGGTGAAGTGAAAAGTCAAGCAACTTATCAGTCAAATGTTTAAGAGTTAAAGTATGAGATTCATAGTGAGGGTAAGGGTAAATAATGTGCTTTTTTATTTGTATTAAATACTTTTAATATTTTTTTTCTCTAAGTTTGGAATAGTTGATGCTGATGGATATTTAAGTTTGTATCAAACAAACTGGAAATGTTGTCCAGTTACTGGAAGTATGCCTAAGCCATACCTGGTAAGCCAAGAATTCCTACCTTTAAAATTTTTTGAATTTTTATTTTAAAGAAACCAAGAATATATACTTGCAAGAAATATCAAAGCCAAAATATAAAATCTGTCTAGTCTTGTGTATTCAATCACTTTACTATAAGTTTCTGTCCTTGTATTATGTTGAAAATTACACTGTGAGGTATAAAAATCCTTAGTCTCTGGTAACTTGGAGAATAAACCTGTATGAAAGTACCTGTTTCTGATGGCAAGGGGAGATTAGATATGTGATTACTCAGAGGCAGGGGTGGAGAGGGGAAATTGGATGGAGGCAGTCAGAAGGTACAAACTTCCAGGTAAAAGGTAAGTAAGTACTGGGTATGTAATGTACAACATGATTAACATAATTAACACGGCTACATGTTATATATGAAAGTTGTTAAGAGAGTAAATTCTAAGCATTTTCAGAATAAGGAAAAATATTTTTTCTTTCATTTTATATCTATGCGAGGTGATGGATGTTACTAAACTTATTTCATGATGTATGTAAGCTAGAACATTATGCTGTACTCCTTAAACTTATGCAGTGCTGCATGTTAATCATTTCTCAAAACTGAAAGGAAAAAAAAAAAAGAAAACATAAGAAAAGTAAAAAAATCTCACCAGAAAATGTAAATAAATAATAAAGCTTGTGGATTAGTCACTCGATAAAGACCAAAGTAGTAAAATTAATTAAAAATGCAATGATTGGGCTTCCCTGGTGGTGCAGTGGTTGAGAGTCCGCCTGCCGATGCAGGGGACGCGGGTTCGTGCCCCGGTCCTGCAAGATCCCACATGCCGGCGGAGAGGCTGGGCCCGTGAGCCATGGCCACTGAGCCTGCGCGTCCGGAGCCTGTGCTCCGCAACGAGAGAGGCCACAGCAGTGAGAGCCCCGTGTACCACAAAAAAAAAAAAAAAATGCAATGATTAGTCAAGGGATAAATAAAATAAAAAGATGTTAAAAAAAAAAAAAAAGAAACCTGTATAGAACCAACATGGTAACTCTGGAGACCCATGAGTTACTCAAGCCCTTTTCTAGCCTCACTAAATGGCAGTGGCTATGATACCTAAAAAGAATGATCAACAGACCAGTGCATCTGGTGGTTTTTCTGCAGTTATTATCCCTTATGAACAAAGTAGAAAGGATATCCTATAGCTGGTGCTATTTTCTTGCCCATCTCTTAAAAAAAAAAAAAAAAAAAAAGATACATCTCTATTCAGGACCACACAGGTTCAGTGAACCTTCCGCAGCTTCATAGAACACTGAATTTATATTTGATGGATTCTTTAGTGAAGCCCTTTATAAGACTAAGTAATATCTATCAAGAAAAAAATTAAGAATATGGGTTAAAATTCCAGTAATTCATCCAAGGTTAAATGCTAGAATAAAGTACTGGTCTAAGTGAAAGCAAGCAAGGGAGTGTTGGTGAGGGTACCTTGAAAGAATATTTATTTTTCCTCATATTTTCATTCAGGCAGCAGATTAAATGTACAGGTGGGCCTTGAACAACACAGGGGATAGGGACACTGGACACCTCACCTCCCCAAGTTGAAAATCTGCATATAACTTTGCAGTCACCCCTCCATATCCATGGTCCTGCATCCACAGATTCAGCTAACCTTGGATCATGTGGTACTGTAGTATTTACTGAAAAAAATCTGTGTATCAGTGGACCCATGCAGTTCAAACCTGTGTCGTTCAAGGGTCAACTGTACAGGTTTATGTTTCTTAGGGGACTGCCTTTGTTTTAAAACTTCTAAAAAGACAAATTGGATTAAAAATGAACATTATTTGCTTTTGGGGATTAAAGTAGATTTTGTTTTAAAGACATATCATCTAGCCCAGCTGCAGTGGTGGTTGGGGGCAATGGGGAAGTGACTCACAGGAAAACTTTTTCATATGATGATTTTGACATATTTTTAAATATTATTTTTTATTGAAGAGAAACATCTGAACAGACATAACTTGGAAGCCTTTATAACTGACTAAACCTCTCATAGTAGTTTGTTATTGTTTGATGGAATATTGAGAAACATTGTAAATTTTCTAATTTGTTGACTATTACTAATATGTTTTTATTCACATATTTGAAAAAGTATTTGAAAGCTTAAATATTTCTGAAAATAAATAATTCAGTCTGAGATCATCTAAAATGCTAGTTTTTGTTTTCTAAGACAAAAATTTTCACAAGTATTCTAAGAAAAATGTTTGAACTTAACTTTCTTTTGTTTCCCTTTGAACTTTTGGTTGAACAAAAGCGGAGGTCATAAAAGGTCATAACGTATGCATCTTATTTAAATGGTTCAGGGAAAGGTGTGTGTGTGTGTGTGTGTGTGTGTGTGTGTGTGTGTGTGTGTGTGTGTGTGTGTAAGAGAAGAAGAGGCAAAACAAATGTGCCAAAATGGTAAACATTGGTGAATCGGGGTAAAGGGTGTATGAGAGTTCTGTATTACTCTTGCAACTTTTCTAAAATCTGTGGGGGAAAGAGCACAAGGATTTAAGTAAGCCACAAATTACATGATCGTTTTTTGATTAATACATCTACCTGCTTATAAAATTGTTTGTGATAGCAATAAACATGTGTTGTTTATAACCATTCCAGACTTGGCAGTGTCATAACAAAACAGCCAATGATTTTGTCTTCGTTAGTTCCTCCTCTCTGATAGCTACAGCTGGTCTTTCAACTGACAATAGGTAAGAGATTATAACTGAAATTGAAGTCTGTGTATGTATAGCTAAGCTTTATTTTTTAATTGCTTAATGTCCTTATATCTCAATAATGTCATAATTACACCTTTAAATATTTTTATTTAAAGAGACTTGTTTCTTAGAGCTTTTTTAGTGTTTTAATTGTAAAGCTAAGGAAATTCTGGTGACATTAAAGACAAAATCCATTCCTTCTGGATTTTTAGTATTCTAATGTTAAGACTTTAGTGTAGGATAAAAGAATTTGATTGTTGGTAGAGTTTTTCTCCATACTATTTGCTATGTGTTAAGAAAGCTTGAGGCCAAAAAAAAAAAAGAGTATTATTTATTGGCCATGCTATTTAGTTAAACCCTTGCCACAGCTTTATTATATCGCATTATCAATGTTTCACAGTAAGAACACAAGAAGCTGAGTTGTATAATAACTAGTAAGTGACAGCCCGTCCCCATCTCCCCAAATAGCTTAAATATGCAAAAAAAAGTCTCCTCCCTCCATGTCCAGGCACACTTTTTACTTTCCTCCTACAGCTGAGTTCTGTGATTAAGGCCTTCTGAGGTTGCTGAGCTTTTGTGTTTGTCCTGAGGCCTCACTTTACACTCAAAGTGGGAATTTTAGGAATATGGAGTTTTCAGCCCGTTTTTCATAGAAATTCTTATACACATTTGTGCCTTCTTTGTAACTCACAGAATGGAGTAGAAGCTGCTCCCTTTTGTAGTAGGAATAAGTTTTCTTTGTACTCAAGAAAATTCGGTGTGTCCTGCTACTTATGTATGTGGTCGAACTATTAGATTAGAAAATCGGTGAATACAAAAAGTGGTTCCCATATTCAGACTTCATATAGTACTCCTTGTAATTACATGTTAATCTAAAGTTATTCAGTTTGGGAAGCTATTAGTTTTTTAAATTTTTGTCTAAAAATTAATCATACATAAATATATTGGTTACTTGTATTCGATGCTTTATAAGTTTAAGAACTTTCTGTGTGAGCAAGGTTCAAGCGAGCTATAATGAGACATTGCTTTTTTTCATTGAAGTGTACTTGATTTACAACATTATATTAGTTACAGGTATACAGCATGGTGATTCAGTATTTTTGCAGATTATACTTCATTATAGGTTATTACAAGATAATTTTTACAATTCCCTATGCTATACAGTATATCCTTGTTGCTTATCTATTTTATATATAGTAGTTTTTATCTATTAATTCCATATTCCTAATATGTCACTCACCCGTCTTCCCCTCTTTGGTAACCACAAGTTTGTTTCTATATCTGTGAGTCTGTTTCTGTTTTGTATATACAGTCATTTGTCTTTGTTTTTAGATTCCACATGTAAGTTATATCATATAGTATTTGTCTTTTTCTGTCTGATTTATTTCACTTAGCATGATATTCTCTAGGTCCATCTACATTGCTACAAATGGCAGTATTTCATTCTTTTTTATGGCTGAGTAGTATTTTATTTTGTGTGTGTGTGTGTGTGTGTGTGTGTGTGTGTGTGTGTGTGTGAGAGTCACATCTTAATCCAGTCATCTGTTGATGGGCACTTGAGTTGCTTCTATGTCTTGGCTATTGTAAATAGTGCTGCTGTGAACATTTGGATGCATGTATCTTTTTAAATTAGTATTTTCATTTTTTCCAGATATGTACCCAAGGAGTAGAATTGCTGGATCATATGGTAGTTCTATTTTTAGTTTTTTGAGGAACCTCCATACTGTTTTCCACAGTGGTTGCACCAATCTACATTTCCAGCAACAGTGTACAAGGGTTCCATTTTCTCTACACTGTCTCCAGCATTTATTGTTTGTAGATTTTTTTGATGATGGCCATTCTGACTGGTGTGAGGTGATAACTCATTGTTGTTTTGATTTGCATTTCTCTAATAGTGAGTGATGTTGAGAATCTTTTCATGTGCCTGTTGGGCATCTGTATGTCTTCCTTGGGAAATTGTCTATTCAGATCTTCTGCCCATTTTATTATTGAGTTTTTTTTTTTATATTGAGTTGTATGAACTGTATGTATATTTTAGGTTTTAACCCCTTGTCAATCATCATTTGCAAATATTTTCTCCCATTCAGTAGGTTGTCTTTTCGTTTTGTTGATGATTTCCTTTGCTGTGCAAAAGCTTTATGTTTAATTAGGTCCCATTTGTTTATTTCTGCTTTTATTTCTTTTGCCTTAGGAGACTGATCTAAGAAAATATTGCCACAATTTTTGTCAAAGAGTGTATTGCCTATGTTCTCTTCTAGGAGGTTTATGGTTTTCCATTCTTACATTTAGGTCTTTAAACCTTTTTGAGTTTATTTTTGTATATGGTGAACAGGAATGTTCTAATCTCATTATTTTATATGTGGCTGTCCAGTTTTTCCACCACCACTTGTTGAAGAGACTGTCTTTTCTCCATTGTATATTCTTGCCATCTTTATCATAGATTAACTGACCATAAATGTTTGGGTTTATTTCTGGGGTCTCTGTTCTGTTCCATTGATCTATGTGTCTGTTCTTGTGGCAGTACCACACTGTTTTGATTACTGTAGCTATGTAGTATAGTCTGAAATCAGGGAGTGTGATTCTTCCAGCTCTATTCTTTTTTCTCAACATTGCTTTGGCAATTCAGGGTCTTTTGTGATTCCATGTGAGTTTTAGGATTATTTTGTTCTAGTTCTGTGAAAAATGCCATGGGTATTTTGATGGCGATTGCATTAAATCTGTAGATTGCTTTGAGTAGTGTGGCCAATTTAACAATATTAATCTTCCAGTCCGAGAGCACAAGATATCTTTCCATTGCTTTGTATTATCTTCGGTTTCCTTCATCAGTGTTTTATATTTCAGAGTATAGGTCTTTCACCTCCTTGGTTAAGTTTATTCCTAGGTATTTATTCTTGTTGATGTGATCTTAAACAGGTTGTGTTTTACTTTCTTCTTCTCATATTTCATTATTAGTGTATAAAAATGCAGATTTTTTTAATATTGATCTTGTATCCTGCACCCTTGCTGAATTCATTTATTAGTTCTAAATTTGGGGGGTGAAGACTTCAGGGTTTTCTATCTAAAGTATCATGTCATCTGCAAATAGTGACAGTTTTACTTCTTCCCTTCCAATTTGTTTTTTTTTAATTTAAAAAGAAATTATTTATTTACTTTGGCTTCACCAGGTCTTAGCTGCAGCATGCAGGATCTTTAGTTGTGGCATGTGGACTTCTTAGTTGCGTCATGCAGACTTCTTAGTCGTGGCATGCAGGATCTTTATTTGCGGCATGTGGACTTCTTAATTGCGGCATGTGGACTCAGTTGCGGCATGTGTGCACTATCTAGTTCCCTGACCAGAGATCAAACCCAGGCCCCCTGCATTGGGAACATGGAGTCTTACCCACTGGACCAACAGGGAAGTCCCCTTCTCTTCCAATTTGGATGCCTTTTATTTCTTTTTCTTGTCTGATTGCTGTGGCTAGGACTTTCAGTACTATGTTAAATAAAGTGGAGAGAGTGGACATCCTTGTCTTGTTTCTGAATTTAGTGGGCAGGCTTTCAGCTTTTCACTGTTGAGTATGATGTTGGCTGTGGATTTGTCTTAAATGGCCTTTATTATGTTGAGGAATGTTCTCTCTATACACACTTTGATGAAAGTTTTTATCATGAATGGACATCTCAGTAGACAGTTTTTCTGTGTATTTTGAGATGATCATGTGATTTTTATCTTTCCTTTTGTTAATGTGATGTATTACATTTATTGATTTGCAAATGTTGAACTATCCTTGTGACCCCAGAATAAATCCAACTTGATCATGGTGTATGATGCTTTTTATGTATTGTTGGATTCAGTTTGCTAATATATTTTGTTGAGGATTTTTGTATTTGTAGTTATCAAAGATATTGGACTGTAATTTTCTTTTTTTGTAGTGTCTTTGTCTGGTTTTGGTATCAGGGTAATGGTGGCCTTGTAGAATGAATTTGGGAGTGTTCCCTCCTCTTCAGTTTTTTTGGAATGGTTTAAGAAGGATAAGTGTTTGTTCTTCATATGTTTCGTAGAATTCCCCTGTCTGGTCCTGGACTTTTGTTTCCTGGCAGTTGGGTTTTGGTTTGTTTTTTTTTTTCCCTTACAGATTCATTTTCGTTTCTAGTGATCAATCTGTTCAAACTTTCTGTTCTTCTTGACTCATTCTTGGCAGGCTGTATGTTTCTAGAAACTTGTCCATTTCTTCTAGGTTGTCCAATTTGTTGGCATATAACTGTTAATAGTATTATAATTCTTTGTATCTCTTTCGTATCAGTTGTTATTTCTCCTCTTTCATTTCTTATTTTGTTTATTTGGGTCTCCTCTCGATGCGCTGGATAAAGGTTTGTCAATTTTGTTTTCTTTTCAAAAAATCAGCTCTTAAAAATAAATCAGCTCTTGCTTTCATTGATTGTTTTTGTTGTTGTTTTTTTTAAGCTCTATTTTGTTTATTTCCTCTCTGATCTTAATTATTTTCTTCCTTCTGCTGACTTTGGGCTTTGTTTGTTCTTTTTCTAATTCTTTTAGGTGGTAAGTGATAGGCTGTGTTGTTTATTTGAGAAGGCCTGTATTGCTATGAACTTCTCTCTTAGAATTGCTTTTGCTTCATCCCATAGATTTTGGGTTGTTGTGTTTCCATTTACATTTGTCTCAAGATCTTTTTTGACTTCCTCTTTGATTTTGTCATTGACCCATTGGTTTTTTAGTAGCATGTTGTTTAGTCTCCATGTGTTTGGGGTTTTTTTCCATTTTTCTTTCTGGAGTTAATTTTTAACTTCATACTATTGTGGTCAGAAAAAAATGCTTGATACAATTTCTATCCTCTTAAATTTGTTGAGGCTTGTTTTGTGACCTAGTATGTAATATGTTTTGGAGAACATTCCATGTGTGCTTGAAAAGAATGTGCATTCTGCTGTTTTGGGGTGTTATATTCTGTACGTATCATTTAAGTTCAGCTGGTCTATTGTGTCACTTAACACCACTATTACCTTACTTTCTCTCTGGATGATCTGTTCATTGATGTTGGGGGGGTGTTAAAATCCCCTGCTATTACTGTATTATTGTCTGTTTCTCCCTTTATGTCTATTAGTATTTGCTTTATATATTTAGGTGCTTCTGTATTGGGTGCATATATGTTAACAAGTATAATATTCTTTCTGTATTGATACCTTTATCATTATATAATATGAGACATATTTATTTTTATTCTGTGGTTAACTTATGTCATTCAATAATCTTTCTTTTTTTTCCAGAAACATATGTTTGTGGGACACTCTTGTAGCACCTTCCAATAGTTTAGTCCATGGTAAGTTTTGAAAGCATTTTATGAATCACAAACTCATAAAGTAAAAGTGATTTTTAAATGGATTTTTTTTTTAATGACACACTTAGTAGCCTGTGAGGTTTATTTTTGACCATGGTGGCAAAGTTTAAAAGCAGAAAAAATGTTGTATATGTAATTAACTCTTCACTGTACTTTAATGAAGGACAGTGGAACATAGATAATATAAAAATCATTTGTTTTTACTTTGAATCTGATAGCACAGGTCCGAACATCAGTTACAGTATTATATCCCCTCACACCACTCTTACTCAACTTTGTACTTGAAGTTCTAAATAAAGCAATAAGACAAGAAAAGGAAGTAAAAGTTATCCATATTGGAAGGGAAGAAATAAAACTGTTTATGCACAGATTACATGATGGTGTAGAAAATCCCAAAGAATACAGAAAAAAAACTGCTGGAACTGATGTGCAAGCACAGCAATGTCACAGGATACCAGGTCATTATACTAAAATTAGTTGCATTCCGTTATCAACAATGAACAATTGGAATTTGAAATTTAAAAAAAATATTACCATTTAAAAGAGCACCCAAAATAATGAAATACTGAAGCATAAATCGAAATATGTATAGCATCTGTTGGGAAAAGCCACAAAAAAAGTAAAAGAAAAAAAGGTCTAAATAAATGTTCATCATGTTCACAGATTGTAAAACTTGATATTGTTAGGATGTTACTTCCTCACAACTTTATAGATTCAGTGGAATTCTAATTAAACCCCCAGCAATCTGTTTTGTATATATCAACAAACTGGTTCTAAAGTTTATGTAGAGAGGCAAGAGACCTAGAATAATGCATACTGAATAAAAACAAACTTGGAGAACTCACATTACCTGATTTCAGGACTCCCTATAAAGCTACAGTAATCAAGCCATTGTGGTACTGGCTGAAGAATAGACACAGATTAGAGAGCCCAGAAATAGACCCACACATAAATAGTAGACTCATTGCTAATAATGGCACAAAGATAATTCAGTGGAAACAGATAGTCTTTCAACAAAAAGTGCTAATAACAATTGGGTGCTTATATGTGGAATAATGAACATAGGTACAAACCTTACCCCTTTCACAAAAATTTACTCAAAATGACTCATGTAAAACATGTAAAAACAGAACTGTAATACTTCTAGAAGGAAATATAGGAGAAAATCTTGGTGACCTCGGGTTTGGTAATGAGATTTAGATACAACACCAAAAGCACAATCTATTAAAGAAATGATATATTCAAGATTTTTTTAAATTACCGTTTTTCTCAATACCTGAATAGCAAATAAGCATATAAAAGATGCTCAACATCAGTAGTCATCAGGGAAATGCAAACTAAATTCACCATAATTTATCATACTACTCTGTATACTGAAATGGCATAAAGGTTCTAGACTACCAAGTGTTGGTGAGGATATGGAGAAACTGGAACCCTCATGATTTGCTGATAAAAGTATAAAACAGTACAACTGCTTTGGAAAACTGTTTAGCAATTTCTTAGTGAAGTTAAACATGCATGTAGCGTGACCCAGCAGTATATAGGTTTACATATGTACCCAAGAAAAATGAAAACACATGTCCACAAATAGACTGGTATTAGGAATGTTCTTAGCAGCTTTATTTATAGTAGCCAAAAACTGGAAACAACACAAATGTCCAACAGGATAACGTGGTATATTTATGTAATAGAATACTACTCAGAATTTAAAAGCATGACCTACTGATACGTGAGACACATCTAAAATGTGTTAAAGAAAAAGAAGCAGGCACAAAAGAATATATACTATAAAATTCCATTTATGTGAAGTTCAAGAATTGGCGAAACCAATTGGATAGAAATCAGGATAGCGATTGCCTTTGAGGGAGAGGCATGAGGGAACTTTCTGGGATGATGAAAACAGCTGTGTTAAAAGGCGTATTTGGTACAGGGCTAATTTTGCCCCTCTGTTGAGGCAGTACCCTTCTCAGTACTCTATACGATGCCTTGTGAATTATGAGGGTTTTTTCCCAGTATGGCTGGTGGAAATAGGAACCCAGATCAACTTGGGTTCCCCTTTCTTATGCCACGGCCAGAAAATACTCTGTAGGCAATAAGCTGGGGCAGTTATGTTGGTCACCCAGTTTGTTTCCCATTTTGCAAAGATCATTCTTCATTGCTTAGTGACCGGTGTCTCAAACCATTGTTTCCTGTATATCATTTGATATTTTAATTGTTTTAGGCAGGATGGTGAATCTAATCTATCATTCTACCTTCGCCAAAAGCCAGAAGTCTGTTTCTTATACTATTAAATAGTTTTTACTTTTTTTTCCAGCTTTTACTTGTCATGATAGCGGAGCCACTGTTTTAGCATATGCTCCAAAACATCAGCTACTAATATCAGGTGGCAGAAAAGGCTATACATGTGTTTTTGACCTTCGGCAACGACAGCAGAGGCAGCTTTTCCAGAGCCATGATTCTCCTGTTAAAGCCATTGCTATTGATCCAACTGAAGAGTACTTTGTTACAGGATCTGCTGAGGGCAACATAAAGGTAAATACAGTAATGCCACAATATCTATTACAATATGAAAAGAAATCTTTAGAAACCTTAGATCTTTAATCATATTGATGACACCAGTCTCTTTAAATAATAGAAGTATTAATTCCTTTGTAGTCAACAAGGTTAATTGCTATTTAATAAATCTTTTAATGAATGAAATAAAATAATATTTAACTTGAAAAATGCCTGTTTTTCAGTTGTTTTCAAGTATGCTTAACTAATGCACACGAAAGAACTGGATTTTCCATGGATATGAACATATTTCAGACATTAGAATTAGTCTTGACTCCATATTCAGAGTTACTGAATTCAGTTTCAGGGGCTGTGAGATATGCTGACATTTTCCCTTATTCCAAATTTCTCCCCATTTTGTCATTCATAGTATCAGCATCCAACAACTCAGTGCCTGATTCAAGAATTCTGATGTACCTGGATAAGCTCTGCCTGTAACAGTCCTTCTCAAACTCCACTGTGTTTCAAACTTAGAAGTTTGAATGTTAAGCAGCTTGTTAAAAATGTTAAGCACCTTGTTAAAAATGCATCCCACTCCAGAAATACTGTTACTAGGTCCTATCCCAAAAATACCCATTTGGTAAGTCCACGGCTCAGGAATGTGCATTTTTGGAACACAGAAATAGTGGTTTTGATGGTAGGTTCTCTGGCTACAGTCAGAAGGATCTGCAGGGATAAGACTAGTCCCTAAGTTACTCTAATGGTCAGCAACCCACTGGAGGAGTCTAGTTTCTTAGAATCCATTAATTTAAGTGCTACTGAGTACTTAGTACAGGTAAGTTGGACTGCTTTGTTAGAACTTCCATATTGTTTTCATAATTCTCAGCCAGAAGAAATTGAAGAATTTCAAAAAGGTTTTTCTTAAATATATACACCAGCTTCCATACAGAATTCTTTTTTTTTTCCAGTTTGAAGCTAGTTTCTTATTTGAACTGCCCTCAGTTTAGAATAAGTCATACTATGTTTTAGATTAGTTATTTAGATTAGTTTGTACTTTCATTCTGAGGTTTATTATTTAATTAAGTTATAAGATTTCATAGTATACCAGGTAGTATTCAGGACTTACAATTTAACAATCATGTCTAGAGTAATATAAATTAATGAATTTCTTAGGGAAAAGAAAGAAATATTTTTTTTTAATGTGGTGTCAAAACATCAGAAAGTTGTAATAATTTATCTTGCAGCTGGAATATAGTTTTGACTGGTCTGAAGGCCTCTAGGTGTTTGGTATTTTTCTCTTTCCAGCGGTTCTGATCCCTTGGTGGGTACTGTATATTATGGGGAAAGAATTACCCCACTATACAACTACACAACAGAAACTTCGCTGAGAGATAGGAAATCTTGATTGTAGTTCCTATAACATTACAAGTTTCTGTTGCATTGTACACCTAACCTCCTTGTACCTAAGTTTTCTCGTCTCCAACGAAGGGTTTAAAGTACCTCCTCTCTTACTGGATTGATTTTTGAAGAATGTGATATCAAAGAGCTTTGGAAAATTGCAACACCATATACAGAATCAAAATGTTATGACTGTAAGCCCACACAGATTTTTCTCCATTTTTGTTTTAGAAATTCCTTATTTGTGCAGGAAGACAGACGTGAATCTTTTGTTTGGATTTTTAAGGTAATGTCAACCCCAATTTTTATTTTGTTCTTATATATTTCAGATTTGGAGTCTCTCTACCTTTAGTCTTCTCCACACTTTTATCAATGAACATGCTCGGCAATCCATTTTCAGAAATATTGGAACCGGAGTGATGCAAATTGAGACAGGGCCTGCAAATCACATTTTTTCATGTGGAGCTGATGGAACAATGAAAATGAGAATACTGCCAGATCAGTTTAGCCCATTAAATGAAGTGTTGAAAAATGATGTGAAATTTATGCTGTAACATTTTAACAATAAGATGTATAATTTATTACCTATTCCATGAAGTGGCCAACACATATGATGTACAGTGATCAGTCTCTATGCCACAGATAAGCTAATGCTTTCCTGTTTTCATATTTATTTTATGGAGCTTTGCCCTTGATGCACTGATGCCTTAAAAATTAATAAGGTCATTCAAAATTAGACTACATTGCCTAAAGTAGAATGTATAAGTAATGCTGTAATAATACATATTTATAGTATAGTGAGTATATCATAGTGTTAAAGGAGTTTTGTTTTCTTGTTGTTGATAAATTCTTCTGCAGATATCTCTGCATGAATTTGTTTCACAGTAAAAATACCCTTTATGTAAAGGCAGTTGCACATCAGTCATCACTTAATTCACCACACTCTCACTGCCTTTTTCAAACTTACACATCTCACACTCCTCTCTTAATTAATGATAGATTGATATTTGGGTAAGAATCAAAAAATAGTGAACATCTCCATTAACACTGTCTTTGGGACTTTAGTGACAGGTGAGCCAAATGCCTCGTTATGTAAAGTTTTCATCAGTTTCTCCTCTGGACCCCAAGTTGTGTGTGTGTGGTCGTGTATATATATGTAATGTATCTTATACATCTTATTTGAACTTTGTGTGTGTGTGTATATGTGTGTATATATATATATATATGTGTGTGTGTGTGTGTGTATATATATATATATATATATATATATATATGAAAACTACAAGTCTTTTCATTTGTTTTTGTGCCATAACAACTACTGCCACCAGAATAACAACTTTTTCTGCAACTGTTTTTTTCACCTTTTTTTTTTTTTAAATTTTTGAATTCCCATCCTAATTTTCAAATAAATTTCAGGAAAACTTCCAAGATTATTATTTTAAAGATTACATTGAGTCAGATAAGACTTAGCAGGCAATAATGATTCTGTGTTGGCATATATGAGATACTTAAGCTTATAAATTTGTCAAAGGATTTCTAGGCACCATACATTTTACTTAAATTTTATTTTATTTTATTTCTTATTTTTTAGGTGCTTTTAGTCTCAACGTTCTGAAAACCTCATAGCAGTGTTTTTAGAAACAAATGTGAAAACAGTCAAATTAGATAGTATTTACAAATGTAAAATACCTGCCAGATCTACCATTAAAAGATAATAAACTAAGCCTTATATTTTATTATTTTTTGCCAAAATATATTATTTTATTATAAAATATGACCAAAATATTAAAAATGCACAATGCTTTTAACTTAAATGTGCTAACCCTATTTCTGTCTGTTTTGTGCTATACCTTTTCTGATTCAGAATTATAGAAAACTTGATAATACTTGATTTTAACCAAGAAGACTGGAGGCAGATGGGACTAAGAGTTTAAGGGACAATTATATACTGTTTAGCTTAAATATATTTTAATAGGAATATTAAGAGAACATTTTTATGTAACAAAATATGGAAAGCTATTATCTTGGAAACTAAAGAGTCAAATGAAGCAAAGAAATGAAGGGCTGGTAAAATGAATTTTGTAATATCCTCAGGATACTTTTAAAAGTATATTGTTAAAAGATTTTGTAAATTGTATTCATAATTTTAAATGTGTTGAGCAAGTTGCAGTGAAGACACTGTTATTATGTAGAGAGTTGATGTGCACATAATAACCTGTACCTATAAATTGTGCAATAACGATATGTGACTATTTTGCCATGGAGAAATCTGTGACAACATTGCAAACAATACTATTGTTTGATGTAGTTAATATTAAGTTATTCCTCAGTAATTTCTTCATGAATCAAGATTCAAAAGGCTTTAAACACTTTCAGTGAGATAGAAAATGTATTATTATGCTTACTAGGAAAAAGACATTGTGGATGAAGAATTAAGCATTTTAATTGAGGGTTTATATGAATAATAAATTATGTAAGCCCATATGTATTTACATCCAGAGTCATAATATTTTAAATAAACAATCATGCAGTAACTATTTTTAGCATGCTATTGTTTTAAGTAGTATTTATGCCACTTTAGTTGACTTGAGTGTATGTGACATTTTAAATTGGAGAACTTCTGTATTGTATTTGGTTAATGTAGGAAGAATTGCATAATTTTCCCAGATACCCTGTTCTTCCTTCTCTATAGTCTTTAACTTAATGAATAAGCATTATTCAAAAAAGGTGAGAATAAAAGTAGTTGGAATGTATGTTTAAGTATAAAATGGTATACATATATGTAAAATTTCATCCACACTAATGAAGTAGATACATCAAAATACATTTTTTAAATTGTGTGCTTTCTGAGAATGAGGCTTTGTAATGATGGAAGAATTCACAACATTGTGAGTCTCATTTTCTAAAATGTAGGATTTTTCTTATGTAGAATCATGGGACGGCCAATTCCATCCTCCTTTCTTGCTCTCTCTGTCTTGCCCCAATTCATTTCTTCTCTTTAAAAATTTTTTCAAAACCATTGAGGAATTTCTCAAAATGGTCTCAACAATTGGAACAAAATACAGAGATATACCTACTTAAAGAAAATCCTTATACAGCCTTAGAGTGGTGATGATCTTTTTATAACAGTGTTGGAAACCCAGAGAGACATATTTACTAAACAAAGAGTTTAAATGTCATATTGCAAAAGACCACAGTCTAAAGAACCGGTAGACGAGAAGAAATATGTGTATAGGAATAGGAAAAATGTTAACGACCCTAATACAAAGAGAATTTTAACATGATAAGTAATGGAGAAGTCACACAATTCACAGAACAGGACATGGAAAAGTCAGCAAGCACAAAGTATGTTCATCCTCACTAATAGTTAAAGGAATGCTTTAAAAAAAAGAAATGTGTTACCACTGTTCATCCATCAAGTTAGTATAAAGTCAAAACACAGTGACATCAGTTTGGTGAAGATGCAAGGAAGTGGGCACAGTGAAACATTGCTGGCAGGACTAAACTGCTACAAAGTTACCTAGATACATATTAAAATTGAAAAACATACTTTCACTGAGCAATCTTTTGAGAGATTATCCTTTAAGATAAAAACACCTATGCATAAAAATATATGTATATGGATGTTTATTGAGACATCTGATGGAGCAAGAAAACTGGAAATCTAAATGTTAATTAGTGGGTAAATTTTGGCATAAATTTTGGTACATCCATACAATGGAATATTCTCAATGGTAAAAGAATGTTAGATTTGTATCTGTTCATCTGAAAAGAGGTTGGTGAGATAAAATTTCAAAGTAAAAGGTGTTATATCCCTTATTGTTTCAGGTTTTTTCAATCTTTAGTTTTAGTATATATGTAGGAACATAGAAATGTGTATGGAAGAATACATACAAAGCAAAACTTTAACATGGGAGAAGGGAAGAAGGAGGTAATACTTTTCTAAACTCCTTTAAACCCCACTTGGTAACGTGATACCCGAGATGGTTGTGTATGTGTTGGTGAAGAAAATCTGTATTTTCATACCAAGAAGGACAACGACTTTGGCAACTGCTCTGTTGAGTGAAGTGGTCTTGTGTCAGGAATATTCCTCTTTGAATTGTTGAGATATTTTTGATGCTTGATATTACTTAAGTAGAAAGGTTAAGATGTTACCCTTCAGGGTACTTGGAAAAAGTTGAACATAGATTAGTTAAATGTACCTGTCAGCGTTAGATGTGTGTATGGCTTTTGCTACAGTTATTTTCAAAGCTAAATCTGTTTTGAGTTTTTTAGGACTTTTCTTCCCCTTCTGCTTACTTGGTTGTCTCCTGTATGTCTGTGGCCTATAAGTCAGGGAGCTGACACAGAGTTGCAGTGTGACATTATTTCACAAGTCTCCTTGGAACAAGAAAAATTTCTTAATGTTCTCCCACTGCAAATACAGATAGGTAATAGAAACAATTTGGTGGTACAACCCATTTCTTTCCACAGTGAAAATGCCTTACTCCTGTATGCCCTTTGTAACAGAATCTAAGCAGTGCAGTGTATCAGTCCAGGATATGTGTTTTAAAAGTTTTAAAATCTATTCCTCCCACATGTAAAACACTCCCCCAGAAAAACTCCAATGTTTTCATCCTATTACTGCATCAGGGTTAGGCTTTTGAACCCCAGGGTCCTGATGTCTAAATCAGGTTCAGGTGTATATGTGGCTCCTTAAATGAGGTTCCTTAAGTACAGTACTCAGTTTAAAGATCCATGAACTAATGAGGCAAGTTATGTGCCTCCCACATGTGAAATGTAACAGTGGTGAGACAGAGAGGCGATAGCTATCTCCCATTCTAAAAGAGGAAAAGTAAGTCACATGGTAGGTCCTGGTCCAGAGGGATTCTGGAATTTAGCTGGGTACATGTCACCAGTTCCTTGAGTACTCCTGTTCCCTGCAAGTAATTCTTTACAGCTCTTGGCTCCACCTTCTGGGCTGCTTTTTTCTATCCTTAAGTTATTCTTTTTCCATAAAAGTGGCCCAGTGTTTAACGGAAGTTTTCTCAGCCTGTTTTCCTGGATAGAGAAGTTTGAGCACTCAAAGACCTCTTTACATTTTATACTGTCCTGTCCCCTATGCTTCAGTCTAGTAAAATTGCTTTTTAAAACGTTGTGGGGGGCTTCCCTGGTGGCGCAGTGGTTGAGAGTCTGCCTGCCGATGCAGGGGACATGGGTTCATGCCCCGGTCTGGGAAGATCCCACATGCCGCGGAGCAGCTAGGCCCGTGAGCCATGGCTGCTGAGCCTGCGCGTCGGGAGCCTGTGCTCCGCAACGGGAGAGGCCACAACAGTGAGAGGCCCACGAACCGCAAAAAAACAAAAAAAAACCGTTGTGGGTTTCTTGTATATTAAATTATAATCCACTCATTAGACAAAAGCCACACCCGTATTTTATTTCTCTACCTTGGGCCCCCTGTGAGGTTGCTGTGGTGTATACCACCTTAAGATTCTTAGAAATCTTAGTGTCTCACAAAAACGGTATACATGGTGCACCCAAAAATCTTTCTGAGATCTTAACAAAAGGACTTAACCATAACCTTGGCTGTGTTTTTATTCTGAGACCATTTGCAATCCGCCACAATACTGAATACACGTTTTTAAAATCCATGTGGCCATTTTTATGTAGAGAGAGACAGATGAACAGACCCATGTACACACACAGAGAGAGGAAGCACAGGTACATGGAAATAACTAACACACCAACTCTTTACTCTGAAGACTGATAATGAGAGGGAAAGAAGTGAGGCTATTGAAAGAGGACAGTGTGGAAGTCAGAACCCACTAGGGGAGGGTGCTGTGCTTCGAGTATTCCAGGACTAAGGTGGGAGCCTTTTTTGTTTAAAATCACGTGATGCCTTGCCAATGTGGGCTAGCATTTCATGGGTGTAAGCGCAGAAGAGAACTCTTGATAGAGGCAGGAATTTAGACCCATATGTATAGAAAAAGCCTTTCAGAGTAGAATTATGCAGCTAAGGACAAAAAAATAGACTGTAGTATTGGGGATAGGCTCAAGTAAGATTTGAGATGATCAAAAAGGAGAAAACAGTTCAGGTGAGGAAGAACCCACAGAGATGGGAGAATCCAGTGGTGCAATCACAGAAAAATAAGGGTTCTGGGTAGGGGCATCACTATATTTTCTATAGAGGAATGGCTTAAGGGGTGAAAACCTGGAAATATGCAGAGAGCTTGGTTTCATGTAGAGGGTGGCTGATCGAATTGGGTAAGAATGTGGATGAAGTTACCTTTAATGCAGGCAACAGTTCTAGCAAACTTTCTTAGGAAGAGGTGTATTTTATTAACATCATAGGTAAGTAATTCTGAATAAAAAAGTGAAAAATGCTCTATGATGAAGGTATAATCACTAGTGGTGTATAATAGTTAGGAGTAGGGGTTGAGGTATATGGAAGTAATAGGAGAAGATCACTGACCCCCAAATCTTGATTTTTGTTCTATCCCCAAGTTTCTAGTTTGCATGACATTGAACAATTCTCCTACCCTACCCAGTATGCACCTTGACTTCTGTTAGGAAAAATGTACTCTTTACCATACCCATATTGTTACTCTAAGAACAAGATTACATGTTATGGTAAAGCTCTGAAAAGAAATGGGACTGGGAATAGAGTTGAAGCAGTAGACAATCAGATAGTGACCTTAGAGGATGGTGAAGTTATAGCCATGTTTTGAATCAGGCATGTTCATTGATATAGTCCCATTAAAATGTAGTTAAAGCACAAAGGCCACATAGATATTTCTGTGGGCTGTGTTCAAGGTGCACATCCTTGCTTCAGTGATTTTAGTGCCAGAAAATGTTAGACTATCTTTATTCTCTCTCCATGATGCCTGGAGTGCCCTTTTGCCGGGCAAGCTTGAGTTCATCCTTTTCGACTTGGTTGGATGGAACCTCCTTTGTGAAATCCTCTCCATTCCCCCAAGGAGTGTGAGTCACTTCCATTCTCCTCCCAGAGTATTTATGCATAGATTTTTATTGTACGTTTCACAGTGCCATGTAGTTATTTCCTTACACTCAAAAAGAGGAGGCTGACACTGAGTAAGCAGAGAAGAGGCTTGAAGCAAAAGAAGAGTACAAGAGGAAGCTGGGTCAGAAGATTTTTTCAACTTTAAGCTGTCTGATGTTAGTTCCTATACCTTCGACTGGGCAGAAGTAAAAATAGAAGGTATGCACAGAGGTATTTTTGGCATGCAGCTCTCATTACAGCTCTCTCCACTTCATGTGATTTATAGGGTTTGGGGTTTTTTTGGGGGGTGGGGTTTGGTCTGAAAGGATTCAATTAATCCAGAGACAGCTGCAATTATTTTAAAATATAATTAGCCGTTGAATAATGGATTAGTTATTAGGAGCTTCCTAGATTCTATGTTTTTTACAACTCCGAACTGGAAGTATGCAAGTGCTAGTTTGAAAATGAAATGATCCAAGTATCTTTTGGCCCAAGTAAGATAGGAAAGGTAATTATCTTACTAATTTCTAAATATTATCACTCTGTGTAGTAAGGTGGAATCCAATATCTTTATTAGAAGAAAGACTGGTTGTTCTTTGATGACAATGATGCAAGTTGCCTGGGATTTTAGAGGCCCCTTACCAGGCCTCCTAAAGTAAGCGCTGAGGCAATGCCCACTCTGAATCATTTCAGCTATCAGCTCCTGTAGTCACTCAGGTCTAGATGGCCCTAGTAAAGAGGGTTGCGGTGAGAGAAGGTGGTAGGATTCATGGAGATTTTTAAATTTTATCATTTTAACATTTTAGTATTTTTAAATATTTTGTGGGGGAAGCATAGAAATTGAGAGGTCCAAGATAGAAAAGAAGGGATAGTCAACAGAATGTGGCCCCTGTAGATAGAAGGGAGGGCTCCTTGGGGACCCAGAGAACTGGTGGATGGGTTTGCTCTGATCCACTGGGGTGAGAGAAAGGAAGTCAATGTGACTGTTGATGTAGATGGCATTTTTGGTAGCTGGGGTAGGAAGTAGAGAAAATTCTCTATTGATGATCTATATATTTCCTTTGGGGCTTCCCTGGTGGCACAGTGGTTAAGAATCCGCCTGCCAATGCAAGGGACATGGGTTCGAGTGCTGGTCCGGGAAGATCCCACATGCCGCGGAGCAAGTAAGCCCGTGTGCCACAACTACTGAAGCCTGTGCACCTAGAGTCCGTTCTCCGCAACAAGAGAAGCCACCGCAATAAGAAGCCCACGCACCACAACAAAGAGTAGCCCCCATGCACCGCAACTAGAGAAAGCCTGTGCACAGCAATGAAGACCCAACACAGCCATAAATAATAAAATTTTTTTAAAAGTTCACTCTATATTTTATTTGAAATAGGAGGTGAGATTATATATCAAGAGCAGGAGGGGTTAGGGGTGCAAAAGATGTCTTGAGGAAAGGGATAAAGATGGAACACACTTCTCCTTTCCATCCATGATGCAGGAGAAAATCCTCATGAATCTGCAGAGCATCAGGTTTTACACTTTTTGGTGCTTCTTAAGTAGAGCTTATGAATAATGTGGATGGCTAAAAATATTTGCCAGGTAGTAGAAGGAAAGGACAATGTAGTAAAGCAATAGGAGGCACTAGCAGTGAGTGACTGAGGTATTGGCTCTTGGGGTTAGGCTGTGTAGGAAAGGAAGCCAACTGGGAGAAATGCAAGTCTGCATGAGGTAAAAAAAGAGTGTGAGGACCAAGGATGAAAGGCTGCAGTAGGGGTGTAGAATGATGGAGATAAAGATGAAAGAATCTTTTTCTATAAAGGTAGAAATATCTCTGGAGATTGCTGCTCCAGGGTGCAGCTTGAGACAAGGGAGACTGAAATGAAGCAATGGTGAAAGTTACTGGGGTTGAGGTTACAGACACCATGACATCCTGGCTGACTCTCCCAGCAGTCACACAGATGGGGCTCCTATCTCACACAGTAGAAGAAGCCATGTTTCATTAAGGCTTTGTGCTTTGTCCAAAGTATCCAGCTTACACAGAGCAGACCCATTATTAGGACTCTCAGTTCGTGGTGACAAATATCACTGCCCATGGGCTTTCAGGGATTGTTTCTAATGATTTTGAGGAGTAGGGGAGGCCTGGGAGTGTACAAACCTTTTTAATCCTAAAAGGACCTGCCTTTATTACTCCCTGCACTGCGTGGCACTACCAAAGACTGAGCCTGGCAATCCAGAAACCCCATAAAGTGACCTAGATTATTCTCTTTCCCTTAACCCTCACATCCCATTAGTCTCCAGGGCCTGTGTTAAGCCTTGAATCCATCTTCTTTCCATCCACTTAGTTTAAGCATTCAGCGTCTGTAATTATTTCCTATTACTGCCACAACAAATTAACAGCAATTTAGGGGTTTAAAACAACATACATTTATTATTATACAGTTATACAGGTCAGAATTATACAGTATAATTGTAGAATTGTAGAATTGTAGAATTATACAGTTATACAGGTCAGAATTATAGAATTATACAGTATAATTGTAGAATTGTAGAATTATACAGTTCTACAGGTCAGAAGTCCAGTATGGGTCTCACCAGGATAAACTCAAAGTGTCAGTAGAGCTGAGTTCCTTTCTGGAGGCTCCAAGGGAGGATCCATTTCCTTATGGTGGTAGAACTGAGATTCCCATTTTGTTGTTGTTGTTGTTGACTGAGGTCCATTCCCAGCTTCTAGAGACCACCCACCCTCCTTGGCTCCTGACCCAGGTCAAGCCCTTCTCATGCTTTGAATCTCTGACTCATTCTTCCACTTTAGGGGAAGCATATGATTAGATTAGATCCACCCAAATAATCCAGGATAATCTCCCCATCTCATTATCTTTAACCTTAACACACCTGCCAAGTCCCTTTTGCCATGTAAGGTAACATATTCACAGGTTCTGGGGATTCTGGTGTGAACATCTTTCCTGGAGTTCTTATTCTGCCTACCACTGTATCCCAACCTGACTTATTTCAGTAACTCCATAAGTCAAGTTTCCTGGCTCTGATATTCTCTATGCTGTTTTCAGATTAACCTTTCTAGAACATTTGACATGTCTCCCATGCTTAAAATCCTTCTGACTTTCTCCAAAACAAGGGTCAAATTAATGTTCTTCAGCTCCTATTGGAAGAACGCGCTTAGATTTGGTTCTTTTCTATTGTTTTAGCTTCATTCCAATCTCCACTTCTTCCCTAACCCTTCTGAATGCTTGAAAAATGTTTACTGTGTCCTTTCTCCACCTATAGGTGCTGTGAAGCTCCCATTTCTTCTTCCAAATTGAGCTTAGACATCACCTCCTTCAGAAAAATCTTCCTGACACTCCCCTCCCCATAGCTATAACCACAGGAACAGTGTCTTAAACATCTCTGTTTAAGAGGTGTTTACGTCTTCTGTATACATCTTCTGTATATTCCTATTTTGGGCATTAAACCCAAATGTGTTGTGATTTTAGTCTATTTCACCTAACAAGTGTTTACTTTCCTGTGTCCCAGCCATGCTCTGCCACTCCCTAAATGTGTAACTTTGGGTAGGGTATTTTACTTCACTATGCCTCCCTTTCCCTATGTAAAACTTAAAGTAGCTACAGGATCTACATTTATAAGTTGTTGTGAGGATTATAAGTGACCTGCATATGTTAAGTTTTGCTAGTATTATTCATATTCCCAGCCCTCTGCACAGAACTACCATATAGTAGGTGCTTAATGGAGGACGGGTTCATCACACTCCTACGAAGGTCCAGCACCTTCGCCCTTGAGAAAGGCTACCCCGGGTCAGGGCTCTTCACCAGAAGGAAGGCCCAGATTCGGTCCCATTCCAATGAATAGCCAGCCTTCGGCTCCGTGGGCAGGGGCAGTCACTGAAGTCCACGGGGGTGCCACAGACCGGTCTGGCTTCCCAGGAGCCAATGAGCCTTTTAACTTTGAGAGGGAGCCCTGCACCCCCCGCGAATTGAGACTAGGAATCGCTAGCGCGTCAGGTATCGCCAGGTAGACTTGAGGCCAGTAGAGGCTGAAACACACACACACAACGTTAAGAGCAGGCGGGATTTAGGGGCTTATACGGAAAATGATGATGAGGATGATAACGGCAACAGATAACAGATGATAAAATTCATGCGTACTTGTTAGGTGCCAGGCATGAGCTCACTTAACCGACTCAACTCACTACGAGGTTGGTATCTCATTTTCACAGTTGAAGAAACTGAGAGACCCGAAAGGTAACGTCTTCCTTGCATATCTCCCAAGCCTGTCCTGGCTCCTCGCGCCCAAAAATCTTGCCTTGCAGCTCAAGTCCAGCTCCCAGGTAGCTGTCCAGCTCTCCTCCGCGGTCTCCGGAGCTCTGGCCACTCCTGACCCCCAACGCCAGGCCCAGTCTGCCCAGTCACGGCCGCTGGGGTTCTCCTCCCGTCCCCGCCCTGGACCGCTAGATCCTCCTCTACCTTGCCTCGCCGGCTGCTCCGCTCTTCCTCCTCCGCACGCTCCGCCCCCGACCTCCCGGCTCCTCCTCCTTGTCCGGCTCCGCCCCCAGCCTCCTAACTCCACCTTCCGCCCCGCCCCCGGCTCCTTAGCTCCTCCTCCTACCCCGCCCCTCGTTTCTTTTGCCTTGCCCCTGGCTCCCTTTCTCCCGCCGTCTCTGGCCCGCGCTTTGCTCGTGAGTCCGCGGGGCCCCGCGAACGTTCAAGAGTCTAGGCAGCTCCGCGCCGTCAGATCGCCCAGCTCGCCTCTTGGCGTCCCGGCGCCACCGGGCCCCCTCTTCCGAGTAAGTGCCTCCTGGGCGCGCCGGTTCCGCACACACCCTCGCAGGGCTTCCCCGGCTGCTGGGCTGTGGGCTGCTCCTGAGGGCGCGCGCTTTCAGCTCGCCGAGAGTCTCTGGAGTGGGTGGGAGTGGGTGGGAGTGCGTGTGAGCGAGTGTGTGTGTTTGTGCGTGTGTGTGCAGACGCGCACAAGTCCGAAAACTACGCAGAGTTTTACTCAGTTCCTGCAGCGCAGAGACAACCTGAGACCTCCAGCTCGGGGCCCTTACCGATTTGGGCTGACCCCTTAACTTCCACCTCCTGCACTGAGCCCCATCCCTCCCTATTCCTTGCTTCCTTCTGCAGACGCGGCCCCCACTACGTGTCACGCCCTCCTGGTAACAGCTCCTGCTGTCGAAAGGACTGGCCCGGTTATCAGGATGCCCCAGATTGCAGACCGAGATGCTAGCCTGAGATTGTAATCCAACCCTGCATTGTAAAATGGGCAGGGACTAGAGTTTTGCCTTGAGATCGTTCGGTGGAGACTTCCTTTGAGGAAGAAAGTTTGTGTGTGTGTTTGTGTGTCCGCCCGTGTCTTTGCGCGCCCTCTCGACTCTCAGCCTTCAAAACCTGATGCAAGAACACTTGATGAGCGCCCTCGGACCCAGGGCGGCTGATAGGCATGTTCAAGACCACTCTGACCAACCGGGCTTGGGCGCCTAAAAGATGTTTATTGATTCAGTGACACCCTATTGCTAAAGCCAACTGATAAAACACAGCCCTAGGTAGGAAGAGCAGTACCCTGAGAGAATCATGGGAGGAGGGAGACAGTAGTTGAGTGTTCAGTGTTGAAACAAAGAAATCCTGGAGTTACTTAAGACTGATAATTCCATCCTTGCATAAATTATTTTTATTGGGGGTCAATACTATCTCAATGTAGGGTGTATTTCTGCCCTAAAAAGCAGATTTAATTGATAGCAGTACAGTACTTTAATCCATCAATAAAATGATTCCCTGGTTGCTGAAGTCCCATTCAATTATGATAGTCCCTGAATTCTTCTGTATCTCAGTTTATTCTTGCTGTCTTCTTGCTGTGAAAGTAGAGATACCCATAAAATTTCCCCACCTTCATGATAAGAATTCATTTAGGAGATGCTGGTAGGGAAATGACCTGTTGAGTAGAAATTATTCATTGAGGCATAAGGAAAACAAGACTATGTGGTTAAAGGAAATAACCAGAACAGAGCAGGCTTTAAGTTGCCATTGTGAAAGTTAGAGCTGATATGAAAGTTAGAGCTGATAAATCACTTTAAGTGCCGCTTATCACAGCAGATATTTTTATCCTGGTTTGAATCTTGTGTTACACAAAAGTGTTTCCACAGTGTTTTAACTAAGGAAACATTATGCTTTGAAATGTAAACATATGACTCCATCTGTCTTTAAGGAAAGAAATGATTATCACACTTAATTAAACACCTGGAAACATTTATTGCCACCTTCTAATTAGATCTGTCATGGGGAGTTGTCAGCAAGTTATTGTTAATATTCTAGCCGGTAACACAATTGGCTTTTTCGTAGATTTTTGGGGCGGGGGATGCCAGTTCCCCTTCATATACATTACTTGTCTCTGCCACTTCTTGCTCAGCTTTTGAGTTTTTAACCTGTAATTTGAGTAAATAAAGTTTAGGGAAGTGGACTACCATTTACCTCCCTGTAAAATATGAACACCTTAGGTATTGAATGTTTGGTATTAAGGTCTTTGCATTAACAGATATAGGTCTTCTAAGCCATTATATCCATCTAGATTATCTGCTGATTTAAGAATCATTAATAAATTATTGAATATAAGAAAGTTCCTGCCAAATTGTAGTGCACAGATGCTCCTTTAAATTTTTTTTCTTTAAGAGAGACTTGAATCTGTAGTGCCTTTTGTTCTAATGTGTTTAAATTCAATGAGGAAAGGGATGGCATGAGCTGGAAAATCTGCTTATCTTTGTTGCCTCTTAATTTTCTGTTTCTGACTATATTGCTGGATATAGTCTTCATCTGTGTTGTGAGTGTTGCAGACAGGCTGTTCTGGGAGTCCAACAGAATGGCAGAAACTGAGGGTGAGCATGCACACTGCAAGGGCCAGGAACAGAGTATTTTATGAGGACTGTTCTCTGCAATTTTTTATTCTGTTGAAATTGGAGGAAAGGGTGTGTGGAGAGAAATGATTGCATCCAAACAGTACTCATTAGGAAATGCAGTTTGGGGGAGGAGGGGATTTCTAGGTGGTTTACGACTTGGGGAACTTCAGGTGGCTGATCCTTGAAGCTGAGGCTGCTACAGTGCCAGGCACTCGCGAGACCTCATAGTTAATTGATTCAATTAATCCTTGTCTGCTTGGATCAGCCCCTTGGAATGAACACATTTCCTTCTTGGAGATTTCTTTCGTCCTCAATCAGAATTGAGCTTTGCTTCCACACCATGCAGAAGAGTCCATTCTCCACCCCCTCCATCCTTGCCTGGTACAAATTGAGGGCTTGACCATGGGATGACCTCCAGGAGGCAGAGGAGGGTGGGTGATAACAAATAAAGGCCACCTGTTTTCTCACGGAGGGAGAAGGGAGCGTTAGCACAACCCCAGTACCATGGGCACTGACTCGGGCACTGGGGACATGCACAGGGGCCCACCTGGACAAAAATGGGACAGTTTTCCTCAGTTTGGCATTCACAGAGATAATCAGGTCTGCTGCAGAGTTTAAGAGAAGGCACCGTGTGGTGCCAGATAAACTCTTATCACCTCAACTCTCCTCACGCTGCCCACATCCTGCATTTAATACCAAATGCACAGAGTAAGCATTCAACAAACACCGAAAAGGAGCTTTTAACACCCCAACCTTCATGTTTCCCTGTGAGAAGCAGTTTACTTCCTGCTCCCCCATCTCTGGTTTTGATGACTTTGGCCCTGGGGTCTGAGCCAACTGCAGTTTCTAGACTTTTGTACCTCAGTGGGGCTTCCCAGTAGCTAAAAACAGATGGTTCATTGAGGGTAAAAAAAAAAAAAAAAAAAAAAAAAAATCAGTGAACCTTGTTGCAAAATGTAAACGAGGTCAAGTAGTAACCAGTGAACGTCAGTTCGCATTCTATATTTTGGCCTTAAGAAAAGGAAGTGAGCTACAGTAGGAGGTAGATAATTCTAGAATGTGAGAGGCACCATTTGGCCCATGAGTCTTAGACTACAACAGTGGCCGTTATACAAGTTTGGAGGCGCATCCCCTCTGTCCAGCTTGCAGGGGCACCATTCATTCACGCAGCGGGCATTTATTGAGCTCCTACCGTGTACGTGGCACTGTGCAGCCCTCTCATGTTCACACCAAGGCCTGGGATCCAAGAGGACCAGTGACTTGCACAAAAATGTTTGCTGGTAAGAACGAGTCCCTGAAGATAAATTGATAATGGCAAAGATGGGTTCAGAATTCTTCTGAGTTTCACAAAGGAAAGTAAAGGCAATTCCTTAGAACAGTAGATGAACCATTTTCAAAATATTTTTTATTTCTCAATAATAAGAAGTTGAAATAAGCGTCTTTCATCTGACGTCTGTTTCAAATCACCAGTGGTATAACTGCAATAAACGTGATTCCATAAGATTTGGTTTTCTTGGCCTTGCATGTCAAGCATGGAAGTTACCTGAGAAATTTGTTTTAAAATGTCACATGCTCCAAAATAATCAAATAACATCCACCCATCCTTTTAGGGATAGGTTGCTTTTTCTCTAGAAGAAAGTGTTTATGGTTCAGAACCATGGTAGCAAAGATGCAGAGCCAGCTGCAAAGCTGGATGGGCGTCAGCAAGTTTGTTTTCCCAGGATTGTGGAGGTTTTTTTGGCCGCCCATGCGGCTTGTGGGATCTTAGTTCCCCAACCAGGGATGGAACCCAGGCCCTCCGCCGTGGAAGCTCAGAGTCCTAACCACTGGACTGCCAGGGAATTCCCGGATTGTGCTTTTTTATATAGAACAAGAGGGGTGATTGACCAACATGATAATATTTCACTCAGGGTGACCAGGGGCTAGGCATGCAGCCACCTTCCCCACCAAAAAGAAACAAAAAATGGCTGGGAGGTCACAGGAATGGGCCTCCCCTGGAACAACCCAAGCTGACTTATAAGCACATTGGGGTTTGTTTCTTTAATAACAGAGAATGGAATTAAGTCCAAAATTCCACTTGTCGTCATTTCCTTAAACATTGGGAATGAAGATGACTTTTAGTTTAGTCAAAAAGTGGTTGGGTCACGTGACACTGTTGGAATCAGCTGTTCATGTCTCAGCCACCACTAGCTGTGTGACTTGGGATAAGCTACTTCAGCTCTCTGAGCCCATTGCTTTACCTAAAAAGTGGGGATGGTATTTCTATCATAGGATTGTTGTGTGGATTAAGGCAGGATGTTCCTCTCCTGGTGTCCAATGTGCAGAAGCAAGTGGTCTACTTTGTTGGATTGGCCAAATTGCTCTCATTTCAAGACGATGGTGTTTGTACTGGGCCATAGTGGAGCAGAGAGGGAGAGTGGTGACTGTTACCACATGTGCTTTTAGCATGAACTTTCCTTTTTTTGCCTCTGACGATGCCAGAGAAGCCCAGAGAAGGGGGTGCATGTAGCGCAATTTCAGTTATTCCCAGCTGCAGGGTCATGTGATTATATAGGGAAATCTTGCTGCTGCTGCCGCTGCTGCAGCTGCTAAAGAGAATGAGCCAGAGCAGGGCATCTGGGTTTTACGTGTCTGAGTAGAAGAGCCATGGCATCCAGTAAACCCTCCCTATGCATGAGAGACACTTTTAAAAGGCCCGTTACAGTTCATTTGTGAGCAGTAGGTTGGCCTTTAGCCTATGGAGGCCCTTATTTAAAACAGGTTATGGATATGAAACCAGGTTTTCCAAGCCAGACAGGAAGCTATGTCTCAGCTGCCCTTGGTGTTGCAAAGGGACTCGGGCTGGCATGTCTTCAAGAGAAGTTGTGAGAGTTCCGAGGGGCAGAGGACAGGGACATTATCTTCAAGGTTGTCCACTGGGGCAAGCTCTTCTCGGAACACAGCACTCTGCAGGGCACACAGGACACTCATGAATATTTGAAAGGAGCCAAAAAGGAAGAACCAGCCCACCTGGCCAATACCCTCTCTAAGCCTGGCTCTTATTCCTTCAAGCCAAATTCATTTAGTTCAAGCCTTCTCCACTCACAGCTGTTATTTTATTTATTTCAAAAAATGAGTTCCTTATGACTGTCAACCAAAGTGAGGGAGACAGAGATTGTGGTGTGTCCTGGTGGAGTCCCACTGTCCTCATCCTTTCCCATCTCGGCCTCTTGAGTTGTGCTCAGGCTCTCACATACATGTAGATGCAACATGTTCTATGGAACATGTTGGAGTAGGGAGTTCTACGGAAATGCCACCTCTTCTGAGAAAAACTGCAGCTACAATGTTGGCCAGAGGTTGCAAAGTTCAAAACAATCTTTGATGAGTCAGACCTTCAAGAAAGAAGTCCAATACCTGATTCCACCCCTCTGTGATTGGGAAACAACTCCCTTTTTCTCCCTTTCTTCTCTCTTTAAAAAGATTAGGTAGTTTTCTGGGAAGTGGCTGGTGTTTGATTCAATACTATCACCGCCCTGGAAGGGCAGAGCAGTCTAGACTTAATGATGGAATTCTTTCTGCCTTGGTGCAGGGATAGGCCCCCCGGTGACTCACAGAGTGTACCTGGGAGAGGTGGTGAGCTCAGCCCTCCCTCCCCGAGCATCCGGTGATGGTCTCTGTGTTGCACATACTTAGCCATTTTGCTTCTTTGCTTTTATGGCCTGGAACACCTGAAGGTTCCTGAAAGAACAGCCGCTCTTTTTGCCAAGGAGAGAGACTCTGTGTCGCCAAGGAGCCTCCCGGGTTCCTGCCCTGTGGTTTGAGAATGCAATTATCTGGGCAGCCACAGAGGTGATCTCCCAAATGAAATTTTGAACTTGTCCAACGTGCTATATTTTAGGGCTCATCTGGGGCCATAGTTCCACCTACTGTGGCATCACCAAGCCTGGGCCAGGGAATCTGCCTTTCTAACAATTCTCTCCCCACCCCCCCATGCCCACCCCTGGTGACTGATGCACAGCGAACTGAAAACCCCTAGCCTGGGAGATCGGTTGTAATGTCTCGTTCTGTAAAGATTATTCAGGCAGTATCTGTAGGTGTCTCCCCACCTCCTTTTTTTTTTGGCAGTGGAAAAGTGCAAATCTCTTGAAAGTACAGAGTGACTTTAAAGTTTAAAGAAGATTAACATGAACGTGCACAAAATGAACACCTGTGTACCCATCCTAGGAAATAACAAAGTGGTTTTTCAAGTAGGTCCTCACTGGGTTAAAAATTGTTGACCAACAACCAGGTCAAGAACAAAAAATAACAACCAAAACCAGTAGTGGCATCCCACAAATGGATCCAGGAATTGAAAGCCACGAAGCAGAGACACCAGGGAGTCTGCTCAGTGTTTATTTGTTCACAATCTAGATTTCGGATCACTGGCAATGCTGACCTCATCCTTTAGTGTGCTGCTGACTTGAGGACACCTCACGCTTTGTAGATCACTGACATGGGATGGGCGCCCTTTTTCTAGGAGTGGCACCTGTTGGGAGGAGCCCCAGGCCCAAGACTCTTGAGTTGCCAAGTAGCCTGTTTTCCCTTCCCTGCGTCTACTCCCCTGTCCTGAGGTCCTGGCACCTCCAGGAAGCTATCCTGTTCTGAGAGTGCTGTGCCCCTCTCATGTTGAAATGGTGGGTGATGGGAAAATGGACAATAGACTGCTGAAGCTGTCTTGCTGTAACTTCCTCCCCCTCCCCCTCCTCCCCCTTTGTGCTCTACTTCCTCTTCCTTCTCTTCTTCCTCCTCCTTCTTTTGCTTTTTTTTTTTTTTTTTTTTGCATTTTGAGTTGTGTAAGTACTTGAGACTTTCTTCCCTACTTCTGAATTCTGGTCAGTTTTCAATTTCTCATTCTAACAGGGGCCTTGAAAATTATTTAATAATGGTCTGCTACTGATGATACGTAGTCCTAATTTTAGTAGAACCACTATTTTTTCCCTCTAAGTTGAAATATTTGACCAGGGACCCACAAGTATAAAAATGGACTGATTTGAGTCTTGCCTCAGCCTTCCTCTCTAGCCGGCAATCCTCCAGGTTTGCTGTTCCCGAGTCCAGCACACAAGGGGCCTTCTAGCCTCACAATTTGGGAAAAGGGGCAGGTGGAGGAGGTTGGGAAGTGACTTGCAGAGACAAACCACAGGCCAGAGAATGAATCACCACAGTCTTCCTGGTGCATACCTGGTCTCTGAGTTCCCTACAAGCATGTCACCCCAACTTTTACCCTTCAGTCAGTCTTTTCTGTTTCTTTCATGGTTGCCCTAGTATTTGTATATTCATGATAACAGATAGTATACCAGATCACTGTAACAGTTTGCTAGGGCTGCCATAACAACATTCTACAGACTAGGTGGCTTAAACAATAGAAATCTATTTCTCACAGTTCTGGAGGCTGGAAGGCCAAGATCAAGGTGTTGACAGGTGTGGTTTCTCCTGAGGCTTCTCTCCTAGGTTTGCAGATGGTCACCTTCTCATTGTTTCCTCACATAGTCTTTTCTCTGTGTGCATGCATCTGTGGTATCTCTCTCTCTTTCTTTTTATGAGGACAGCAGTCATATTAGATTAGGACCCCACCCTTTTGACCTCATTTAACTTTAATTATCTTTCAAAAGGCCCTATCTCTAGTCACACTGGGGATTAGGGCTTCAGCCTAAGAATTTGAGGGGGAGGGGGCAGAATTCTATCTATAACAATCTCTTTTGTAAAGGTATTACGGGGAATTCCCTGGCAGTCCAGTAGTAGGACTGGGCATTTTCACTGTGGTGGCCTGATTCAGGAACTAAGATTCCAAAAGCCGAGCAGCACGGTCATAAAAAAGGGCAGGAGTATTACAAATAATACCCTTTGTGTTATTATCATATGGTTTACGTCTACATATATAATCTTCAGAAATCATGGTTATTATTTTTTACTTTAAACAATGATCTTTTGAAGAAATTAGAACATGAGAAAAAGTTTTTTATATTTATCCACTTACTTGAGGCTCTTCATTCTTTAGTGTAGATCCGTTTCCATCAGGTATTTTTTAATCCTTCAGCCTGAAGAACCTCCTTTAATATTACTTGTAGCCCAGAGCTGCTGGCAACAAATTCTCTCAGCCTCCTTTGTACATGTGCCCCTCATGTCTGTGTGTCCAAATCTCTTCTTATAAGGGTACCAGTCAGATTGCATTAGGGCACACCAGAAGAACCTCACTGTAGTTGAATCACCTTTTTAAAGACCCTATCTCCAAGTACAGTCCCATTTTGAGTTACTGGAGGTGAGGACTCCAACATATGAATTCTCTTAGTGGGGGAGGGGACACAATTCAGCCCATAACAGTTAGGATGCTTTAGGCTGCAGGTAAGAGAATGCCCAGCTACCAGTGGTTTGAACAGTAAAGACATTAAATTATCTTACGTGAAGGGAGTCTGGGGTTGATCCAATCCAGAGTTGAATCAGTGCCTCAAACAGTATCATCAGGGACCAGGTTCTTTCCATCCTTCTCTTCTCCCATCCTTAATATGTTACCTTTTTTTTTCTGCAGACTTGCCACCTCATAGACAGAAAATAGTTTCTTCTGCGGTGGGTATCACAGGCTTCTCCAAACTCATTCAAAGACAGGAGGAGCTTGTGGATGTGGGGAGAGGGGTGGGCAGAGAGAGCAGCAATAAATCTGTTCTCTTGTAACGTCCATCTCTTTTCTTTTCTTTTTTTTTTAACATCTTTATTGGAGTATAAATGCTTTACAATGATGTGTTAGTTTCTGCTTTATAACGAAGTGAATCAGCTATACATATACATATATCCCCATATCTCCTCCCTCTTGCATCTCCCTCCCACCCTCCCTATCCCACCCCTCTAGGTGGTCACAAAGCACCGAGCTGATCTCCCTGTGCTATGCAGCTGCTTCCCACTAGCTATCTGTTTTACATTAGGTAGTGTATATATGTCCATACCACTCTCTCACTTTGTCACAGCTTACCCTTCCCCCTCCCTGTCCATCTCTTTTCATCAGAGGATAAACCTTTCCTGAAGCCTCCTCAGGCCTCACTGACCACAACTGAGTCACAGCTGCAAGGGAAGCTGTGAAAATAAGTAATGGACATTAAGGGAAAACTTCTACTTTGGGAGGTTGGCTGTACCAATGGGAACAAGGGAAAGAGGCATGATTATTGGGCAGATAAATAATATCTGCACCAGCCCCAGGCTCCCATGCTCTAGAAGCTGTCTAGCTGAGCCATCACTATTACTGATAATAATCATCTCAGGTTTTATTGGAATTAAAATTATCTACCCATGATGAGTAGTTGGGAGAAAAACAAAGATGTGGAAGGTGTTAATCACATATATGAACTTAATTACTACTAGTAGTGACTTTTTAATGTTGTGGGTTTCTAAAAATAGCAGTATTTACTTTGGAGACAGCATGCTGCATTGAAACCCAGAAGATGTTCATCAAATAGAGAGTTCTTTATCTTTATGGAAATGTTTACACCCCCAAAAACAGTAATCATGACAAACACTTTTTGAGTACTTATGATGGGCCGGGCACTGTGCTAAATGCTTTATACACATTATTAAATTCATCTTCCTAACAGATCTGTGAGAAAGGTATTGTTGTTAATCTGCATTTGCAGATGAGGAACTGAGGCTTGGGGAGGTCAAATAACCTGCCATAGATGCCTGGCTGAGCTGGGAGTCACACCCGGGCAGTTCAGCTTCATCCCATACCTGTGCTTTGAACTGCTACAGGATATTACCCCTGAAAAAAACTGCTAAAAACTCCCTCATTGTCTGTAAGCTCTCAAAAGCTGTTATCTTTCCAACCAGTCAGAGTCTACCTCATAGTTTATGTCTCATTTTATTGTTCATATTATAAGATTGAGATATAATTGACATTCTGGTGTTTTTAGTAGTGGAAAGAAGAACCTTGAGAGTGTGCCCAGCTGACACTGACTCACCTGGTGACCTTCAACAAGCTACCACAGTCTCCTCTGAGAGGTTCAGATTAAGACTGAATCTGCGGGGCCACATCCAGGCACTTAGGGTCTGTTGTTCACAGACTGTTGCCCTCTGCAGATTGTACTAAAAGTCCTATGTTTATTTCAGATGTGATTCACAAATGTATTTCAAAGTAAGGGTGTGGAAGTTCAAGATGAATGGAGCTGTACTTCCCAAATTGAGAAGATAACATTTATATCCTTTTTCATACTGGGAAGAAGTTGGACAACTTTAATAACCCAGAGGAATGTGTCTTTCATTATTGGCTTGTACAGAAGAGTGCCAATCTGAGTGATGGCAAATTTGTCCTCAGGTTATAGAATCTTGTGTGAGGCAAATTTAGTAAAAGCTGGGAAAACTTCCTGATGGTCATTGTGCAGAGATTGCACCCTGCAGAATGCTTGGGCAGCTGAGAATTGGCTTTAGCAGAAGCAGGGCTAGGTGTGCTTCTCATCTGGTGACTCTAATAACAGGGACGCAGTGGAGACGCTGTTCCAAAATGCAGTGCAGACATTGGGAGGCTGTGTTTCTTCTCTTAGTCCTGAATTCATGTTGCTAAAGTTGTAATAACATCTTGCGTGTGGTAGTTTTTTGCGGTACGCAGGCCTTTCACTGCTGTGGCCTGTCCCGTTGCGGAGCACAGGCTCCGGACGCGCAGGCTCAGCGGCCATGGCTCACGGGCCCAGCCGCTCCGCGGCATGTGGGATCCTCCCGGACCGGGGCACGAACCCGTGTCCCCTGCATCGGCAGGCGGACTCTCAACCACTGGGCCACCAGGGAAGCTCCTGTTCATTTGTTTTTTAATCGACTATTGCTAATAACGAGTCTGGAGCTGAGTATGGGAGTAAGGGGTGTAAGTTTCTTGTCTAATTCTGGGAACTCAAAGCTGCCCTGGGTTGGTATGCTGAATGCTACAACTCTGAGTCAAGTGACTAATCTTATGTCTGTGAGAAATCAACACCCAACAGCTCTTTGCAATTCCAGTTAGGCATCCTAGAGGTCATTTTGAATTAAGAACACCTTTGAGATATTTTGGAGTAAATGATTTGCTATAAGCTTTAAAAAATGATTTGAAGTGTTAGGCAAATTTTCATTAAAACAGTATAAATGAAATCATTTACTGTCACCATGAGCAGTTCATTGAAACAGAAGTCCCTCATAAGATACTGGCTCCCAGCTGATTGGCTGCTTGGCCCCTTCCCCTCCTCTATTGCCTTGCTGGGTTTTCCATCAGTTGGCTCTTATTGTGCTGACTCGCCTAGATTCCTTTTTTTTTTTTAACTTAGTGACATTTTTTAAATTTAATAATTGAAAATCCATTCAATGTTTCTGGTCAGGAAAGTCCACATTGTAAAGACTGCAATTAAAATTGTGGTTCCATGCAATTCAGATGAAGACTCCAATTGGATTTTTAATTTGAAAACTAGCAGATACTATTTTAAAGCACATCTGGAAACACATATTCTTTTTTTTTTTAACATCTTTATTGGAGTATAATTGCTTTACAATGGTGTGTTAGTTTCTGCTTTATAACAAAGTGAATCAGCTATACATATACATATGTCCCCATATCCCCTCCCTCTTGCGTCTCCCTCCCTCCCACCCTCCCTATCCCACCCCTCTAGGTGGTCACAAAGCACCAAGCTGATCTCCCTGTGCTATGCGGCTGCTTCCCACTAGCTATCTATTTTACATTGGGTAGTGTATATATGTCCATACCACTCTCTCACTTTGTCCCAGCTTACCCTTCCCCCTCCCCATATCCTCAAGTCCATTCTCTAGTAGGTCTGTGTCTTTATTCCCGATTCTTTTTTTTATAACTTAAAAAAAAAAGAAAATGTTACTTTATTGCTTTTTCTTAATTGAAGTATAGTTGATTTATAATATTATATTAGTTTCAGATGTACAACATAGTGATTCAATATTTTTATAGATTATATTTCATTTAAAGTTATTATAAAATATTAGCTATATTCCCTGTGCTGTATGATATATCCTTGTAGCTTATTTATTTTGTACATAGTAGTTTGTACCTCTAACACCCTCCCTTCGTCTTGCCCCTCCCCCTTCCCTCTCCCCAGTGGTAACCACTAGTTTGTTATCTATATCTGTTTTGTTATCTATGTTTTGTTATATTCATTTGTGTTATTAGATTCCACATGTAAGTGATAACGTACAATATTTTTCTTTCTCCGTCTGACTTATTTCACTAAGCATAATACCCTCCAGTTCATCCATGTTGTTGTAAATGGTAAAATTTCTTTTTTTATGGCTAATATACCACTTCTTTATCAATTGGTCTGTCCATGAGCCCTTAGGTTGCTTCCATGTCTTGGCTACTGTAAATGATGCTGCTATTAACAATGGGGTGCTTGTATCTTTTTGAATTAATGTTTTCAATTTCTTTGGATATATACCCAGGAGTGGAATTGCTGCATCATATGGTAGTTCTATTTTTAGTTTTTTGAGGAACCTCCATAACTGTTTTCCATAGAGGGTTTCCTTTTCGCTGCATTCTTGCCAGCATTTGGTATTTGTGGTCTCTTTGAGGATGGCCATTCTGACAGGTGTGAGGTGATATCTCATTGTCGTTTTGATTTGCATTTCTCTGATGATTAGCGATATCGAGCATCTTTTCATGTGCCTATTGGCCATCCATGTGTCTCCTTTGGACAAATGTCTATTCAGGTCTTCTGCCCATTTTTTTATTGGGTTGTTTGGTTTTTTGATATTGAGTTATATGAGCAGTTTGCATATTTGGATATTAACCCTTTATAGGTCACATCATTTGCAAATATCTTCTCCCATTCAGTAGGTTGTCTTTTCATTTTGCAGATGGTTTCCTTTGCTGTGTAAAAGATTTTAAGTTTAATTAGACCCCATTTGTTTATTTTTTTGCTTTTGTTTCATTTGCCTTAGGAGACAGATCCAAAAAAATATTGATTCGATTTATGTCAAAGAGTACCTATGTTTTCTTCTAGGAGTTTTATGGTTTCCACTCTTACGTCCTTTACCAATTTGAGTTTATTTTTTTATATGATGTGAGAAAATGTTAGATTTTCTTAACACGTTTCTTCAAACTTTTTTATTGTAAAATAAAACACAAATAACAACAACAAAAAAACACACATATAACAAATGCACACCTTAGTGAATTATTATAAGGCAAACACTCATATAACCATCACTCAGGTCAAGAAATAGAACTTTGCTAGCTACCCCAAAAGTGCCTTCACATACCCTCCCTAATCACATTACACTTCCTTCCTCCAAAAGTAAATGCCATCCTGACCTTTATAGTAATCACTTCCTTGCATCCCTTTATGGTTTTATCACCCAGGTGAGCAGCCTGATACACTGTAGTTTAGTCTTACCCATTTTTAAAAAAACTTGTATCTTTTAAGTCTCTTTTAATCTATGGATTTCCTTAACATCCTCCCTCATTTTAATTATTTAAAAGAATAGTTTTTTTGGGGGGGCTGTTTGATCTGTAGAGTTTCCACAGTCTTATTAACAAGAAAGATGCACCCCCCCCCCCAGGTACATTTCAAGTTATTCCTTTGCCCTCTATTTCCTGCATCTGGGTCCAGAGGATTGACCAGACTCAGGTTTGATCCCTTTGGCCAGATTACAGGTGCTGTTGTATCCTTTCATTGGAAGGCACACAACATCTGTTTTTTCTACTCTTTTTTTTGCCTTTAGAAGCTGTTGATCCTCAAAGTCTAGACCTATTAATTCATTGGAGATCGCAGAATAGTGGTATTCTAATTCTACCATTTTGCTTTACTTTATTAGCTGGAATAATTTTATAAAGGTAGACTTCCCTTCAATCTGTTATTTGATTACACAGTGGTACAGGTCACATAGAAAAAACAAGGTAAACGCTCAGTTCTTTCCTTTGATTTACCCAGTTTTCGAGAATTGGTTTCCTGTCATTCTCAGAAGGTGACCAATGGTTTTTTTAAATTGGTATGATCATGGAATTAAATATACTTAATAAGACTCAGATTGTCCCATCTTTGACCAGTGGGAGCTTCTTCATGTTGGCTCCTAGGTCCTTCTGACATCCTTAGCTTCTGTGTTATCTGGTGTGTTAAGGTGATCCAGGCCTGTCTTGTACATTTTCTGCCTCGACCTGGATTCAACCATTCCTTCAAGAATCCCTGGTTTATATTAATGAGAATGGTGTCTCAGGGCCATAACCCAAGCACTAGAGATGTGCATTCACTGCAGTAGTCATTGTTTCTAGGCTGTTTCATTGGTCAGAGCTGAGAAAATACACACTCACTCACACACACACACACACACACACATTTACATACAAACATATGTACACATATAGAGATAAAATACTTTGTGAGTTCATGTTGATATTTCCAAGTCAAATTCGAGACTATGGGGTTTTGTTTAACTTCTTCTATGTTACGTTTATATTTCCTTTCTTTCTTACTTAGAATCTTTGCTTTTTAGTCCCAAGGGAGATAGAATATCTTTTAATTACCCATTGATTACCCTGTATTACACATACACCAGTCTCCAAGTAATCAGCTATGATTAATGAAAACAATAAAAATAATTTATTTGGCATATGCCCTAATCATTCTTCCCCAGTTTTTTTATGGTTGTACTATAGCTGCATTGTCAGATCATATAGCCATTATATACTAAAATATCTCCCATTGAATGCACATTTAGTCTTATTTCTACAGGTAACTATATATGTCATGCTTATCATCAGTCCTCATATCACTGTCTCTACAAATTTTGACTGAAGCTGTTTCTCTAGTGGATTCTTTAGGTAGGGCTTATGGGAATAGTATTCCCTAATTCCTTTTTCCCCCTTATTTATTTATTTATTTTTGGCTGCGTTGGGTCTTCGTTGCTGCACGCGGGTTTTCTCTAGTTGTGGCGAGCGGGGGCTACTCTTCATTGCGGTGCATGGGCTTCTCATTACCGTGACTTCTCTTGTTGCGGAGCACAGGCTCTAGGTGCGCAGGCTCAGTAGTTGTGGCACAAGGGCTTCAGTAGTTGTGGCTCGTGGGCTCTAGAGTGCAGGCTCTAGTAGTTGTGGTGCACGGGCTTAGTTGCTCCGTGGCATGTGGGATCTTCCTGGACCAGGGCTCGGACCCGTGTCCCATGCATTGGCAGGTGGATTCTTAACCACTGTGCCACCAGGGAAGCCCTCCTCCTAATTTCTTGATAAAACGTTGTGACCTTTATACTAAAGGTCAGTTTTGCTGGATAGAACATACTTGGCTCACATTTTCTTTCCTTGAGAATCTTAAATATGTTACTTCATTTTCTTCAAAGTATTGTTGTCAAAAGTCTGATAATGATGATAATCTAATTTTCTTAGCCTCTATAGTTTGCTTTTGAGAGCATCCACTATACATCTTTTTCCTTCAATCTACTATCTATCTAGCATTTCTGCACAGTGAGTAGTGAGCTTGTATGTAACCAAATCCAAGTTTATGACTTGGTCAACCCTGGTGCCAAATAATTTCTCTCTCCTGTTAACCTAGAATGAGCCACTTGCTCTTAGTAACTGTAGTTTTTTATCTTTGTAACCTCAGCTGTACCTTGTAAGGTGTACAGAGCACTAAATATATACTTGTTTATGACATAAATGAAGTGGAAGGATGTGGGTTTTTTTCCTTTCCTTTAGCCTGTTAGTAACTGCCCCGCCCCTTTGACTCTTTTCCTCCAATCAGGCGCGGCCTTGCCTCAGACACAGCTGTGCTCACAGAGGCAGGCTCTTCCCTGAGCAGGTGTGTGGGCGCTGCACCCGTGGGACCTTGTCCCCACATTCACCGTGTCAAGTTGTTAGACCATGTTCTCATGATACTGCTTTTTCAAGACGAGCAAACTAGGAAGCCCTGTCTCAGAGTGTTGGCTCCACACCAGATGCCAACCTGGTCTCCACACCTGCTTGCCCTCTGCGTGGTCAGTACTTTGACTTCTCCTTGTGGGTGTTACGGCCCAGGCCCCTGGCATATGGGGCCCAGACCCCCTCCTCTCTGAGGATGCTGGGGCTGCTGCCTGCCCTTTTCTTTCTTGGCTGACCTTTTTCCCCTTCACTTCTTGGTCACCAGAACCCATGGCAGGACATCATATTGGGAACCCTCACCCAGACGTGATCCCTGATACACTTTCTTCAACATACACACTGTTTAGGTTTTGAAATGTAAATTCCAGTTGATTGGCACGCATGCCACTTTGGCCAAAGCCTCTTCTGCTTGTTGCTTTACTACCTGGATCAGTCACGCACTTCGTTTATCTGTTGCATTTGTGACCTTTGACCTCTGGTATCCCCCACTTCTCGGAGCACTCTCATATGGGCATGACCTTGCCCAATTTTAGACCTGGCCTGCACTACAATCCAGTGATGTCCCTGCCCTGGCTGTCCTTGTTAGGTCTTGGCCTGTGGCTGTGCTTTTTTTTTTTTTTACCTTTCTTCTTGAGTACCTCAGGGCCAAGGACATTGTGATAGATAGCTTTTTCTTCTTTTTCTACTCCCAGCTGCCTGTGTTTTTGTCTTTGCCTCTCGTTGGCTCCTGGTGAGCCAGCTGTGGTGGTAGAGGCTCAGTATTCATTGAGCACTTACTATGTGCCAGGCATTATACTAAGCTCAATAAATGTTGAGCCTCTACCAAATCCTAGGTTCTGTCATTATTATTCCCATCTTAAAGATGAGGAAACTGAGACCATGAGAGTTTAAGTCCTTACCCAGGGCCAAAAGCAAAACTGATATTCATATCCTTTGGTTCTTAACCACATTGCTCTACTTCCTCATGAAGAAACATAGGCTCAGCAAGGACCTACTGTATAGCACAGGGAACTATATTATTTGATATCTTGTAATAGACTATAATGGAAAAGAATGTAAAAAAGAATTGATAAATATGTATGTATAGCTGAATCACTTTGTTGTACACCTGAAACATTGTAAATTACCTATACTTCAATAAAAAGATAAAAATTATATATTAAAAAAAAAACCCACAGGCTTTACTGAGGAAGCTTGTGGGTCTTGCCCAAGGTCAGTAACCTTGCTGAGCTCTGGAGGTTGGATGGTGGAGCTGACAACTCTATAATGTTTAGATCTTGAACAGAGTTTTCTCAGAGCTATTCAAGATCCCTGATTTAGACTGTGCAGCATGAATGGGAGGGGAAGTGGGGAGTAATAGAAATATGGCTCCAGAGTCTCACAGCCTGGAATAGTCCCAGATCTGAAAATCTATTGTCAGGACTGCAGACAACTTGAGAGCTGCATGTCTTGCTGATAATAAGTCAGCAGTGTTAGCAGCACTTGCTTGTTAATGCCTCCACAAGGGGCAGGAGAAGGCAGGTGAAGCTTAAATATGTCAATATTGACACTTGTTAGACATTCTAGTCGTGAATTTGGTGGACGAAGGAGTTAAAATTATCTAAAATAAGGTTTTTAAGAATTTCTTCCCATCCGTGCTATCTCTACATATGTTCTCAGAATTTTTTTTTTAAGCATTATTATTTCTACCCAGGGAAATATTATAGACCCATTTTGCTTACATGATGTTTTTGGAATAACTGAGCAGGAGATGCAGATGTTATTTGGTACCACGTAATGGAAAAAGCTCTGGATGGGTGAGTGGGTGCTTTGCGACAACTGGCTGGGTGATTTTGCTGAGGCAGTCACCCCTCTGGGTCTTAATTAATTGCCACATCTAAGGAATGTAAGGTGTAGACTACATAATCTCTAATCCCTTACAGCTCTAAAATTCTGCGCTTCTGATTGTTGATTGTTATCATCTGCACTTTTCATTGCCATTTTAAGCGTGGAAACCAAGCCACTGGTAGAGCAGGAGGGGTAGAGCCCTGGATTCGTCTGGAAGGAGGAATGCCACCCTGCCCCAGTGTGGAATGAGGAATTCTATACCAGGGGCTCAGGGTGGGGAGCTAGAGCTCTGACCCTGAGTCTTTCCAGGAGGCTTTAGGACTACAAAGTGAGATTTTTTTAGGTTATCTTTGTGTTCCCCTTCATAAGACAAGTGACTGCTAACTATACTAACATCCTAGGAAATTTGCTAAATGATGTCTTACACCAGAGATCCCACCTGTGACTATCCAAGAAGCTGATACGTGTAATCATGAGTGAATTCGGTCTGAGACAAAGAGTTCATTGCAGTGTTGTTTTTAGGAATAAACAAAATGAAAACTTTAAACAACTTAAATATGCATCGACAGCTTATATACGTTACGGTACTTCCGTGAGATGAAACATCATGCAGCTTTAGAATAAGGTTGGTCTTTGTGCATGGATATGGAAAGATCTCCAGGACAGATTAAATCAAAAAGCAAAATAATGATCTCATTATGTTTTAAAAAAAATGTATATTCTATGTTTATGAGTGAATAAGCTTTTTTTTTTTTTTAAAGAATGAACAATACACTATTAATAGTGGAACTTTGGATTTGAAGAAGGGAAAGGAGGTTAACTTTTCATTTTATACCTTCTATCATTCTTAAATTTCATAATAAAGATACATTTGGAAAAGGAGAGAATTTAGATGTCAGTTGAGTTTTTGAGGCAGTCTAATACTTCCTTAGAAAAATCCATATAAACAAAGCATACTGAGCAAAGCAAGGTGTTGTCTATAAACACTAGTCTCCCAGCTTTAGGTAACCCCCCCCACCTCCTCTTCTTAACACACAGTCTCAGATTACGCGTCCTCTAACCCCAAATTGTCAGTGGCACCCAATGTCTATCAGAAACAAGTCTGGAAGAGCAATATGGCAGAGCAGCAGCACATGGGCCTGCTGACTTGTCATCCATGCATTCGGCAGTATTTGTCGAGGACCCGCTGGGCACCGGGCATAATGCTAGCTCTGGTATATGTAGGGGATGGGCGTGCTTTTCGGAAACTGTACGTGACTTCTTGGAGCCTCAGTCTTCTTACTTGTAAAACAAGTTGTTGGGACTAAATAGAACAGCAAATGCAAGACTCCTTGCCCAGGCCCCAAAGAACAATATTTGCTCATTTGCCTCACCCTTCTCTCCATGTTCAAGGCTAGGTCTGATCCCCACTGCTCTTCTGCATGTTTCCTTTGGTTCCCGTTCCTAAATTGTGCATTGCTCTAGAACACACGCCAATCTTCCCTGCTTTTGTCTTTGCTGGTTATATCCCCCTTTCCTGCATGCCCATTGCTTCTCTTTCCTGGACAAACTTAAATTTTCCTTCAGGATCCAGTTCAAATGTTGCCTCCTCCATGCAACTTTTCCTGGTTCTCTTCTTTACCAGGAAAAAAAGTCCAAAAGTAATCTCTTCCTCTTAAGAATGTGAATAGCTCATTCTGGTCTTGCTATCTTTATGTTGATTATAAGTTATGACATTGCACCTTGATTTGCAGCTGTCTTCGCCCTACTAGATATCTTTCCTGAGAGCAGTCACTAAGTTTTGTTCATCACTAGAAGTTATCTCTGTCCCCGTGTTCTCAGGAAATACGAATGACTTCATTTTTATGATTACCCAAATATCATTTTTACATTCATTTAAAAGATTATTTTAGTTTCATGTTCTTGAAATCCACTACTAACAGCAGGTTAGACAGAGTTTCTTTCCCCCTGCAGGGATTAAACTTGGAAATTGTGGAGTTGTTATCCCTGAAGAATGTTCAAGAAGAGACGGGCAGGCATCTTTCTAGGGTGGTCCAGGCAGTTACCACCCTTCACATGAGTAACTGGCTCATAAGATCTTGTCTGATGAGGTGAGATCTTATCCTGATAATTTAAAAAAGCAAACAAGCTATACCCACTATTAAGACAACTCCAAGCAGAAGTAAAGGAAATGAGAAAGAAAAAAAAATAGTAAGATTTTAGATGTGTGTGAGCCAACAACTTGTTTCATTTTTCCTATTTCTTTCCATCCTTATCCATAGTTAAATATTATAGCTGTGACCATAGCATAGACACAGTTTAATATTCTGCTTTTCTCTTAACATTATTTCCTATACAACTTCCTATGTTTTTATGGACTTTTTTTTTTTTTTTTTTTTTTTGCGGTATGCGGGCCTCTCACTGTCGTGGCCTCTCCCGTTGCGGAGCACAGGCTCCAGACGGGCAGGTTCAGCGGCCACGGCTCACGGGCCCAGCCGCTCCACGGCATATGGGATCCTTCCAGACCGGGGCACGAACCCATGTCCCCTGCACCAGCAGGCGGACTCTCAACCACTGCGCCACCAGGGAAGCCCTTTATGGACATTTTGATTCTGTTTTTCTCAGTGAAATGATTGGAATTCAGTTGATGCCTTTCTTGAGCAAGAAATGGAGATTATGAAGCAAAGATGTAGTCTGAGGGAATGTCAGCATTGTGTATTTTTAAAAGACATGATCTTATTCTGATATTGCTGAGATATACTGGAGCAAAAATATTAACAAATGATTTGATTGAAGTTTACAGCACAATAAATGAGATTAAGATCGTGAGCCACTTTAAAATGTTTTCTTAAATGAAATACACATCTTTAAGAGATTAGACAGAGTTTTGCCCAAGCAATGGCTCTTTATTTACAAAGGCGTGTTGGGAACAGCTGGAAGACAGCTTTTCTTTATCAGTAGGTTTGTGTAACTAGCCTCAAGTTGTTTGCTAATGAAGTTCAGGTCTCCCACACTAATAGAATGGAATAATTTTACATGGAAGAATCAGACCCTAGCCTCCTTTTTCAGAAGAAACTAATCTGACTGGTGCCTATAAGCAATGAGGTGTGTTTAACATGTGGAAATCATTAGGCTAAATACCAGAATCTCTTTGAGGTCTGTGGATATAGTCTCTAAAGAGAGAGAGAGGCATTTAAAATTAAGCTGCGCAGAATTCTAACAAGCACTGTATACTCATTCTTGGAACGAATCTTCTTTCTCTGGCCCTAGGCTAAATTGACTAGATTTGTACTCCCTTTGTTGATTTAAAGCCACATTCACTCTTTTTTTTTTTTAACGGTACGTGGGCCTCTCACTGTTGTGGCCTCTCCCATTGCGGAGCACAGGCTCCGGACGCGCAGGCTCAGCGGCCATGGCTCACGGACCCAGCTGCTCCGCGGCATGTGGGATCTTCCCGGACCGGGGCACGAACCCGTGTCCCCTGAATCGGCAGGTGGACTCTCAACCACTGCGCCACCAGGGAAGCCCCATTCACTCCTTTTTAAAATGAGAACCAACTGTCTCCTAATGTGATTTTGTAGCTTTCCTATCTGGAGGTTCTTAATTATTTTGCTATTTCTGTCATCTGTCAGAATCATTCATACACATGTCAATTCAAGGTAAGTTTACCTTCTGGGCCAGCTTGCCTGTTAGGAACTAATATATTTTATAATTACAGACGGTCCCTGATTTACGATGGCTCGACTTACAATTTTTTTGACTACAATGGTGGGAAAGCCTTGTGCATTCTGTAGAAACTGTAGTTCGAATTTTGAATTGTGATCTTTTTCTGGGTTAGTGATAGATGGTGCGTAATCTCTTGTGATGCTGGGCAGTGAGCCTCAGCCACGTGATCACGAGGGTAAACTACCCATACACTTACAGCCATGCTGTATCCACACGACCATTCTGTTTTTCACTTTAAGTACAGTATTCCATAAATTACATGAGATATTCAACACTTAATTATATGAAAGCCTTTATGTTAGATGATTTTGCCCAGCTATAGGCTAATGTAAGAGTTCTGAGCACATTTAAGGCAGGCTAGGCTAAGCTATGATATTGCATACATTGGTGTATTAAATGCAATTTCAACTTATGTTATTTTCAACTTATGATGGGTTTATCCATCTTATGGTTTATTTCAACATACAATGGGACCCCCATTGTAAATTAAGGAAAATCTGTATCCTTGCTTTACTCTAGTTATTGTGTGTAACGTCTATAATTTAGCATAGGAATGATGATTGGATTTCTTTGTGTTTTCTAGAGGGGTGACTGTATCCTTGTGTGATTATTTATGGTTTGGTCTATAAAAGGACGCAAAAAAATTGGTCCTGTTTTTTTTTTTCTTCTGCTTTCATTTATGGCTTAAAGAGAGGTATTCAGTCTTACTAGTCACCCAGACCAGCTACAGTGAGTCCCAAGAAGACCTACGAGGACTCTGTTAGACCCTAACTTAGTCTGAATTCCAAAGAGGACCTGCACTGGGCTGGAGCCTCTCTAAAATATGAGAGGATTCACAAGAAATCTTCTCAATGAGAAGCCTATGAAATATCTTCGGTTCTGGGGATTCTACCAGATTTAGCCTGTTTAGACACGGCTGACCAACAGCAAATCCTTTAAGTGGTTACTATTTATTGTTGCCAGTCTCCTCTTCCCCATCCCATGCCTGACTCCTGCCCTGCCCCACCGCCTATGTATCGCCTGTGACACTGTGAAGCTGCTCTTGCCTCGGGATAATGTCAGGGTGGGAGGCAGGACCTGAGGTAGAGATGACACAGGTTTCTCTGTACTCCTGGCAGTGTCTCCTAAAAGCCAGGGCTGAGATCAGAATCCAGACTACCAGCTGTTACAACTTTCATCATGCCAAGTCTATAAAGTTAAAAAAAAAAATTACAGAATCATCCAAACTGATATGAAGTCAGCCCAAGGCACAATTTCATCAATGGTTTCATTTGGTTTTTCTGTTCTTTTATCATTTAGTCAACTAATGATTACTAAGTGTCCTACTAAAGCATGGAGAGAATTGAAAAATGACAAAGAAGGTCCCTCCCCTCTGGGAAATGTTAATCTAGTTCTAGGGAAAAGGTTAGGATGCAAATAATTGGAATGCTGACTGCTACTGAGAGGTGTATTAGTTATCTATTGCTGTGTAACAAATTGCCCTAAAACTTAGCAGCTAAAAATAACAATAAGCACCTATTATAACACACAGTTTCAGTGTGTTGGGAATTTGGGAACAGCTTAGCTGGGTGATTCTGACTTGGATTTTCTCATGAGGTTAGAGTCAAGAAGTTGCAAACATCTGAAGGTTTTTCTGGGGCTTCTTCTGGATTTTTTTTCTGAGGATCCTATTCCAAGATGATTCACTTACATAGCTGGCAAGTGGGTGCTGGGTCTGAGCAGGAGGCCTCAGATCTTCACTATGTAGCCCTCTCCATAGGTCTGCAGGAGTGTCCTCATGACATGGGGTGGATGGCTTTCCCCAGAGTGAATGATACGAGAGAGCACAAAGTGGAAGCCTCACATGTCTTTTATGATCAAGCCTTGGAAGTAACACACCATCACTTCCACAGTATTCTATTGGTTACACAGGTCATTGTGTTCAGTGTGGGAGGAGACTGTATCAGGGAGTGAATATCAGGAAGTGAGAATCATTGGGGGGTCAAGAGGAGACTGGCTGTCTTAAGAGGTAAAGATCTTGTGCACTAATGAAAAAAACAGTGTTGGAAGTGCCCCCGGGAAGGAGATAGAATGTAAAACTGATGGATTTTCAGTAGTTGAGGTGGTGGGAAAGGGTGTTGAAGGACAGCGCGTCAGGAGATAAGAGGGGATTGAACAGCATTAGGTATTGGTGTGCTCAAGGAACATCCGGCTGGAGCAAAACCTGGCAAGGCGAAAGATGCAGGGCCTGTGAGGTCTTGAAGGCCAAGCTGGGGAGTTTGGACTTTCTTTGATTCTTAGTGATGAGCCCACTGAGGGTTTTTGAGCAGGCGAGTGACATAATCATTGACATTGTTCAGCTTTAATCTATGTATGAGCTTTAGGGTTTTGGTGCCCTTACTTCCTTTTTTTTCCTTGGTATTATCCAAGTTGTCAACTCTGTAATTTCTAAAATTCTGTAACACTTCTAACCATGCCCCCTAATCACATACTTCCTTGCACTGTTTAACTTTTCATGTTTTTGTCTTATCGCAAGTAGATTACAAGGGTCATAAGGGCCATATCTTTATCCATTTCTATTTCCCCTGCTGTGCCTAGCGCACTGGGTACCCAATAAATATTTGCTAACTGATTGGATAATAGCAGCCAATTACTATATTTAAGTATAGCCACCGCTTCCTTCCTGTGGTGCATAATTTGGAGCTAAACATTTTTCAAAAGAGAGAGCAATTGTAGTAGATTTGATTTATATAGGTTAAAAAAAAAAAGTGTTCAGAAGCACTACTGTGTCCTCGGTATTGGCCAACATATTTATAGGAAACTTGGGATAATAATTTTATTTTTAAAATCCCATGGATTATTTTACTCAGCCTCAAACAGAGTTCTAATTTTGCCTAAATTAGGCAAATGGAGTAATAACCGGCCACAGAGTGAAGTCAGGGCTGCTTGCCTATTTGAATAGTAAAGAGCAGCCATTTTTCATGCACATGTAAAGACACTGATGAAATAAAACTCTTGTTTAGAATTTGGGGCAGGGTTTTATCTCCTTCCCCTTAGCTTGAATGAAATTTTCATCATCCCCGTAATTTCATTTACCAAGTATTTCACCACAGTCTCATGATTGTTGGAGACTCCTGGTTTCAAGCTAGCAAAGACAATTTTTCTTACTTCTCTTGCAAATCCCTCCAAACAACTAAAAAGGGCAAAAGATTAGGAATATTCTCTACACACTATATTCTCATAAACTTAGGAGATGTCTAGAACCCTAAACCACACAGGACTTGAAGAAGGAAAGCAGATGAACTGATGACAAATGAGTTTGCAGAGAGAAATGGTCAAGAATAAAATACCTGCAGGAGGGTCAGGGGAGAGGACCAGAAGCAACTGATGTGCTCACGGAATCCCAGGAGGGCTCAGCAATAAGTTTCCAGATTCCCCAGAGGTGAGCAGTGGGCCTTAAGATGGGAGGGAGGCTGTGAGAGTCGACAAGAGGTGAAAGGGAGTCCGACGTTGACTAAGGAGAGAAATTCTTCAATAGCAGCTCTGGAACAGAGAGAACAGCCAGTCTGGAATGGAGCAGAGTGAAGAGGGTCTCCAGGAGAGATGTTTCTGGGGAGGGAGGGGAACAATGAAACTGACTAAAAAAGAAGAAAAAAGAAAAAAATGGGAAGTTCTGGGTCTAAATCCTGTCTCTGTTACCAGTGAACTGTGAATCTAAGCAAATCAGTTAATGCCTCTGGACTTCAGTTTCCTCTTTTGTTAAATAAAAGGTTGCAACATGTGATGTTTAAGGTCCATTCAAACTCTGATGTTTTGCAATGCTATTGGGTAGAAGGCAATAAAACCCCAGCAATTCCACTTCTAGGGTTCTGCAAAGAGAAATAAAGACATATGTTCATACAAATACTTCTATGAAAATATTCGTAGAAGCATTATACATAAGAGCCAAAAACTGGAAACAGCCTAAATATCCATCAGTTGGTGAATGGATTACAAAATGTGATATATTTATACAATGGAAAAGTATTTAGCAGTAAAAAAGAAGGTACTATATCTGCTACAACATGGATGAACCTTAAAAATATTATGCTAAGTGCAAGAAACCAGATGCAAAAGACTACATATTATATGATTCCCTTTATATGCAATGTCCAGAAAAGGCAAATGTGTGTAAAGACAGAAAGTACATTAGTGGTTGTCTGAAGCTGAAGTGAGAATGGGGATTAAGGGCAAACAGGCCCTTGTGGGATGATGAAATGCTCTAAAACTGGCTTGTGGTGATGCTTGTAGAACTTTCTAAATTTACCCAAAACCATTGCATTGTACCTGGGTTGTAAATTATATCCCAATAAAGGTGTAAAAAAGAAAAGGTAACCAACAAGGGGTAAGGGATGGAAAGGTGTAAGTGAAACAAGATTGGCAATTTGTTGATTTTTTTTTTAATTTGTTGATTATTGTTGAAGGTGGGTGATTGATAGTAAGGGCTCATTATACTCTTCTTTCTACTTTTGTGTATGTTTGAAATTTTACATAATGAAAAAAGTTTAAAAATATAAGGATAAAGAGAAAAAGGCAATCACAAGCCTATTACTGTGTGGATGTCAGATAACACTTGCAATATGTATTTTACATGTTATAGTGGGGAATGTTCTAGACATTCTTGGGATACAATTTAACCCCCATTGACAGCAAATCCATAGTATATCAGGTCACCTTTTTTTTCTTTTTTAACTTTAAAAGAAAATTGAGATATAGTTGTACAATATTATGTAAGTTACAGGTGTACAACATAGTCACAATTTTTAAAGATTATAGTTCATTTATAGTTATTATAAAATATTGGGGCTATATTCCTATCAAGTCACTTTTATTATTTATTTATTTTTAATAAATTTATTTATTTATTTTTAGCTGTGTTGGATCTTCGTTGCTGTGTGCAGGCTTCTCATTGTCATGGCTTCTCCTGTTGCAGAGCACGGGCTCTAGGTGCACACGCTTCAGTAGTTGTGGCATGTGGGCTCAGTACTTGTGGCTTGTGGGCTCTAGAGCTCAGGCTCAGCAGTTGTGGCACACGGGCTTAGTGGCTCCGCGGCATGTGGGATCTTCCCGGGCCAGGGCTCAAACCCATGTCCCTTGCATTGGCAGGCAGATTCTTAACCACTGTGCCACCAGGGAAACCCCAAGTCACTTTTAATGTGTTAGCCCTTCCCTATACTTCATAAGGCACTTGAGAAAATCATGGTGATCACATTGTCAGAAAAAAGTTCAATTTTGATCAGCATATTCCATTTAAGTAAGTGTCACATATTTTAGAGAGGATAAAGTTAAAATAAGCTTGATGGCTTTACAGGGAACCCTCAATCTTAGAAAAGTAGACCATCTAAAACCATGTCATTTGTAATAGTTGTCAGTAGCTGGATTTTTTTTTAATAGTTGAAACTTAGAATCAGTATCCCATTGTAGTTGCTTTTTATTGTCAAAAGTGGGTAAAAGAATGAGTATTATTTTCCATGCTTACTGTATACTGTACAAAGACCTATTTTTAAACCTCATATCAACATTCTGAAAAAGATCATTTTTTTGTTCCTATTTTATGATGAGGAAAGTTAAGGCCAGAGAGGCTGGATAAAGTACCTGAGATCAGGCAGCTGGTACATGTTAGTGCTGGGACTGCCTGTGACCTGACAGGCTGTGCTCTTACCAATTTTACTCTCCTGGTTGTATTGGAACATATTTTCTGTCAGGGGCCTTTCTTCCACAAACCTCAGGCTAACTGATGTGATGTACTCCCTTTGTGGAATGCACTTGAGGTAGATGAGAAAGAGGAAGAGGCATTCTTCTGGGATGAGGGACCGTAGGTGTGGACGGTAATTATGGCAGTGACCATCTTTGAGGCAGGTTTTAGGCTGCCTTACGCTAAAAATGTTACACATGGGTCCCAAGCTTTGATTTGAAAGTGATGGAGACAGTTGTCTGGAAGTCAGATCGCTAATTATAAGCATGATTATTATGTCTTCTCACCTGTCTCTTGGCTTCCAGTCCATTCTTGCACTTGTCACCCAGTTGTGTTACTTCCATGTGTAAAAACCATCAATTAATCAACCACATTGCCTACAGATTAAAGTCTGAACTCCTTAGTGTTCAGAGCTCCTCATATCTTGCTTCACCCTGTCTCCCTTTTTTTGTTTGTTTTTTTTTGCGGTACGCGGACCTCTCACTGTTGTGGCCTCTCCCGTTGCAGAGCACAGGCTCCGGACGCGCAGGCTCAGCGGCCATGGCTCACGGGCCCAGCCGCTCCGCGGCATGTGGGATCCTCCCGGACCGGGGCACGAACCCGTGTCCCCTGCATCGGCAGGTGGACTCTCAACCACTGCGCCACCAGGGAAGCCCTTCACAGTGTCTTTCTATCCTTCCTCCCACCATTCCCCATTGGGCACCCTATTCCCGGACCATCTGGAATACTTCACAGTTTGTATCCTTCCGTGAATTGCTTTGTTCCTACTGATTATCTTTCCCTGGTCCCCCTTCTCTACTGGGCCAGCTCCTAATCAGCCTCCAAAGGCCCAGTGAAACATCATCTCCTACGGGACGCCTTCTGTGATCCTCCCTCAGCAGCCCTAGGCACTTCCTTCTCTGGATCTCCATGTTACTTTCTACATAACTCAATTATATGTGATTTTTGTCTGTTATTTATGTGCCCCAGCTCCTTCAGGCTGAAGACCTGGTACCCCATCTTTGTGTCTTATCACCCACTTCTATGTCTGACATTTACTAGGCCTTCAGGGAATATTGGTGGAACTAATTTTTCCATACAACTCTGATTTACAACTTTTAAAGACTTTTAACCAATTGTCTTTATGTGGGAAAGAAATGGGAACTGGCCTGGAAGTATCAAGACAGAAAGGCAGAGTTGGTTAATCATTCATTAGATAGCTTGAATCATAGGACCAAATGTGGTGACCTATTTGGGGTCAGACTGGCCAGTGCATTGAACTTGACCTTCAAACCAAGTCAAGTATGTTCAGGTCATTTTGTTCTAAGCTCTAGTTTCCTGTAACTGCTTACTGGTATTTTACGGACAGGAAGATCCCTGTGCTTTCCTGGTGATAACCTCAAAAGGCTTATATTCCAAGGGAGATAATCCAGAAATATGGGCATCTGTTTATGAGAGAAAATAATTTCTAGAACCTTGAATAGTTATTTTTTTTCCTCTGCTTCTAGTATGTTTCCTGCTAGTCACTGGGTAAGTGTTAAAAATAAAAATTCACCTTTCTTTGGGAAGGATGAGCTGAAAATGACTTCTGTTTCTCTTGAGAATTGGCTCTGCAGAACTGTCAAATTATTCACCCATATTGAGCAGGGGGGCATCTGATTTTCCACCGTGTGCCCCCTCCTCTTTAATGGATGTTTTATGAGCTCATATGGAGGGTGTTTCTCATCTGACCATCATCTTTTCATCAGGGTTAGCTGGCTCAGTGCATTAATTTCCATTCTTTTTTTTTTTTTTTTTTTTTGCGGTACGCGGGCCTTTCACTGCTGTGGCCTCTCCCGTTGTGGAGCACAGGCTCCCGACGCGCAGGCTCAGCGGCCATGGCTCACGGACACAGCCGCTCCGCGGCATGTGGGATCTTCCCAGACCTGGGCACAAACCCGTGTCCCCTGCATCGGCAGGCGGACTCTCAACCACTGCGCCACCAGGGAAGCCCTAATTTCCATTCTTGAACACTTGAAGCATATGAGCTAAGACGGTTCACCTACAAAAACAAACGAAAACCCCAAACTGCAAAACAAAGCAAGTTTCCTGTCACTTGCTGAGGAGAAAACTGAAAATAACCCTGGACTTTCTCCCTGTCCTCATTTTGCATCACCATTGAAGGAGAGATACTTCCTAACTTGGATTTTCCACTTCTTGTTAGATATTTGATATTGTAAATTGTTATACTTTGAGCCATTGAAGCTATAATTTCTGCCTTCATTCATTTGATTTTATTATGTTTTAGAACTTCGTTTGGGAAGACCCACCTGTCATGCCTGCCATATCCTACTCTGCTGCTCTTCTCTGAGAAAGACTCTTCCTATGCCCTAGAGCCCTATAGAGCAGAAACCACAAAAATTGGAGTAACTGGGGAACCGGGGCCTGGTTTCCGGGTGGATTCCTTTAGGGGAACAGCTCTGCAGCCAGAATAAACATTTCAATTTGGTTAGAGATAACTACTTGGTTTTCCATTACTCACACCAACGAGGTCATAAAAGTATGCTTACTGTAATGAGCATTGTGTTTTGCTTAAAGTATTTGTTGCTTGGTGGAAAATGCTCAGAGTTCCGAAGCCAGAGGATTCGGTCCCAGTTAATGTTTTGCTACTGACGACATGTTACGCAGAAAACACTTTGCCTCCTTCCTTTTCCCTTTGCTGTCTCCTGCCGTGTACAGCGTGAGGAAGGCTGTGTGCTCCAGGATGGGCTCAGGTAGATGGACATGAGCCTTTGGAGGGTCAGCACCACTACACATCTTGACTTGAATCTCAGAGCCCTCAAAGATAGGAGACAGGGCTTTCTCTCCCGCCATCCTGTGGGTACAAGTGGGTGAAGTGAACCTAAGGAGATATATAATGGCATAGAAACCAAAAGTGTTGAATGCTTGCTTCAGACAAATAAAACTGAAAGGAAAAACAAGTTGAATTCAGCAGACGTTCCACGCAGGAGCAAGAATAACCATGGGTAGAACAGGAAGCGATGGGAGGAAAGGGCGAGCCTCTCCCTAGCACTGGCATATGCATTCATGAGATGGTCACCCTTCCTGTAAGTTCTCGCCTGTCGCATTGTGTAAGTGAACCCAATAGCAAGAAGTAAATATAAAACAATAGTTAGTTTCTATCACCTTGCGCAATAGTTTCCCACCATTGTTCGGGGGTGAAATATTTCACCTAAGTAAATTTACCAGGTAAGTGGTTTCCAACTGTCAACATTTCAACCAGTTTGAATAGAAATATTCTCAACCTTTCTGCCCTCTGTCTTCTGAGTATAAATGGAGAGACTGCCCTCCATGGGTCTTCCTGCTGAGGGCTCTTTTCTAGGACAAGAATCCCATCCTGTCCCACCCAAGCTTCAAATTCTCAAAATTGCTCCCCCTGCTTTCAGGATCAGTTCCAATCCAACTTTCCTGCCTCACTTCTCCTTTTCCAGAGGCATTCTGTACTTCAGCCCTTCTGAAGTATTTCTTACAGTTAGTTGACTCTATAAACTTTCACACATATCGTCCCTTCTGCACTGATTGCCCACCTGCCACATTGCTCTGGACTCCTGATTTGAGATGCTCCCAAGTGTGCCCTCCTTCTCTAAACCCCCGATACCCCCATATACATTAGATGCTCCCCTTCTGGATTCCCCCAGGGCCTTGACTCTACTGTAGTTGTGGGTCTACTGGCCTACCTCCCCCACGCCAATAATTAGAATAGCATTTATTGAGCAGTTACTAAATACTAGGCACTTTTCTAAGGCTTTAATTTGTATTAACTCATTTAATCCTCATAGCGACATTTTGCAATAGATGCTATTATTTTCTCTATTTTAAGGATGACTAAACTGAATCACAGGACATTGTACAACTCACCCAAGTCTTGCTGCTACTGTTGATAGAAGTAGGATTTGATCCCAGACACGCTGGCTCCACAGCCTGAATCACTACACCCTCTGCCTGTCTGAAGGGGCTGGATCCCTCGTTAGGGAACACAGTGGGCACGCTGTGTTTAAGGGAATGAATGAGTGAGTGAATGCAATGATGCACTGTGAGCTTACAGAGGCCAGTAGGTCTGAAACAAGGGATACACCAGCGTGGCATTTAAACGTCTTCTGTATAACTTAACTTCTTCCTCATTGTTGGTTGTCAGTTTTTGATGTGCTCCATATGAATCTTACCTTGACTAGTAAGAAAAATCCTTAATGTCTTCTTGTTTAAACACAGATGGAGTTGCCTAGGGAGGGGGTAGAATGATGACTGCTGCAGAAGATAGTGATGGCCTTTTGGGAACTTGTGGCCCTCCATGATCCACAGGGAAAACTGAACTCTTTCCCTACTTTGATGATTCATGGTGCAACCAAAGTCCTCAAAGCCTGCACTTCGGAATCCTTATCTGAATATAATGCATAGTCATCACCGTTACAGGCTTATTGGCGATGTTGTGAAATCAAAGGCCGTTGTTACATGAACTCACTTCTCTCAGATGAAAGTAGCATAACTACCCCTGTTTTCTTTTCAGGGAATAATTTCCTTTCAATAAACTGATAGTATCCTGTTAGAAATTATTTTAAGTGATCTTCTATATAAATCTTGTAGCACAGGTTCTGTTTTGGATGTAACAGGAAGCAAGTCAATACATCTCTGTTTAATACCAACTGATTTAAGTGATATATTTCCCTAAATTCTAACCCTGTGTTTGAAGCTGCACTGCACCAGAACAGAAAAATCCTGAAGGAATGGAGAGGTGAAAAGTATTGTTGAAAGAGGACAAATAATTAAATCATTTATAAGTAAGTCAATGTAATATGCCTTCTATCACAATATAAAGAGGAAAAAAATGCCACATTGCTTAGAGGGAGGAAGGAGGTAAACTTAAATCTTTAAACTCCAAACTGAAACAACAGAGGAAGAGGCATTTGAAATGTAAGTTTTGGTGCTGTGAGCGCTCGGGTACAGGCTCACCCTATGAGCAGAACTTAAGTAAGCTGATTGGCAAAAGCAAATGGAAGGTCTGAGAAAATATTGGGTATTTAAAACATCCTGATAGTCATTTTAGGAGTTGCTCCCCTCAGAAATGAACTTCTTTTTCAAGCGGCCATTTTCTTATTTTAATAAATGGGGGAGGGGTATACTTTCTCATCAAGGAGGAGATGAAGTTTCCAAGTGTTTGCTTCAGTTTATAACAACAGTTAGAATATAAAGGTCTTAATTCCAGAAGATTTAGATCCTCCCGCTTTGAATGGTAGTATCAATTCTAATTTTTATTTTTTTGCTTTTATTTGGTTTTTTTTCTATTTTCTTTTTTTTTTCAATTCTAGTTTTGAAAATCATTTAGAACAAAATTTGTTAAACCCTGTTACCTCTAATCTCTTTTCTTTATGTATTATAAAAGTTACCCACCTTATGTGACAGAGGCAAATATTCAGATCATGGTAACTCAGGCCTCTGGTGGAATGCTACTGGAAATTTCTTCGCCTTAGACCTGGGTAGGCCAAAGGATTACCATCCCCGCCTCCTCCGCCCCCTCACTAGTAATTCCAAGGATGGAGGACCACAAGGTGAGAAACACGGCCCTAAAGTTTCACCTTCTGAGGGTTCTCCAGGGCCTGAGCTTACCTGTGCTCAGGACCTGGCCCTTGTCCTTCTGGCTGTCATCCTCTGCTGGTGTGGTGGACCTTGGCCAGACTCTGTCTCCGCCCCTGGCCCCCTTCTCCCTCAGAGAAGGACACTTGCTTGCTTTGCTTCTCCATCTTCCCAGAGGGCAAGACTTACTCTGAATTCCCAATCCTCTCCACCCCCAGCATGAAAACCGAGCTATAGCTTTTGGCAAGACTTGCCTCAATGATCAGAAAGGTGCTGCGAGGTGCTCAGGATTCCTTAGTGAACTTTCCCCTTCTTGGTCCTTGCTTTTCATTTTTTGTAAAATAAAAAATACCATGGAGGTGGTTTTCCCAAAAGGGATAGCCTGCTCCAATGGTTGTCCAAGACACTTCTTTTTAGGAACCTAAGAGGTTCCTAAACTACTTACATGTGGTTTGTTTTGTTTTTATTTGGAAGTGATATGTGTTCAAGGAAACACTTCAAACATTAAGAAAGAATATAGGAAAAGTAAAATAAAACAAATAAGCATCTTTTTCTTCTCCTCTGTTATGATTAGAAGTAATTTTCCAGAAAATTTTCATGCATGTATATTCAAGCATGTATATTATATATGTACACAAATAGGATCATACCACTGTATTTCATGAGCTCTAAGATGCCATTGCTTGGACACTAATTTCCCAGATGTTAAGATATGAAGAAATGTGCATTTTGTAGTCAAGAAGGTATGGAATGTTACTTTTAAAACTTAGACCTTTCTTTTTTCACACATATTCAGTATCTCGAGCATCAGTCCATATTAGCAGAGAGATCTACTTCATTCTTTTTACTTCATGGTATTTTCCGCATTCCAAATCTGTGTTCAAATACATATGCCATATTCCAAATCCATGACTGTGTCATGATTTGTTTAAGAATTCTTATTGTTGAGCATTCATGGTTTTTTTCTTTTCTTTCTTTTTTTTTTTTTTTTTTGCGGTACGCAGGCCTCTCACTGTTGTGGCCTCTCCCGTTGCGGAGCACAGGCTCCAGACGCGCAGGCTCAGCGGCCACGGCTCACGGGCCCAGCCGCTCCGCGGCATGTGCGATCTTCCCGGACCGGGGCACGAACCCGTGTCCCCTGCATCAGCAGGCGGACTCTCAACCACTGCGCCACCAGGGAAGCCCCCAACATTCATGGCTTTATAGGAATATAGATTCTTTATTTTTTTTAAATTGAATGAAACATTCTTTAGATTCTATAGCACTTTATAATTTTCAAAAGTTTCACACACATGATTTCATATAATCCCATAATAACCCTTTTCCCCTGCTACCTTTATATTGCCCCTCCCCCCTTCCCTCTCCCCACTGGTAACCACTACTTTGTTCTCTGTATCTGTGGGTCTGCTTCTTTTTTGTTTTGTTCACTAGTTTGTTGTATTTTTTTTAGTTTCCACATATAAATGGTATCATACAGTGGAATATAGGTTTTTATATTCCAAGTAATGCTATAGTAAACATCCTTGTTTATATGTCACTGTATTCAAGCAGTTATATTTATGTTTCTAAGAGGTAGAATTGTTGGGTCAAAAGGTGTGCACATTCATTGTACTTTTTTTAGTGCAACTTTTTTTTTTTTTTTTTTTTTTTGCGGTACGCGGGCCTCTCACTGCTGTGGCCTCTCCCGTTGAGGAGCACAGGCTCCGGACACGCAGGCTCAGCGGCCATGGCTCACGGGCCCAGCTGCTCCGCAGCATGTGGGATCTTCCCGGACTGGGGCACGAACCCGTGTCCCCTGCATTGGCAGGCAGACTCTCAATCACTGTGCCACCAGGGAAGCCCTAGTGCAACTTTTATAAAGTTCTTTTACTGGCTTTTGTGTTTTCAGTGTCAGGATGGAGCCAAACACACAGATGCATAGCTTCTGCTAGGGGTCCCTCGTTGAGAAAATTTCCAGAAAAGTGGATAGACACATCTAGTTAAGCATCCATCTTTATCCATTCATACCATAATCTTTCATTCTAAGTTGGCTATTTTTCATTTTTTTAACGATTCTAATTGGAGATGCATTGTAATGTTGTAGTCCTTCCCCTAAAACTCCTGCTATTAAATTGTGTATCCTGCAATCAATTGAATCAAAATACGATGTATTTTAGTAAGTGTGCGTGTATATGTATGTAGATGCCCTTCAAGACTTATTTGGAAATGATTCTTATTCTAATTTAATGATGAAAATATAGTTGTTACTTTCGCATTGAAGCAGTCTTGAAACAAGCCAGAGTTTTACAGCCACACTGTGTTTATCATCAGCTACTACTCTCCTTTAGAGTCTGCACATGTAATTTAAAAACACACATTCATTTACTGAAGAGCCCCTTTTCAAGGAGAAATCAAGTCACAAACAGCACCTTCAGAAATACTAATGCCAGTTCACTTAGAATTACAGAATTTAGAAGCTGATTCCAACCTCCTTAACTTGCAGAGGAGGACTGTAACTCATGACTCAACACGTGGTATTTTGTGCATCATGCCCAACTGATAATTGACAGTAAAAGAATATTATTAAGTGAATATTGCAGAGCTCTAAGGCACACTTGAGTCATGAAATGACAGCGTCAGTGCAAACGACAGCTTTCCCTCCTGTCCTGCTGATGTTCTCACAACCTGCTACCTGCAAATTCTTTTACGGTAACCTGCGTCATTTCCCAGGGGTTTGGCATTGGCAAGTCTAGCCCCTCACACCTGTTTCTCGCTTTCTGTTTAATTCATACAAATCTCCTGTATTTTTCTCTCCACCACTCTTCCGCCACCTTTAATTTTTAGTTTCTCAGCTGGTGTGCAGTACATCACGCAGGCTGCCCTCTCCTGCCTCTTGGCACCAAAAGGCTTCCATTACATCAGGGGTGGCCTTGTGAGTAGGTCTTAAACAGTTGGCACTTAATAAATGTTCTTGGCTGTCTTAGCTTTTTTGGTTTCTCTTAAGACTGTTCCAATAGTGCACTGGCAGGCTGTCTGAGCCAGTGTGCCCCTCTGTGCCCCAAAGAAGCTGACTTATTTTCTTTCCAGCTATCATTTACCTAGCTGAAAAACAAAAGTAGTTGTGCATGTGTGTAATAAAATGGTTAAAACTGCTTCTTGTTAGCTGTCAACCAGTATTGAAGGAGACAGTTATTTACATTTTCAGTTGCTTTTTGCGAAATGCAAAGATCAAAGACCTCTGCTGCAGTTTCCTCAACTAAAACCACAGCTTCCTTCCTCTGGATTAAAAGCCTCTGTAACATGCCTAAGTATTCGGTTTTTCTCACCCTGAGTGGCAAATAATAGTTTTATTGGACCAGGATGACATGTGGCCACTTCATCTGTGGGTGCCCCTGTATCTCTGAACGGAAGCCCTTGCAACACACTTAGCGGTCTATTTAGCAGCATATTTTGTCTTTCTTTCTTACAGGAAGAAAAGACTTTGTGGGCGTGCTCCTCACTAGTTTTCAACTTTTTTTGGTTATGAACCCTTCTGAGCATCTGATGAAAGTTTGAGGGGGGTGAGGCGTGGTGACCCAGGATAGCCATGGTTCATTCCAGCACATTCTCCGAAAGTGATACCCTTTCAAGAGTTGTTTAAATAATATGTGAACAAGATGGCTCCTCAGACTAATGAAAAGATAACAGTAGAGGAATTAGGGTAAGAGCAAGGGTGGGCAGTTCTACACCTGATTGAAGCATCAGTGCTCAGACTGTGGGAGGGGCAAAGGAGACCAAGTGGGGTCATTTGGTGACACCCCCCCCCAACAAAAGGCACAGCACCCCAGTCTCAGGACATTCTGATGCCCCCAGAGCCCACTCGGGGGCTGCTAGGGATCTGCAGGCCTCAGGTTGGAAAGTTCTGCTCTCGGGCTTGATGGGAGTTATGTGTGGACCCAAGAAACCTAGGGTGGGCCATTACCTGAATTTCAGCTCTAATGCTTCACAGGTGTGAGGCCTTGCCTGTCAAGTTACTTCACTTCTTTTAAGTCATTGTTTTCCCATGGAAAGTGGAAAGAAAGAAAACCAGGCACACAGGATGGTGGGAGGCCTAACTGGGATGACATGAATAAAACACCTGGCATGTTCAGCAAATGGCTCTTCTTTTCCCTTTCTTTGTCCATCTTTGGCTTCTTTTGTGGGGAGACATTTTCTTCCCCAAGGAGATGGATTTCACAGAGTAACAGAAATCCCTAGCTGCACTGGGGCTAATTGTATCTCAGAACTCAGATGCCTTTGTAGAGGTTGGGAAATAGATGTCACTCCTCCACGCTCCTCTCCCCCAAGATGTCCCCGGGGGCACTGGAGCTGGCTCTGTCTCTGGTAGGCACTGCATGAAGACTGGAAAGGCAGGGGGCCCATCCTGGGAGGGCCCCGAGGGGAGGGAGCCTGGTGCTCACTCATGGAAATGGAACCTCTCCCTAGGACAGTAACCCCAGCAGAAGACACTCCACTGGGGAAGGCAAAGCAGGGCAGCGCCCCCTAGAGGATTCCAGCTCTCCACAGTAGAGAGGAGGAAGGTCTCAAAGCTTGGAGAACACAGAGAACCAAACCTGGCTGGGCTAAAGCCTAGTCTTAGAGCTGATGAAAATGCTCTGAGAGCAGGGGTTCACCCTTCCTTTCCTTCTCCTTTTCCTTCCCCTTCTCCTTTCTCCAAGATCCAAAAACGCTGTACTCCAAAGGCTTAAATATAACCAGCTTTGGTTGGTGTTTGTTTTAAAGGAAACAAAAGGAGTAAATGGCAACGTGAATTTTGAAAGGTAAAATGAGTATGAGTCTAATGCATGAACCCTTTTATATCAATAGAAGGGGAAAATAAGGTGATTAGCAAAAGTGCAGTAATATTAGTAAGAAGTGCTGATGCAGGGACCTTGTGGGTGTTGATTCAGGGAGGAGGGAGGAGGAACAAAGCTCAGGTTTGTGGAGTTTGGGTATTAAGCAGAAGAATACAAGTATGTACAGACCTGTGGTCCTTTTGAGGTTCGGCAGAATGTTACATCTGTTGCTTCTCCGGGATGATTGCAAAGTACAGAACTGGCTTCCTCCTTGCAAAGTATTTCTTCATCCAGTTTCCATCATATCCTTGAAGTACCTGTCCTTCCCTCCAAAAGAATTCTTCTTTTGCATCCTTTGTATTTCTTTCTTTTTTTTTTCCCCTGAGCTCTTTTTGTCGTGCTGTTACAAAATAGATGTAGCATCATAATATGGACTATTGAAAATAGCACTAGCTGATAACCCTGTAATTATAACTCAGAATGAGTGTAAATGGAATTCTTATCTAGAACATTTTCAGTGGGAACCCAGGCATTATGTTTATCAAGGGCAAAATGTTGGCTAATGCAGAGCTGTACTAGATCTTTGTGCTTTGGGGTGTTACTTCCACTTTTCTGATAGGCAGAGTTTGATAAGGCCCAGGGTTGGGGGGAAAGTGGACAAACAGGGGCATTCTCAATCTCAAACACTATTGATAAGATTGCAAATTGGTGACTTTCTGGGGAGCAGTCTGGCAATATGTATCAAAATTTGAAACACATATATCTTTTGACCCTGCCATTCCACTTCTAGGAATTCATCTTCAGGTAATAATTGGACACATGCACGAATGTGTTATGCTCAAATGTATTCTTAGGATATCCACTGCAATATTACATGTAACAGAAAAGGATTGGAAACAGCCTAAATGATCATCAAGTTTAACCAAACCTAGATTAACTAAACTTAAATTAGTTATGACACTGCCCCATGGTGGACTAGTGTTGAGCCATGACAGGAAGAAAAAGACCTATGTATTCACTTTGAACGTTGCTCATGATACATTATTGAATTCCAAACTAATGTGTGTAATATGATATTTTTTTAGGTAAGAGTGAAGGCATTGAGAAAAGGAGTAAGCATGCTTGTTTGACATTTAAAATTTTGGAAGAGGGAGGTGGGGGAAACTAGTGAAGGTGGTCAAAGGACACAAACTTCCAGTTATAAGATGAATAAATTCTGGGGATGTAATGTACAGCATGCTTACTGTAGTCCACAATACGATATAGTATATCTGAAAGTTGCTAAGAGAGTAGATTTAAGAAGTTCCCACCATAAAAAAGAAAAAATTTGTAACTGTGAGGTGATGGAAGTGTTAAGTAACCTTATTGTGGTAATCATCTTGCAATCTACACATTTATAAAATCACTGTGTTGTACATCTTAACCTAATACAATGTATATATCAATTATATATCAATAAATCTGGGGAAAAACTTTGGAAGGAAAAAACCAATGTTATCAGTGATTCTAACTGGGGAAAGATTGGGAAGGATACTATAGTTTGACACAGCAGCTTGAGCTAGAGTTTGTATTTGTTGTTTGTTTTATTTTGTTTTTTAAATTATTTTTTGTTTGAGCCAGGGTTTGGAAACAGAGAGCTTGATTCAAATCCTGGCTCTGCTCCTTCCTAGTGTCATGACCTTGACATTTTGCTTAACCTCTCTTTCTCTGTGCAGTGGAACTCATCATGGCACTGACCTCATATTGTGAGGATTAAAATCAGAGTAAAAAATGTAAGGTACTGGGCTTCCCTGGTGGCGCAGTGGTTGAGCGTCCGCCTGCCGATGCAGGGGACACGGGTTCATGCCCAGGTCCGGGAGGACCCCCCATGCCGCGGAGCGGCTGGGCCCGTGAGCCATGGCCGCTGAGCCTGTGCGTCCGGAGCCTGTGCTCCACAACGGGAGAGGCCACAACAGTGAGAGCCCGCGTACCACAAAAAAAAAAAAAAAAATATATATATATATATATATAGTACTTAGTTCACTTGGCACACAGTAACTAGTAAGTGTTCAGCATACTGTAATGTTTATAAAGAAAATGTCTTACTTTTATCATTACAGAAAAAGGAAAGCTATTTCAGTGGGAAGCGGTGGTTTGGGTTAAGAAGCTTAAGTAACATTCTCAAGAGCTAAAATGTAATCGCCACAGGGAACAGATTTGTTAACAGGGAAGAGTAAGAACTTGTCAAGTTTGGGAAATAAGAATGTGAAAGAATATCAAAGGGCAGAGGGAACCTAAAGGCAAATGGGGTAAGTTAAAGTTCTGTAGACACTAAGCAGGATACAAATCTTTAAAGAGAAAATAAAGTTAATTGGGACAATCTGTACTTGGAAAAAAGGCTATTCAATAAAAACCAGGACAAATACTTGTTTTGATTGTAATTATAATCTTTATTTTGGCTTCAATATTAAAAGGGGTTAAATATATTGAAAGGATATTACATAAAGTAAAAATGGTTGACAATACTCCAGGAACTTTCCAGAACAATTGGATAAGAGTGGAGAGCTTTGTATTTGTCATTTTTTGTCATAGTTAGTTCAAGGTCAATAATTTATGTTTGATTTCAAAGCTACTTAAAATTTCCAGAGAAAATTATTTTCTACTTATTTTAAAAGTCCACTTTTTGAAATCAGCCAGTCTCAAAGGATTTTTCCGGAAACCTTAAAGACAATTGGAAGTCTGGCTGGGAGCGCTCAGTTTATAAAAGGCACAAGGCTTGGAGCAGCTTCTTTCGGGGCCAGGGTGCGGGTGGAAAGAGAGAGGAGAGTGGGGAGACCACTATTGCCAGACCTGCCAGGGTGCTGAGGCTTCCTGAAGGATCCCATAGTAGGCACAGGTTTTACCATTTTGTTTTATTCTACAGGTGTCCTACAACAGGGGAGGGTGCAGCACTTGCTGAAGTTTAATACACTCTAGAATATGGGAGCTGCCTTATTAACCTGTGATTGATTTAATAGAATTCTCAGCACCTTTAATAACTTCATTAAAGTACAGACAATGTATGCTTCTTTTCTTTTTTTCCTAGTTTTATTGAGGTATATATGGTATCTAACATTGTGTGAGCTTAAGGTATTCAATGTAGTGATTTTATATACGTATATATTGCAAAACGTTTGCCACAATAAGCTTGGTTAATGCATCTATCACTTCATATAGTTATAATTTTTTTCATGTGGTGAGAACTTTTAAGATCCGCTGTCTCGAATATACAATACAGTATTGTTAAATTTAGTCACCATGCTGTATATCTCCATGATTTATTCATCTTATAATTGGAGGTTTATACCCTTTGATTACCTTCACCTATTCCCTCCTCCACCCCCTCCCCTCTGGCAACCACTCTCTGTTTCTGAGTTTGGGGTTTTTTGGATTCTATGCATAAGTGACATCATACAGTATTTGTCTTTCCCTGCCTGACTTATTTCATTAGCTTAAGGCCCTCGAGTTCCATTCCAGTTGTTGCAAATGGCAGGATTTTCTTTTTTATGGCTGAATCATTTTCTTTACCCATCATGCATTGATGGACACTTAGGTTGTTTCCATGTCTTGACTATTGTAGATAATGCTGCAGTGAACATGGGGGTGCAGATATCTCTCTGAGATAATTTCATTTCTTTTGATATAACCCAGAAGTGGAATTGCTTGGTCATATAGTAGTTCTGATTTTCATTTTTTGAGGAACCTTCATACCGTTTTCTACAGTGGCTGCACCAATTTACATTCCCACCAGCAGTGCACAAGCCTTCCCTTTTCTCCATATCCTGTCAGCAGTATCTTGTCTTTCTGATGATAGCCATTCTGACAGGTGGGAGGTGATCTCTCATTGTGGTTTTGATTTGCAATTTCCTGATGATTAGTGATATTGAGTACTTTTTTCATGTACCTGTTGGCTATTTAAATGTCTTCTTTGGAAAAATGTTTATTCAATTCCTTTTCCCATTTAAAAATCAGATTATTGGGACTTCCCTTGTGGTCCAGTGGTTAAGACTCTGCGCTTCCACTTCAGGGGGTATGGGTTCAATCCCTGGTCGGGGAACTAAAATCCCATGTGCCATGCAGTATGCCCCCCACTAAAAAAGTCAGATTATTGTTTTTACTAAGTTATATGAGTTCCATATATATATATATGGATATCAACAAAACTTATCAGATATGTGGTTTGCAAATATTTTCTTCCATTCCATAGACTGCCTTTTCATTTTTGTTGATCGTTTCTGTTGCCGTGCAGAAGCTTTTTAGTTTGATGTAGTCCCACTTGTTTATCTTTGCTTTCCTTGCTTGCGCTTTTGGTGTCATACCCATGAGATCATTGCTACGGCCAATGTTAAGGAGTTTTACTCTGTGTTTAGTTTTAAATCTTACATTTAATCCATTCTGTGAGTGGTGTCAGATAGGGGTCCAGTTTCATTCTTTTGCATGTGACTATCCAGTTTCCAGCACCATTTATTGCAGAGACTGTCTTTTCCCCATTGAATATTCTTGGCTCTCTTGTCAAATATTAGTTGACTATATATGCATGGGTTTATTTCTGGGCTGTCTATTCTGTTCCATTGATCTATGTGTCTGTTTTTATGCCACTATCATATTGTTTTGATTACTACAGCTTTGTAATATATGTAATATGGAAGTGTGATGCCTCCAGCTTTGTCTTCTTTCTCAGGACTGCTTTGGCAATTTGGGTTTTTTTTGTGGTTGCATATGAATTTTAGGATTGTTTTTTTCCTATTTCTGTAAAAAATGCCCCTGCAATCTTTATAGGGATTGCATTGAATCTATAGATGGCTTTGGGTAATATGGAAATTTTAACAATTTTAATTCTTCCATTCTATGAGTGCAGGATATCTTGCCATTTATTTGCATCTTCTTCAGTTTCTTTCATCAGTGACTTATAGTTTTTAGTGTAAAGTTCTCTCACCTCTTTGGTTAGGTTTATTCCCAAGTATTTTATTTTTTGATGATACTATAAACATTTTCTTAATTTCTATTTTGTATAGTTCATGGTTAGTGTTTGGAAATGCAACTGATTTTTGCGTATTGACTATGTATCCTGCAACCTTACTGAGTTTATTAGTTCTAATAGTCTTTAGGTGGAATCTTTAGGATCTTCTGTATATAAGATCATGTCATCTACAGAGACATGTATGCTTCTTTTAAATTCTGAGATTGTATATTACGAAGCAGCCCTACGATGGGGTGGTTTTAGTTGGTACAAATAAACAGAACGTGATCCTTGTGCTTAAGAAGTTCATACTCTGGGGAGACAAAGCTAAAGCACATGAAACATTTTCATGCGTCTAGCTTGGCTGATTCATTTATTCAACAAATACTTGAGTGCTTACTATGTGCCAGGTATTTGTATATTAGGTTGGAGTTAAGGGCAAAATCAAGTTAAATTTTCTACACTGTAGAATAATAATTACTCCACACTGTTGAATAATTTGTTCAAATGCAATTAGCCTACAATACAGTAGTGGCAATTGTAGCATAATGGTTATGAATGGCCTGTGTTTGTTTTGTTCACCCATGGATCTCCAGCAAGTGGGACAGGATCTGTCTCATAGTAACCATTTAGTAACAGCTGTGGACTGAATTAATACACACAGCAATAGTCCATGCCCTTTGGGAACTTACAAACTAGTGGTAAAGCAGTTTTTCTCAGGAGATATGTCCTATACAATTTTTTTTTCCTTTTTCTCTCTCATGAACACAAACAGGTTTCTTTGACGAATAAGTGGTGCTCTATTATGTGGGACTTCTCATTTTCATACTAGATATAGCACATAGCATTTACTAAACTCATTTGAACATTAATGTGTATGGTCCTGGCATCTTTGGGAGAGGTGGATTTGGCCATAAAAGTCCCAGGAAATCTGGAGAAGGAACATGCCAGGAGTACAGGGAACTTTATCTCTTAGACTCACTGATCTATCTCTAGCGCCAAAAACAATGCTTGGCACTGCTTAATAAATTTGGGGGGAGGAAGGGGAGCACCCCAGATTCAAAGATGAGAGGTCTCAGTAGGGTAGTTTTGCCTTAGACAATTTTTAACATCTATCTATCTATCTATCTATCTATCTATCTATCTAACTATCTATGAATAAATAAATGCAATAAAGGATTCAAAGTGAGCGACATGGGTCTTGATTCAGACATGGAGAATGGGACTCTTAGATCCAGGTCACAGAGGTTAGTGTGAGCAGAGAGTGTTTGGGGGAGGTAGTGGAAGTTGGTCCGACTAGAGTTTTGAGGTTGTGTAGTGGGAAATAGTGAGGAGAATTCTGGATGGCAGGAGCCTTCAGAGGTGTGCAGAAGAGTTGGGAGCGTCACAAAGGGGAACTCTTGCAGATTTTTTAGCAGAAGAGGGACAACTTGAAAGCAGAACTGAAAGAAGATTTGACATCTGTGTGCAAGATGGGTTGCAGTTATGTGAGCTGTTTTGAGCCAGAGGCACTTGCAAATCCAAGAGTGAGAAATGAGAGAATCTGAGCAAGGACAATAGAGCATTAGGGAGAGACTTCAAAGGAGAATCAGTAAAGCATGGTGATTGTGAGGAGTCAAAGCTGAACTCCAGGATTAATTTTGGGCAAGTTCAAAGACATACACAGTGTCCTGTGGTCTTGTTGATGGAGTCTGGGATGAAACTAGATATCACACATCCTCTCTATATCTGGGAAACTTTCTCCTAACCTAGCATTTCCAACCCAAATCATTGAGAACTTCAAACACTTTTAATGGGTGGTGTTCAAGTCATTGATTTAGGTTCTTTTTGGAGAACCAGGGGAGGCAGCATTTTGTGGTGGTTAAGACCATGGGCTTTGGTGCCAGAGAGAAATGGGTCCAAGTCCTGGCTTTACCTTGGATAAGTTTCTTAAAGTGCATAAGCCTCAATAACCTTATGTACCAAATGGGGATAGTACTGACATCTCCTTTACAACTGTACACATTGTTAACACTCAGTATACAAATTGCTGGTTAGTGTCCTTCCTGAACTGGGAGAAGAATCACTATAATGTTTGTGTGCATATGTCTACTTGCGGTTTTCCAAATTAAAGAACAGCAGTCAATCTGTTAGCACAGCCAGTTGGTTGGCACATGGTTGACGGGAAAGCCACAGCCAGAGACCAGGCAGTTAGGGGAATAGTGCCCTCCGGGGCAGTGCCATGCCATTCTCTGCAAAAATTGGAACTAAGCCCAGTGTTGTGGAACATACTGAGGCTGGCAGAGGACACAGAGGTGTAAGGGGAGGAGGGAAGAATTTGGGCTGTTCATGGCCTTGGAGTTTTTGCATAGGACTCAAACTTTGCTGTCAGCTCCAGGTAGGTCCCTGGTAATGTCATCTACTGCAAAGATGAGCCCCCCCGAGGAAGGGCTTGATTTCAGTTCCCCTGCGGGTTCTCTGTCTTTCCAGCCCACAGATGGTTTGTTTGCTTGTTTATTATTTTTAATGAACTCAGCATTTCTCCAAGGCCGGTTTACTGGTGCTCATTAAAGAGATGGCAGCTCCAAAGTTTCTTCATTGTACAGCTGGCGTTGTTACCCTGTGAGGACATAGTCCTGTTTTTCCTATCTGTGAAGCTTTGTTTCTAAATCACCCCAACTGCGCAGTATTGGCAGATACAGTGTTAAGATTCAAGTAAATGTTTATGCTGTAGTTCCTGTCCAGTCAAAAGGAAAAAGAAGTTGGCAGATCAGAGTTACAGTTAACCTTTTTCCATTTCCTCTACCTTTTTTTGGTTTACTGTAATTATGTAGATTCTAATACCAAGATAAGAATACTCTAATTTGGAGGAACATAATGCATTTTTGTGTTGCCTTAAATTGATTTAGGGACTTCCTTGATATCATTGATACACTCTAGGGCAGAGATTCTCACACTAGGCTGCATATTTTAGAATCTCCTGGCTTTCAAAAATTCAGATACCCAGCACCTAGCCCAAATGAATTAAATCAAAATCTTGGGAGGTAGGGGAGGGTAGGATAGGGTGAGACTTGGAATCAGTATTTTTCAAAAGTCCTCAAGTCCTTCCAGTGTGTAGCCAAGAATCAGTGCTTTAGAACAGTGGTTCTCAACCAGGAGCAATTTTGCCCTCAACCTCCAGGGGACATTTAGCAATGTCTGGAGACTCTTTTGGTTGTCACAACTAGGGGAGGGGTGTCCTACTGGCATCTACTGGGTAGAAATCGGAGATGCAGCTAAACAACCTGTGGTGGAGCAATTCACAGGACAGCTCCACCATAACAAATAATCCCTGGGCTCTAAATGTCAATAGTACTGAGGTTGGGAGACAGTGCTCTAGAATAAACAGGCCTAAGAAATGAGATGTGCCAGAGCAGTGTATATACCCATTGTGAGGAAAGCATAGCACGTAGAAATTTACATTTTTGGCCTCCCAGCAAGATGAGGGGAGGGAAGTGCCTTAGTAAATGCCTCTACCTCTTGAGTCTTCTGTGTCTGCCATCACAGGGGTCTGATAATGTGGTCCTGGCCTGTCCTTGTAGTTGGTGCATCTCCTGGTTCTGATTTTTTAGACAGACTATCTTCCTGTGGTTCCATAAGTTTATTGCACTGGAATGACTTGGAATTTAACCTATGTAAATTAGCCAAAATAAATAATTTTTAAATAAGCTTTTTTTAAAAAAAATAAATTTATTTATTTATTTTTGACTGCTTTGGGTCTTCGTTGATGAGCGCGGGCTTTCTCTAGTTGCGATGAGCAGGGGCTACTCTTCGTTGCGGTGCGTGGGCTTCTCACTGCGGTGGCTTCTCTTGTTGTGGAGCACAGGCTCTAGGCACGCGGGCTTCAGTAGTTGTGGCGTTTGGGCTCAGTGGTTGTGGCTCGCGGACTCTACAGCGCAGGTTCTGTAGCTGTGGCACACGGGCTTAGTTGCTCCGCAGCATGTGGGATCTTCTTGGACCAGGGCTCAAACCTGTGTCCCCTGCATTGGCAGGTGGATTCTTAACCACTGTGCCACCAGGGGAGTCCCTAAATAAGCTTTTGAGTTGCTTGTTTTTTTAAACAAAGTTTTCTAAAATTAAGGAGTGAACCATTTGAAAGTGATTATATATGGGCTATAAGAAATATGATTTTATGTGCTGTAGAGCGTTCTTTCTCTTCTTTTGATTGGGTAAGAGGAGGCTAGGGAAGCCATTTTTAATTTAACTGCAGTATAGTTTTCTTTAATTTTGAGACATTCAGGAGTACTTTTATAGCAGGTTCTTTAACCTACATTTATTATATTGTGTAATTAATTTAATGAACTTTATCTCCCTCTGCACACACCCAGTTTTCCAGAGTGTAACACACATAAAAGATATTTGCCATAAACAAGTTGTCTTTTCCTGGGTACACTTGTCAAATTTCATTGATATGGTGAAATTTAATGTTAGATATAAACATAACCTATTGAATATACTCAAAACTGTTTGTGTTTCCAAAAACCTATGAAAGTAGATAGCTAAAGCTCTTGAAGTTGCTCTGAATCCATTGATCGTCATGCAAGTGGTTGATTACCAATTTTTCAAAAAAAATTTTTCCTTTAAAGAGATTTTAAGCAGTACTTTTAATCCTCTACATCAACCTTTTGTACTAGAATTAAATTCATGTATATGAATCTGGGGTTATATCTATAATAGTTTTTTCCTTTTTGGGTGGGGTGTACCCTTTGACTCCAATGTAATGCAGTTTATTCATTCAGTAAATATTTCAGGGCCTACTATGAGCATTTTGCATTAATTAAAATAATGGCTTTAAAATTGTTTTACTCTAGTTTAGTGTGATTTGAGGCACTTTGCCAATACTCTTTTGTGCTGGGTCCCTTTTACACCTAGTGGTTGGAATGTTTTAAATTAAGACTAGAAGAATAACAGCTCATGTAATATTTGGCATGAATACTCCAAACTTCTCTGTTGGGATAACGTATCCCAGTTTTCACTGAGTTTTAGCAGTGACTCCATAATCCAAGGGTTACTTTAATTTTAATCTAAGCCTGTTTTTTTGTAGCTGTGCTTTTAAATTAATTTATAATTGCATTTTAAAAATTTCTCTTTGGGTATATAAACATTTGGTTTTCTCTTTTGACTTTGGAGTTTTGTTGAATGAAGTTTGCAGAAAATTAATCCAAATTTATGATGTAGAACTTACTGAAAACTTGACTGCCATGAGAACCATCACAAGGTGTGCTTAATAACAGGTGTGCTTAATAGTAAATGGTCAGTATTCTGCTGAGACTCTCAGTGTGCATATGTAGGGTGTGTGTATGTGTGTCGGGGGAGAGTGGGAGCTCTTCTCTACTGGGATTGGGGGACAGGATGGAGAGGAGAAGAATTAAATTAGTGCTTAAGAATTAAATGGATCAAGCCCAAACCTAGAAGTAGAAATCACCCAGAGACATTCTGGTTTCTTGGAAATGAGGGTTATTGTGGGTAATCTGTATATCTATGGGTGTAACTTTTACTGCAATATGCTTGTCTATACCTTCATCATATTAAAGAACAGCTGGGTTGATTGGTAGCCCCTGTCTAGATAGTTTCTAGAATAGGGACCTATTTTTCAGCACATGTAAAAAGAACAGATTTGGTTTGGGGCATATGGGATTACTAAGAGTGGAGAAAGAGTTAATTGTTTCCCAATGTTTGAAAGACATAGAAGAGGGATTAGACATGTTCCTTGTATCCGGAAGGTATGGAACCAGAGCCAGTGGATTGAAATACAGGAAAATAGATTCTGTCTCAGCTCAAGGAGTATTCAAAGAGATCATAAACCGTAGAGTTGTGAGGAGTTGTGAGGAGTAGGGTGGATGTAGTGAAGAGGTGTAGAAATTCCCTTTCAGTGGAGGTTGTCAGGAAGACCATGAATGGGAAAGGACACAGGGGATTTGGCAGTGGACTAATAGTGGACACTGGACAAGATGATCTTTATGTTCCATTCCTGTCTAGCCATTCTGTGATTTTTAGGGCATATTACCTCCCCTGAGCAATGAAAAATGAAGACACCTGGCATTTGAAGGAGAATTACAGTTTCATTAGTTTAGGGTCCTTAATGGCTTTTCCTCTCCAACTTCTGCAAGTCCTCCTGCAACTATACCCCCTCTTCTATAACATCCTTTTCTTTCTCCACGTGGGAACATCCTCATCAACATCAGAATATGTCTTTTTGTCACTCATCTTAAAAAGCAAATGATGCAGAGAAGAATGCACTTGTGCAAAAAATGTCAGCACATTGAGACTCAGAGAGAAAAAATAAAACAAAAACAAATGAAAAAGAAACTTCCTAAATCCAAAGTAGCCTTCCAGCTCTCACCTTGCTTCTCTGCTCTTAGGTCCGGTGGAACTTTCCCAAGGACATATCTCTGCATGTGATCTCCCCTTCTCACTGCCCTCCTCACCCCTCCCCTCCTCCAAAGCCGTTCCTGTCAGGGTCACCAGAGACCGCTATTTTAATGAACCCCGTGGCCACCTCTCCATCCTCATTGCCCTGAGCCTCAGCAAGATTCAGCATCGTTCATCCCTCCCTCCTCTTGAAACACTTTCTTGACTTGGCTTCCAGGGCGTCACACCCACCTTTTCTTCTATCTCCTTAATTCCTCTTTCCGAGGGCCTCTGCCATCTCCATACACTCTGGACAGTGTTTCTTTACCTGACTTGGGTAAAAAATTGAGAGAGAGGCCAGGTCTCACTCAAGTCTAATTAATTCAGAATCTCTGGGGAAGACTCGTGGGCATCAGTTTTTAAATTAAAAAAATTTTTTTTTATTGAAATGTAGTTGATTTACAGTGCTGTGTTGGTTTCTGGTGTACAGCAAAGTGGTTATAGGTTATTACAATATATTGAGTATAGCTCCCTGTGCTATACAATAGGCCCTTGTTGGTTACCTATTTTATACATGATAGTAGTTTGTATATTTTAATCCCAAACTCCTAATTTATCCCTCTCCCCTTTCCCCTTTGGTAACCATGCATTTATTTTGTATAGCTGTGTGTCTATTTCTGCTTTGTAAGTAAGTTCTTTGCATCATTTTTTTTATATTCCACACATAAGCAATATCATATGATATTTGTCTTTGACTTACTTCACTTAGTATGATAATCTCTAGGTCCATCCGTGTTGCTACAAATGGAATTATTTCATTCTTTCATTATTTCATCCTTTTTCATGGCCGAGTAATATTCTATTGTCTATCTGTACCACATTTTCTTTATCCATTCATCTGTTGATGGACCCTTAAGTTGCTTTCATGTCTTGGCTGTTGTAAATAGAGCTGCTGTGAACATTGGGGTGCATGCATCTTTTCGAATTACAATTTTCTCCAGATATATGCTCAGGAATGGGATTGCTGGATCATATGGTAGCCCTCTTTTTAGTTTTTTAAGAAAACTCCATACTGTTCTCCATAGTGGCTGTACCAATTTACATTCCCACCAACAGTGTAGGAGGGTTCCTTTTTCTCCACATTTTGTTTTGCTTGTTTGTTTTTGTTTCTGTTACCTGGCTATACTAACGTGCAGCCAGGATTGAGAATCCAGGTGATTTCATCTAGTCCCATGGAATAAATACCAAATTCTAGCTAAGGACTCCCAAGTTAACGTATGTCGCACATCTTCTCCGAACTCCAGACGTGGTGATTCTGTTGTCTCTTTTAAATTTCCTCTAGGAATAGACTTCTTGATTCCACTGCCACCCTTCTCCCCTCACCCAGACCTGCTCCTCTCCTGGGTTTGTCCTTCTCTGTCAACACATGTGTATACAGAGCTCTCAGGCGAAAACCTTTGGCGGCATCTTGATCCCTCATCGTTTCACAGCTAGTCCAACAGCCAGTCCCGTTCGTTTTTCTTCCAAAGAATATCCCGCATCTCACCACTTCTCCTGCTACCACCGTTTCTCATCTCAATGGCCTCAGTAGCCTCCTAACGCCCCTGTGCTCTTGCCTCCCCCTTTAGCCACTTTTCATGTAGTCAGAGTGCTCTTAGCCATCAGACCGTGTCACTCCTTTGCTCTAACCCCCCCTGTGCCTTCCCATCACAATCAATAAAGTCCACCCTCCTTACCCTGAGCTAGAGGGCTCCCTTGACCTGGCCTTGGCCTAACTCTCCAACCTCATCTCTTACCACCCCTGCTTCCTTCACTCCTCTTGGACCACATTGCCTTGCTGGCTCCTCAAGCTCTTCCAAGCTTGTTCCTACCTCAGAACCTTTGCACCTACCCTTCCCTCTGCCTGGAAGGCCCTTCCTCTTAGCTCGTTCCTTGGCTCTCTCCCTCACTCTTTAGATACCACGCCATCCAAAATGCTCCTCTCTCCCCATCACCCTCTCCCTTTCTTCTAGTTTATTTTTTCCTTCCACAGCATTTATCTCTGCTTGACATCCTGTTTTTCTGGCTGTTTCACTAGAACTTTTGTCACTGCTCTGTCCCCAGCACTGTAAGCAGTGCCCATACACAGTAGATGACCAGTAAATACTTTTGACTGAACAACAGAATGCCACTTGTGTAACCTTGTGTTTTGTCACTTCTGTGGCCCTTGGCCCCTCTTCCAGCCGCTGAGCAGACCACGCTGGCTTATGGCCAGGATCTCCTGCCAGGTTTATCTCAGAACCTTCTCTCTTCTGCTGCCTCCCATTTGGGCCCTGCCTGCTCACAGACGACTCCAGAAATATCAAGGGGTGGGGAAGAAGTCAAGCAGCATCTGGCATTTAAATGGTCGGTGCATGGCCACCGTTCAGTTCCTTCTTGATGGCTCAGCACAGATCCCTACTGCTCCTGGTTTCTATATGCAGTCTTTTCCTTGACAATCCACCCTCCTGATTTCTTTCTTTTCTCTCTCTGTCCCTTCTCAGTCTCCTCTGCAGGCTCCTTCCTCTTCTTTGTCCATCCCTTAAATGTCAGTATTTCTTAGGGCTTTGTCTGGGTTCTCTGCCCTTCTTATTCCACTCTGTCCCTTCATGATCCCTTCCATTCCTAGGTCTTCAGAGTCTCTACATGGTAATGACTTCCAAAGTTATATTTCAAGCCTAAGCTAGCCTTGTCTGTCCAGTTGTAAAGTGTTTATCAATACTTGGATATCTCACAGGCAACTCAAATTTGATGGGAAGTAAGCTGAACTTACTTTCTCTTTGAATTTTCCCCTCAGTAGATGATCCAATTGACTATCCAGAAGCGGGGAGGGCATCTTCCTGTGCATCAATCAATTGCCAATATTATAAGTTCTCCCATTAAATAGCTGTAGAATCTGTACACTTCTTGTCACAGCCTACTGCCACCAACTAAGACCAGATCTCCACCATCATCTCTTACCTAGATTCCCTTAAGGACAGTTGACATGCCACACGCCCCCCTACTCCCACCTCCATACCAGTCTGGCTCCCTGTGCTGCTCTTGGTCTTTATAAAATATCCATCTGATTGTGTCATCCCCCGCTTAAGATACCTTATTAGAGTTTTGATAAAGTCTAAAATTTTAAATAGGGCTTATAAGATCCTTAATAACCTGTTCTCAAACTGACTGTAGCTGTTAGAGTATCTTGGAAGTATCTGGTTCCTTCCCTGCCTCCTTCATACCCCATCCTACCTCCCCAGGGGCTACCATTGAGTAAGGCCTCAATAAATAGTGTTGAATGAATGTGGGAAGGCAGAGGCCCTGGACTGTAATTGTGAGTGTCCTCAAATTCTGATTTAATTTGTCTTAAAATTTCTAAGGTTTCCAGAATAAAAAAAATTCGGTTTTTGTGTACAGTCCCCTGTATACGTTTCCCTCAGCTCCGTGGCTTCCAGGGTTGTTAAAAACAGAACTAAAAGCAGTATGTGGGATTCTGCTGGCAAATCATTTCCAATCTGTGCTCTTTGAGTGGCCGTTAAGTGCTGAGCTTAGGTGGCTGCCAAACAGGACATGGGAACCAAACCGCATTTGTGAGCCAGTGGCCAGCAGGGAGGCACACTGGCTGAATGGGCCTCTGCGGTGAACGTTTTCAACTTGGGCCTGTGTAAGCCGGCATCAGAATACCTGAGACTTGTTGTGACTTGTCTGAATAGTTTATTACATTTTCAAACCTGTTTGGGAAGAAGGCTTACGCACAACAGATTGTTTGGGGCTTGCAAAGTAAATCTTATTTAAAAGAAATAGACAAAAATGTAATCATGTTTAACCTGTAATAATATAAGTGAGACTGTTGATCTCAGTTGTAATGAATCTAAAGAAGAACGGTAAAAGGCTTTTTCCTTAGAAGATCCAGTTTGGCATTTCAGACTTCAGTCCCAGGGCTGGGAGCTCCTGGGTGAGGTTTCCAAGTCTTCATCCTCTTCTATCTTCTAACTTCTTTAAAACGAGGATCCGAGGGGCCTAACAGTCAGTGCTGAGTCAGAGGGATCAGCGAGCTGCAAGAAAGGAATGACACACTTCCTGCCTCAAGTCCTAGGGAGGTTTTTTTTTGTTTGTTTTTCTGTTTTGCTCTGAAGATTCCCTAAAAAGACAGAAGATTGCCCTGGCCATCTCTTGATCAGCAGCCTTTATTATTTGGAGGAAATCTACCCTGCTATACCTTCTTGTTACTAACAGGTTTTTGAAAACCTTTTTCCCTTATTGCGAAAGCATCACATGGTAGTGTAGTGTATTTTATCTACTATAATTTGACAAAAAAGTGAAAAATGAAAAAAAAGTGTTACTCCTTAATTTCAGCACTGGGAAACAAACATTTTGTGAATATTACTCCAGGCTATTTTGTGTATGCCTGTGGTTTTTCTCTACAAAAATTGTATAGTACTTAATATGATTTCTTTCATATATTGCTTTGTAGCCTTTGTGAAGAGTTCTCATGTTATTAATTACTCTACAAAATCATTTTTCAACACTATATTACATGCCATTGTATGGATATGCCATAATTCACTTAACCAGTCCCCTATTTGGACAGGTGAGCTGTTTTTAACCTTCACCATTGTCATAACACCACGCAACACCCTTGCTCTTAGCGGCTGTCCATACCTGTCTCTGTTTCATTGGATGTGTTCTTGGAAGTAGTTCAAAGGACACGTGGAGTTTGAAGGTTTTGATCTTTATTGCCACTTTGCCTTCCAGACATTTGTCCTGTTTTACATTCCCACCATATAATATAAACTTCTTACCATGCCCTGTGTGGCCCTACCTATTCTGGCCTTTGCCCGACTCCCAGCTGCTTCTTCCCTGTGCTTTTCCAACACTACAGCCACACTGGCCCCCTTTCCACTCCTCTCCCTGGAGTGGGCCAAGCTTGTCTTGTCTCAGGCTGGAGCACCTGTTCCTCTTGCTGCTTTTCCTGCTCTTCTTCTAGCTCTTGACATATACCTCCGGTGCCACCTCTGCCAGAGTGGTCTCCATCGGAACCCCCTGTTCATGTCCATCCTCGCCCCTCTTGAAATCTGTCCTTTAGTTATTTATGTGTTTACTTGGCTGCCAGATCTCGCTCCCATTGAATGTCAGTTCATGTGTTTTATTTCCCACCATGTGCCCAGTGCCTAAGTCAGTGCCTGGCATGCAGGAAGTACCAGGTAAATGCAGGTTAATTTTGTTGAATGAATGAAGAAATCTCCCTGTTGCCTAGGGAAGTACAGTGTGATGGGATGATAAGATGTATATAGCAATGGCTCTCCCTTGGGACAAAATGGGCTAAATGCGGTAAAGGAGCTTTGAAGTTGCCTAGGAGACAGAGGAGTAAGAGGTAGCTGAAGGCATCATGACAGGCCTGCTGTGAGCTGAACCTTGGGAGGCTGGCAGTGTTTTGTAGCTCGTGATGGTGGAAAGGACCCCAGAGGCCAAGGAAAGCGGGTGAGCAGGGGCCCGGAAGTAGAACAGTGCTAAGCCTGATGGGGGCAGGACTGGGGACCGCCTTAAATCCTGTGCTGCCAGAGTGGACTCTGGTCCATGAGCAGCTGGGAAGCACTGCACATTCCTCATCAGAGAGTGATGTCATAAAGTGAGGATGGGGAAACCCTTTTTCAACTCAGTTCTAGGCACAGATAGTGACGTCTTGGTGCTAGAGCTGTGCTTTGAGAAGATGTGCCATGAGGGCAAGTGAGTGAAAGGAAGCAGGAAGTTGAGGCCAACGGATGAGGCCTGAGGTAGGATAGGGCACTGGGGCTGGAGCAAGGGGGAGGCAGAGGGGCACTGCAAGGGTGGGGAAATGTGAGAACCTGGTGGCTGGCAGGGGGAGAGTGAGGTCCACGATGACACTGAGGTTTCAAGTCTGAGCGGCTGATGGGAAGATGGGTTACGGAGCCCAGAAGAGAAGCTCTTTTGGGGTAAGGAGGCATATGAATTGAGTTTCAGCCCATCCTTTTGCTGTATTTTTTCTTACATATAAATTTATTTATTTATTTATTGGCTGCGTTGGGTCTTCGTTGATGCGTGCGGGCTTTCTCTAGTTGCGGTGAGCGGGGGCTACTCTTGGTTGTGGTACATGGGCTTCTCGTTGTGGTGGCTTCTCTTGTTGTGGAACACAGGCTCTAGGTGCGCGGGCTTCAGTAGTTGTGGCATGCGGGCTCAGTAGTTGTGGCTCGCGAGCTCTAGAGCTCAGGCTCAGCAGTTGTGGCGCACGGGCTTAGTTGCTCCACGGCATGTGGGATCTCCCCGGACCAGGGCTCGAACCTGTGTCCCTTGCATTGGCAGGCGGATTCTTAACCCCTGCGCCATCAGGGAAGCCCTCCCTTTGCTGTATTAGTGAGCATTTTCCAGATTAAACTAGCCCATGTGCTCTCCATTGTCCTGAAGGACTTTGGGTGACGAGAGGATAGAGGAGGGGAGACAGAAATGTATGACAGGATAGGAAACTCTGGGCTCCAGGGGCCCCCTCCTCATCTGTAAGAGAGGACTGCTTAGTGGGAAGGGAAAATGGGGCTCCGACATCTCTCCAGGAGGTGAGAGGTGGTTTGCTGGCAGTGTCTGCTCCTCAGTCACCAAATGGAAGAAGCTTGTTTGATGTCAGCCAGTCGTTGGGTAAATTTGTTCAGCTGTAAATGGAGGAGGATGGGGTGGAAGACAAGTGCTGATGGTGGGTGCCTGAGCAGGGCGGCTCTGAGTACAAATGGGATGAGGCCCAGAACTGGGTGACACAATCATCCTTCCCCTGCAAATGGTCAAAACTGGTGTGTGTGGGCTTCCCTGGTGGCGCAGTGGTTGAGAATCCACCTGCCGATGCAGGGGACACGGGTTCGTGCCCAGGTCCGGGAAGATCCCACATGCCGCAGAGCGGCTGGGCCCATGAGCCATGGCCGCTGAGCCTGCGCGTCCGGAGCCCGTGCTCCGCAATGGGAGAGGCCACAGCAGTGAGAGGCCCTCGTACCGCAAAACAAACAAACAAACAAAACTGGTGTGTGTGTTTCCTGGGGCAAAAATCAAGGAGAAACTTTACTCAAGACATGCTGTAATTTCTAATGGCTCTCTAAATTGAAACATTTCTGAAAGTTGTTGTTGTTGTTTTTTTAAATTTAGCTTTCCATGTAGCCACATGGGTAAAACTACAACATGAAAAAGCTCTCTGTCCTCTAAAGGAGAATGGAGAGTAGAACTGCTTTGATGGCCTTCTCTGGAAAGTTGTCTTTTCAAGAAAGTAACCTTCTGCCACCTTGAAAGCAAAGGGTTTAACAGAATGCAAATGAGAACGGTGGAAGCACAGATGGAAAGACAGCAGAACTTGGTGAATGAGAGACCATCCAAACCAAGAGAGGAATCGGTGATGACTGGCTGACAGGGTGATGATGGGATCCACAGAGGTTAAAAGAGGGAGGGAAATGATCAGGTTTGGCCATGGAAGGAGGATGAGGAGTTCAGCTTGGGAAGTATACATTGTGTATTAACTAGAAATTCTAGAAATTTATAGAGAAATTAACTCTACCATTGGAGAGTTTTTCTTGGTAAATTTAGAGTTTAATTAGTTTAGTATTTTATTACAAGGGATCGTGTTCAGTTTCACATGACGGTTTGCAATGGAAGAATGCTATAAAATGTCAGGACTCTGTTTATATTCAGCTCAGCAGAAAATAAACCACATTCAAGTGCAACAGGCGCTCGGTGTTTCTGTGCTCTGTAAAGGCTGATTTAGTGTCTTCATTGGTGGTGCGAGCGTGAAGAGAGATTGGAGCCTGCATCATAGGAAGACAGACATAAATGCTCCTTCTAGAGTCCTAAGGTCTGGCTCTGGCCACCACTGCACTGCTAACCAGCCAGGCGGTTATTTATTTATGTATTTATTTACTCATTTGTCTGTTTGCTTGCTTCTAAGTAACACTTTATAAAATTTATCCTTAAAACCTACAAACACATGATAGAAAAGTCTGCCATCCCACACTTACATTTTATGCAGCCCATCTAGGAGGAGGCTGCAAAATGCAGTCAGTGTGAGGATGGACTTGAGAAATCTCCACCCCCGCCCTGTCTCTGAAGCCAGGGCTGGCCCCCAGCAGCTCCCGTTCCCACTGTTGAACTCACTGCTCTGCCCAACCTTGAAAGGTGGGTGGCCAGCTGTTCTCTTTATTTTCCAGACAGTCCCCTATTTGTGTTTTCTGTCTGGTGAACCAAGGACAATTTCGTGATATGATATGAAGAGAAAAAAGCCAACAGATTTGGAATGAGATCCTTATGTCCCTATCTTGGCATTGCACTGAGCGGGTATGTTAAATTTATGGAGCTTAGTTTCCTCGCCTGTAACCCGGGGATCATGGTGCCCACCTCCCAGGGTTTCGGTGAGGGCTGAGCGAACGTAGGGAAATCATGCACGCTGCTTGGCATCTAGCGGGATTTCCCGACCCTGGTCCAGGCAGGAACTGTGTGCTTCTGTGCTGGGTGAGAGAGGGTGAGTCTGACCATCCGCTGCCTCTGTGATAACATCCAGAAAACGCTTCTGGAGCACCTTACCAGTCTCAGGCACTGAGTCCCCTGGAGTAATTCCCCTTTAGAGTGCCTTCCTCCCTTGCCAATGACTACTTCCTCCTTGAAGAAGAGCAGATGGGCAAAGGAAGCAAGTTGAATCAAGGAGGAGACCCTGCTCAGTTCTCTGGTTTTAGGGAGGCCATTGAGAGGGTTGAAGTGGCTGGGAGAAGGCCAGAAAGGAGGGTCCAGACAGGACTGATGGGGAAAGGGGAGGGTTGAAAGGAAAGAAAACAGCACTGCTCTTGGCAGTCACTAGATCATGCACTAGGGGCTGGAGAGCACGTGGGAATGCCAAAGCATAAAGATCAAGGTGTTTTGCAGACATTTCCAGTTCTGACCCAGAGACTATAGAATCTGTTGAAATAAGTGAAATGCAAATGTTCATGCAGCCATGAGGATGTGGGTGGCCATAGAGGAAATGTTTTTCCTGGGGTGTGTAATAAGCAGTCAGTGAAACTAGGCCAGAGAGAGAGCATGTGTTCTGGAGGTCACCCTGGGTCTCATGGCTTAGATCTCATGGCTTCTCTTCTCAGCCCTGCCCCAACTTGCAGGGCCCTGTTGAATATGCTGCTTCACCTCTTTGAAATTGCGCTTGCCACCAGGCTGTGGAGACAGTGGATTGAAGTGATAGTGCCTTGCTCTGAGATGCCTAGATAATGTGGAGGGCATGCACACTCAGAAGCAGAATCTGGTTTTCTAAAAGCCACCGTCACATGCTTGCTTGCAGATAGCTGGAGAAGAAATACCACGGAAGACGCACTCAGACTTCCCTAACGACGGCTTATTTAGTGTCGCTGCCAAGCTCTGGAGTGCCTCCATCACCAGCAATGCCAGTTGCACTCCCGGGGGTGTTGGGGTGCTGAGCGGTACCTTGCTTCAGCTGCAGAGCTGAGCTCACCAGAAAGAGAGCGAGCCATGCGTTCTCCTGAGCACCGATCACCTTCGTAAGGCCGGATCCGGACAGAGACCTCGGCCACTAGGCCATCACGCAGGGTTTCTAGGGATGGAAGTTCCAGTTGCCTCCCGTCTCCCTGTCTCAGGGCACGGATGATGCTTCTGCACTGGGCAGCTGTCACAACTGTTGATCCTTAGATCTGTCAGGAACGTCCTAATTGCAAGTCCTAGGGAAGCATAGGAGAGCTGTGTTTGTATCTCCAAAGGCAACTGAAGCGCGTTAGATACCTTGTTAGATTCTGTGAGTTTTGGGTGCTCCACAATCTCCCTGATCTTTAGCCTCTGTCTATGATTCTTCTTTCTTTCCAAATGGAGGATGAGCAGAATTTAAAATTACAACTGCTGGGACCGCTTTAAACGGCAAACTTTGAATAGCTCTGAATACGTAAGACCTCGGCGTTCTGGTCTCAAGTAAGAGAGGAAGGAGGGATGTCTTAAGGACATGACCTCCTGCCTCACCTGTAGCCCAACCAGATGTGTTGCTTTTCTTTGGCCGCACCGCGTGGCTTGCAGAATCTTAGTTCCCCGGCCAGGGATCGAACCCGGGCCCCAGCAGTGAAAGTGCCAAGTCCTAACCACTCAACTGCCAGGGGATTCCCTAGATTTGTTGCTTTTTATTCTCCCGTTGTTGGAGTGCTCTCTCCAAAATCAAGAATTGGTTCTCCTGGGTACGGAGGTGCCCAACTGATACATGAGACTCTAATGCTTGCAACCTTCTCTGCCCTTGCCTCTCCCAGGCAGGACTTGCATGACTGTGTCTGGAGCATGTGTGAGGGCTGTGCTGCCATGATGGCAGTTGTTTTCTGTGATGCTGTGCACCTCTCCCTCCTGCCTTCCCTTCCTGCAGCTTCACTGTGCTGCTCTATTCACGGCAGTGGACAGAGTGGCTCCTGGTAGCCACCTAGCCATGCAGCTACCCCCGAGACCACATTTTAAGGAAATGTGAGACCCTGCTTCCTCTGTTTAGAGGAAGCATTTCTGCTCTTCACATTTTGTAACTTACCCTTGGAATTGCCAGTGTACCGGGGTTTGAGAGGTCTTTCTGATTTGGAGTCCTTCGCTTCCAGGTGGAGTTTTCTCTTGGAGTCTTCTTTGACCCTTAGTCCCTGATGAAGTTGTCATAGCATCAAGGGGCCAGTCAGAATTTGGGGAGGTAACACAAAGGAACACAAAAGGGAGGTTTCTAAGGTATAAACTTCAAACCTCTGTGAGTTAGTCACATGATAATGCTGGCTGAAAGAAATGAGAAAAGCGTAATATGTTTGTCAGTTGGTGTTGATTTGATATTTCTTTCAGCCTCCTCCCTGATTTAGTGGTAGGCATTTGATTTTTATTTATTTGTTTATTTTTTTGCTGGGCAGCTTGCGGGATCTTAGTTCCCCTGACCAGGGGCCACGACAGTGAAAGTGCTCAGTCCTAACCACTAGACCGCCAGGGAATTCCCTATAGGCATTTCATTTTATTTCAGGTCAACAATAATGCTTATTGCTATTTGAGCATTTGCTGTGAATCGGGCAATATGTTATTTGCTTCACACGGTTCTCTTTACACCTTGATAGCAATTCTACGAGGTAGATGATGTTATTCTCATTTGACAGAGAACAAAATTGTTCAGAGAAGTGAAGTAACTTGCAAGTCTACAAAACCAGGAAGTGGCGCGGCAGGTATTTGAACCTGACCTAGCAGGCTCCAGAGCGTTTGTCCATTGCATTCCACTTGGGATCTTTTTTGCTGAGTACCTAGTAGGCTCAAGGCAGAGTGTTACTGCTGCAGAAGATAAAAGTAAAATCAACAAACTTGGGCTTCCCTGGTGGCGCAGTGGTTAAGAATCCGCCTGCCAATGCAGGGGACACAGGTTCCAGCCCTGGTCTGGGAAGATCTCACATGTCGCGGAGCAACTAAGCCCGTGTGCCACAACTACTGAGCCTGCGCTCTAGAGCCCACGAGCCACAACTACTTAAGCCCACACACCTAGAGCCCGTAGCAGTGTTGTCCAAACTCTATTCTCTAGTTTTCCTGAGAACCAGAACACCTTTAAGCAATACTTACTATTAATAGACATTCATGTTTATACTGGCTAGGTAGGAATGAGGTTTTTTTTTAATTTTCTTTTTTCTAGGCGTCTATGACTAGGGCTACTTCTTTTTTTTTTTTAAAGTATCTGCTCCTCTTTCCTAACATGTTGAAACGTTAGACTTCCTGTTTCTGCTTGATTTTGAAACTATCCCCCGTTCACCTATCACAGGTAATCCCTGTGTCTCTGTGTAGTCGTAGTTTACGGGTAGCAAGTGCAGGCAGCAACCAGTCCGTCCCACTGTGGATGCGGAGACCTCTCTGGAGTCACAACTAAAGGCTGCATAATGTATTCCACTACAGGTGACAAAACCCACGTCCCAGAATAACAAGCAAAACAACTTTTGAAGTGACTGTTGTTGACCACTGTCTTCTGTGCATTGGTTTGATAAACTTATGGTTGATTTTTCAAAAGGACGGTATAAATTCTGTTGAATTATTCTCAGGGAGGACTGACTTTCCCTGAAGGCGATACGGATGCCAGAGAATACACATCAACAGTGTGGCTGTGTATGTTCCTCTGGTCTGTGTAACTCTACCAAGACTCTGTGAAGCTCTCCTTCTGATTGATACGGGGGAATATGCTGAAACTACGTGAGTTAACCGTACCCTCAGACTAACTTCGATGTAACATCTTTGTCAGAATCTGGCAGAATGTTCAGATGACTAAATACCGTGGTGTTGCTGTCTACAGGGAAATAATCTTTGGTCACAGCTTTAAAGTGGTTGTGTTCACTGTTTTGTTTTGTCTTTTTTTGCTATGACTCTGGGTGTGGAGAACCGGTATTAAGCTGAGGGACGTTTGAGTACTGTGGGTGGAAAAAATGGCATCTGAAGTTTGCATGTAGACAGTTTCATTTGTACACAAATGAAGGATTGAAATGTTTCAGAAATGGGGCTCTGAACCCATCGAGAACTTTTTCACATAAAGTTTCTCCTTTTGACAATTTATATGTGTTTACTAACTCTCAGACATCTCTGGATCCCAGCGGTCTGGTAGTGGCAGTAACACCTTGAGAACTGCAAACACAAGGGTGTTTATTTCTGTTTTCGCATTATGTAGGGGTTTGTCAGAATATCGCTGCTACCATTTCCTCTAACAGCCAATAAGGGATTTAACCCCACACATGAGGCCTTTTGTACTTTAAAAATAGACCTTAGGCTTGTTTTCAGCCTTACTTAATGCTTCTGTAAGTAAACTTAATTTTAAGATAAATTGGAAACGTTTTCAAGGATTGAAATAAAGAGAGCCTTTTAAAATAGCCCTTAAGTTATATTGGTATTTACACACTCTTGTTCAAGTCTATACATAATATTTGTTGAGGTTTATCTAAAATTTTTCTGCTCAAAAGACTTTCTGGACCTTAAATTGAATACTAGGAAGGAACTAGAAATTGGAAGACATAGATGAGTGTTAATATATCTACTTTCTTGGCCCATGATTTTTTTTTTTTTACATCTTTATTGGAGTATAATTGCTTTACAATGGTGTGTTAGTTTCTGCTTTACAACAAAGAGAATCAGTCATACATACACATATGTTCCCATATCTCTTCCCTCTTGCGTCTGCCTCCCTCCCACCCTCCCTATCCCACCCCTCTAGATGGTCACAAAGCACCGAGCTGATCTCCCCATGCCATGTGGCTGCTTCCCACCAGCTATCAATTTTGCTTTTGGTAGTATATATATGTCCATGCCAATTGAACCTCTCGCAGCCAATGCTATTTCGTAGAGCCGTGACTACTTCTGTTATGTGGAATGTGGTCACCTGCACATCATTTATATGAAATGTACATTTGCCTACCAGATGCCCAGAGCTGTGTGTGTGATTGTCTGTCAGCTTTCTTTATATATGTATATAAGCACATTCTATCCAATATATAAAACTGGTTATGTGTCTGTGACTGTATATCATGACATATATACAGTTGGAATCAGAGCCAGGTTTGCTTGGGCAGGTTTTGTGGGAGAAGTGAATTTTGGGTAGAGTTCTACAGCGGGGGTTAGGGTAAGTAATGTACTTTGGCAGAAAGAAGCGGACATAAAACTTCCAAGGCTGGAGCGATTATATTAAATGCATTCATGAGTAAGCACGAACCATTTAGGAGCAAACGTAAATTATTGGTTGAAAATAGCCAGGCTAAAAGTGAAGAGGAGGCAAGGAGATAAGTGTATCAGAGAACAGGAGGGGTGTGTGGGAGCTTCTCTCTTCTGTGTGGCTGGTAAATGTCAGCGGTGGATACCAGCACACCCAGACCATGTTGCCATCTAGTGGAACTGGCTGAACTGCACGGGGAGCATCACCACCTCTTCTCATTGCAGGTTAAATTAATAGCGTGGTCATCTTGGCAATAGAGAAGCTTACTTCTCTTTCCCCTGGGGATTTTAGATGCAGAGTTTGAGAAAGGAGTTGGATGTAACTGTGCTCCCCCCAAAAGTATTAATTTTGACTCTAGAAAATGGAGCTGAGCACCAGTATAAAGAATCGCCTGTAGACAACGTTTGGAGGCCGTGGTCTTGCTGAGACTGTAGGGTGTATGTGGCCCTTCAGCAGCTCAGAGCATGGAACGTGCCGGAAGCAGTACTTGAGAGGGTCTGCAGCAGAGTGAAAGCCCACCACGTACGTCTCTGTGTTGGCTTGTTGTTTCATGTGGTTATGGAGTCCAACCTGTACGGTGGTGGCAGAGGACAGCCCTTCCTTCGGCCATGGACACCGCAGCCCACAGACCTCAGAGCTGGAAGTCACGGTAGAGAGCTGTACTCTTCCTGCCCTCCCTTCCACCCACCCGTGCATGCATCCATTCAGCAAAACTTAATGAGTTCCTTTTCTGTATCAGGGACTCTTCCAGGTACCAGGGATACACCAGTGAACAAAACAGAGAGAAATCCCTGCCCTTGGAGAGTAGACATTCTACTAGGGGATATAGACAATAAAATAAATAAGTAAAATATATAGTAGGTGGGATACTATTAAGTGCTAAGGAGGAAAAAAAATTTTTCTAAGCTGAATAGGAGGATAAAGATGGGGGTGTGTGTGTGTGTAGGATTTGTAATTGTGTGTCCTCACAGAGAATGTGATATTAGACTCACCTGAAATATGTGAGGAAGCCACACCTGTGAATAGCCTGGGGAAGAACATTACAGGCAGAAGGAAAGCAGATGCAAAGGTCCTGAGGTGGGAGTGGACACGGTATTCCAGAAACAGCCCTAGTACTGATAAGAAAGAGGACAGGGAATGAACCAGAGAGGTGGTGAGGGGCCCGATAAGGTGGCACGTTGTGGACAACTATGATGAATTTGACTTTCACTAGGCATGAGATGAGAAGCTGTTTGATTTAGTCTAATATTCTCATTTTACAGATGAAATTTAGGACAGAGAAATCAAATCAGGCGTCCATGGTTATTCAGCATGATAGTGCCAGAGCCGGGATGGGAACCTGCCTCCTAACGGCCCACTGCCTGCCCAGGTGGGGTGCACAGCCACACACAGGCCCAGACTTCCACGTGCAGTGGTTTAAGAGGAAGCCAAGTGCTGGGGGCTCCTCCAGCAGCTGTTTGGTTGTTCCCCCAGCGTGAACTACCTACCTATAGAGGCCCCACAGCAAACACAAGAAAGGATCAGACCTCTGAACTCAGAGGAGTCCTCTGCCCAAAATGCCTTCCTTTGTTTGAGTATAGAGATAAATCCTTGGATTTTCCCAGTGGTTACACGCAAGAATCTACAATCCTGTAAAGCCTCCCTACGTTCATTTCTAAGTTAATTGGGTATAGTTAACATTGGGTATAGTTAACATCCAATTCCTATAGTCCTATCCAATTCCTATAGTCCCAAATGTTTTCAGTATCACACATCTCCATAAAATTTAATAAGATGACGTATTACATGTTACTTAAAATGAACTTGAAACAGAATTACCAGCTGAGGAGAGAGCAAATGGTTACCATAAAATACAGTTTGACTTGGACAAATTTTGCCCAACATTCTTGCTTTACTGTGAGCCAATTCAAGCTTTTTTTTTTTTTTTTTCTGTCTATCTCCTTTAGCTCTCATGACAGATGTCCTCTGGACACAGGCCAAACCCTCTAATCTCACTTTCTGATGAAGGTCAGACTAGTGCTAAGTCTAGAGGAGAATGGCTTTGTGCTGTGGTCCGCATCACCTCATGTCCTTTAATCACCTCACGGTGGCCTGGATCTTGTGCACAAAGCAACATGAGGTCTTTGCATAAGGTTGTCCCATCTTGTGGAGAGAACTAATTCATCCCTATCTCTTTCCCTTTCTTTTCTTTCCTTTCCCCCTAAAGCAAAGCTCCCACTATAGGTAATGTGAGATTTATATCATCATCTTATTTTGCATTTATATTTGTTTGCATAGTACTTTCTCTCTCACTTTCTCTCCCTCTCTGTCTCTCTCTCTCTGGGTTTTTTTGTTTGTTTGTGTGTTTTTTGCCAAACAAGGTAATTTCATGTGTTCATTTGTGTACATTGTCTTTAAATGAGCTCTGAAACCCCACTGCCATTAGCGTTGCATTCTTTGGAATCCTTTCGGTGGTTAAAGTCTTTGTCTCCCCCTGGAGCCAGAGGGCACGGACCCCTGTGGTCCTTTGATTCCTGGTCTTGAGGAGAATAATGCTCCTGGTGGAGCTGGCTTTGGTGAGAACCTGAGAAGGAGTGCTTGCTGGAGGAGATTCCATTATCAAAACTCAGGACAACAAAGCAAATGCAGAAATGCAGGTGTTTTTGTGGAGGTTACTAGGAGCAGTAAGTGGGCCTTAAGAAAACTTGACAAGAACCATTTCTACATTTCTAGCTTATGAACAAGTATTTGCTGCACGTGGGTGACAGAGAATGAGAGCGCTGCGTCAAAGGTGCCTCGAAAGACAACCTAATTAAAAACTTAGCTGATTTCTCCAGTTTCCAGAAAGTCCTTCTGTTGGAATTTAGTGTTTCAGCTGTAAGACTGCAGTGGAAAGCTAAGTGTTTTAGCTGTGTGCTGTGTGTGTTTGTAACAAGCAGCCCCAAATGGACTTTGAGCCCATCCGAAGGCAAAAATCTGGCCTGACCTTATTAGGCCAGTGTTTTCCATTGTTGATCTGCCCCTTCTCTGCTATTTAACAACTTCTTAGCCTTCAAGGAATGTGTCCCTGAGCTTCTCACCATACCCTTAGCTCCTGGGAGAAATTCCAAAGTAGGCCTGACCTGACTCTTGATTGGGATCTGGAGCTTTTAGACACACACCTTCCCAGTTCCTTGTCCTGCCTGCCTTCCAAGTCTCACTCTTTCAGCCCCTGTGAGGAAGGCAGCCACCCCACCGGGGCAGGGATGTCCTCACACAAGGCCCATCAAGATGTCCCATCAGGGATGGCGGGGCAGGGCCATGCTGGGAGTGGAGGAGGATGCCCAGGGACCCAGGTCCTACCTCTCATGCTCCCCTCCCTCTGTGTGCCACTAAGGTATCTCAGCAGCTCCTCCCCGCCGCCCCCCACCCCCCAGGTTTCTGCTCTCAGCTACCACTGCCATCAGGTAGACAGGACTTAGCCCTGCAGGAGGCGGGGCATCCAGGCTGCACTCTGGCCTTTGTTAGGCAGCAAGCTTGAGGAAATGGGAGAGAACGGTTTGGTCAGCTGTGCATCCTCAGCCTCCATTACCCACTGTCCTTTAGGGACCGGGCACACGGTAAGGCTGGCAGCAAGGTTAGAAGTCCTCAAGCACGCTCCTCATTTGCGGCCCACGATGTTGTATCAGTTATGGCTCTTCTTGTGCAAGAAAGGAACCCTAGTTTAGACTGGCTTATACAAAAGTGGATTTTTCATTAGTTGCATAAGTAGAATGAGATTTGATTTAGCAGTGCAGTGATGTCAAGGACCCACTTTTTTTCCAGTCTGCCTTCTGTGGTTAACTTTCTTCCTCAGCTGGCTTCTTTCATGCTGGTTAAATGTCTGCAGCAATTCTAACTTCACACCCACAATACAGTGTCCAAGAGGAGAGGGAACTGGCTTTTGGTAATTCTATCAGAGGAGTGAGTGACCTTTTCCAGAAGCCCCCAGCACATTTCTGATGTCTCACTGACCCAGATTGGGCCACGTGCCCAATCTTAAGCCAGTTTGTTGAGTAAAGAATGTGCTGTGTTGATTGGCTTAGGCTTGGGTTGCCTAAACCAGTCACTCTAGGGCGAGGGGGACGGGATTACTATGACTGTGCGGAAATGCTCAGGGCTGAACCTGAGAGCTGGAGGCTGGGGTCAGTTTCTCCCTCAAACAGCATGCTGCTCCACAAGGAGCAGGCAGGCGGGCGGAAGGAAGCGATGGGAAGTCGGCCACGGTGTCTCCTACACAGGCTTCCTTTCACCGTGTTTTTTTTCTTTCCCTGTTGCTTCTTATTTGGTGTCTGGCTATGGTCTAATACAGCAAATGGAGCCCGGCGTATTGGATTACCAATCCCTCTCCCCGCCCAGTGACAAATGACACAGATGCTATCAGGGAGAACAAGGATACAGAGTCCATGAACCACAACAGTACTGCAGATCAGAGAGGGAAATTCTCAAACACAGACCTGGTCTGGTAAGCACTGAGCGATGAGAATAAGAACTAGAGAAGATTAATTACAGGCAGACTCTTCAACCTATGGTAATTATAACACCCCCATAGAACACTGGAGTCCAATATAAAATTTTTTTAAAAATCTGTGTAAGAAGTCCATACGTCCCTGTAAGAATACCCTTACACTTTCTATATATGCGCTTAATTGCCATATTTGATTATTTTATCTATTTTAATGGATATTACTGAACTCTGGATAACGTAAAGACCTTGAAGCTGCACACAAATAAACAAAACAGGGCAATTAGTCATAAGGAGTTTCAGGTAGTTGATGCTAGATGAGACCTCCAGGAGAATGGCTGTCTAGGACAGGGGATGGGACTGGAGCAACATTCAGAGAGCTCTTGAGGGAGTGAAAGGCACGGTGATATAAAGAAAACACTGCTTTTGTGATGAGTAAATTGGGATAGAAGAGGTGCCCGTTTATCTTTGTAGATGAAATCCATGGCTAGGGTATAGGATTCCAAACTCCCAAACCTTGTCCCCAGCCAGCCGGTATTCCCTGCCACATCCCCAAGGGAATACATGCACAGAAGGCCAACCAAAGCAGAGGAACCCCTTTATTATCAGTGGGCTTTGACCCAAACCCCAGTGACGACCTCGAACCTGGATGCCCATGGGGGTCACAGAAATCAAGTCCAGGAACACTGGGCCAGGCTGCAGAAGGACACGGAGGCTGCCCTGAGGGGCTGGTCACAGAGAGGACAACCTCCACTGTGGAGGTCTCAGAGATCTATGTTCTAGTCCCCCTTAAGACGCTTGTGTGATGAGCCTTTGGACTGGTCATATCAGCTTACTGGACCTAATTTCTCATCTGTGAACAAGTCTGAGGAATGAGGAGATTGACAGGACCTCAAAGCCTTCTTTAAGCACTAGCTTTCTGATTCTTGGATTCTATGCATAGTGCAATAGGAAGTGTCATTTGGAACTGAGATGAGTTTCGGTGTGAGGACCTAAATCCTCTTCGCCAGCACTTAACGGACAGACAGGTGATGGCCCAGTTTCTGTATTACATGCCATAAATGTCTCAAATAGCCATCAAGTGGCTTGACTGTCTGAGCACCGGGTGTGAATTGCTCCAAATTGAGTGCTGTTAGTTGGATCCTACAGATGCTGTGGTATAGCCACAGCTCACTGAATAGAGGGATTGTTTCCTTTGCCAAGACAGGCTTGGAGTTTGGCTGCCAGCCTTCTGTTCTGGGCCATCCAGATGTCAGGGATCTTGTGGGAGCAGTGAGATCAGTCGGTGACTCGTGGCAGATGCTTCTGTTCAAAAGTGGTTTCAAAGCCATGGTCACGTGGCTTATCCTGGGACAAGTGAGTCCCACTGGTGTTTTCAGTCTCCTGTTTTGTTAAGAGTCTGATTGCAAGTGGTGCTGCACACTGTTGTGGTTTATTGTTTTTTGTTTTTTTGTTTTTGTTTTTGTTTTTTTTGCGGAGCACAGGCTCCAGACGCGCAGGCCCAGCGGCCATGGCCCACGGGCCCAGCCGCTCCGCGGCATGTGGGATCCTCCCAGACCGGGGCACGAACCCGCGTCCCCCGCATCGGCAGGTGGACTCTCAACCACTGCGCCACCAGGGAAGCCCGGTTTATTGTTTTTTAGTGATCCTATTACTCAACAACCCACACATGCTCCGCTCTGAAACGTTAGCCCTACCTTAGTAGGAGAGGTTGTTTGTTTTTAACATCAGTCTGTTAAAACGGTGGTCCCAAACTCAAATGTCTACAAGAACCAGGCAAGAAATATCAGTGCATAAGTAGTGCTTTATATGAACAGTTGCAAGTCTTGAGACCTGTGGCAAACTTGCAGAGAACAGTTCTCATCTAAAGGCATTGAAGTTCAGATGAAAAATAAAACGTATGTGGCCCAAGAAAACTCTGAGCAGAATTCAGTCCTAAGGCTATCAGTTTGTGATTCTTGGGCTATAAGCCTGCTAACTTCAGCTATCATTGATATGTTTGCTCAGATGCCAGATTTTATCGATGTGAGCTCTTTGTATTTTTGTTTTTATAGTAGATTTTAGCTTTTTACCTTAGGTTAGAAAACTGGCTATCACTGGGGTAAGTGGGCCACCATAATTTTTACCCACAAATTGCAAATACTTGAAAAGAAATCATGTCCTCAATGAAAATCATTTCTTTGGTTCAGTGGCCTTTGGAGGCAGAATCAATTTAGAGAAGCAGAGATGGAAATCTCGTCAAAACAATTCTGAGTATTTTACATCATTAGAAAAATTTACATCACTAAAGATAAGGAACCCCAAGCATTTGAAACTCACCCACCTGCCTGGCAAGTTGTCCGCTGGGTTTGTTTACTCCTCTTTGCCTTTTCTTGGTGTGAGGCAGGCAGGAGATTAGTGAGCAGGGTGGAGTTGGGGATGGGATAAACTTGCATTTACTCTTTTCCCAGCCCTCCCCTCCCCCACCCTCCCCTCCCCCTCCCCTCCCCCCACCCCTTCCCCCGCTCCCCACACTCTTAATTTCTGCATTCCTGCTACCACCTGGGATGCCCAGTGAAGGAACAAAGAAACCAGTGAGTTCATTTACTCTTAGATGTTAGTCATTCACAGGCCTCTCCAAGGTACGCTTGTATTTTTAAAAGAACCTGATGGTAGAACAGAAAATAGGGCAAAGTTTAGCCCAAAGTACCGCCTCTCTAATGAGAGTATTTCCTGTAGTGCTAAGAGGGTAATTTGGGGCTTGGGAGCCTCCCAGGTGCCTTAGAGATAACACCTTGTGTTGCCCTGTTTCAGGTAAGACCTGCTGGGCTAGCAACAGCCACTGAGCTTGGAGAAGGGGCTTCGACTTCATTTTTTTTTTTTAATATAATTTAAACTTGTGTGAGAGTCCATGCAAATTATTGCAAATGTGTTTTTGTAAGAGATTGACGGCACCAGCTTCCCTGTGTCTGGTATTGGCCAGTGGGAGAGCTTTGTGAATTTAAATATTCCTTCAGCAAAGTCACTCAATTCAAGCTGTGCTAAAGTTGTGTTCTCTTGACACCGCTTTCTCCTCAGAGTACTCTTCCAACTTACTCTTCTCAGTGAGATTCCATAAGTGAATAGTCCACCAGTCCTTTTTCTACTACCTTAATACCAGTTTATTCTGCAACCCCTTACAATTTGGCTTTTATCTCTAGTTCTGTTACTCTGTCGTCTTTCTCAAAGATCCCCAGTGGCCAGTTGATTTTCATATCCACTGGCTTTTTCTTTAATCTTCCTTTCAGTTATTCTTTCACCTGTGGACTGTTAAACATGCTGTTAACTCTACCTGAAACCATTCTTCCTTCTTTTCTCTCCCATCTCCCCTTCCTTGGCTGATTCCTTGACTCTCAAGTTTTAGCTTAGGCATCACTTTTTTCAGGAAGCCTTCCTTGATGACTCCCTCCCCCAGGTCCGATTTAGGTACTTGTCCTTCGAGTCTTCATAACACCCCCTACTTTTGTGCTATTGCACTTATCATACTGTATTTTAATTAGTGTTCTTCACCCTCCCCCACTGTACTGCGGGCTTTGTGAGAGCAGGTACCATGGTTGTTTTATCTACACCATTTGCCTTATACCTGTACACGGTGGATGCTCAATAAATATTTGTAGAATATTGTAGAATATTTGTAGAATATTGAAGAACTACATAAATAAAGATGACATCTGAACAGTGATGTCTTCAGCTTTGTCTAGAACAGATGATGAACCCCTGACTTCTTCCATCAACCTTTGGTTCTCCCTAAGTCCCTTGGACCTCCAATTAGAAGATGTAGAGCGGTTGTTAGATACTGTCAATAAGAAGTGACATCTGACTCTGAAGAAGAAGACAGGTGTCAGGAAATCCTGACCATTCCCATTCAGCCACTCATGACCAAGCAGAAGCCCTCTGCATTGCTTATGTTGAACAAGTCAGGGTCACCTATGGATGAAACCAATGGAACATATGAGTTTTAAGGGTTCTGACCACCAACAGAATGGGAAACACGTTGTTCAGGAGAACAGGCAAGTTGGTGGTGATGATTTTATCATCATTATGGAGGAAGAACTTAACGTCTGACTGGCAACTGTAGAGAAACATAGCCTAAGAGAGGAATTGATAAGTATTGTGTAGATACAAAACTGTGTAGATGGTACTATGCTTTGCAGGCCATTTAAGAAATTTTCAAGATAATTTTAACCATTTGCAATTTCATTTTACTGATTTTAGAACCCAATGTCCCTCCTCTCACCTGTGAAACATTACTCTCCTGTATTAAGAGAGTTACATCTGTCTGTAGATCTATGTATTAGGATAGGCTTTATAGAGCAGTTAAAAAGAATGTGAAATGTTGATCACATGCTTCTTCTTGTCTCTTGAGATTGGGTAGGAATTGTTGACTGGGTGTAAAGACAATGAAAAAGGACACATTTGGGCTTCCCTGATGGCGCAGTGGTTGAGAGTCCGCCTGCCGATGCAGGGGACACGGGTTCGTGCCCCAGTCCGGGAAGATCCCACATGCCGCGGAGCGGCTGGGCCCGTGAGCCATGGCCGCTGAGCCTGCGCGTCGGGAGCCTGTGCTCCACAACGGGAGAGGCCACAACAGCGAGAGGCCCGCAAAAAAAAAAAAAAAAAAAAAAAGGATATATTTATTAGGCAAGGCTTAGTGAAAAATGTAGGTCCATATATATATTAGAGAATAGTGTAATTAACAACAGTAGTCTATTTTGTAGGAAAAAAATAAAGTATGTTCCACAGCCTTTGTTTAGTGAAGAGGAGATATCCTATGCAATGTGTTGTAGAAATATTTTCATCAAAGGCTGTGAGGCCTGTAGAAACAGCAGGACTCCCTGAAGGGCCCTGGCTGTCTGGGAAATTGGTCTGGTAGAAGAACACATCCCCACACTGGTTGTCCTGCTCTGACTCAGACTCAGATGTGTGAGTGGAACCACATTCCCCCTGCCACATCTGTTCCTCCTCTGGACTTGCCCTTTTCTATTCATGTCTGGCTCCCTCTTCCTCCAAGTCAGCCAGGCTCAGAGCCTCTGGGTTGGCTTTGCTGTCTGACCTCTCTTACTGCACTATATTCCTCTTCTTTTGGAGCGTATGGCGCATTTGCCTTGAATTAAAATGATCTGTGCTCTGCTTATTCAGACACATCCTAAGGTATAGGAAAGTAGCATGGAATGAGGTCAGAGGGACCCGCATTCCAGTCTCAGTTCACATTCAGTCCTAGCTAAGTGACCTTGGGCCAGCCACTTATTTCTCTGAGGATCCGTATCGTCTTCAGAAGCAGATGGAGCCAGTAATACCCAAGATTCCTTCCTTACAGGATTATCATGAGGATCAGTGGTGATGTATACAGAAGCACTGCAAGAGCTAGAAAATACCACCTTGCTGAGATATCGTAAGAGTGGAGATACGTTCTGTAATGTGTGTGGCATAATACCTAGCACATGGTAGGTGTTTGATAAATTATACTTATTATTGCTGATGATATTAAGACATAGCTTAATTGAAACACATAAGTTGTTTGGTACTAAACTGGGTTGCTGGTTCAGAATTTGGGGCTATGGCCAAGTGGGATACTTTTTCCTTCCTCTGGTCCAGATAACAGGATGTTTGGGACAACCAAAGTGCTGCCTTTCTACATTCACAGGTTAATTCCATCCGTCAAGAAAACAGATGGCAAAATTAATTACATGTTGTGCAACAGTGGATCCCAAATTGGCCTCAGAAAACAGAGCATGTTGTAAGTGCAAACAGCCTCTGAGGGAAAACTTGCTTAATAGACTTGCTTAATAGAATGTTTATCACCTCAGAGGAGGTCATGCCTTGAGCAAAGGAGGTGTCTGGAATTCTCCTCTGGGATTTATTAGTATATATTATTCAGGTGGCCCAGTGCTGGATGTTAGTTCTTAATTTAAAGGAAACAGCATTCCCACTCTGAGGAAGGTGAGGCCGCTGCTCTTTTAAAGTGGGCAGCTTCTGCTGGTACCTTGCTGGCCCTGGAAATTCCATCAACTGAAATGAAATTTTGTTCAATCCATCTTATTCATGGCTCCTAGGACAACTGTGGTGGGTTTGCTAGGGGGCTGGCGAGGTTGCCTCTATAAAGATAAGCACAATCCATTAGTTGAAGCCTAGACTCCAGTGTCTTCTACTGGGGCTGTTTGCATTTGCTCAGCACTCTGTTTATGAGGATGTTAAGAGGAAATGCCTCCATTCTGTGCATGTTGTAAAACAGAAGGTTTGCAGCTGTCAGAATTATTTTCTTCTTGGCTTTTTATCCGATAGAGTTTTGGATTGTTGTAGATTACCAGCCTCAGTTCTCCAGATGCAATGCAAATTTTCTTGTTTTCTGTCTTTGAAGATAACAGATATTTATGTACACAGTTCCTTGTAACATACTTTTGGGGTAAGGAGAAATTAGGCTTATTCTTACATGTTGTCATAATTCAATATTATGAAATGATTGAATGATTGTTTTATTAGTTATATAGTGCCTTCACAGTATCCAGTGTGTTCTACTCTCTAGAAAGGAGAAAAAAAAACCCACAAGATATAATCTTATGTTCCAAATAGCTTACAAATCTGCCTCAGAAGACAGCTAACATCCAGAGTATCAGCTTTAAGTGTGTTAGAAGTTCACAGTGGAAGTTAAGTTCACTGTGGGCTTCAGTAGGCTTTATGGAGGAGTTGAGACCTGAACTAGGCTTTGGGGTTAAAAAAAAAAAAAAAAAAAAGAGCGTAACAGCAGAAAAAATAGACTGCAGCCTGTTCCAACAGTGTGGCTGCACAAGATGTGTCATAAGGTTTGTTTCCAGTAATTTCCAGTTAATGGAAACAATTGTCAAAGTTTCTGAATGATTACTTGCTTTTCAAATCATTCATGTGTACTTGTGTATGGAGTGGGGAGCAGTCATGATTTTGCCACTAGTAGCGTCATTTACACTCACTTGCATTGCCAGCGCTTTCTTTGGGAGAGAGAGGTTGTTGTTCCAGCTGGCATCCTGGGCACCTGGCCCATAGCCTGCTTAGCTCAGCTGCTTTCGTGTGTGCAGGGACTGTGGCAGGTACGAATCATTGTATTTCTAGCCTCAGTGGGCACTTGAATTTTCAACCCATGGTCTCATTTAAGGGAAATCAGCTTGAATCTGTTAGATAATACCAGCTAGCGATGATAGTTAGACTAACAGCTGTGGGAACGGAGGGGAAAAAGGCCTATTCGGGAAACATTTTGACTGTGGGACTTAGATTAGAAATAAGGGGACACAAAGCAGCCTAAGTCAATGATAATCATAAGTTTCTAGCCATCATTGCCCGAGTAAGAACGAATTTAATATTATGAAGAAAACCAAGATGCTGGGGGTGGGGGAGGGATCTATCTATGCCTTCAAGTATAAGGATACTCCCTAGGTGAGTGTCCCTCCAAGGTGAGCCTAAGGAACCTTCCAAGCAGACTTGTCCTAAGGGCAGCTGGAAACATATAGGCCGGAGCAAAGGTTCCCAACATCTTTACTCATGGAACCCTTAGTGTCTCAGTAATTTTTTCATATTATTTCTAGGATACAAGAAGTACCTAGCAGTTTCACTTATGAAGTGCTTAGGTCCCAATAACTTAATAAGTAGTTATGTACTATTAACTTTGTAGCCATGTGAAAAAATAATACACATAAATTGAAAGGTTAAAAAATAATGTTTTTATTTCATTCTTCACCAGTTACTTACTAATGGAATGGGTGCATCTGTTGGGCCTTGCATGTTTCAGTCAGGATCCAATCAGGAGATAAAGCACATGATCATTTGAACAGGAAAGTTTAATATAAAGAAATATTCGCTAGCAAACAGTATGGCAGCTCCTGAAAACTTAAAAGTAGAATTACCATTTGACCTAGCAATTCTACTTCTGGGTATATACCCAAAAGAGTTGAAAACAGGGACTTGAACATGTATTTGTATACCTATGTTTATAGCAGCATTATTCATGATAGCCAAAACGTAGAGGCAACCCAAATGTCCATTGATGGAGGAAGGGAAGAAACAAAATGTGGTATATACACACAGTGGAATATCATTCAGCTTTAAAAAGGAAGGAAATTCTGATACGTGCTCCAACATGGATGAACCTTGAGGTCGTTAACTAAGTGAAATAAACCAGTCACAAAAAAGACAAATACTGAGTAATTGCACGTACATGAAGTACCCAGAGTAGTCAAATTCAGAGAGAGAGTGTAGGATGGTGGTTGCCAGGGGCTGAGGGGAGGGAAGAATGGAGAGTTAGTGTTAATGAGTATAGAGTTTCAGTTTTGCAAGATGAAAAGAGTTCTGGAGGTGGATGGTGGTGAGGCTTGCACAACAATGTATGTGTGCTTAATACTACTGAGCTGTACACTTAAAAACGTCTAAGATGGTGCATTTTATGTGATGTGCATCTCACCACAATTGAAAACAGTAGTAAGAAAGAAAAAATTTTTTAAAGAAATATTCATTTTGATGAGGGTTGGCTGTTAGGAAGCAAAGAGAATTCTGAAGAACAGAGGAATAACAAATATAAAGAGCAGCCTCTTCCCCTGGGTTTGAAACAAGGCACCAAACCCAAACTTGCTCTCTCTTCTACTGTGGACCTTGTTGGGGAGAGGATGGCTAGCCTTGGCACCTTGGATGGCAGAGAAGTCACAGTAGCGCTGTGCTGGTAGAACTTGCTGGAAATCCATCCTCTAGGATGCCGAGGAAATCTGTTCATGGGGAGGTTTCCCACTGGAGGGGCTCTGCTACAAAACCACCTGAGGGGGACGCCAGCAGAAGCTGCTGGAGGCTGGTTGGTGCTGACCACCATGTACAGCAGGGGCCAGTTGCTGAAGAAGGTACCTGCATTGCAGGAACTGGGGGCTGGAGAAGCCATGTATGCTTGTGGCAGCTTGCAGCAAGAGCACACCAGAACCAGGAAACAAAAGTTCCTCTTCCTGTAATGTCTCTCCATGGCACTCCACTGACAAAGCTTAGGGTAGAACCAGCTGGCAAGAGAAAAAATATGTAAAGTTCCATCTTTATTTTTGCAGAGGGTGAATTGGAGCTGTGAGGCAATAAATTGATCACTGGCCACCTCACAACTTCTTAAAACCTTGAAATCAGATTGTATTCCACTATCCTAATTTCCTGTTTCACGTTACTTTTCACATAATATTTGCTTTTTAGTACAGCAACTGCCTACAACCCAGCTTTGCAAAGTAATGCTTTCATCCAAAGAAATATAACAGTCTAATGTTACACTGTGAACTGGCTTGAACTACTAGTTCACGCAGTGTCTGAGAGATGTTGAATAATGCTATGTCTTCCTCAAAAATTTAAAATATCCTGCAACACCCCCTCGAGTTTGCTGTAGTGCTCTCAGGCACCATGGCACACAATTTGAGGACCTCAGGGCTCAAATTGTGAGTCTCTTTCACCAACTCTGACCACATCATTCTAACATACGAGAATCTAAGGTACTGATTTGGTTAAGAGTACAGAAGAGTCAGGTGTAATGTAAAAATTGTATAGGGTCAATATTGCTTCTGAAAATCTTTTAGGAAGTTACCAAATTGGAGAATAACATACCATCTTCCAGTAAGTATAGGACTTATTGTAAGTGTTTCCTCCAGCATTGGAACAAGTTCCTGTTTCTTTCGGACTAGATTGGATAGTTGCCTTGTCTTTAGAGGTACTTTGACATTAAAAAAAACATGCATAGCCTTAACCACGACATTCAACATCAGTGTATGAGATGCCCCCAGTGTGAGAGGCAATGCAGAGACAAGGGTCAGAGAGGGACCAGCAAAGCCCCAGCTCCATCTCATGCTTACCCTTCAGCATAAAATCATTTCATGGTGGCTGATGCACCATTTAGGTTATTATTTTTCTCTCTCTTTCTGTCTGTTTTGGGCGGATGGTACATAATTGAATTTGAGAAAGTTGAATGGCATGCGATGGGGCTTTGCTGAATTCAGTAGTAAAAATTCTACTGAAATAGTTTTCAAATTTAAAAAGTTAGTGATTTGTAGCTTTCTTTTGTTTCTACGAGGAAACGAATGGACTTAATAAGACCTTTATTAGGTAGGTAGGCAGGTATACTGTTCACGTCACCACTTTCCCAGAAAATACATTCATTTTGGTGATGTTTACAATTTTGTGAATCATAACTATTACATATTTCTATAGCTCTTTGAGGAGAAGCTGAATAACTTAAGTTTTGTAATCTGACCTATTCAAAAGGAAAAACTTCTGATCCATGCCTTTCAGTGCTACCTGCAAAACAACCTCCCTTTTCCTCCTGAAACCCTGTTTGGTAAGTTCTGCTTTGGTTCACATTTTCATCACCTGCTGAGTTTGTCTGCTGAGTTTCAGCCTTGGCTACTTTCACCTGGCAAGCCTGTCTAGCCCTGTAGCTTCACCTCCCAGCGTTTTCTGTCTCTTAAACAGTGACGAGTTGGCACGAATATTAACTTAATAGAGAATCTACCCATGTCAGAAACTCAATGTTAAAATCCAAATATGACAACTTGGAATGGATTAGAGTTTCAAACAGATCTCAGACCAGGAGTCTATGGTCCAAATTCCACATATGAGCGCTACTTCCGTTTTCTTATGGATTTCAAAAGTTTGGTCAGAAACCCCGATAAAGATCTTAACTGCTCAGATGTGATCAAGTTAGGGACACTACCCAACCTGTCTTGGCATCCTTTTCTACCCCCTTAGAGTGAACACACGGAAGAGAAAGAGGTTGTCACTGCTGCCGCCTCAAGCAAAGCTGCTTGCTTCTTAATACTTCATGATAATCAATAGCAGATGTGTGGCCAGCCCTGGAAAGTTGCATAACTGTCTCACATTGCATTCTACTGCAATTACTAGCCAATACGAGGGGGTCTCCAGTAGGCTGTTGAAAGAGAAAATTCAGTTAAAAAAATCTTTGTTTATCTCCTCATAAAATTATTTCCTTGCAGTAAGCAGTAAAGGTAGTGGTTACAGTAGAAGTAGTTTGAATAGTACTGCCCTTAAACTTGAATTTCAGTTCATTATAAGGAGGAACTTTCTAATGATTAGAGAGGAAGTGGGACCCTGTTAAAGGAGTGAGTCTCTGTTAATAGAAGTAATCAAGGAGATTCTGGATGAATGCTTGCTGCCTGTGACGTGTCTAGGAGAGTGCTTCACAGCCAGGTAGAGGATTAGAGTAAATGACCTCTAAGGTCAATTCCAAGCCTGAGTTTCTGTGACTATGATCACTGATCACGTTTTCCTCCTGCTCCTTTTCTGAAGATAAGCCAGGGGTGCATAGGTCAGGTGGGGCACGGCCTTCTGGGTCCAGTCTCAGCCCTGCCTCTTTTCTTCCTGGCGAATCCCTTCTGTAGCCCCTCTCAGGTTATCCCGTGTTGACCCCATTAACCTGGGCACAGTGAGGTTCGGCCCTTTTATTCTCACTTTCCATCGCTGGACCACACACATTAAATTGCCACACCTATCTGGAACTTCTGTAGGGCCAGCATCTAGGGCTTCCAAATAGATGCTCCACAACCTAAAATAATCTGGCCTTATTCATGAAAGTATTTGCAAGAGTGATGAGGGGGACTTCATAATTTTCAGTGCTTCGTCACATTCTTGACTCATATTTTTATTGTTGCTACCTTGTGAAATAAGTGGCATTATCCCCATTTTACAAATGTGCAAACAGAAGCTCAGAGAGCTTAAATGGCTTGCCGAGTTTTAGAAGAAAAGTGATAGAAGAATGAATAGAAAAATAAAGTCCTAATGGAAATGAGGCAGTGCTTACTGAGTTTGTGGTAATTAGGCCCAGTTCTCCCACATTGAGTCTGGTGTTCTCTTCTCTGCTCCTGGCAGCCTCACATCCAAGGAGGTTTAGTCAGGGTCCTGAGCGAACTTTTACTTTAAAAAAGAAAAAAAAGAGCTTCCCTGGTGGCGCAGTGGTTGAGAGTCCGCCTGCCGATGCAGGGTACACGGGTTCGTGCCCCGGTCCGGGAGGATCCCACATGCCGCGGAGCGGCTGGGCCCTGTGAGCCATGGCCGCTGAGCCTGTGCGTCCGGAGCCTGTGCTCTGCAACGGGAGAGGCCACAACAGTGAGAGGCCCGCGTACCACAAAAAAAAAACAAAACGAAAAGACCTGTAGTTTCATGTGGCTGAATAAATAGGCGCTATTAAACTTATGGTTTATTTAAAGCATTGAATATCAGGAATGGAATAGCTTTGATTTGAGGCTGTGATCTAAGCATTTGAACAGAGTGATTTGAGCATTCCATCCTAGAATCATGACCAGCTCAAACTTTCTGAGAATCTTCCAGTATAGCAATCTTTGAATTATTCTTCTGCAAAATAAAGGACTTGAATTTTACGTGAGTAGTTTAATAGAGTGAGAAAGTCTGCATATAGGAAACAGGAGGCCTGGTTTGCATTTACTGTAGTCTCAAAAACATTATTACTTAGTTTTGTGACCTTGAGCAAATTTTATAACCTCCCTTTCTTTAATTACATATCTGTAAAATGAGTATAGTGACCCAAGGGAACTGAGAAGTCTGAATAAAACATATATAAATGCAAGGCATCATAGCTAAGTATTACAAAAGAAAGACCCAAAGACATAAATTCTTCAGATAGTATTTTCGGACCTGATTTTGAGTGTGTGTGTGTGTGTGTGTGTGTGTTTCATCATCTGCTAAAAGTTTTTAGCAAGGAAGATTTCTTAGGAGAGAAATAAAAGCAAACACTGATAGTCTAGGAAATAAAAGCAAACACTGATAGTCTAGAAAACAAGTGTCTCCCAGATGTATTGTTGTCTCCCTGTGTGCGCTCACTTCAGATGTCAGCACTTCTTCCCATTCCCTCAGAATTAACCGCTCACACCCAGAGCATTAGTGAGCCTGGAGGATACACTGAAAATGCCATAGGGAAGAATGAGGAGAGGGTTTACCCAGAACAAGCTTCAGACTCCCAGGCAGGACCCTGGGAGGCAGCTTTCCCATCCTCCATCTCCACACTTATCCTCAGCCTTCTTCCTTGATTCACAGCAGTTCTGTCCCTGCCTCCCAATCTCCTCCACCTCATCCCAGTACCAGCTGTGCATACGCAGGAGGCCACTTGAGGCTCAGGGCTTGGCCTCCTGAGAAGGTGTGTAAGGAAGCTCCACTGTCATTTGCAGGGCCCTTTCTCCACTTTTGGTAAATAAAACTTTCTTAAGGAAGAAGAGTGAGATCACCTGGGCCAGGCAGGGGCTCTGGCGAGACACCCATTTAGCCCCACCCCTCTTTTGGAAGGTTAAATACAAGAGAATGTCTGAGGAGGAGAAGAAGGATGCAAAGCCTGCAGCCCTAACCAGGTGAGACCAAGAACACAGATCCTTCTGTGAGGAGAGGGATTGAAAGCCAACTTTATACATAGATCATGAAAGACTCTCAAGGGTGTAGACATAAATAACAGAAGAAAAGGCGAGGAAAGCCTCAAAGTCAAATAGAAGAAAAACACTTTTTTTTTTTTTTTTTGCGGTACGCGGGCCTCTCACCGCTGTGGCCCCTCCCGTCGCGGAGCACAGGCTCCAGAAGCGCAGGCCCAGCGGTCATGGCCTACGGGCCCAGCCACTCCGCAGCATGCGGGATCCTCCCGGACCGGGGCACGAACCCGTGTCCCCTGCATCGGCAGGCGGACTCTCAACCACTGCGCCACCAGGGAAGCCCAGAAAGCCACTTTTTATACCAAGTAAACAACTCTTTTTTTCCCCCCTGACCTAAAATGTTGTTTATACAGATTCAACCTCTTGTCAGCAGGGTAGAAATAAAAATATTGATGGAATGACCATTTCTGTAGCATGGTATTCTTATGACCTAGAAGCCATTAAGTCTATAACAAATTGACAGAGATGCTTAGTCTTTTTCACTGCAGAGAACTTACAACATTCTTGAATGGGAGCAGAGTATGTGGTACCTCCTGAATGAACTGTACCTTCTCTTCCCAATTCTGCTGGCTTCTCTTCTGTGTAAATCTGAACACTTGCTGCCCTCCCCTGTTCTTAGCAGACATCTGGGCCACTGTAAGCAAAAGGTCCAAAGCCCAGGCATTTTCCCAACAGCTTTATTGAGGTATAATTTAAGAGGAGATGTTTCTGCTGTTCTGTATAAAGTTCAGTTGAGAGGTGGTGTTAATAAACCTTCCTTAGAGCCAAGATCACTTGGAAGGTTGAACTCTTTAAGTCTCTGGTCAAAATTATGCCAGTAAGCTCCATGTGAGCAGAGCCCTTTTACATGTGACACATGTAAATATTCGATAATGACTGACTGAATGAAAAAAAAACAAACAAACAAAAAACAGAATCTTAGCCAGCACTGTAACTCTCCCGTCTTGATACAGAAGGTGGGAGAGCCACTGTTGGACATGGGTAGAAGTTCAACATAGTATTTAAAAGCAGTTTGGTATTAAATGAGAAGTGCTGCTAACTTAGTTGCTATTTTGTATCAGGTGGTCTGTAAGAGATTGTTGTTGTGACTTCAGAGCGTATTCCAAGCCACACTAAGAGGTGGTGGAGTGTTTCTTAAACATACAGAAGTGAACACGTTGCACTTACACCAGACAACAAATAATTATGATGTACTGGAGCATATTTACTAGGGCTAAAAAGTAATCTCCTTTTGAAAACAGAGCAAAATCAAGACGAAGTGACCGACCTAGTATCTGTCTGTTGCCGTAGACAACCAGGGAAACCCCAGAGAATCAGCTGCCCTTTGTCACCATTCTTTGGTGGGAGGGGGGCAGTGTAGCTTCAAGTTGTACAGGTGACTGAGGCGCATCCTTATCCACACAATATCTTTTTTTTCTTATTCAGTGAATATTTATTGAATAGATACTATTTTTAGGCTAGTATACAGAGAGTGTTGTGGAAAAAATAAACATAGAAACCCTTGGGTAGTTTTTTTGATGATTTCATAGAACACATACAAAATATATACACCATTTTAACCGACATCCTCGTGTCATATATTATACAGTTGTAGTTCAGAGGAGTGAAATAAGAAGTTGGAAAGAGCTAATTAGAGGCAGACACTGAACTAATACCTTATTTTACTGACACAGTCAGCTGGTTTCTTCTTTTAGGCGGTTAAGGAGATTTAGATAAATTTACAGTTAACCACAAAACAAAGAAATAAATGCTTACAAACAGTGAAACACACTTCTGTAGAACTTCTGAGAAGGACATGGACACTTTCTTATGGAGAGGTCCTAGAATATCTGGAATTCTGGATCCTAAAGAAGAGTGGTTTTTGGGGAGTGGTGGGGGGAGGGTAGGACAAGATGGAGAGAGGCTGTGATACAATCTTTTAAAATAGACTGAGCATGCCTTGCACTTGAGCTATATCAGGACATTGTTCCCCAAGGTGACTTCTGGACTGCATTTAAATACAGAAGTTTTTTGCCAGGTTTCCTGAGGATCCCAGCGAAAGTTCAAGGATCAACCTAGCTGCTAAAACGACTCTAAATTGAATTAGGAGGCTGACACAGCAGCGCTTGAACTGCTCATTCAGCAGTTGTTCTCCTCGGCTACACTGAGTGGAGCTGAAGGCCTTTTTGTGAACCCAGTGTGAAACAAGTCGGACATTAGGATGTGTACTTTAACACACCTTATGTGGTTTGTACGTAATTGGACTTGCAGGAGGACATTTCGTAAATCATTCTTATGGGGGCACTTTCTGAAGGAAGAAGGTAAAAGTGAGTCCTTCCTGTGGCTGATGGGGCCCGGACTTTGAGTTGCGTGAATCTGCGTAATCATCACCTTGAAAAGGTGTTGCATCTTACTCCATTTATAGATGAATGGGAACTATCTTTATGTAGTTCACAGCCCTGGTGAGATCCTGCAGGGCTCCTGGCTGACATCTGTGGAAGTCTGGGCTGCCATGGGGGAGGGCAAGGACAGATGGCTCGTGTGGGGTGAGGTGGGGAGGCTTCCAGAATGATTCCTTGGATGAGACAGGAAAGGTCGCTTCTGACCGGTAAGGGAGCTTTTCTTTGGGTTCAGAATGACCTTCATATCTCCTCCGTAAGTCTGAAGTTACAGAGTGAAGGTATGCATCCTAGCAGCTCAGGATGTGTGGCAGGGGAGACCTCGCATTTTAACTGCGATTTTTGGAAGGGTGCAGCCTGTTACCCTTTTGGTGGTGAGGTCAGTTTCCGGGAGGCTCCACAATACTGATATTTTCCAGATGTTTCTCCTCTTTTCTCCTTTCTGACTGGCTATGTCTTCCTCTCACCATCCTGCCCTTTTAGTAGAATTGAGATAAAATTCTTCTTGGTGTCTTAAGCATGTTAGAATCACTCAGCAGTAGGAACTGATTTAGTATCTAAGTCTTATATTAATATTTATAATAGCCTTCACTGCTTGTGAACAGCATAAACACTTCTTTTCTGTTCAAACCCAATACTGAAATAAAACCCAAGAATATCTTTTACAAAAATTTACTTTTAATAGTGGTGGTAGTTTGTAATAATCTGTGTAGGATTTTATGGTTTTCATATGACTTTTTGCTTATATTACCTTCTTCAATACCAAACATAAATTTGTGAAGTAAATAAAATTGATTAATCCTCATTTTCCAGATGAGGAAGGGGAGGCCCAGAGAAGTTAAATAATTTGCTCAAGGTCATACAAATAATAAATGGCAGAACTAAATCTTAATTCAGATTCTTTACATCTGTTGTATATTCTTTTCATTAAATTTACTATAGGGCCTCTCTTCTTGTTTTTTGCCCATATTAAAAAAAAAAGGGAAATGAAGAAAAAGAAAGCAGCTGGAAAATATATTTATTAAAAGAATGTAACTTTTCTCACAGTTTCCTGTTGGATCTTTCAGGGATGTTATTTGAGGGCCTGTTGCCTTAGATTGGTAATAAAACTAATGCTCTGCAAAATACCTCATTAAGACAGGTATGTCGGTGGCAGCTCTGGTCTCCCATTCTCCGAAGGAAAAATTAAGGTTTCACAAAGCTAAGACGTCTTCCTCTCAGCCGGTTGTAGGAGCTTGTGGACCCGACCAGGGGGCAGAATTGAGATCTGTCCCTCCAGGCTCTCCAGCCTCTTTATTCTATCAGCATTTCAAAAGCCTGACTACCTCCCCACCCACGCCTCCTCTTTCGGCTTTTTGGAAGGAATTTATCCCTGGTAGCTGCTATTAGCGCGGGGAGGGAATCGCCCCCTCTGTCTGGGGGATGGCCCTTGCGTAACTGCAGAGGAGTTAGTTCTCCCGGGTTGGGGTTTGAGTAGGAGTGCTCGCCCGGGTTATACGGAATGAGAAAGCCGCCTTGTCTACTTTTCCTGCGCAAAGGTAAGGGGTGGAGGCTACACCCCACTTTCTGATAAAGGCCCCCCTCTTGGGCTTGTGAAGCAGGTACCTTCCAGGCACATGGATCAATATCCATGTTACTTTCCTACAAAAATAACGTGTAAAACCGAGCAGCTTTAAAATCCTTCATTTTGGGCGTATAAAGCCCCAAGACACAGAAAGTTAAATGGGCGTCGAAAAATGTAACCTAAAGATGGAGAAGCATTCTTTGGACTGAGTATGCGTTTATGCCTTATGTAAAACAGCAGCGCGCGCCGAGATGGGTCTTTTTTCTTCCCTGCACATTGATTTACCAGGCATGGCCCGTCCGGGGTCCTGGCGGCCGGCACCCCTCAGCCCGGCCCCTCCACAAAGTCAGCCCCACCTGCGTGCGCCCGGCCACCAGCCGCCAGGTCGCCGGCGACGGGCTGGGGCGCGCGCCCCGGGGGCGGACTCCCGCCGCCCAGCTGAGACGCGATTCGTCACTCTTGCAGAACTTTCCCCCTGAAAATCCCTGCACCAGAACCAGCCCTCCCGCCCCGAAGAGGTTTTGATTTTAGTGGCTTTCCTTCCTTTTATTTTCCGTCGTGTGCGGGTTTGGGCTGCCGAGCAAATTTGCAGCTCGTCCATGTCAGCGGCAGTCGCTTCTGCTACCGCTTACCCTGATACCATGCACTCCGAAGCAGAAGAATCGAAGGAAGGTACGAGTTTGATTTTGCTGGGGGCCCCCGCCAGATTCTGCGGAGGAATGTGGAAGTAGGGCGGAGTAGGGGAGCAGATGGGAGTTTAAAAGTGCACGATGGGTACTTTGTCCGCTCTCCCTGCGCATTCGCTGCTCAGTTAGAGCCGAATGTGCCGAATCCTGGACCCTTCTCACCCCGCGGCCGTTCAAAGGGGAGGGGAGGAAGAGTCGGACCTAGCTCAGCCAGCCCACTAAAAGCTGCTTTCTAGATTTCTCTGGAAACGAAACAGCCCCAGTATTGACTCCAAGAACGCAAAATGTACTTGGAAGAGCGCTGCCTGCCTGCATCAGGACAGCCGAAAGCCGGATCCCCTGGAAGAGCCTTAAGAGTCAAGGGTCTCTTGAAAAAGGGGTTTAGAAATTGGAAACGTGGTGTGTTTCCGGCTAAAAGGGGAAGCTGTGGGGGGGGGGAGAAGTGAAAGATCTTTATTTGGGGAATAGGTTGGTTTTTTGTTTTAATTTTCTTGTTGGCTGTTCAGCAGTGAATTTATTTTGTTGGAGGCTTTAAGGGGGCTGAGAGATGAGGGAGGCCTTGTGCAGCTTGAAACTGAGGAGAGTTTGTCCGTTTCCAACTTTGCCAAAGCAGAGGGTTTCATTTACTCCTAACAGAGAGCGGGTGACAGGGCTGGAAAAGCTCCAACCAAAACACAATTATACGCTGCTGTTAGTTCGGGGAGTTTATTTGTGTGTGAGTGTTTGTATGCTTTGTTTCCTGAAACTTTATGTATACAAAAGTCCTCTTGTAAGTTGAGGTAGGAGTAGGGATAGTTGGGGGACTGTTCAAGATTGTGAAATTTCTTTTCTTTTCAAGTAGCCTCTTGGGAAACTGGTAAATTTCAAGTCAATCACAGCAGCTCTGGGAGCATGAGGAACAGAAAGGAGCCCCATCGTTTCCCCATTTGGTAGATACCAGTCAGGGAGAGCCTTTGAAACTTGTCCTCTTCTTTTACTGAGTCCCATCCCCAGAGTAAAGCCCTGAGTTTCAAGATGTAGTCTGTGTGGGCTGACGTCTACTTTATTATGCTGTGTGGAGGAAGCAGTCAATAAAAACAGGCTTGTTTAATAGAAATATGGGGCTGGTGTGAATGAAAAATGACAGCCAGGAGCATTGTTTTTCAGCTTGATGTGGAGTTTGGGGGGTTAATGTTTCCTTGCTGCAGCAGAGTCTGTCCTGATGGAGGCTTTTCCGTTCTGTCTTTTAGACAGCAATTTACATAAGTCACAAGTAGTCGGAGGCAAATAGGAAACGGGCTGAGCGAATCCAGTGGTGAACTTTTCTATGAATTACTAGTAGCACTTACATTGGTATTTTTCTCCCAGGCGTGTTTTTTTCTTTTGAAAAAAAGGGAGTGGGGAGAAAGTGGAAAACAGTATCCCAAAGCATACGATACATTCTTCTAACAGCACCCACATTCTTCTCTCCTTCCTAGCTCACCCATTGCAAGCCTGAAAACTGGAGTGTGAAGAGGTCTTGTAATGTGCACCCCACCTTACCTTATCCCTCCACTTGCCATCATTTACATTCTACAGATCTGTAGCAAATTATCCTGCCTCTGCTTTTTACAGAAAGCTCAGAATGTTTCTTTTAAAATAATATGAGGTGTTAGAGTTTTAAATTGATGGCAGTTAGGGTAGGATATGGAATAACTCTTGAGGGAGATTGAATAAATACTTCATTAACAAATGGAATCATGGTAGCTTCTGCCTGGAAATAAAGGATGAGTGTCTGTGTATATATGTGTGTTTTGTGTGTGTGTGTGTGTGTGTGTGTCCCTGGCAGTTCTGGCGAGACTGGTTGTTGGCTGTGATCTAGAACCCTCCATTTAGCTACCACCACTCAGAAAGGAACAATGCTGTTTAAATAGCTCCAGTTATCTTTATTCTCTATCCTTACTAATCCTGTCCCCTGTCCTTAGCTTTTTTTTTTCTCCTTGTGGACTTAATGTGTCCCGTTTAGTATGAGATCACCACAAACTCTTCACAATGTCTGCATTACAAGAAAACTGCCATTGGATGCTTCATGCCTGATTTGCTGTAATGAGAGATACTTTTAAGTCATTATTCTGAACCACAGTTTGAGACTAGTATACTTTGTTTGGGGTTGAATCTGAAAAAAATATCAAGTCGGATTCAGAAATCCTTGGAGGCCAACATATTTGTGTATGTGAGTGAATGTAGAAGCAAATGACTGGGGATATTGTTAAGCCATCATAGCTTAGGACGTACTTGACTCTGTGCCAGGAGTGCTGAACCTCCATCCTCGGTCAATAGCCACCTCCTAAAGAATTGATTTAATTTTGCCTTACAAATGAATAGGTGATTGTGCTTGAGTATTAAACAGAGGAAAAAAACCCCAGACCTCACTTTATTAAAAGCTGAATGAGTTTAAGATATCCAGACATAATATGAATAGGAAAGCAAGAGAAAGGAAGGAAGAAGCCTACTTTATTAAATTGGGGAAGGCCATTGAAAGAAGGATATCAACAGTTTCCAGTGGATGGAGGCTTCCTGAGGAGATGGGTTGATGGCCATATTTTTGGTATTTAATTGATTCCTGTTGAGTAAATTACTTAATTATAAAGTAGGGGAAATGAATGGCAGTTAAGATCTCAGAAGCTCTTTCTAGTGTCAGGCATCAAGGAATCCGGGGCTCCTCTGTCCTGGTTATTGAAGCTTTGGTACCAGAAAGCAAGGAAGCCATTATTAAGGAGGGGTTGCTTTGGGAGGGTTGAGCTATGAGTGAGCCCAGGTCCCCTCCTCTGTTGCCCATAATAGCACTTCCTGCCACCACCTCTCTCATGCCTCACCAGGCCTGCTATTTCACAAAGAAAACAGTAGCCATTAGACAACCCCCTCCCAACTTCCTGCTTCCAAACTGACAGACTCACCTTCACCCACACCCACCCTCCTGGTGTCTGTGGAACAGGCGTGGTTCCTGCTGCGGAGGCCACTCCTTCCACCATGGGCTCCTAACTGCATCAGTTGGCCCCATGTCTTTCCTGGCTCCTTCCCTTCTGTGTATAGATGGGCTCAAGCTCCCTACTTTGGGGTGTTGGCACTTGATGGTCTTTCTTCCCGAAATCCTTCTCCCCACCTGACCCTCCTTTCCTGGTCAGGTCTTTGGAGAGGCTCTTTCTGAACCTGCATCTTAAATTAAGATACCCGGACTTCCCTGGTGGCGCAGTGGTTGAGAGTCCGCCTGCCGATGCAGGGGACACGGGTTCGTGCCCCGGTCCGGGAAGATCCCACGTGCCTCGGAGCGGCTGGGCCCGTGAGCCATGGCCGCTGAGCCTGCGCGTCCGGAGCCTGTGCTCCGCAATGGGAGAGGCCACAACAGTGAGAGGCCCGCGTATCGCAAAAAAAAAAAAAAAAATTAAGATCCCCTTACTGCCGACTCTCAGGACACCTAATCTTTTCCTCACTGGTACTCACCACGTTGTTTAGCATCTTTCTCTAGACCACAAGCTCTTGAGGGCAAGACCCTGTCTGTTTTATTCCCCCAACTATGTCTCCAAGACCTATACAGTGAGAGGTGATCATTCAGTATTTATAAAATGAATGAATGATCTTCATTTTTTAAAGGTAATCCTCAGTACTTTGTTCATTTTAGGCACTTATTTCTCCTTTAAAATGAACCTGCTTTTCTTTTTCTTTTTTTTTTTTTTAACCTTTTGCATGGTTCCTACTTTCTCACTCTTTGTCATCCCTCATCCACTGAAATCTGTCTTTTTCTCCACTACTCCACTGAAGTTGCCCAAATCACCAGTGATTTCCGAGGTGCTGGGTGACCAGTGACCCAGCATTCATATTTTCGTCCTGATCTTGACCTTTTTTTGCAGCATTTGACACTAGAAGACCAGTGTCCCTGCAGTCCTAAACTCCTTCCTCAGTTCCTATGCCTCTACACTCTCCTGATTTCCCTTCCTTTTTCAAGCTGTTTCTTTCTAATCTCCTAGACCTCCAGCCTGGGCTTTTCTAAGAGCCATCTGTACAGCCAGCTGCCTGGTAAACACCATGCTTTTTTTTTTTTTAATTGAAGTATAGTTGGTTTACAATGTTGTGTTAGTCTCTGGTGTACAGCAAAGTGATTCAGTATGCATATATATTTCACATTCTTTCCCGTTATAGTTTATTATAAGGTATTGAATATAGCTCCCTGTGCTATACAATAGGACCTTGTTGGTTATCTATTTTATATATAGTAGTTCATCCCAAGCTTCTAATTTAACCCTCCCACCCACTTTCCCCTTTGGTAACCATAAGTTTGTTTTGTATGTCTGAGTCCAGGTAAACACCATGCTTTAGTGAGTGTCAAATAGGTATCCCATTCAACAGGTCTACACTGAGCCCATCATTTCCTACTCTTCACAAATCTGATCCTCCTTTTGTGTCATCACTGAATATCACTGCACTCTTTTTGGCTTCCAAACTACAAATCTGCAAGTTGTCCTTGACCCTATGCTCTCCTTTATCTTCAGCTTCCACCTGGCACTTCATCCTCCTCATTACCTGTTGAACGCATCTCCTTCTCTTCATCTTCCTGGCCCCTGCCTTGGTTCAAGCCCTCAGCGTTTGTACCCTCCTGATTACAATAACTACTTCTGTCATCAGGGTTCTTGGTTGAAAGGGATGGAAGTTGATTCCTGCTATTATGAGCTGAAGAAGGTATTGAAAGTATATCGGATAGCTCACAGATCCACAAAAAGAATTAGCCTCAGAAAAATGCATCAGGAAATGCAGCTAAGCATCTCCTGATTAGGACCTCACCATGGCCTTGGCCTCCTGTATATTTTTCAGTTCTGTCACTGATGTGACTCCAGATGTGATTGAATATTTGGTCATCCTCGACATTTAAAAATCTCAGAAATAAGCCAGCTGATTTGTCAGTGCTAGATTGTGTCCTTGCCCCTTGCTGCCTGTGGGAGAGGGGACTTCTGGTTCCAGCTTTGGGAGTGAGAGGTAGGGGTGTGACTCCTCCAATCACTTGCAAAATGAGCGTTTCTTCAGAAATAGAAAGGGACTTCTGACATGGATCACCAAAACAGCAACAGACATCTACAACACCACTGGACTGGTTCATCCAACCCTGGTGTTGCCCTGTTTATTTACTTCCTTGTTCCCTCAACAAATGTCGTTTCTTTTTTGGGGATCATTCTCTTGCCCCTCCTCAAGTGGGTAATGTCTCACTTACCTAGTGGACCCAGTTTGGAGTAGGTGATCTTTCATGGCATTCCCATAATACCCTGTATTTCCCTCAGTAGTACCATGTTTTCATGTATTATGGCTGTTAATTTTCTTTTCCTTTGCCTCCACTTCGTTATAAGTTTTTTTGGAAAGCAACATGTGTGCATGTTTTGTTTTGTTTTTGCTTGACCTAGGGCCTCTCTTATATAGTAAGGCCTAATAAAGCATGTCAAATTAATCAATTTAAAATGAGATTACATGATATGATGAAACTTTTTAGAGCAATGCTGAGAAGTTGTCTAGCCTCACTTTTACAGGGATAGTGCCTTCCAAAACTAGAGGACAAATCTATTTAGTATTTCTTAGAGTCTCCACTAAAGTACTTTTTTTTTTTTTTTTTTTTTTTGCTGTACGCGGGCCTCTCACTGTTGTGGCCTCTCCCATTGCGGAGCACAGGCTCCGGACGCGCAGGCTCAGCGGCCATGGCTCACGGGCCCAGCCGATCCTCCCGGACCAGGGCACGAACCCATGTCCCCTGCATCAGCAGGCAGACTCTCAACCACTGCGCCACCAGGGAAGCCCTCCACTGAAGTACTTTTAATGGCAGAGGCAAAACAAGCATGTGTCTTTGATCACTGGGGTGGCTTATGAACATCTCAAATTGCCTTGAAGACTGAAGAAACCATTTTGAAACTAAAATGTACGGAGTGCTTCCATGTGCCAGGCACAGTGCTAAGCATCTGTTTATGTATATTATCTCATTTAACACTTGTTTAATAACCCTTTGTTTGAGTTCCACATAGCAATTAAGAAAACTAAGGTTCAAAGAGGTTAAAAACCATGCCTGAAACCACAAAACTAGAAAAGGTAGAATCAAGATTTGAATGGAAGTCGACTATCCATAGACCCTGGGCTTTCAACCGTGATGTGGTACTTCCAGGAATGTCCAAAAGCTGCTCTCCCCCATCCTCAAGTAATCTTGGCACTCAAGAGGATGCTCTCTGTGGTCCTGTGTCCACTTGTACCCCATTTTTGAGAAGACAGGAGTGGAGAGACCAGATGTCTTAGAGGAGAAAGAGAAGAGCCCAGGCTTGAGTACATCCTTCTACCCCTGATGCAGGAGATCTAGGAACCCAGCAGGACTGGGTGGGAGGTACCTGGAGCCTACTGCAGCAAGAGGGACCAGAGTACCTGTGGGACAAGAGAGGGACCTCACTTTCTGAGCCAGTGGCCAGCTTGAGAACGAAGAGCTTGGATTCCCCAGGTCACTGATGTGAAGCAAGGTTCAATTACGTGTGTGTTAAGTTATTACAACGGGGTGACTTTGTAGCATCCACTGAATTTCAAGTTTCTTTAAAATCTGCAAGGACTATATACACATGTGAGTGATTCTTAGCATAGTTGTGTTCTACTCACTTAATTCGTCATGCCTCCTGATAATATGTTAATTTGTTGGGCATGTGCACAGGCATTTGCACTCTCAATTGTAGCCCTTCTCAGCTTTAGTATCATTTAACAGGTGCCTAACCTATTCCTCAGTGCTTCTGCAGTGGTTTCTCTGAGCTCCAGGTTGCTTTGGGTCCATCTCGCTAGAGACTGCCAGAGCTGGGGTCCCAGTTCCTGGTGGGTTTTCAGGAATGGATCAATCAGAGCACCAGTCAAGTGACTGAGATCAGTCAAGTGCCAGGACAAGGTATGCCTGAGCTTTGCCCCACCCCCAGCCCATGTGCCTTGCAGAACCTTGCCGGGATCTCATGGTCAGCATTACCCCACCTCCCAGGAATTTTAAATCTTCAAGGAGACAAAAAGTAGAGACTTCGACTACAAAGAAGAGGACCAATACCTGTCAAAGTATTGATCACAGAAAAGTTCAGTTCCATGGTGGTGATTTATTAATATCCTCTTCTATAATCAGAAAGCTCAGTGGTGTCGTTTAAGCTGCCCACACCAGGTGGTGTCCTCCCTGTTTCAGATAATCATGTTCATTGCTAAGCATTACCGTACCGGCGATCTCCCCTTTCCCCTCCCTTCCCTAGCCCTTGCTTTGCACAGGGAATGATGAGTTCAGAGGTAAAGCAGTAGTTTGGCTGTGACAAAATGCACAGCACTTGGTGCAGCTGACCTTGATGTCATTTATAATGTAGAAGGTGCAGCCTGTGCTCTAAAACACTGGACTTTGATGTGATTGTTTCCTTTTATATAGTCATTAGCCTTGGAGCGCAATGTGCTGACAAGGACTAAAAATGGAAAATCCATTTAGAGATCTGTGCCATACTGTCTCCTCTGCAGTGGACATCACTGATAACCTGGTATTGCCTGACACCCCCAGCTCTGTAAGCCGAATTATACTGGGGCCTTTTCCTTCCTCACTTCTGAAATTTTCATCAGACTGAATTTGCTTCACACCTTTCTTGTCCTCACATGAGGATGCCTTGGAACAACCAGGATAACATGGATGATTAAATTCCCTGCTCCTGGGACTTCTCTGGAGGTCCAGTGGTTACGACTCCATGCTAGGGTGGGATAGGGAGGGTGGGAGGGTGGGAGACGCAAGAGGGAAGAGATATGGGAACATAGGTATATGTATAACTGATTCACTTTGTTATAAAGCAGAAACTAACACACCATTGTAAAGCAATTATACCCCAATAAAGATGTTAAAAAAAGAAAGAAAGAAAAAAAAGACTCCATGCTTCCACTTCAGGGGGCGTGGGTTTGATCCCTGGTCCGGGAACTAAGATCCCGCATGCTGCTCGGTGCAGCCAAAAGAGAACAAGAACAAAAACAAAAACCAAGTTCCCTGCTCCTGGTTGCTGATAATGCAGGAAGTAACCAAAACATGGGTGGGTAAAAGAGAATGCAGTAGGGTGAGAGAAAGGCTCGGGGCCCACTGATTTCATTTCAGCATAATGCAGTGGCTAGATTTGCCACAAACCGTTGGTCAGCATTTCCATCTGTATGAGAAAGATGCTAACAACTTGAGAAACATTGAGATGAACATGGTCGTATACTTCATTCAGTAGATTGTGCCTAAAAAGATAGTATAAGCTGAATTTAAAAAAAATCAAATCAGTATATATATCTGAAATATTTAAGGAAGATCTACAGTGAGAAGCCTTTTATAATGAAAATGATTCCCCCTACAAATACAAGTAAAATTACCATGAATTTTTTTTTTTTTTTTTTTTTTTTTTTCTGGCTGCACTGCACAGCTTGTGGGATTTTAGTTCCCTGACCAGGGATTGAATCCAGGCCATCAGCAGTGAGAGGGTGGAGCCCTAACCACTGGACTGCCAGGGGATTCCCCAATCACCATGATTTAGAGTTAAAAGCAACTTTGCAGGTCCATTCGTCTAACCTTTTCATTTAGAAATGAGGAGCTGAGGCCCAGAGAGGTGATGTGTAGGCCCTTTCTACCCACCTTGTGCCTGTTTGGCAAACAAGAAATTTTGCAAGCCTAGGTTTCAGCATCCTGGATTTTTGCATGAGATCTCCTAGAAGCAGGACAATCTAATCTGTTTGTGTGGGTGTCATTCATTACCTTTTGGGGGAATTTATTTCACCTTCTCTTATGTGTACCTCAGGAAAGTAAAAGATGAGGAGGCATTGTGAAATAAAATTTAGCTCTGCAGTAGATCCTTTTAGATCCCTGGTTTTGAAGGTGATAGACTGAGTGAGAAGCAATTTAACGGTGAGCTCACTTGTTTTCATTCCTTTGAGGACATCACTTAGGAAAATTAGCTCAGTAGTTGCTTGGGCAGGGGTGCTCTTCCTTGGGGAAAAGGTGTGCATGTATGTGGGTGGGAAGGGAGTGGGCATTAGACACTGGACATGCAGTTGCAGGAGCAGATGGGCGGTCCACAGCCTGGTTTTCCCCGGAGCACTGTGGGCCCGGTGCATGCTGGGAGTCAGAACATGTTCTTTTTTGAGAAGCAGCCTACTGCTCCCCCGACCGCTGATCGAGATACCTGAAAGAGCAATTGCTTAGATCTTTTTTCTTCCAGTTTTGTTAAGATATAATTGACATGCAGCACTGTGTAAGTTTAAGGTGTACAGCATAATGATTGGACTTAACATCATGAAATGATTATCACAGTAAGTTTAGTGAATATCTGTCATCTCATATAGATACAAATTTAAAGAAACAGGAAAAATTTTTTTTTCCTCACGATGAGAGCTCTTAGGATTCACTCTCTTAAAAATTTTCGTATATAAGATATAGCAATGTCAATTACATTTATCATGTGTCTTAAATCTTGTTCTAGACCTTGAAGGAGAGTTAGGTGTAGCCCTGTAGTGTGTCCTGAGTGACTGACCGCAGAGTGGGCAGTAAATGGCTGAGGGAATGCTGCTCCGGGAATCTGTAAGACTGTAAATCCTGTGTTGTTAGGTTGGTACCTACGGTATTTACGGTTTTAAAGATGTATGGGGGTTTGTGTTTGTATACATAGCATCGTCTGTGGACTTACATTGGAATTCAGTCTCCAGCTTCATCGTGACAAACAACATTTAATTTTATAGATAACTGGGAGTAAAGTTTCTTCCAAGGAAATGCTGAAGCAAAGAGGCCACTGAGCAGAATGCCCTAAGTGACCATGACAGCTTGAGGCCTGAAGCCTTAAGACCTCATGTCCCCAAGTCAGGGTTGACTGTCAGGAAGAAAATAAGGAATTTATGAACTTTCCTTCCAGTGTGACATGCCATGTATCCTTGATGCCGGCTCACCTGGCCCAGGTATGTGTTTTCATGTGGCCCCCTCCGCTAGGCTGAGGAGCTGGGGACCAGAGGTGTCCCCAGAAGTACAGGCTGTTCTGCTCACCATGGACAGTCCTGTTTCCCAGGTGCAGCCTCTCTCCCTCAATCACTGCTGCCTTCCCTGGGCTACTCATAGCAGCAAACGTTGACTGAGTTAGTACTTCCTCTGCGGGGCCTGGAGAAGCAGATTGTGTGTATAGAGGGCCCTGCCCTGACAGAACTCCTGGTTCAGGCCATCACACACAGGACGTGTGCATTCATAGGACAAAATACATGATGGGGAGCTTAGGTTGGGTACAGGTCAGAAGATGAGGCAGCAGACCCTTTGAGAATCTAGAGGAGAGAGTGTTCACCAGACATTGTCGTGGGCAGCAGTGCCTTCACAGAGGGGTGAGCTGGGACTTCAGCAAGGCCCTTTAGGGAAGAGCAGAGGAGAGTGAAGGAAGGAGGTTTACGGCAGCATGGAGTGGAGGGTTCATGGGCAGCGTTTGTGGGCTGTATTGCAGTGGTACCTGGGGCCAGCCTAGAAGCCAAGCTGCCCAGAGGGACATTATGGGTAGCAGACAAGGCACTGGGAATCAGGAGACCTGTTGTACTCCTGACTTTGCCCTTGGTTGTCTGTGCAACCTTCAGTCGCTGATTAGTCTCTCAGAACTTCAGTTTCCTCGTTAGAAAAATGAAGGCATTGACATTAGACTAAAGCATGCCTGAGATACCATTTAGGAGGCAAACACAATTATTGTAAAGAACCGGGGGGGTTTGAGCTGGAATAGGGTAGGTGCAAAGTAGTGTTGTAGGAATACTAAGCTGACAAGAACCCTGGGTTGGTCTGGAGGATCAGCTGAGCCCTGGTAAAGGACCCTGGGCAGAAAAGTATGTGACTCTCCACTCAGAAGAGGAGAATTGATTTCCCTTACGTGATCTCTGAGGGTAAGATTGAAGACAGAGGTGGGGGCTGGTCTGTGGAGTTAGTCTCTGAGAATACCCACTTTTACAAGGGAAAGAGCTAGATGCATCCAGTAAAGGAAACAGAAATGGAGACACTCAAGAGGTAGGAGGAAACCAAGGAGAGAGCAGGGCTTTAGAAGCCAGGAGGACAAGAGCCCCATGGAGGCAGTGGTCAGCCATGTCTAAGGAGAGGTGCTGTAGAAAATTGCTTTGCTGTCTTCTCCTTGGGCCTCAGCAAAAGCTTTGAGCCTGTGTTTGAAGAGCTCATCTGCTAAGAATACGTCATGAGTGTTCCATCAATATTTAGTGGACACCCTAGGAAATGAGGGAAGGCATGCGGGGCCCAGGGGATGACTGCCCCAGCTGCAAGCAAGCACCCAGGCTCCTGAGGAAGGGAGACTTCGGTCACCCTAGGACCTTCCAAGTCCTAGTTGCCAGTAGCTTCCTTCCTGATCTCCACCGCCATCACCTCTGACCTCTCCCTGTGGCATCGCACAAAATCAGCACTGGTGCTTAAGGGTAAGAAGTGAATATAGGTAGGAAATTTAATCCAGCTCTTCATACTGGGAAAAAGTTTTGGCCAGTCTGAGAAGTAGGGAATTTTTCTCTCTTCCCTTTCACCTTTACTTCCTCTCTGCCCCATTTTTTTTTTTTTTTCCCCATATGACAGGAATGCATGTTTTGGAAAACCACTGGTGGTTCTGCCAGGGGTACCCTAGATTTGACATATACTCTGAAGCTCTGAGGGTTTTAGTCTTTTACATGTTAAATAGGATTTGAGCCACACTAGTAAGTTGAGCCTTTCTGAGGAATTTTTAATCTCTCCTGAGGTGAGCACCGGTGAGATAATGCTATATCAGTGATTAGACAGCTTCACCCAGGAGGTGCTGGATAAATAAGGAGACTTATAATCACAAAGACAGAACCCACCGTGGCCTACCTACAACATTTACCTGGTTAAGAAGTACTCATTTCCCATTCTGTAAAAAGCAAGCAAGGATGGGCTTGCTCCAAGGAATGTTTTTCTTCTGTAAAGTTATCTGATAACAGTAAAGTATTAGTGCACTGACTGTTCTCCTTATTGTAAAGCACGTACAAAACCATTTTCACCTTTGAGGGTTAAAATTAGAATTAAGTCAGTTATGAAACAGCTAGAATGAAAATGCACCCCTCTGCAATATCACAAGTCTAAACGCTGGACTCAGGTTCTTCAGACAAAGGAGATAATTAAAGAAGGAGTCTCTCCAGAGTTTCCAAGGAGGTAGAATTCAGGGGCCAGTAGCGCCAACAAAAGGGAAGGAGAAGAACTACTGGGAAACAAGAATAGTGAAGGAAGTCGAGGGAGTGGCCGTTTGGCAGGTTTTGACATTTCAAGGGAACAATGAGGAAGAAATAGTGAGTGAGAGGGACGGGGAGTGGCAGGCAGTGGCAGGCACAGGGCGGGACCCAGACTTGATGCGGAACCTCCTAGGAGAGAGAGGGGAAGGGAGGTGTAAGGAAATAACTTGGAAATGGAAAAAAAAAAAAAGATAATTTATGCAACACTAGAGAGGCAAGAGACCACCGTGACTGAGGTGAGAAGTTTTGGCAGTTTATTTTGTTTGCTTGTGCAGTTAACAGGAGGTATGAAGGAGTGCTGGTCTCCAAAGTTAAGATACAGCTTGGAGCCCGTGAACATAGTGGCGTTTGGAGGACACACAAGCACTCCAGTTCTTCTCAGGCAGGATTAATGCAGGGGCCCATAAACAAGGACGTGACACTGAGGAATGCTGCTGCTTTTCCAACGGCTAAATCGGGCTGGTCTGAAGCAAGGTCTGTGTTGTGTTGGCTTGGATTCCTAGTGACTTTCTACTGGGTTATAAAAATGATTTCCTCAAAAAGCTTGCCAATGGCAGATGATGAATTAGAAAAGTAGTAATACCAGCCCGGCGGAGTCCTCTCAAAGCAGTCAGCTGTACCGTACCATCCTTTGGATGGAAGGCCAGTGGGACTTTTAGTGCATGGCTGTTGGAGGAGGAGAGAACCATCGTCACCCTCCCCCAATGACGCTGCGCCTAATTTCTGTGGCTTCACTCATTAGCAAGTCTCACTTGCTAAGTGAGCAAGCTCACTGAAGAATCTCAGGCGGAGGGTTTTTATGGGCAGAGCTGGTGTCCATTATTTGGCTCACACGATCATTTGCTCAGACTTGATGATCAAGGGGATAATCCTGGAAGTGCAGGAGCTGTTACTTGACGTTCTTGTTGTCGTCGTCCATCCCAGCATGCTTTGGGGCTGCTCCTCTGCCAGCGCTTGGGGCGGGGGCGGGGGGGAGGGGAGGTGTTCCTTGTGCTTCTCAGCAGTGGAACTTCAGCTGGCTTGTCTCAGCATGTATAAGGGTTAATCAGGTAAATTATAACTGAAGCCTGACGTAGCCCTCAGGGCTGCTAGGGAAAGGGTCATTCTTACAATCCTTAATTGTATTCCTCTCTTTCTCAAAGATGGGTTTTTAATGTAACATTATGGTGTTTGACCAGTGGATAAAGACCTTCCTGATCTGTATTTCAGTCCTTCGTATTCTTGTTTCTTTAAAATTCTCAGGTCACCCTTCCTTTAAAGTATAATTAGATTAAAATTAAACACAAAAAGGAATAAATTGATTCTGTTGTTGTTGCTTAGTTCCTTGAGATCTTCTGCATCTTGGGGCATTTTTGTAAATGAAGATGTGGAATGTCAATTGGACTATTTAACCCAGAGGGGGAGTGAGAGAACTGTTATATTTGGTAGTAATACTGGAATATCACAGAAACTACCAGGAAATAGTCTCTTAGAGTAACATTGTATGTTCTTTTCTTTCTGTTTTGTTTTCCTGGCACCATCTATCCTTATTCTGTGAAATAGTCAAACCTGTTTTCCTTGTATATCTTTTAAAGCTTCAGTTAGCCAGATGTTTTTTAATGTTTGATGCTGTTTTCTATTCCATGAATGACTCAATTGACAGAATGTAAGCAGCTACTAAACTTGGCAGTTTGTCGCCATCATCATGCCCCTGGACAGGAAGTGTTCAGTATAGATATGACTAACCAGTTTCCAGGCTTAAAAATAAAGTGGGGGATTTCTGGACAGAATAGATCTTTGTCACTCAGTTCAACATGGCTATAAGTGTGAAGCTCTCAGCAGCCACTTGGCTTTCTCACTTTTACCAGGCCGTCACTTCACCTGACATTTTCTGTTATACAGATTGAAACTTTATGGTGTTGGTGGGTTTTGGTTTTTTTTAATGAAATAAGAGGATATTTGAATAGACGTGAGAATCAGCTCGAGTCAGTATTCTTTCCTTGTTGCCTCCTTTATTTTTAGCTCCTTTTAAATCATCACCCCTCCTGAGGTAGGTAATGGGGAAATAATCTTCACCTGCGTATGTAGCAGCTTAAACTGAAAGCGTCAAGGACGTGCCCAGACAACTGTATACTCAAGACTTGTCTTCTTGAATCTAAGGTATACTTGAAGCAGCATTTTTTTCCCCCAAAGTTACTTCCAATCATTCTAGTGATTCTTCGATTTCTTTTGTCAGATAGCAACTTAGGAAGAATCTATACTATTTTGACAGATACCAAAAGGTTTTTTAGCACCTCTCTGCACACAGTTATTGTTTCAGGACTTCAAAGATAACTTCATATTTTATTTTGTCTTGCTGTCTCCCTAAATAACATAACTTTCCCTCTCTTAATACAGTTTTTTCTCTCCTTTCTTTCTTATTCTAAACAGCATTTTTTTTTCTTTTTTCTTTTTGGTCTTAGGGATTTAAGAAGTCTTAATACCATGTTCTTTGGAAATGCTGAATTAGAGACAACATTTATTAGATGAGAGTCTCTAACAACAACAACAAAAAAGTGTTTCTCTTAACTCTGTGCAGGTGTTTGAGCTTCTGTTTGTTTTTCAAATAAGAAACTTGCCAGAGAATGATGATTTAAAATACAAAATGCATGCAAAATATTTTTAGTTTGGGTTAGGGTGAGGTCAGTAATGGTTCTTTGGGACAACTCAGCTTTATTTGCCAAATTTAGAAATAAATCATACATTTATAAAGAGCGGGGTTCTAGTTACCATACTTGAGCAGAATGTGGCTGCGACTCTGAAATGATGTTTCTTCTCCTGTGCTCCTCTTTACCGTCTTCTCTGTTTTCGAGCTCCAGGCAGGACAGAGTAGAATAGTCCCTGCTATGCCTTGGATTAGAAATTGATAAAAATCAAGTCTTTTAAGAATATAGGACTGCTGTGCTCCAAATAACCTATACCTGTTCTAGTCAGATGTTTTCAGGGGGAAAAGGGGAACTGTGTATACAAGCCAAACTTTCACTGAATAAAATGATTCCCTGATCTGAAATGTTAATCTTCTCTACCTCTGTCGTGAAGACTACTTCTCTATCTTTGTCGCCTTGTTGTGGCAAGACTCTTCTAGTTTTTATGATGTTGGGCACAGTGTAGGGAAACGGAAAATACTTGGTAACCAATGAAGTGTGAGGGTAGACATATGGTCCAGAGGGTAAAATATTTTGCAGAATTTAAACCTCTGCTATTTTCATGAGATTGATGGATTATCCAAACATTGATGATGAGTCATCATCTGGCCTTGCTGTCTGGGTTTTAGGTACAGGAGGGGACTGTGCTCGGTAGGTGGTTATACCATCCATGGTGCCAGCTGTCAGCTGAAACCAAGATGGACATTCAGAATATACTGTGCATATGAGGGGCATTTAAGAGAAGGCCTGTTAGGACTTTCTTTGTGCTGGTTCCTTGGAAGCCTTCGGGGTGATAATCAGTCTCTTACCTAGTGTTTTGAATCACAGTGGTCATGCCTAGGCTCAGCACAGACCCATGGGTGGGCTTTAACCAGACCAGAACTGTCTAGGCTGCTGGAGTCTGTAACAGGCTAACTTATTACTCTGTTGAAAAGTTGATGGGAACTGGAGAGTTGTCTTTCAAATTTGGGTCAGGTGGGCTTCATTATCAGTGCGCTTCTGGCACATCTTGTGGGGCAATAGAAAAGGGAGTGTTTTAGGCAACTCTTGTGTTTGAAATGCCTCTTTTTTTTTCTCACTAGTTTTTTGTAGCTGTTGTTGCCACAGAAGCATCTCTCTATTTCAGCTCATTGGAATTGTACATCTGTGGAGTTCTTGCGATCCAGCCATTGTAGCTTATCACTAGTTAAATCTAGTTTAAAATTAAAAGCAATTTTAGGAGAAAGATTAGAGAAGAAAAAGATGTTAGTTGATTGAGGGACAGAGAAACAGTGGGCAGATCCAGATGTAAAACGCTTTGGGGCTGGGTAAAGCCTTCTAACAACTAAAATCTCAGCTTTCACTTATTTATATCTAGAAGATAAGAAATGGACTTAATCAGAATTTGACAGCAAATGGAAGGCCTCAGCCCTCTTTAACCATGCACATACATGCTCAGAAGTTCTATAAAATAATGGATGATAAAGGCACACTGCTGATCAAAATAATATGAATTGTGCCTGAAAAGAAAATCTTGCCTCTAAGACCAGGAGGGCTCCCAAAGTGGCCACTGCTTTGCCTTGAGCCCAAAGACAAGGGAATAACTGTTACTAAGACCTCTACTGACCCAACACTAGCCTCCAACTAGTGTTCCGGTCATTTTTCAGCTATCCCTCATGATGAAAAAAAATACTGTATTAAAATATTTCAGATTCTTTTTCCTCCATCAGAATGAAGTGAGCTGTAAGTCAGCTCAAGAAAAGATGACCCAACCTCTGACCCCTTGATACTTTATTAGGAGCCATTAAAACTTTGGAGACCTGGGAGATTATTGAGGCCTACATTTGGAACCTAGAATCTTAATCCAAGAATTCTAAAACATTCTCTTTTTTTTTTTTTTTGGCCTGTAACTAAGGTTGCTCTATTTTGTGAAAATACCAATTTAATGGAAGAAAAATACTCATAGATGCTAGACACTTGCTATTCAAGAATTCAATTTCGTTTGAGGTTAGCTAGAGTCTCTAAACATTCATTTAAACATGGTTTCTAAGTTTCAGTGGGGGTAGTACGGCATATGGTTTTATTTTATTCTGTAGTATGTAGTGGAAAAAGATTTCATTTTGATTTGTCAACAGGGAAAATATGGCAGAATTCATTTTGGATATTTCCTATAGATCATGCCCTGTGTCGGAAAGTGGGTGGAGTTCTGGCATTTGTGTTTTTGCATGTTTCAGGGAAATAAAGGTACAGAGAAGCACTTGTCCATTGCCTAAATAAAGACTAACTGTACAGCTGACAGCTTAAAAATACTGTATGAGATGACATTTCATGTCCAACAGTAGCATCTGTTTCCTTCATTCCAAGATCAACAAATGGCATTAAAAATGGATGCTGAAAGGGGCTCCCCTGGTGGCGCAGTGGTTAAGAATCCACCTGCCAATGCAGGGGACATGGGTTTGAACCCTGGTCTGGGAAGATCCCACATGCCGCGGAGCAACTAAGCTCGTGCACCACAACTACTGAGCCTGTGCTCTAGAGCCCGCAAGCCACAACTACTGAGCCCGCGTGCCACAACTACTGAAGCCCATGTGCCTAGAGCCCACACACTGCAACAAAGAGTAGTCCCCACTCACCGCAACTAGAGGAAGCCCGCGCACAGCAACAAAGACCCAACACAGCCAAAAAAAAAAGGATGCTGAAAATGTAAGAGGAAAAGCTATTGTTTCTGGCAAATTTGTTAACTCCCCTCACCATCCTTTTCAAAGCAGGAGTAGACTGAATGACATGAATTGAAAATTAACAGGAGATTAGTTCAAGGGGGAAACTTTTCAGTTAGGATAGATTTAGTTTTCAGATTTAGAAACTGACTCAAATCATACATTCTAAAGACTTGATTCATCTTTTTCCTAAGCATGTAATCTTTACAATTTGCATTGTCTCACCTTAGAGATAAATTCAACATTATTCTTCTAAGATATCTTCTATTTTTGCAGGACTGAGGGTATTAGAAATCATATGAAAAAGAAAATTTCAAAAAAAGTAGATTGTCTTTCTCCATAGAAACAATGCTTTAATTGGAGGTTCTATTATTTATCAATATAAAATAACCACTAGATATGATCAGGAATATTTCCCAAGAACAAAGATACGATCATAAAACTTGCTAATCATTTGACTCAGAAAATTTTATTTCTAGCCTTATAAATGAGCATCATGTGCACCGTGTGTACTGATCTTATAAGGCCTCCAATCTTTTAGAAGATTACTCTGGATACCATAAAAGTACAAACTGAGCATCACAAATTGTCTCTCTCTCTCTCTCTCTCTCTCTCTCTCTCTCTCTCTCTCTCTCTCTATATATATATATATATATATATATATATATATATATATATTTAATGTTAGGTTAGTAGACACTGCTTTTATTTGCCTGTGGAAATCTTTGTCCTGTGTCTCTTTATCAAGTTGAGCCGGGTAGTGTGAACCGATTCTTTCTGGGCATGTGTGACACCCGGAGTCATCACAGAAGGTGCTCAACCTCTCTGTCCACCCCAGAAACAAAGCCTAGACACCTGCCCCCCTTCCCAGCCTGCTAGGCACACTTCCTTACCTTTAAAACAAAACCTGACCTAAATAGGATAGCTCTTACTTAGCACACCAATAGTAATTGTATTCAGTGCTTTATAAAATCCTTAAATTTAAGAAAGCAAAGGTATGCAGTTATTTATCCCTGTGTCTTTCACCATATTGGGCACTTTATCTGTTAGGACATGTTTTAGTTCATTTAGAAACTGGTTTGCAGTTTTTTAAAGTCACTTCAAAACTCTCCTCGCTGGGGATGTCAAGACAGGCATATGCCACGAATCTGACCAGGTGTAAGTTAATGCCAGTAGCTTTCACCAGAGAAGATTATGTAGTATGGAAGACCTGTCTCTGTCCTTGAGGGCCTTTCAGTCCGGAGAAGATGTCAGACATGTACACGAGGAAGTACATACAAGGGGGATGCCACATCTGGGTTAGAGAGGTTCAGGAAGGGCTATCCGTGGCCGAGACCTCTGAGGCACAACTGTTGAGACGAATGCACTGGCAGGAAGCTTTGGACAGGATTTCCCAAAATGTGGTGGCTGTACCGTTGGTGGCGGTACGGTAAATGATTTTAGGAGGCCCCAGGCACCGCGTAAGATCATCTTCAGTAACTTTACAAGACGATTAGTCCCTTTCAGCTCCCTTGGAATCCTTTACATCATTCCCAGAGAATGCCTTTTTGGGGCTGTGTGACCTTTGCCACCTTATTCACACTGACTCACCCCTTTTGTGCCACGCAGTTAGACATGGGGCTCATGGCCTTTGGCAGACAGCGATATCTAGCTAGAAATGAACAGTGATGGGGGTTTTTTTCCTCATTGAAATAATTTTTATGATTTAACAAAATTTTTTTTGATTTAACAAATTTTTAATGATTTGTATGGTTATGGTATATTTAGGGGAGGAGTAGCAGTTTCCATTCACATTGTGTATATGGTTCCTTTGATAAATAAATTTTTTTTCAGTAACAAGTAACCAGAGGGAAATAAAATACAGACAGTAAGTAGAAAACAAAGGCAAGTATTTGCAGCAACACAGATGGACTTTATGCTAAGTGAAATAAGTCAGGCAGAGAAAGACAAATACTGTATGTTATCAGTTATATGTGGAATCTAAAAAATACAATAAACTGGGCTTCCCTGGTGGCGCAGTGGTTGAGAGTCTGCCTGCCGATGCAGGGGACACGGGTTCGTGTCCCGGTCCGGGAAGATCCCACATGCTGCGGAGCGTCTAGGCCCGTGAGCCATGGCCGCTGAGCCTGCGCGTCCAGAGCCTGTGCTCCGCAACGGGAGAGGCCGCAACAGTGAGAGGCCCGCGTAACGCAAAAAAAAAAAAAAAAAAAAAGCAAAGGCAAGTTGTGACAGTGGTGCTCAAAGGATGAGGGTTTAGAGTGCTGCTCAGGTACACACAGGATGGCTTTTTCAGTGAAGAGAGAGATTTCAGCAAATATGCTGGGGTGGAAAATGCAAGGCATTTGGAGGAGAAGGTGGTGGAAGCCTAGAGATGTGTTGACAAGTCAGAACTAGGAAGTCTTCTTGCTCAGCTTGATTGCCAGCTAGGGGAACAGAGGGCTGCGAGCGCTTTGGAATCACTGCCAGAGTCACACCCAGGTCTGAAAAGTGATTCAGAAGGATTTGAGTCCCTGAGCCTTTAAAGCAGGGGTGGCTAACTCACAGGTCTTGGCTCATTTCCTGGCCTCTGTGGGCGTGTGGCCAGGTGGTTAACTGGACAGGACCTGTTTCTTACTCCCTTGTACCCCCTGCCCCCAAATGTTACCAGAAGGTCAGATTTTTCTTGAGAAATGGGACCTGTGAATTTTTAGGTCAATGCTCCCAACTTTTACATGGTTTTTACTAATTAGAAAAACAAAATTAAAACATTATGAGGGCCCATTTTGGGGTTGATGAAGTGTTCTGGAATTAGATAGTGATGATTGTTGCCCATTGTGAATATAATAAAAATCACTGAGTTTTATCCTTTTGAGATGGTTACAATGGTGATTTTTTTTTTTTTTTTTTTTTTTTTTTTTGCGTTACGCGGGCCTCTCACTGTTGTGGCCTCTCCCGTTGCGGAGCACAGGCTCCGGACGCGCAGGCTCAGTGGCCATGGCTCACGGGCCTAGCCGCTCCGCGGCATGTGGGATCTTCCCGGACCGGGGCACAAATCTGTGTCCCCTGCATCGGCAGGCGGACTCTGAACCACTGCGCCACCAGGGAAGCCCTACAATGGTGATTTTCATGTGATATGAATTTTATCTCGGTTTTAAAAAGAAAAAAAAATTATGGGGGCCCAACCAAAATGTGTTGCCAGCCCAAAGTTTGTAAGCTCTGTTTTAAATGGAGGAATTACTCTTTGCTACTTTTGATAATCCCAAACCACCTTTCCCCAGGGAAGCCAGCGACCAGGAGTTAATGGGGGTCATATTGTAACCCTGCATTAACCTCTGGGCCTCTATTTTCCGCCTGTGGTCTCCATGGCTTCTTCCATCTCTAAAAGTAGGACTGGTGACAGAAATGGGGAGAGGTGGGATGGTGGCCTTAATTCTGGAGCACTGAGTGAGTGGGTGGAAAGACAAAACTACAGAAAGGTGGGCACTGCCAAAGTGTTTCAGAGAAGTGATTTATTTTGTTGTTATTTGGCAACTGGTGGTAAAATTGATTGGTTACGTTATTTGCCAAAGTTTATTTTACCCAAATATCTACTATTAGGGAAGTAATCCATCTCTAAGACAGCAAGTTAATGTACTTAGGGAAACGATTTTTAGTTCTTAAAAGAGATTGACTATAATGACCTTTTTTAGTTATTTTCTTTAATGGAAAAATGAGTTTAATATACCAAGTATGACTCAACATGAAAGAATTATGATTATTTTAACAAAACTGTTCGGCTTTATTATTTTTAATTCTAAATATAATTTGAAGTTAGCCAATTTCAATAAGGACAAAATAGAAAACTTAAGATTTTTATATTATAACCCTAACTTAATTTTCAACTTTTTATTTAACAAACTAGCAAAGAAAGATAGAGTTTATGCCTTTTAAAATTTCCAGTTTCTTATGAATATATCCTTAAAAAATGCCTTTTTTAATCTTAAAAAAGCAACATCTCTCTGAAAAACAGAATTATCTTATCTCTGCAGAGTGTGGGTTATTCAGTAATTTTTACCAGTTTCAAGTGTTATCAAAAGATGACTTTTTTTTTTTTTGGATGCCTATCTTAAGTTACGAATGGACTCATTTAGAATAAATTTTTTCCAAAGGATTATATTGCAATATTCGTTTCTTAGGTAAATTTGAGATATGATATTTGAGGTATGCTACCTAATTAAGTATTTGAGATATGCTACTTAATTAAAGTATTTGAGATATGATACCTAATTAAAATAATTCATTTATAGTTTCTTATGTCTTATAAAAAACCAGTACTCTTTTCTCACTCCTCCCCTGGCTTCCTGTTCCCCCAGAACAACCTGGGAATTTTTTTGACCCAGCAGATACATTTTAAAGATTAATTGAGCATTTATTGTGGCAAGGAATAAATAATAAATTATAACCAATCACAAAGATTTTACTTTCAGGGAAAATGGAAGCAAATAATTATGATGTAAAGCAGTTTGCAAAAAGAGTGAGAGAGAGGATAGAACGTTTCTGACAGGGTTAGTCAATAAAGCCTTCAAGGAAGATATATTTGGGAAGGATCATTGAGGAATGGATAGGATTTCACCCAAGATGGCTCCCCCTTGCTTCCTTCAAGTTTCTGCTCGAATGTCACCTTTCCAGAAAGGCCTTCCCTGACTAAAATAGCAGGGATAAAATAGCATAGTCTCCCCCTCACCCCCAGTCTCCTCACTACCCCGCCCCCCAGCAAAAACACACACACTCCCTTTACTTTTTTCTAGCCCCCTGCCACTATTTGACCTGTTTATACACATTTGTTTAATGTGTCTTAGGTTTTGTGTCTTAGGTTTCCCTCTACTAGAATCTGTGCTTCTTGAGAGCAGGCATTTTGGTGCTGGTAAAAAATGTGTTAAGTGAATGAATGAGTGACTGACTGGGAGAAGGCTTTTCTGCTAAAAGTCTGTTTACTGTGTAGCGCTCCAAACTGGTATGGAAAATCCAAGTTCAACTTCTCCCAGGATATTTAGAAATTTGGCAAATTCACCACCTCTCTGAGACTCAGCGAACACATTCTGTAGAAATTAGGGGGAGATTTTGATGCCTGTAACTAAATAACAAGTGTTATGAAAACAAATTATTATTACTCTTAACCTTCCTACCTTTTTACCCAGCAGACCTTCCGTAGACACTCACTGACCATACATAATTTAGGTTTAAATTATTTCTAAAATCCATGGGACTTGCACATGCCCTTCTGTTTCTGACATACAGGTACACTGCGGGGCAGAATTCTAATTCCAAAGAGCCCATAGGAGTTCCGTAGGTTGGCTCTGAAATGTAGTCCCATTTATTTCTTTAAGGAGAAGTCATCCACACAAATGGTTGCCGAGCCCGGGAGCTGAATGTAACTGGGTGGTGATGGCCAGGGAGGACCTGTGGTAAACCAGGCAGGGTGTTCTCCTTCTAAAGGCGGCAGCCACAACTTACCTCAAGACCACGGTTGCCGTGTGGGAATGTGGGCCCGTTTTGGTCAGGTCTTATGATTATTTAAAAAAAAAAAAAAAAAAAATCAAAAACACAGAGTTTGAGGTTAAATTTTTTAAAACGTGGACCACTAACTCTAAGATGAATACAACACTGTACAGGCCAAACAACGGGGTGTCCAGGTTACAACCTCTACAAGGCATCCTGATCTAAATAAAACAATGGAGGATACCTGAGCATTAAGAGCAGGGAGAAAAGGTTAGAAAGAGGGGTAGAAACCACTTTACAGAGAACCTGAGTGCCACACTGGAGGTAGCCAGCTGTAAGCACACTGGGTTTTCTTTTTTCAAGGTTATCTCCTGGAGTTTTAGAGCTTCAGTGTATCTTGATACTTGGAATGAGATAGTTCACTTTAAGGCCCAGCAGATCGCATCTTACCATTTGCTTACCTTTAATGGGATCTGGCCTCTTAGGGCTTGACATGGCTATAAAATGCTGGACCAGCTTAACCTTTTCATACAGTTATTGCGGAAAGGTTTTGTCAAGAATGTGGGGAGGCTATGCCAGGATGCATATTTGACAGATGCCCAAGCTGAGGCCAAGAAGTCACTGCTCCTAAAATACTCAAACAGATGGCTTTGGGATATTTTCATGAAAAATTCCAGAACATTTGCTGTAGGGATTGAGTTAGCTAAATATGGTCACTTCGCCAAACAAAAGTGGCTGGTCATTCTGTATGTTCTGGCAAAGGACAGGGGAGAAAAGCGGTAGACAAAAAAAAGAAAAGAAAATGCATATTGTCCACGGAGGATAAGTAAATTTATTTGTTAAGCTCTAGATATATGAAATTGAATTGATTTCCTGACACATCTTCATGAATTGCCGGAGAAGATAGTGATAGGTTCCATGGAAGCAGATTAGAGCAGTGGGGTTTGTTTCACTCCATGGTAGCTGGAGGGCAGGTGTTATGCACTTTGAAGAATAGAGAGATGAATAGAGTGGTACCTTAGTTGTCAAGGATTATAATCAAGTAAGATAAGATAGGAATTTAATTCTCCCACGAGGCAGAAAATACATTAGAAGAGGGAACACTTTAGTCTTTTCTTTGGATTTGGGAGATTACTTCCCCGCTGGATTTGGAAAACCTTCTTGGAAGTGGTGGTGTTTAAACTGAGCCTTAAAGGACGAGCAGGACTTTTTCAGGAGTGGAGCAGGGTGGACACATAATTTTTATTTTCTTTATTTTTTTTTCTCTCCTCTGATGTGTAAGACCCATCCTCCTTATTTTTTGGTTCAAGGAGTTGCTTTATCTTGGGGAGCAGATAAGCTCTAAAAAGTGGGATTATGCTGCTGGCTCAGGAACATCACAGCATTTGATAGAAAATTCACTTTTCTTACAGAGCAGCCATGCACCATAGTTGGCTGCCATGTACCTCGTCTCTGCCCCTCATTCAGTGCCCTTGGACAAGTCCCTTGACTGCTAAGCGTCAGTTCTCTCATCTGCTTCTTCAGGGTTAAATAATAATAAGAGGATGAAACCAGAACAAACCCTTTCATAAACACATGGAAGTGTTATAGCGCAAATATTTTGCATACTGTGGAGTGCCATGCAAATGTCAGCTCTAATTTGACTGTCTGCTTGTCTTTGTTATAGGGCCAGGAGACCAGACAGGGTGTGTTGACCATCGATGCCAGTTTTAGGGGCTGGTTCGATAATTAAACTGCACTCCAGTGTGTTGGCTTTTAAAGTCTGTTACTGGTTTTCGAAGCCCGGCGTGAATATAAATATTCATCCGGAGCCAGGGCCTCTGGCAGGATGCGAGAACTTAGGGAGTGGAAAAGTGTAGAAAATCGTGGAGCTTGTTTAGAGGATTTTCCTCCACAATCTGGTGGAAGCTTGAATTATATCAACAATGGAAAGGCTTCATGTCCTCAAGAAAATATGTAAATAAACCCAGCTTAATTGAAAAGTCTTCAAGAAAAATATATGGTATCCTAATCCAATGTAATAAATAAGGAAGGGTTCATTTAATTTAAAAAGAAAAAGAATAGTTCACTAAAGTCAGTTTGGTATAAACACATGTAGGATATTTTTATTTAATTTCAAACGCATATGAAGCTTAGTGATAGAATTATTAGGCCCTGTTCAAATTTTGGTTAAAGTATCATTTAAAGAGACTAACTTTTCTATTCTCTTTGAGGCTTTAATATAATAAGCTGTATTCTGAGAACATTTTCTCTGCATTCTGTGCACAAGCTCACGTCTAGTTTTGGGTGAAAAAAAAATCGAGTGGGGAGTTACATCTGTTCATAGGCTACTTAGAGCATGTCTTCATGGCCAAAGTGTGTCTATTGGAAAATTGTAAAGTGCAGCGTTGTAGGAGTACACCTCAGAGTAGGGGTCCTCCAACTTTACTCTCCCTCAGAACCATCCATCAGGGTGCTTCTTCCAAATGCAGCTTCTTAGACTGCAGTCCTGAGGATTCTGATTCAGTGGGTCTGACAATCTGCATTTCGAAGAAAGCTCCAGGCCCTTCTGATGCACGTGGGCCTTGCCACGGAGAATGCTGCCCGAGTACCTGCTGTATCTGTCCTCTCCCTGCCAGTGCTTTCTCGCAAACTGAGTACCTCTGTAGCAAGTTTTCCTGGGCCTCGACAACAAGCTATACATAGTTTGTGTTTAAAGTTTCTCTAAAATCCATAGGACCCACATGCATCCTTGGGTTTCTAACATATAGATAGGTACGCTGCCGGGCAGAATTTTTAATCCCTAACTCGCCTGTAGGAATTCTGTAGGTCAGCTCTGGAATGCAGTCACATTTATTTCTGTAAAGCAGAGTCTTCTTTTTCTTTTAAGGCAACCTCCTGGGTCAGTCTCCACTTGTGAAACCTTCTGCAAACCTAGTTTCCCTCCATCACCCCTTTGAGCAAAATTATCATCCCCTCTCTTTGCTACCGTCACTTTTAGGTTTCTGCCAAGCTGTGTGCTCATCTGCCCCGCACCCCAATGCCACATTAAACTGAGTGTCCGGAGGGAACTGGAGAGAAAGGATCGGTCGTTTATCTCTGAAACCACAACATTATAAACACTCAGAAGTTTTGTTGAATGATTCGTGTCTTCAGGTTAATGTCCTCTCTTCTTTCCTCACTCCTGTTTCACAAGTCATGATCACAAGACTCGATCATCCCATGCCAGCCGATCTTCTACAATATCTACCTTAAGAATCAGGATGACAACATTAACGACAACAGTAATAATAGTTCATGTTAACTGACGCAATTTTTAAATATCTGGCACTACCCTAAGCACTTTATATGGATTATTCTCATTTAATCTTCATAACAACCTCATTTGCATATGGGGATACTGAGGCACAGAGAGGTTAGGTAATTAGCCCCCGGGACACGGGCACTCAGTGGCAGAACCAGGCTTCTGACCCAGACGGTGTGCCTCTGGAGCCCACGTTCACAGTCACCACATTACCTGGCTTTGCCTGACTCTCTTTGCACAAGACAATTGTGAATCCGTTCCAGAGGGTTAGCAAGAACTCAAGTCAGTTTGTCAGCCAATAATTTTCACTGACCTTATCCTACAGATTTGTTAATGGGTCGTCTGAGAAGTTAGGTTGGAAAACTTGGGTAGGTAAAGTTAAAATGTTACTTTACTGCAGTAATCCTCAAGACCTCTAATATTATTAGTACATTTTTTGCAACTCAAATGGGACCTTTGTATACACCCTTTCCCAAATGTATTTAGCTCGAGGGAATCACCCCTGCCACCCCCTACTTAAGACTCTTAACTTCTTGAAGCATTAGGTTTTTGTTGTTTTTAACATAATTCGGAATAAAAGCTGGCTAGTGCTCTTGTGGGGTTCCCAAGAAATTTCTCAGGTCCTAAATATTTGGGTAACCCTGACTTTTGACCCTTTCTTATTTAGTCTTGAGTGTTTTTAGTGCCTGAGTAGTTAAGTAGTCTTTAGTGACCACTTACATTTACCTGCTGGAACAATCACAGATTTGTTGTCGTAGTGTAACTACTAATAGCGCCCTTTTCGAAGGGACCCCATTTGGACGATAAACTCTGCACAATTGCTCTAATCATAACTTCACCCTCCCCCAATTAAATAAAGACCTCTGTTTCATACTTACTACCTTCTCATCACTCACTGAAGGACTCTTATTGCTACCACATGTATGGGAACAAAGGTAATAGCCATGTGCCTCTGGCATCTCACCATTTTATGTCAGAGTCGTGCAAGGAATTATAGAATTCCATAAACTGGAATTACCCAGTTTATAGTCTCTCATCACTCAAAAGTAGCATTTCTTAAGAATTGCAGGCCTTTAAGACTTCTTCACCTTGCTCAGAATCTATCTGTTCATATATATGCTTATCTATGCAGAAGAGACAGCAAATCTGAAAGGATACCAAAAGTCTAAAAATAGTTGTTACCTCTGGGCAGCAGTGGTTGACATCAGTACTGTGTAGTGGTGGCAAAGCTGAGAGAGACTTCTCACTTTAAATATTTACACTCCGGCTTTTGAGTAACGTAAGCATATTATTCTTCTTAATTATATTTTTCAATGTTTTAAAACTATTCTGAGTTTTCCCTGGAAATACAGGCTATTTCAAGCCCAGCTGGGTTGATCTACCTTATGGAATCCACGTCTTTCCTCCAAGGGAGACCTGCTCTCTTTTTTTTTTCTTTTATTGCACTTCACTTAGTCAAATATTATTAGGTCTTCTCATACTTCAAGAGAGAGCTTTTTTATGCTTGTGTGTTGTAACATAATTCTTGAGAGAATAGCTTGGAATTGGACATATCTAGGATCAAGTTCCTCTCTTCCACTTACTGACTGTATGGCCTTGAGAGAGCAACTTAATTTCTCTGGGCCTCCGTTACTGTATCTGTAAATGGGGATAATGACAACCTCCCTCTTGGGATTGTTGTGAAATTTCAATAAGATAATGCATATTCTAGGCAGTTCTGGGGATAATGTAGTATAAGTTCAAAATATGGTGGCTAGCCAGTGGGTTCTTATGACTGTAAACCTCTCACTCTGAGTAGCCACAAAATTCATTTCTATTCCTGTAACCTCTTTTCTAATAATTTACAAGACTGACATTCCGTGGGATCCAACCATACCACTTCATATAAATATCATCAAACTTTCTTCCAATCGTGGTATTAGTGCACCTAGAGGCAGCAGGGATATCTTGTCAGAGTTTATGCCTTTCAGAAAGCAGTCAAGGAGTCAACATGATTCCTGGAGCAAATTAACCAAAAAAAAGAAAAAAAGCAGAGATGGAGTCTAATATGACGTTAAAGGTGTTGAAACTTAGGAAATGACATTTTCAATTTCAAAATCATCACAAAAGTAAGCCACAGGAATGAAAGACACACAGTTGAACCCAAAATCGTGATGAAAAGATTCTAGAATTCAAGCAACAAAAACAGCCCAAGGTCACACGGGGAAAAGCCTTCATAGTGTTTTCTTTAGGACATAATTCCTCTTGTCTACAAATTTGGAAAATAGAAGATATAAAGAGAAACGAGTAGAAAGAATACAGTGTGTGTAAATATTGGATTTGAATTCCTGCTTCTCTATCTCAAGTGTATTCAATAAGGGAGCAAAACTCAGTGTGCATTTGTGGTCTGTCGTCATGAGCCCAGCACGCTGCTGGGGGTTTTCTGATTTGTAACTCAGTAACTCTCTCACTTAAGCCATACCACCTTGAAATGATGCCCTACTTAGCAGATGAGAAAACAGATTCAAAGAAATTAAATTGCACCCAAATCTACAACCCAGGACTCTCGACCTTGATCTTTTGTTTCCGTCCATGCTGTTCTTACTTGGCAGGAAGCCCTGCCTTTGGGTCTCTAGTTCTCTGGGAAGCTTTGGGAAGTCTGGGGGAGAAGCTAGGACTTTATGGAGTAATCTTGTTGGCCTCCGTGGACTTTCACTTTGGCTTTATATGTGGCCCACTTCCTTTACATTGTTTCCTCTCTTGCACAGCTTTGTATGGACGCTGATACTGTTTGTCTTTTTGTGGGGTGCTTCAATTCTGTTCTCCTGGGGCCAGTTTTCTCTAGACAAAATACACTTGTGTTACCTATCACAGTCCTTGTGGTACTGAATCTATTGCTAACAACAGATTCAACACCTAAGAAAAAGAGAAATTCCCCGATAAAGGAAATTTTAATATATTTTAGTTTTTTTAATGTCATCACGGAAAGGATCTATAACTCGTTATTCACTAAACCGTGTGAGGTCTTTGTTTTCACACAACCGTCTGGCATTTTGCATTTCTAAGCTCCATGTTACTTCCGGAAGGGGTTGATTAATTTTCACCAAATGTCATTCAGTACCAGAGAACCTCAGAAGGTATTTGAAGTTTAATTTGTTGACTTCTTTAAACAAACCTGTGGAGAAAGCTGTTCAGTGATGGGTATTCTGTGAGATCCTCCTCTGTGCTCCATGTCCATTTATCTTTGCAACCACTCCAAGAGGTGGGGATCATTAGTCCCATCTTGTAGATGGGGAAACTGAGTCTCAGTAATATGCCTGAGCAGTATGGCAGTTCATGGAACCATCAGCTACGGAATATTGGACTTTTATAAGTACACTCTTCTTTTCTAGGACCCTGGGGAAATTAGTTGCTGCAGGAAACATGTACTAGTTCTCACTAAAGTGTTATATAGACTGCAGTTTTGTTTTGTTTTGTTTTGTTTTACTTTATATGGTTTTGATGAAAAAAATCGTAATATGTGTTAAAGGGTATGTTTTTAAGAAGATCAACTCATGAGTCTCAAAAATACAAAAGGGACATGCCGAAGATTTTACTTAACTCGTTAACTAATGAGGAACAGTAAGCTCTTATAATTGTTTCAAAGGAGAATGCCAAGTGTAACACAGGCAGACAAGAGAGGGAGCAATTGCACCTTCACTAGACAGAATTTATTTGTATCTGTGGAAAAGAGCCATTTGCACTACCAGATTTACTTAGAGTTGTGAAATAGCTACATAAAGAACAAGGAAAGGAGGCTGCAAGGGGGTGCTTTATAATTCCCAGTACTCCATTGAAAACCATCCAGTGATTTTTTTTTTTCTTTTTCAGCCCTTTTTTTTTTTTTTTGCGGTACGCGGGCCTCTCACTGCTGTGGCCTCTCCCGTCGCGGAGCACAGGCTCCGGACGCGCAGGCCCAGCGGCCATGGCCCATGGGCCCAGCCGCTCCACGGCACGCGGGATCCTCCCAGACCGCGGCACGAACCCGCGTCCCCCGCATCGGCAGGCGGACCCCCAACCACTGCGCCACCAGGGAAGCCCTCTTTTTCAGCCCTTTTTAAAGTCACCACCTTCCCTGACATTTGTCTTCTTTAATATGTTGACTTTTTAAATGAGCATGTACTTTTCTGAAGGTGGTAGGAGACACAGAGTGAATGACTTAGCTTGTCCCTGTGATGAGGCATACCATTGGTTTTCAACCACTTGGGGTCAGGAAAATGCATACACACCCAAATTTGCATTCGCCATCAGGTTAAGGACCTTAGATGTATTGACTTTTCTCAAGACTATGTTCTTTTGTGTTAGAGTCTCCATCTGTGACCTAAGGGTGATTGGGGGTTAAGGGTCCCGGCACTTGTCTTTTTCTCTCTGGATAAGATTGCCTCCAGCTTGCTGCCATGGTCATTTCTTCTGGTTCTTCCAGAGTCAGCCCCTCTCATAGTTTGAATCTCTGCTGCTTCTGCTGATATGGCCCTCTCCCACCCCTCACTCTCTTTTTCTTTCTTTTTTCTTTTTGGTTTTTTGTTTCTTCTCTATCCTGTTGAATGTCCCACTTTGGAATTTTTGAGTGTGGAGGCTAGTGTCACACATATATCAGCAGTGTCCCAACAATTCCTTGCTTTTCTCCTGGAGCACTACCAAATCCCAATGTAGGGGGGGGTCAACTCTTAGCTGTTTAACTTCTTGTGACAGTGTTTACTGTTGGTTATGGCTCCATTCTTATCCCCAAAGCTGTCTTTTTACTGAGCCCCATTTAGATTTGGAGTAATTCAAATGCAAGAGAGCTAAGGTTTTATATATTTGTTTAAAGAACTTTTACTAACAGACCAAAACAGCCAGTCGTGCTCTTCAAATTGTTTTCTTTTCCATCCTTCCTACTACTGGGCCCACTGGATCAAATTTTAACTAGGCAAGAATTAGCAATGACATATATGTGCATCTGTAGTCACCGTTTAAAAGTTCCAAGTATAACAAATTTGATGGGTGAAAAATTATGTATTTGATGGTGAGGTTGTAAAGAAAGTGACTTGAGTACTTCACTATATTAGCATTTTCTTAACTGGGGTAATATTATGGGTAATTCTTGTTAATTTCAGAGAACTATAGTTTTTCACTAATTAATGTCATGAAAAGGTTTTGGGGTTTTTCCCCCTGTTCTAAGCACTTTTTTTCTTTTATACAGGGTCATTATAACTTTGACATCAGTGTTTATCTCCAGATTTATAATTGTTGATGCTAAAAGCAGGATTCCCTAAATATCAGTTTGCCTTACAGCAAACGTTGCTGAAACGGACTGTTTGATTAAGCCAAGAAAGGCGATGTACAGACGTAGAGGAGGGGCAGTGAGATAAGTAGATGTCAAATAACATTCACACATATTTCTGAAAACAGTCTTAAATGGTTTTGATGTAGTGGTAATCCTTTGTATGTTTTTGATATAAGGTATCATTTTTCGTTAGTCAACAGCGTACATGTATATTTTTAAACACAAGTGAATCAGTACTTCCAGCACTTTCTTCTTTGAGAACATCTCCTATTCATACATATTAGTTGCTTCCTGGGCATACCTTTGGTTATGTGTTTTTCATCATAGATCCAGACAGAGGGAGAGGTGGGCCTGTGTTTAATCTTCCACTGTAGCTCAAGTCAGAACCGGTGTACCCTGCTTTTATGCTAAATATTTATATTACTGTCCTTTGATGTTTTCTCGTTGTACATAATAAATCTTTCCTCTTTATTTTTTTTACATTTGCATTTTTTAAATTATAGTTAATTTACAGTGTTGTGTTAGCTTCAAGTGTACAGTACAATGATTCAGTTATATATATATATATGTCAGATTATTTTCCATTATAGGTTGTTATAAGACATTGAATATAGTTCCCTGTGCTATACAGTAGGTCCTTGTTGTTTATCTCTTTTATACATAGTAGTGTGTATATGTTAATCCCAAACTCCTAATTTATCTCCCCACCCCATCCCCTCTGGTAACCATAAGTTTATTTTCTATGTCTGAGTCTATTTCTGTTTTATAAATAAATTCATTTATATCATTTTTTTTAGATTCCACATATAAGTGATATCTTATGATATTCATCTTTCTCTGTCTGACTTCACTTAGTATGATAATCTCTAGGTCCACCCATGTTGCTGCAAATGGCAGTGTTTCATTATTTTTATGGTTGAGTAATATTCCATTGTGTACATATACCACATCTTCTCTATCCATTCATCTGTCAATGGACACTTGGATTGCTAAATCTTTCCTCTTTAAAAGAACTGATTTATGACAGTAAGAGAAACCACACTCTGAGGTACACTTCAAAGGAAGAAAACCACATATTTAACCAGGTAAAGCAAATATCTGTTTCTCTAGCTTTTAAAACAAACAAACAAACACCCACATATGTATTTAGAACTCTCATTTTGCAGGTCAGCATGTTTTCACAGAGAAGTATTTAAGTATAGTGAAGAGAGGGGGGCAGTTGACTCCTGCTTCTGTCAGAAGTGCCGTGTACCAGGCACCCTTGTAGGTCCAGGGGACGACACAGTGAGTAAGATTTACAACTTCTGCTCTCAAAGTGCTTACATTCTATTAAAGGAAGGCAGACAATGAAAATGTAAGCAAATGATGAGGATTTCAGGAACAAGGAAGTGCAATGGTTAGCAAAGAATTTAAGTGAAGCATCATTTTCTAATTTCCATTTTTAAAAACCCTGGCTACTACATTGGAAGCAATTGGAAAGGGGCTTGGACTGGGCTGTTGTCCATGGAGATGGAGGGAATTGGATAGAATTTAGAGAATTGGAGGAAGGTAGATGGAAAGAACTTGGTAATGGACTGGGTAAGGGAGGGGATGGTATAGTGGACGACTCCCAGGTCTCTGACTTGAGCACAAGGATGGAAGGGATGCTATTAATTAAGATAGTAAAGAATGGAGGAGGAGCCCTTTGGGGGCAGGAGGGAATCGAGGATTCAGTTTTGGACATGGTATATTTGCGATGCCTGCAAAATAGCCAAGGAAAAGAAAAACCTTGAGTGCATTTGCAAAATGAGTCCGGAAAGGAGGTCAAGGCTGAGTTATAACTGTGGGAGTCATTGGCACATGGGTGATATCTGAAGCCATGGAAGTGGTTGAGATCACACAGGGGTGAGGACTGTGAAGGAGAAAAACTTGGTCCAGGACTAGCTGTGAGATACACCAGACATTTAATCGATCTAGTGGAGGATGTGGAACTGACAAACAAGCCTGAGCAGGAATGGCCAAAGGCAGTTAATTTGCAAGAAAAAAATAATCATATTTCATGATCACAGACCACACAGTCCTGGCCAGCAGCTCTCAGCCACAGCTCCCAGTTGGCTCTGAAAAAGCCTTCACTAATGCTAGGAAAGAAATCTACTGCATGCATGTCTTCCCTGAGGAGGGGGAGAACGAGTTTCATCCTCATTTTCAAAGATGACTGTACTGGATATAATCCAAAGGATAAAATGAAAGTATGAACTGTTGCTGTGTTTCTAGAACAGGGTTTGAAGTTCCTTTGAAACAAACGTGAAAGACTCAGAGGTCAACTTCTCTGTCCTGGTTTAGTTTGGGTTCCTAGTAAATGGAGAATGATCTTGCTTAGTTGGCAGCCACCTTTCTCTTGCGAGAAGTTAAAGCGCTACACCATAGAGTTATTTTGTCTTTATGCTTGCAATTACATGGGAATTTTAGATTTAATAAGAAAACTAGTTTAAAAGACATACAAACTTCCAAGTCCAGCCTTGGAAAAAGGAGCACAGGGGAATCTTTCGAACCCATCTCCCTCTGGTTTCGATTATTTCACAATGTACGGTATCGCCATTTAATAGGCATTGCAGTAAATCCCAGATGGGATGTTTGTAGACGGTGCCACACTCTAATCCATTAAAAACAATAAACTTTCAACTTTATATAAAATAAATTCCTGAAATCCTAGTTGGTTACTGTGTATCTGAAAATTTGGGGGTATCCCTTCCTATATAAATAAGGTTTATTATTTGTAGAGGTCTGTGTCTTAAGTTGAGTCATGGAAGATGGTCCCTAGTCTTAATATGGTAATATTAATATTAAATAACTACACATGTGCCGTTCATTTTGACATAAATTCTTTCGTGTAAAGCCATACACTCTTGCAAACTATTGAAGAGTAGGAATAGAAATGGACTGCTGCTTAAATGATGAAAGTATTAAAAAGCTTGGAAACTTTCTTTGTCAAGTTGGCTATTTCTCGTGCTCTTTCACTTTCCTTTTCTTTCTCAAAATCAATTTCAGTTCTTCTGCAGTTTCAGTTCATGTTCCACAAGTTTAAATATCAACATTTGTGAGGGCACCATTTCTAGTTCGATCAAGATTTTCTTGCAGGGTGTATGGCCGTGTACAGTTCTGAATGACATCCTGGTCATTAAGAATCACTTGGCGGCTACCTGTACTATATACCATGAGCTACTTTGGCCCAAATTTCACATCTGACATGGCAGTTCCACATTGAGGGAGTTAATCTCTTATGTACCTTCCCAGCCTGGATTTGGGAGTGGCTACCTTTTTGTTTTCTAATGTTGCCAACCTGTCCAAACTAGAAATAATTTCATAATTATTTCTAATAATATCAATGATGCCCTGACTCATTCCTACATATCTGTATTTTTAAGCCTTTCATCTTTCATTACTGAATGACTGCTTTCCAACACCCAGGCACCTAGGAGAAGAGGGAGGAAGCACAGTTGTAGTGAAGCAGTATACGCAGAGTGGGAGAGGATTTTGGAGAAAAACTAAACTTGGTTTAGGGAATGAACATTTATTGAGCATCTTCACTGACTGGCTGTAAGTTAAGAGCATCACGTAGGGTCTCATTAATATTTAATATATACAGCTCTTATTTTTTGTGTCTTAAATCTCTAATTAAATTATGATAATTTAATCAGTGAGTTCAAAAGTGAACTCTAAGCATCTGCTTTTTCAGAGTATGTTCATGTGGCACGTTTCATTTGTTCATACAGTAGGGTTTTTTTCTCAAATCGTAGAAAAATTTAAAGGTCACAATGGCCATTCATTAGAAATAGCAAGTGACAATAAGCTCTCCAAGGAATATTTCTTTCCAACACTCAGCTTTGGGGAGTTGAAATTCAGGGTGGTTAGGTTGATCAAACTGGTAAATGCTGACCAATGTCTTGGGAAATTTGACTTTTTGCAAATTTTGGACTATAAAGCAGGGCTTTCCTTTTGATTAGTTTCCATGAATTTGTCAATTTACTCAATATCACGGCTTTGTCATTTATTCCTCTTACATTTAAATGGGTTTCTATAAATCATTCTTGGTTACTGTTGCTCAGAGAACTATTGTAGAGTTGATTTTATATTCCTTATATAATTCTTATAAAATTAAAACTAGGGAAAAATGACATAAAAACTTACTGCCTCTTGAGACATACTATCTTTATAATCAGAGCCCTTTAACTCGTTTTTTGTTTTTTTTTAACTTGTTTTTTTTTAATTTTAGCATTTTTAAAAATTTTATTGGAGTATAGTTGATTTACAGTGTTGTATTAGTTCCAGGTGTGCAGCAAAGTGACTCAGTTATACATAGACATGTTATTAATTCCTTTTCAGATTTTTTTCCCATATTATTATGGAATACTGAGTAGAGTTCCCTGTGCTATACAGTAGGTCCTTGTTGGTTATCTATTTTATATATAGTGGGGTGTATATGTTAATCCCAAGCTCCTGATTTATCCCTCCCCCACCCCCACCCCCAGAGCCCTTAAACTTCTAAACAATGTATTGGCTACAAAGCAGAAGGTGTAAAACACTTGAATTGCCAAAAAACCTTAAAGATTATGCACAACCACCCATTAATTTCACCAATGAGAACCTAATTCCCCAAAATGTAGGAAAATTATTTTAGTTCTTTTCTGAACAGAAACTAATGTCAGTAGATGGGAGGCAAACCGTAGAGTGGGAAAATGGGAAGGAAAATACTCCTTCCAATGAGATTTTTAATTTGCTTCTCTTGCTGATATTTACTGAATTTTTATCCTCCTCCTCCCCTTTGTTTTTAGTGGCCACAGATGTCTTTAATTCCAAAAACCTGGCCGTTCAGGCACAAAAGAAGATCTTGGGTAAAATGGCGTCCAAATCCGTCGCTACCACCTTAATCGATGACACGAGCAGCGAAGTGCTGGATGAGCTCTACAGGGTGACCAAGGAGTACACCCAGAACAAGAAGGAGGCAGAGAAGATCATCAAAAACCTCATCAAAACAGTCATCAAGCTGGCCATTCTTTACAGGAATAATCAGTTTAACCAAGATGAGCTAGCACTGATGGAGAAATTCAAGAAGAAAGTTCATCAACTTGCTATGACCGTGGTCAGTTTCCATCAGGTGGATTTCACCTTTGACCGGAATGTGTTATCCAGGCTGTTAAATGAGTGTAGAGAGATGCTCCACCAGGTCATCCAGCGTCACCTCACCGCCAAGTCACATGGACGGGTTAATAATGTCTTTGATCATTTTTCAGATTGTGATTTCTTGGCTGCCTTGTATAATCCCTTCGGAAGTTTTAAACCCCACTTACAAAAACTGTGTGATGGCATCAACAAAATGTTAGATGAAGAGAACATATGAGCATGTGAGTTGAGATTGTGACTGCTCGTGATTTATTTGAAGATGGAGCACTGCTGATTTATGAAGAAAAAAAATAATGTTTTAAAGATTACACATATTTCAGAAAGACTTTGCCCAATTCAGTTGTCAGACATTAATGCTAATGTTTTATGAGGCTTGTTTTATTTGAAGCAAAGCATATTGCCAAATATTCTGGTAAAAAGCTTCCCAGCAGTTAGCAGATCACGGGAAGATGTATGGTTGCGTGATGCAAATATAGAGTTATATAAAGAAAGATACGTGTGGCTCCAAACCTCAAGACATCTTTTTTAGGGCAGTTGTTATGTTGGTGGCACATTGGATATTTCTGTCATGTACAGAATTGTGTATTTTGATTCACCTTTATTCCTTACTATGTATGTGTACCTCTTTTAAAAAGCCAAGAGCTCTCTCTTACTGTCATTTCTCCTTTTGAAACAATTCCATTTTCACGTTTACCTTTTGTTAAAAAATCTTTTGATAAAGACTTTGTCACTGACATTCAAGAATTCCGTCTTAATTAAGAATTAAGATTCAAGAATTAAGTCAGTCAAATTGAACCTTCAGAAAAATAGAAAATTGCTTCTCTGAAATCAATATTGTAGAAACCAATTGTATTTGACATTATGAATAATGTCTAACATAAGACTATGCTTCTGGAATCGAGTCCTGTTTTTCAGTACCAACAGTAATACTTCCCAAAACATGAAAATTCCCCAAAATGGCATACCATTGCCTTGAAATGCTTGCTGAGGGCTTAACTTACGTCATCTTGAAAATGTGCTGATGGAATCTCCATTTTTCATACCTGTTTTAAATGTAAGAGACAAAGAGGAAATCTAGATCATTCCCGATATTGGGACAATAAAAAGTAAGTGGTTTTAAGAATGATAAAACAATCTTTACCTTAGAGACGAGCCCATCAGAATAATTTAATTTAGGGGGATGAAAGGCAAAAGGGAAGACAGGATATTGCCAGAAGAACATGGGAATGAAAATGAATGCATTTCAATGTTTAGTAAGGTTTGATAGGTAAATAAAGAATGTCACTTTTTTATTTAACTGATAAGGTTTTTGCTATTTTGTTATTTGCTATTTTGATGAGTAAACCAAAGAATATTTGCATTCCAAGCAGTTTGTGTGTTGTTTCTATATAATTTTATGTGTGAATGATAAAGTAAGCATTTGCTTATTTTGTAAAAAAAAAGAAAAAAAAAAAAGAAACCTGCTGGCCAACTATATCACCTAGGAAATAACAGACTCAGTCACCAGTGTTAAATGTTTGCAATGTCACTCTGTCTGTGATTTAGTGTACTCTTTTGCCTTGAATTTGCCTGCCTCCCAGAATACTGATGTTAAAATAATAGCTCACCAGGAAAGGCCCTACAACTAAATATTCCAGAGGTTGAGATCTTCTTTAACCCACTACAGCCTAAAGGAGGTGGTAACTTTCTCTGGGACCCTCATGTGCTTATCTGAGTCAAGCAGCAGAGGCAAAGAGTATCTCCCTGTTTGATATTAAATCCTGACACCAAGACTTGAACTGAAATTACTATCCTCACTTCCCAGGGCCAGTAGGTGACCACTATAAGTTAATAGCATAGTGATTGCAGAATTGATCTGTCTAGCTTCAGAGCCTGCTAAATAGCTTCTAAATTTAGTTTAGCAGCCTTTCTTGACCAGCTCTGCTTTCCTCACTTGGGAAAACCTAACCTGTGTTCTGTGGAAGCTACTGATCTGGCGCATTCTACTCTACCAGATTCCCTCAGCAGAGGGAGTGCGGATAACAGTGCTCGGGCAGTTGGTGGGTGCTTCTGGCTCATCTCTAGCTATAGACAGGACCAACCAGAGAGAGAGGACCTAGGGATAAACTTAGATCAGTCTGGGCCCTTTTGGATCATAGAGTTGTGCCTTCAGACTAGCAGTCAGATGTGCATGGGGGAGGGGAAGGGCAGTCCTTAATTTCACACAGAAGGAAGGCAGTGAGGAATATCCTGAAGGAGGAAAGCCTATTTGCTTCCCTCTCTCAGCATCATCTTCTGGAGGGAACCCATCTCCTCCCCAATCCTGTACCTGGAAGGCATGCCTCAGAAGGATCAGTGACAGTCTTGATCAGCAAGTTCATTTCTGATACAACAGGACGCCCCTTGTGCATGAATTTATTTGGGGTGGAAAGCTGGAAAGAATGCACATGTGCTTAGGATAGATAATTTTGAGCCAAGTTCACAGTCATTTTAGGGTCTTATGAAAAAATGAGTCTTTTTACATTTTGGAAAAAAATCATGAATTGTATTATAATTGGTTTTTAAAATTTTTTGATGATGGCTTCTCTGCAAGCATTATGAGTTAATATAATAGGTGAGTGATAATACTAGTGTTAACAACTGACATTACAGAGTAGATATTATGTGCCAGGCACAGTAACTCATTTAATCCCCGCCACAACCTTCACCGTTTTACAGATGAGGAAACTAAGGCAAGAGAAATTAGGGAATTTGCTTGAGGTCACATAGCACTTGTGTCAAAACCAGGATATTAAGAAAAGCTTATTTTCATTTAATGATGGTATATATAAAAGCAATTCTAGAAACATCGTTAGTTCAGAGAAGAGTGGGCAGTGTGCTTCTGAAATGGATTTTCACATAGTGGCATTTTAGAAGGTATTTAAATCACACAGGTCTGAGCTGTTCTCTAAAGATCTGGGTATGGTTTTATACAAAGACATCTTATGAAGTTTTCAACATGGCTCCTAATTTGGGGGCATCTCATGGCTCAAATTTCTGTCCCTTCTGGAACTTCAATTCAAGGTGTTCCCAATTAACGATGACTTTGAACACTGACCCCTGCAGTACAGTGTGCCTCTCCCCCCGGGTGGTCTTTCTGTGGATGCACAAGGCGCTCTGTGTGCACGCAACCAAGACAAGCAGAAGTTCACCACTTCTCCAGTTCCCCAGAAAAGGCATGGCATCGATTTAAAACTTCAACATTATTTTCCAGGTTTAGAGGCTGGAAATATCTGAGTAAGTAAGTTTAAAAATAGTCTTGTGTTTTTCTGCTTATTAGACCTTTCATATAGAACTCAAAATTAGTTTAAAAGAAGAACAAGTGTTAGGAACTTTAATGGTACAGAAATAATGCCTTTTTTTTTCGTGTTGTATATCAGTATCACTTATTCATAATTACCTGGAAAGTTCTTTTTCTCCCACCATCTTAATACTTAAAAAAACAGAAAACTTAAACTTTCTGGTGGGTTCCTCCCCACTAAAGGATTAAAATAACACTTTTTGTGCTCTGTACATATCAATTGGATTTTTACTGAGAATTTTAATTTATCCTTGAGATACTTGATGAAAGCACCTAAGTTATAATTTAGCATACTGACCTTGACAAATAATAAATGAAAGATGAGTGTGCCTATCCATATGATGAAATATTTGTAATAAAAAGTTAAGTGCTATTTAATTGCTAGGAAATGAAAATATCCTCATAAAACAAAATTTGCACGTTAATAGTATGTATAATATTTTTACATTTTTAGCCAATCTTGCATTTCCAAACTGGCATTATCTAAATTAGTTGAGCTTTGCAATGTTTGAAAAATCACCATTTTACTTGGTCTATTGCATTCATGGATGTAAAGCTTCTATGTAATTTGTTAAACTCAAAGCAGGTTTTAGTACTCAGTGCTGTTTATGACAGATAAAATTTTGTCCTAGCTCTGAAATAATTTTCCTTACTGTGATTCAATTAAAGTCTTTATAGAAACCCCCTAATAAAATTACTGAGGCACTAACCAGAAAAATGAGTTAACTTTTTCCTTCTAAAATAGGACAGTAGGGACTTCCCTAGTGGCACAGTAGTTAAGATTCTGCCTGCCAATGCAGGGAACACAGGTTTGAGCCATGGTCCGGGAAGATCCCACATGCTGCGGAGCACCTGAGCCAGGGCGCCACAACTACTGAGCCCGTGAACCACAACTACTGAGCCCATATGCCACAACTACTGAAGCCCGTGCACCTAGAGCCCATGCTCTGTAACAAGAGAAGCCACGGCAATGAGGAGTGTGCCCACCGCAATGAAGAGTAGCCCCCCACTTGCCACAACTAGAGAAAGCCCGTGTGGAGCAACGAAGACCTAATGCAGCCAAAAATAAATAAATAAATAAATAAATTTTAAAAATATAAAATAAAATAGGACAGTAGGAATATATGTAGGAGCTTATAATCACATATCACTCTCATGGCAAACTATTGAAAATCCATTTTCTCTTTTACTGAGGTGTCCTGATGGTTACTTGTGTGTGCCCAGAGCCAGAAAGACACTTTTATCTCAGTGAATTTCCCAAAATGGAAATATTTTTGTGTAATATTGATTCATGTCTGTCTAGCCAAAGATGTGTTTTCCATCTAGCAAGGAACATCAGCCCCGAATTATAGAGGACAAACCTCTCCAAAGACATCCTGTCTGCTGAGCCCTGAAAAAGGATACAGACAGACAAGTCAGCCAACATTCACAGTTAAGAGAAAAACATCTGTGCCTTGGAAAATGTTCTCAAGTATAGAGCATTGTGCTCTGTGTCCACCAAATTTCCATGCAGTCTTTGTAAGAGTAGCCAGCCAATGGATAAGGCCCCTCATCTTCCTTCATGGGTGGTCAAGGAAATTCTCTGCCTTCCCCAGGAGCAGCTGCATAATTGTTATTTCTGCCTTGTGGAATAAGGTGGCTGATAAGGCACTTGGGGTTTGTTCTTAACAGAAGGAAAGAATATTTGATTTTTTAAAGTATGTGTTTTGATTCACAGAATGATCCAAAACAATATACTTCTTTGTACTTTGGTTTTTCCATTTAAAAGCTTACAGATGGATGAAGTCATTTAAAACTGCCTGATGTGAGGTTTAAACACAAGGCATGGAAGTGAAAACTCTTGAGTTTACTTACCTAGATAGTCACCATTATCTGGGATGATTGACGTTTTATTACAAGCCCAGGTTCCATTTTCCTGGAAGTGGGCTTTTATCAGACAAGCAAGAGCCCGTCCTAAGTGACTTGTCAGCTCTCTTTTAAGACCACTTGTTTTGCTTGTTTTCAAGCAAATTACAAATATGTATAAGACATTTAATGTCCTAGAAGAGGACTTGCTGATGATTCGATAAAAGTGCCAGCATTATTACTGTTCCCTAATCATATGGATTTTTGTGTTCTCGTGACCAAGGAGGCACATTTTTAGCTTGCTGAAATAGTCACTGGAGAACGTGCAGTGAAATCCATGAGTGGAAATGTCCCATAGTATTTTCAAACACTGTGTGTCAGTAGCTTGGCATCTTTTCCTCTTGGGGACTCACTTGAGGGTGGCCAGGGGGAGCCCAGCAGCCGTACATAGGGTGCGCGCTGGAGCAGCTGAAACAGTGTTTCCAGTTCCTTGTCTGCCAGGGAGCTCTCGTGCCTTATCTCTAAAGTTTGGGTAAAATCAACTACCTTACAGACTCATTTTAAGGATAAAATTAAACAAAACATGAAGGGCTTTGAAACCTCCTGAAGACTATTCCTGTGTAAGGTATTGTTTACCTAAGCTATGAAAATAAGCCTGAACCCAAAATAAAATGAACAGTAGACTTCTGCAGCCTGAGAGAATTTTATTAAATCCTAGTCCCCTTTAAAAATTGTTTCTTGCTTTAAATTTAGAAAATTGTTTTGGGTTGAGTAATAGTTTCTGACAGTTACTTATGTATGATCTCTTAGCCAATTAAATTCTGAATCTCTCCAATTATGTTATCATTCCTGCTGGTTTTAGTTATCCAGTGCTACCTAACAAGCCACCCCAAAGTGTCGTGGTTTAAAACAATAACTATTTTGTTATGGTTCTGTCAGTTGACCGGACTTGACTGGGCAGTCGCCTTTGTTGGGGTGTTATGTGGCTGCAGTCAGATGGTGGCTGGGACTGATGTCTTCCAGAGATTTGACTGTGCCCCTGAAGGGTCTGGACCTCTCCTCTTGCTGGGGTCTCTACTTACTGTTACTCAGGGCATCCCTAAGAGCAGGGGCAGAAGTTTCCAGGCCTTCTTCAGGCGTATGCCCAGAAGAGGCATAGTGTCACTTCTGCCTCATTCTACTGGTTTAAGCAAGTTACAGGCTATGTGTAGGATCCTCAGGACTGCCTTCAGGTCTGAAGCTTCTCTGGAAGGAGAGAACTCCGAAAAGCAATTATACTCACAGTTAAGATTTACTACAGTGAAAGGTTACAGATTAAAATCAGCAAAAGAAACAGGAGCATAGAGCAGAGTCCAAGAGAAACCAGGTGCAAGCTTCCAGCTGTCCTGTGCCAGTAGAGTTTTACAGATAACACTTAATTGTTTCAGCAATGATGTGTGATAGCACATACAAAGTGTGGCCAACCAGGGAAGCTGACCTGAGCCTTGTTGTTCAGGGTTTTTATTAAGGGTCCGTCACATAAGCATGGAATGCCCATGTGACTGACCTTAGTTACTCAGTCTCCCTTTCCTCCAGAGGTCAAACTGATACAGGTTGGTCCAGAGTCCCAGGTGAATAAAAACATGTGTTTACCATAAATCACAGTTAATATAAACTATCTGGTTGTGGCTTACGCCCCTAGATATACAAAGGCACTCTTATCAGATAGAATATACCAAGGTCTTAGAGATTATCTCCCAGGATCTAGTCAAAGGTCAGTCCTTTCTTTGGAAAGTTCAGGGTTTGACCATCCCAAGCCCCCTGAGTTATCCCTTTATTGCATGCAGGCCCAGTTCCGATTTAGTCTAGAAAGGACTACACAAGGGCACAAATTCTAGGATGAATGGTTTTGGGGGCCCATCTTTGGAGATTAGGTGCCATATCATTATTTTCCCCTCATGGCTCCAGAAGAGACACCAGTATACTTAAGGAGTCTGGAGTTCTTCATGGAATAGTTTGTTTTAACTGCAAACTGAACATGTATATGCATTTATATACATTTTTATTTATAAACATTATATACTTTTATATGTATATATAATGAAATAATATTATGAAATGGGCTGACCTGTTAATAACAACATTCTTGTCCATGTGACGATGTGAGTCCCATCTATGCCCAATAAATTAATCCTTTCCATTTAAGAACTACACAATAACACCTGGTTCCTGTACCTGAGGAGTTACTGAGTAGTGGGACACTGACAAATGCACAGGTAAGTTACTAAATTGGTGTTCCCAGGATGAGGGGGTGTCCAAGGCTTTGTTAGCTTCACATAGGCTTTCTGGCTTTAAAATGCATGCTTTAAAAGCAATAAGCTCAAAGTACTGTCAGATTTCTCTTTCAAAATCGATGGTAAGTACATGTGTGTGTGTGTGTGTGTGTGTGTGTGTGTGTGTGTGTGTGTACAGGTAAAAGAAAAATGTTTACAGGCGAAATTTTTTTCATGCAAAATAAAAATGATTGTAAATGAGTCTGTGGCAAAATATTGAGTACAAACTATACTGAGGGGAAGAATCTAAGTGAAAACTAAGAAGTAATATTTTAATTTACATTTAATTAATATTCTTGGGAGTATGAGAAATAGCAACAGGAACGATTTTTTTTAAACTTTATTGAAGTATAGTTGATGTACAGTGTTGTGTTAATTTCTGCTGTACTGCAAAGTCATTCAGTTATACACATAAATATTCTTTTTCATATACTTTTCCATTATGGTTTATCCCAGGATATTGAATAGAGTTCCCTGTGCTATACAGTAGGACCTTGTTGTTTATTCATTCTATATATAATGGTTTGCATCTGCTAATCCCAAACTCCCACTTCTTCCCTCCTCCACTCCCCTCCCCCTTGGCAACCATGAGTCTGTTCTCAATGTCTGTGAGTCTGTTTCTGTTTCATTTGTGTCATATTTTAGATTCCACATATAAGTGGTATATGATATTTGTCTCTCTCTGACTTCATTTAGTATGATAATCTCTAGGTCCATCCACGTTGCTGCAAACGGCATTATTTCATTCTTTTTTATGGCTGAGTAGTATTCCATCGTATATATGTACCCCATCTTCTTTATCCATTCATCTGTCTGTAGACATTAGGTTGTTTTCATGCCTTGGCTATTGTAAATAGTGCTGCTATGGAGAGGAAAGGAAATAGGAGAGGAAAGAATTTTTAAATCATTTTTCTTTCAGAAATAGATTGCAGGTCAGCTTGCAAAGCTAGATAAACTCTGGTTTCATATCTTTGTCCTCAGTGAGGTATATCTGTGTCCCCTGAGGCCTCAGGCCAGGACACAGAAATATGTGATTGAACTGACCCAGGGAGAATGGCCCTTCCACGTTTCTTTCCAGCCACACCACTGAGCCAGGTCTCACTGGGTCCTGCCCAACATTTGGTTCTGTCTGCTCACTTGTCACTAATCATTAACAAAGTCTGAGGGCTTCCCTGGTGGCGCAATGGTTGAGAATCCGCCTGCCAGTGCAGGGGACACATGTTCGAGCCCTGGTCTGGGAAAATCCCACATGCCGTGGAGCAACTAAGCCCGTGTGCCACAACTACTGAGCCTGCGCTCTAGAGCTACTGAGCCCACATGCCACAACTACTGAAGCCCGAGCGCCTAGAGCCCGTGCTCTACAACAAGAGAAGCCACCACAATGAGAAGCCTGTGCACCGCAACGAAGAGTAGCCCCCGCTCACTGCAGCTAGTGAAAGCCAGCACACAGCAACGAAGACCCAATGCAGCCAAAAATAAATTAATAAATAAAATAAATTAAAAAAACAAAGTCTGAGTCTTGGAGACAAAGCATTAACAAACAGCATGTCCTCTTACCAGCAAAGGAATGGAGCAGGCCCAGGAATACAGCCTGAGGATGAAGCCTACCTAGTATGCGGTTTAGACCGTGACTGTGTTTCATCTCCAGTGGCTTTCCCTGTGGCTCTAGACAAGATAGGGGTCTTTTCCTTTTCACTGGGTTACATGCAGAACATGATAGGATTTTAAAATTTCTCCTGATTACAAAAAAATGGTCTTTTGAAGTTTTAGTTTGTTTCCTCTATCTCTTGACTAACCATGCAATTTCAACCAAGAATAAATAATATGTAAACATGACTGATGGCTTAAAAACATATCCTTTGTTTTGAACTATGTTCTAAAAGTTTGGCTTTTATTAATTAGCAGGCCAAGAAGGAAGATGGCCTCTCTAATCTCCATTAAACTTGCGTTTGCCACACTTTCTTCTCCCAGACTTTAAGAGCAGCAATCCCACTGATAGGACGTTGGTTCTTGTTCCTCTTAGCTTCAGGAAAAGGAAAGCTGCCATCTTGGTGAGAAGCTCTGACTTCCTGGTCGCTGTCAGTAGAAAATGAGTTCAGAATCTGAGACAGCCTAAGCTTTTCAATCGTTTTCCAATGGTGATTTCAATACAGGTGTTAACCCTAACAGCTTACCTTTAATTCTTCTGGTTGGGGCTCATAATATTTAAGAAAATCTTTCTAAACATATATGACGATTAAAGTTTTATGAGAAGAACCTGAAATTCTAAGTTGATGTGAAAACTGTTACACAAATCAGACAAGAGAGATAAACCAGTGAGTCTAAGAAGCATAGTTTGGTTGCCTCTTTCCCTCGCCATCTGATAGTATTTTCTGTAGATGTACTTCCATGTGAGGAATGTGTGTTTTCGTCTGACAGTGCTTGACGCTAAGGTAGGAATTTTGGGGTCACAACCCTGCCTGAGGGGAGCAGTATTTGTAAACATGTATGGGACTAATCTAAACTGGAGAGGGTCAAAGATTCTTCCTCTGTTTTTTTTTTTTTTTCTCTTTTAAACGTTTCATTTAAAAATAATTATAGAGTCATTATACATTGTAAAAACAGTGCAAAGGGTCCCTTTTACCCTTCATCCAGCTTGGTCCAAAGATGACCTGTTGTATAGGTGTAGTGCAATTCCAAAACCAGGAATCGACATTGGTATTAGATGATGATTTTATTTAGTTTTCACTAAATAAGGTTCATTTTTTTCTGACCTGCATTCATGTCTGTGTGTGTGTCTGCAGAGTTCTATGTAATTTCTTTTTTATACAGCAGGTTCTCATTAGTTATCCATTTTATACATATTAGTGTATATATGTCAATCCCAATCTCCCAATTCATCACACCACCACCACCCCAGCCACTTTCCCCACTTGGTGTCCATACGTTTGTTCTCTACATCTGTGTCTCAATTTCTGCCCTGCAAACCGGTTCATCTGTACCATTTTTCTAGGTTCCACATATATGCATTAATATATGATATTGTTTTTTCTCTTTCTGACTTACTTCACTCTGTATGACAGTCTCTAGATCCATCCACATCTCTACAAATGACCCAATTTCGTGCCTTTTTATGGCTGAGTAATATTCCATTGTATATATGTACCACATCTTCTTTATCCATTCGTCTGTCGATGGGCATTTAGGTTGCTTCCATGTCCTGGCTATTGTAAATAGTGCTGCAATGAACATTGGGGTGCATGTGTTTTTTTTTGTTTTTGTTTTTTTGTCTGTATTGGGTCTTCGTTGCTGTGCGCGGGCTTCCTTTAGTTGTGGTGAGCAAGGGCTACTCTTCGCTGCGGTGCATGGGCTTCTCATTGCAGTGAGTTGTTGCAGAGCACAGGCTCTAGGCACATGGGCTTCAGTAGTTGTGGCACGTGTGCTCAATAGTTGTGGTACACAGGCTTAGTTGCTCCACGGCATGTGGGAACTTCCTGGACCAGGGCTTGAACCCGTGTCCCCTGCACTGGCAGGCGGATTCTTAACCACTGCACCACCAGGGAAGCCCCTGCATGTGTATTTTTGAATTATGGTTTTCTCTGGGTATATGCCCAGTAGTGGGATTGCTGGGTCATATGGTAATTCTATTTTTAGTTTTTTAAGGAACCTCCATACTGTCCTCCATAGTGGCTGTATCAATTTACATTCCCACCAACAGTGCAAAAGGGTTCTCTTTTCTCCACACCCTCTCCAGCATTTGTTGTTTGTAGATTTTCTGATGATGCCCATTCTAACTGGTGTGAGGTGATATCTCACTAGTTTTGATTTGCATTTCTCTAATAATTAGTGATGTTGAGCAGCTTTTCATATGCTTGTTGGCCATCTGTATGTCTTCTTTGGAGAAATGTCTATTTAGGTCTTCTGCCTATTTTTGGATTGGGTTTTTTGTTTTTTTAATATTGAGCTGCATGAGCTATTTATATATTTTGGAGATTAATCCATTGTCCGTTGATTCATTTGCAAATATTTTCTCCCAATCTAACGGTTGTATTTTCGTCTTGTTTGTAGTTTCCTTTCCTGTGCAAAAGCTTTTAAGTTTCATTAGGCCCCATTTGTTTATTTTTATTTCCATTAATCTAGGAGGCAGATCAAAACAGATCTTGCTGTGATTTATGTCACAGAGTGTTCTTCCTATGTTTTCCTCTAAGAGTTTTATAGTGTACAGTCTTACATTTAGGTCCATAATCCATTTTGAGTTTATTTTTGTGTATGGTGTTAGGGAGTGTTCTAATTTCATTCTTTTACAAGTAACTGTGCAGTTTTCCCAGCATCACTTATTGAAGAGACTATCTTTTCTCCGTTGTATACCCTTGCCTCCTTTGTCATAGATTAGTTGACCATAGGTGCGTGGGTTTATCTCTGGGCTTTCTATCCTGTTCCATTGATCTATATTTCTGTTTTTGTGCCAGTACAATATCGTCTTGATTACTGTAACTTTGTGTTATAGTCTGAAGTCAGGGAGTCTGATTCCTCCAGCTCCATTTTTTTCCCTCTAGGCCACTTTGGGTATTTTGTGTCTCCATACAAATTTTAAGAGTTTTTGTTCTGGTTCTGTAGAAAATGCCATTGGTAATTTGATAGGGATTGCATTGAATCTGTAGTTTGCTTTGGGTCATATAGTCATTTTCACATTATTGATTCTTCCAATACAAGAACATGGTATATCTCTCCATCTGTTTGTATCATCCTTAATATCTTTCATCAGTGTCTTATAGTTTTCTATACTATTCTATATGTAGTTTTGCATACAGCTCTTTTGTCTCCCTAGGTAGGTTTACTCCTAGATATTTTATTCTTTTTGTTGCAATGGTAAATGGGAGTGTTTCTTTAATTTCTCTTTCAGATTTTTCATCATTAGTGTATAGGAATGCAAAATATTTCTGTGCATTAATTTTGTATCCTGCTACTTTACCAAATTCATTGATTAGCTCTAAAAGTTTTCTGGTGGCATCTTTAGGATTCTCTATGTATAGTATCATGTCATCTGCAAACAATGATAGTTATACTTCTTCTTTTCCAATTCGTATTCCTTTTATTTCTTTTTCTTCTCTGATTGCTGTGGCTAAAACTTCCAAAACAATTTTGGATAATAGTGGTGAGAGTGTGCAACCTTGTCTTGTTCCTGATCTTAGCGGAAATGGTTTCACTTTTTCACCATTGAGGACGATGTTGGCTGGGGGTTTGTCATATATGGCCTTTATTATGTTGAGGTCAGTTCCCTCTATGCCTACTTTCTGGAGGGTTTTTATCATACATGGGTGTTGAATTTTGTCAAAAGCTTCTTCTACATCTATTGAGATGATCATATGGTTTTTCTTCTTCAATTTGTTAATATGGTGTATCACATTGATTGATTTGCATATATTGAAGAATCCTTGCATCCCTGGGATAAACCCACTCGATCATGGTGTATGAGCCTTTTAATGTGTTGTTGGATTCTGTTTGCTAGTATTTTGTTCAGGATTTTTGCATCTATATTCATAAATGATATTCGTCTGTACTTTTCTTTTCTTGTAGTATTTGTCTGGTTTTGGTATCAGGGTGAAGGTGGCCTCATAGAATGAGTTTGGGAGTGTTCCTTCCTCTACAATTTTTTTGAAGAGTTTGAGAAGGATGGGTGTTAGCGCTTCTCTAAATGTTTGTGAAGCCATCTGGTCCTGGACTTCTGTTTGTTGGAAGCTTTTTAATCACAGTTTCAATTTCATTAATTGTGATTGGTCTGTTCATATTTTCTGTTTCTTCCTGGTTCAGTCTTGGAAGGTTATACCTTTCTGAGAATTTGTCCGTTTCTTCCAGGTTGTACATTTTATTGGTGTAGAGTTGCTTGTAGTAGTCTCTTAGGATGCTTTGTATTTCTGTGGTGTTTGTTGTAACTTCTCCTTTTTCATTTCTAATTTTATTGATTTGAGTCCTCTCCCTCTTTTTCTTGATGAGTCTGGCTAATGGTTTATCAATTTTGTTTATCTTCTCCAAAAACCAGCTTTTAGTTTTATTGATCTTTGCTATTGTTTTCTTTGTTTCTATTTCATTTATTTCTGCTCTGATCTTTATGATTTCTTTCCTTCTACTAACTTTGGGTTTTGTTTGTTCTTCTTACTCTAGGTCCTTTAGGTGTAAGGTTAGATTGTTTATTTGAGATGTTTTTTTGTTTCCTGAGGTAGGATTTTATTCCTGTAAACTTCCTTCTTAGAACTGCTTTTGCTTCATCCATAGGTTTTGGATTGTCGTGTTTTCATTTTCATTTGTCTCTAGGTATTTTTTGATTTCCTCTTTGATTTCTTCAGTGATCTCTTGGTTATTTAGTAACGTACTGTTTAGCCTCCATGTGTTTCTGTTTTTACGTTTTTTTCCCTGTAATTTCTAATCTCATAACGTTGTGGTCAGAAAAGATGCTTCGTATGATTTCAATTTTCTTAAATTTACTGAGGCTTGATTTGTGACCCAAGATGTGATCTATCCTGAAGAATGTTCCATGCACACTTGAGAAGAAAGTGTAATCTGCTGTTTTTGGATGGAATGTCCTGTAAATATCAATTAAATCTACCTGGTCTATTGTGTCATTTACAGCTTGTGTTTCCTTATTAATTTTCTGTTTGGATGATCTGTCCGTTGGTGTTAGTGAGGTGTTAAAGTCCCCCACTATTGTGTTACTGTCGGTTTCCTCTTTTACAGCTGTTAGCAGTTGCCTTATGTATCGAGGTGCTCCTATGTTGGATGCATATATATTTATAATTGTTACATTTTCTTCTTGGATTGATCCCTTGATCATTAAGTAGTGTCCTTCCTTGTCTCTTGAAACATTCTTTATTTTAAAGTCTATTTTGTCTGATATGAGTATTGCTACTCCAGCTTTCTTTTGATTTCCATTTGCATGGAATATCTTTTTCCATCCCCTCACTTTCAGTCTGTATGTGTCCCTAGATCTGAAGTGGGTCTCTTATAGACAGCATATATATGGGTCTTGTTTTTGTACCCATTCAGCAAGCCTGTGTCTTTTGGTTGGAGCATTTAATCCATTCATGTTTAAGGTAATTATCAATATGTATGTTCGTATGACCATTTTCTTACTTTTTTTGTGTTTGTTTTTGTAGGTCCTTTTCTTCTCTTGTGTTCCCCATTTAGAGAAGTTCCTTTAGCATTTGTTGTAGAGCTGGTTTGCTGGTGCTGAATTCTCTTAACTTTTGCTTGTCTGTAAAGCTTTTGATTTCTCCATCGAACCTGAATGAGATCCTTGCTGGATAGAGTAATCTTGGTTGTAGGTCCTTCCCTTACATCACTTTAAATATGTCATGCCACTCCCTTCTGGATTGTAGAGTTTCTGCTGAGAAATCAGCTGTTAACCTTATGGGAGTTCCCTTGTATATTATTTGTCATTTTTCCCTTGTTGCTTTCAATAATTTTTCTTTGTTTTTAATTTTTGCCAATTTGATTACTGTGTGTCTCGGCGTGTTTCTCCTTGGGTTTGTCCTATATGGGACTCTCTGTGTTTCCTGGATTTGGGTGGCTGTTTCCTTTCCCATGTTAGGGAAGTTTTCGACTATAATCTCTTCAAATATTTTCTTGGATCCTTCCTCTCTTCTTCTGGGACCCCTATAATGCGAATTTTGTTGCATTTAATGTTGTCCCAGAGGTCTCTTAGGCTGTCTTCATTTCTTTTCATTCTTTTTCCTTTATTCTGTTCTGCAGCAGTGAATTCCAGCTTTCTGTCTTCCAGGTCACTTCTCCGTTCTTCTGCCTCAGTTATTCTGCTATTGATTCCTTCTAGTGTATTTTTCATTTCAGTTATTGTATTGTTCATCTCTGTTTGTTTTTTCATTAATTCTTCTAGGTCTTTGTTAAACATTTCTTGCATCTTCTTGATCTTTGCCTCCATTTTTTTCCCGAGGTCCTGGATCATCTTCACTATTATTCTGAATTCTTTTTCTAGAATGTTGCCTATCTCCACTTCATTTAGTTGCTTTTCTGGGGTTTTATCTTGTTCCTTTATCTGATACATAGCCCTCTGCCTTTTCATCTGGTCTATCTTTCTGTGAATGTGGTTTTAGTTACACAGGCTGCACGATTGTGAGTTCTGTGTAATTTTATCCCATGTATAGATTTGTGTAACCATCCCCATGATCAAGATACAAAACTGTCTTATCATTACAAAAGAACTCTCTCATGTTACCTGACTCTCTGTACTCACACCCATTCCCACTCCATTCCCCTCCCATCCCCACTCCATTCCCCTCCCATCCCTAGTAACCAATCATCTGTTCTCCACCTCTACAGTTTTATATCTTTGAGAATGTTGTGTAAACAGAATCACACAGTATGTAACTGTTTGAGATTGACTTCTTTTTCACTAAGCATAATGCCCTTGAAATCCATGGGCATGCTGCATGTATCAGTAATTCATTCCTTTTTATTACTGAGTAGCATTCCAGTATATGGATGTATTAGAGTTTATTCAACCATTCACCCATTGATTGACATTTGAGTTGTTTCCAATATTTTCTTATAAATAGAGTTTCTATGAATATTTGTACACATGTTTTTGTGTGCAAGGAGTTTTGTTTCTCTGAGATAAATGCCAAAGCTTGTGATTGTTGAATCATTTCATAAATACTGCAAAAACCATTTTCCAGAGTGGTTATGCCGTTTTACGTTCACACTGGCAATGTGTGAGAGATCAAGTTTCTCCACATCCTTGTCAGCATTAGGCATTATCACTATTTTTTTTTTTTTCTGTGGTATGCGGGCCTCTCACTGTTGTGGCCTCTCCCGTTGCGGAGCACAGGCTCCGGACGCGCAGGCTCAGCGGCCATGGCTCACGGGCCCAGCCGCTCCGCTGCATGTGGGATGTTCCCAGAAAGGGGCACGAACACATGTCCCCTGCATGGGCAGGTGGACTCTCAACCACTGTGCCACCAGGGAAGCCCTATCACTATTTTTAATTGTAGTTGTTCTAATATGTATGTAGTGATAGCTCATTGTGATTTTAACTAATGACGTTGAACATCTTTTCAAGCTCTTAATATTGTGTTTACCTTTTTGTTTTAAATTTTCATTCATTTCCTTTTGTTCTTTATTTTATTCCATTCTTTCCTCCTCCTCTTCTCGGTAAACTTATTGAAGAATAACATACATATAGAAAAATCATAAGGATACAGTGCTAGAATTTTCTCACAAAGGAAACACACCTGTTAACCAGCAGTCTGATTAAGAACATTTCTATTACTCAGAAATCCCCACCCAAGGCATCCAGTATTTTGACTTCTAGCACTAGATTAGTTTCGCCTGTTTTTGAACTTCATATAAATAGAATCATTCAGTATGTACTCCTTTGTATGTAGCTTCTCTTACTCATAAGATTCATCAAGTATTCTCTTGAATCGTCTCTAAGAGTGACTGACTGCCAACTTTAGGCAGCAAATACCATGTGGATACTCTCCAAGGTATGTTGTGGAATTAAAAGAGCCAACCAACAGTAGTTCTGATGCCTGATAAACTCCAATGACCAAATAATATTGTGGGATGATGATGATGGTGAGATGAATTCTGAAATATAAACTACTGAGCCAATCTACCCTCTCCACCTTCTTGGTCCACTTGTCAAGAGAGTAAGAGCTGATTGTAGGAGGGATAGCTTTGGTAGTGGGGAAGCAGGTATTATCAAAAGCAAGACTAATGAGTTGGAGCAGCCATCATACTTCCCTGAGAGGGAAGCTTCTTGGCATCTCAAGCTTCTTGGCATCTCAGCTTCTTGGCATCTCAAGAAGGGGCATTCCTAAAGGTAGAGGCCAATTGCCTGACCTGTGCCTCCTAAACCCCTCCCCCACCTTTCCTCACACTTAGCAGCTCTGCTGCTATAGTTATAATTTGAAAACCCTACCTACAAGTGAGAGTGGATCAGGGAAACTTTGATGGAAGTTTTTACAGATGATAAAATTGTTCTTTGCTCCAGGAAAGACAAAGTGGCACGTTGAGGGTTATTTCAGTCAAGATCCCGCATGCTGCAGAACAACTAAGCCCATGAGCCACAACTACTAAGCCTGCACTCTAGAGCCCACGAGCCACAACTACTGAGCTCGTGTGCCACAATTACTGAAGCCAGCGCACCTAGAGCCCGTGCTCCCAACAAGAGAAGCCACCACAACAAGAAGCCTGCACACCACAACGAAGAGTAGCCCCTGCTCATCGCAACCAGAGAAAAGCCTGCGTGCAGCAACGAACACCCAACACAGCCATAAATAAAATAAAATAAATAAATTTATATAAAAAAAGATTAGTTCTTGCAGAGATAGAATGGCTGTCTCTGAATTTAATCCTTTCCTGTGTTCTTCTGAATTTTCTGTCCCTTCTGCAGATATCTTATATTGATCATCTTGGGATGCAGACTTTCCCACCCTGAATATGATGCTATCGTGAAGCATTTACTGGGGCTAAAATAACATAGCTGTCTTATATCGTACTTTTTCTCTATGAGGTATGTGATGTTTATCCTCTACTTTATAGAAGAGAAACTAACACTGAAAAGATAAGAAAATTTCCCAATGACTCAGCTGGTAAGTGGCAGAGCCAGGACTTGAACCCAGGACTGATACCAAGACCTCTACACTGTACAGTACCCTACGGCTCCCAGAAAATGGGTAGGTGGCTGAGTTGAATCCTGAGGATTCTCCTTCTCTAGTTTCAGATATTCAATGGCAGAATGTTCTGTGATGGGTCAAAGAAAGTTGCTGTCAAAAAATTACCTAAATCATCTTAGTCCTGTCCTTACCTATGTGAGGCTTGTTCATGCATCTCCAAATTCGAATGCTGAAAATTATTACAAGTAACAACTAGCTTGTTACTGACAGCAATAAAATTGAGATCCATACTGTCATGTCCACAAATCAGATGATTGGGTTAAACATCTGGGTGAGGGAGTCACTTGCAGGCTGTGACCTTGTGCAGGTTACTGTTTTCTCCATCTCTTGTTATTTTTATCCGTTAAGTGAAGATAATTGCAATACTTAAATTATCCACGTAAATCACTTAGGTAAAGAAGAGCGTTTAGCATATAATAAGGGCTCGATTCCTGTTAGCTGCCGCCATCACCACCATCATCATCATCATCATCACCACCACCTGGAGAATGTGGACAGGGATGCGGAGGTGATGGGAGTGGTTTTTAGTGTGAACTGAGGCCACATCGCTGGACTAAGATACCTCTGTAGTTAGTAGCTGCCTTTTCTAAGAAAATGATTGCTGTTGAATTTTAGATTTGAAACTAAAACCATCATCCAGGCTGTTTTATGAAGAAGGAATCAGATGCACAGAGAATTTATCTAGGAGACTTAATACTTGAGGCCTTTTAAATTAGCAGTTTATATTTGAGGAAGATTCGTATTTGGAGATAAATGTTAATCTTCATTTTGAAAATATTCACTAGCTATCGTGTTGCACCTTTCTCTTTACTTTTGAAATGTAATAACATATTCAACCAAGGGGACCAGGGCTGTGCTAACGGTTTCATCCAACCAGAGCCACGTTCCGTCTTAGCAGTTCACTGGCTCCCTTCAACAATGACTCCTCTCATTCACCGGTGCCAGGCTGAGGTCATGTTCTCGGTGTATCACAGCTCTAAGAAAGGTGATTGGTCTGTTCCTTCTGCATCACTCTTGTCCCTGGCTGTAGATTTGACACAAATTCCATGTACACTATGTGTAAACCATATGGACACCATCTGAGAAGAACCTTTCTCCTGTGTTAGCTCTTCAGGATAAGCTGAAAGCTTCTGAGCCTGCTTGCCTCTGGCTCCTTTAGTCTCTGTTATGGCTCCTTTGTTTTAAATCCTGGAATCTCCAAGGTCATGACAAAGTGTGTGTGGGGAAAGAGGGATGATTGATACTTGTTACATGGCTCTGGATTCACAGGTATTGACTCTGGCATAACTTAATTGTTGAGTGAGAGATGCTTTATATTAACTCTTTAAATCTATATTTTGCCTGAACTTAGGACCTCTGCCCATAGGTTGGCAATCGTTATCTGGCCATGATTTTAGGAATTGTTCTGATTTCTCATGTTATGTCATGTTGTCATTCATGGGCCCAGAGTTTAGGTAAGAGTATGTGTAGTTGAGTCCCTAGGCTCATAGGGTATTAGGACCTAACATCGTTTACGTTGTGGTCATTTACATTTTGTTGCTCAGCATCCGTTCTCTTTCTATTGTTAACAACATGCTGGTTTCTCTGTAGGACAGCAGTACCACCTCCCTCCAGCTCTCTATCCAGATGCTGATGGTAACTCTGATGACAGTTGAGCACATGACGTGGGTCTGGTCAATCAGAGCATGGCCTCCCCTTTGTGTCAGTGATTGATTCAAGAATGAACATGCAATGCAGCTGTGCAATCAGGCTCAACTGTAAATCATCCTAGGACTTTTGCTAGAGATACAGGGAAAGAATCCTTCTGTGTTCCCCCCGGACTTGAAACTATGAGGCTGTGAGTCTGGAGCTTCTGGCAGCCAATGTGCTGCCTTGAGGAGAGAGGCAGACTGAGAAAGAAAGGAACCTGGAAAGTGGAGGGATGGAGAGATGGAGAGAAAGTGAGTCCTGATGCTATCATCTGAGGCAGTACTTCCAGCCTCACCCGCAGTCGCCTTCCCCTGGACTTCTCCAGTTTCAGGAGCCAATACATTTAATTTTTTTGCTTAAGCCAGTTTGAGTCAAGTTTCTGACTCAAACTGATTGAGTTTGTATCTGACTCAAACTGAAAGAGTTCTGATTGATACAAGATGATTTCTAGGTTGGTTTTATATTCGCTGTGGAAAGTGCTTGCTCTTTTAGAGAAGGGAGAGGGAACTTAAGAAAACTTAGTGCCGGGAAACTTTGCCTAGAAACAGACTAGTAGGCACCTGACCTGGTCAGTGGAGACAGACCGGTTAGAACTCAGAATTAAAGTCTGTCCTAAAGTATCATGAAAATATATTGATTCAAATTAAGTTTTATTATTTTTAAGCATTTGCAATCACTGAAAGTATTTTGGAAGACTGCAAAGTGGCCTAATGTTAAGGAAACAAGCTTTGTAGTTGGAGTTTGGGAATGTGATTTCATTGCTTTGAAACTTCTTTTCTTTCATTTGATTCCTCAGTTTCCTCATCTGTATAATGGGCATATCCAGTGCCTATCTCAAATAATCACTAAGGCACATAAAACATTCATAGCAGGATGTCTAGTATATCCTCAATAAGTAGAAGCTATCACCCTTAATAATGCTTTGACCTTTTCCTTTTAGGATTGTGTAATGCATCATATGATATCTTTGAGCCAGAACTGAGTCAAAATAATGTGAACTAGAAGGACAAACTCTCTAGAAAGAGGATATTAGGGTTTTTAAACATTCCTTAGGCTGACTAAAATTTGTTTGCTAGCTCTTCCAAGTTGGTAAGTAAAAGGAAATCTAAGTACTGGTTGTTTACTTATATTTAGTGAAGGACCAAGTTATCTAACTGAGTTCCTCTTGTTTAAGGTTGCTCTAAGTTGTCAATGACAGTCCTCCTGATGGAAGAGTTCAGGCCAAGCTTTACCTCCTGGGCACTTAAAAACAAAGTGAGAAAAAAAAAGATAACACAAATCAAAACCCTAATCAAAACCCATCTTTATTTAGTACCATGTGCCTGGCACTATGCTAAACTCTCTCTGTGGACCATATTGTCTCCATCACAACTCTAGAGGGTAGGAACTCTTATCACCATTTTACAGGTGAGAAAACTCAGGCTCAGAAAGAAAGACTGTTAAAGGGCACACAGGTGGTATGTGGTGGAGCTGGGATGGTAGCTGCCCTTTTAACCACACACACACTGCTCCTTGCCTGTGCACTCTCCAGTCTAGCAGGATGGGAGTCCGCACCCTCCAGTTCCTGAGCCCACATTTGTTCACGGTAGATCTGAGAGCATCAGGAGACCTAGTTCCTAGGAGTCAGTACCCCCGGGACCATCCAAAAGGCTGATAGTGGGATGTTCCAGTGGCAAATTACACACTGTGGGGGCAGAACTGGATCACTTTGAGGAAAAAGAATGTCTCTCCTGGAAGAATTGTTATATTCTCATTATATCTGCTTGCTGCTCTGAAAATTTGGAGATGTCTCACTGTGGAAGGATAATCACTCTTCCCTAGTGAACCACTCAATAATTGATTTGATTACATGTGGTTAATACAGGAACCAGATGTGGGTAAAAAGTATCTACTCTTTTAATTTATTTTGTTTAAATACAATGTTGAAAGGGGGGAATAGAGATGTTTATTTGAAACAAATGATTTATTTTACATGAATTTTGTACAGATGACATGCCTTGTTCTAAGGTGAATTTAAAACAGTGGTAATGAACACCTTCCATCACCCTGACCATCCTTGAAGTTTCCCCTATCACCATGATGCCTATTATCTGAGGTCTTTTTTGTTGCTGTCAGATGTTATTGTTGCCTTGTCTCCCTGTGATGTGTGTGTGTGTGTGTGTGTGTGTGTGTGTGTGTGTGTATGGTGGGGGGGGTGACTTGGTGACAATAGAAATTAACAAAATATATGAGCAGAGACTCAAACAGTATTGAGTGAATGGATAGTAATGAGCCTCATCACACGGCAATGACCTGGTATGTGGTTGTGAACAGTCAGAGCCACCACACTGCACAACACCAAGGGCTCCATGTTCACTAGATTCAGACATCCAAGGTTCCCTGGAAGCTAAATGGGCCTGTGCAGGGTATGATAGAGAGGGAAGGCCTGAAAAGTGGTGGAGGTAGACACGTGTTACTTCTTCGCTGCCCAGAATTCATTTACACTATTTCTTTTTTTTTAAAAAAAAATTATTTATTTATTTATTTGGTTGCACCAGGTCTTAGTTGCAGCAGGCTGGCTCCTTAGTTGTAGCAGGCAGGCTTCTTAGTTGCAGCTTGCCAGCTCCTTAGTTGTGGCATGCAGGCTCCTTAGTCGTGACATGCAAACTCTTAGTTGTGGCATGCATGTGAGATCTAGTTCCCTGCCCAGGGATCGAACCCAGGCCCCCTGCATTGGGAGCGTGGAGTCTTATCCACTGTGCCACCAGGGAAGTCCCCATTTACTCTATTTCTAATAGCTTCTCACATTAACTGGGGATCTACTCTTCTCCTATGCTCAATGTAGATAGAGCTAATTTCACCCCCAGCTCTAAACGTGGCCTGTGACCCAGGTCTGACCAATCAAAGCTTCATATTCCCCTGACTGCAGAGGTGGATCCTGACAAGCCACCGGGACTTCACGTTCCTTTGCTGAGACTTCTTAGAGCTTGACTTAGAGACTTGGCCTGTGTACAAGGCTGGCCTGCTTCTCAGGCGTTTCTGAGCTTTTGGGGCCGAACAGTAAAATCATGTTGACTTGAGCAGATCTAAAGCTGGGAAAGAACACTGATACAATGGCAGGAATACAAGTATGTGGTGAGTTGGAGGCATATATTTCTTAATGTTAAATGAGCATTGTAGAAGAGGGACCAGTGTTCATAGCAGAAGAGTGTTAGGGAGAGGAGTTTTGGGAGTTGTATCATGAAACGTTCTGGATCTGAAGTCTGTTGGAAGATTCCAAGATTCAAGATGTGACATGTCTCCCAAGTTGCAGTTAGCTCCCCCAAGCTTTCAAGATTGCTGTTGTACAGGGCCATGGCTGTATTCTCAGTCCTTTAGCTAGCTGAAAGTTTTCAGGCCAAAAGATTTCGCCATTGCTCTTTCTTCAGCCACCTGGAGTCATCTTCAGTCTTTAAGACATCTTGGTTATGGTTTTTCCCATCTCCCAACCTTTCTCCCAGCACCATGACTAGATTAAGCTTTGCCTCTGACAGTGTTTTTTAAAAATTCACATTTCTATTCAGTACAATACTTTGAACTCTTTGGAGAAGAGTTATCATAGAAATCTAGTAAACGAGGGAACTCTTGAGGCAGCGATTTGATAATTTATTTTCAAGAAAAGTTTTAAATCGTAGTTTGGAAACCTGTTTTGTTGAATCCAAACAGGATTAGTAAGCATCAGTCAGGACTCAAGGAATCACATTTCTATGGTCACAGTCATAAGTTATCTCCCATTGTATTTACTCTTCCCTGTATTTTTTGCCTGACATTCTGCCTGCAGCCTCTGACTAACTCTGATGAGGGAAAACTATCTTATTCAGCTCTATTCATCATTTTTTTTTCCCCAGGCTGTGCTAACAATGAAAAAATCCCCAAACACCCTGGACGGTTAATTCGGTATAATGTGCTACCATTTATGGGGCTCGGAGTTTTAGAACTTCCTCAGGCGCAAAGGACTCAGCAATGATTGTGGATTATAACTGAGGATTTCTATTTATGTCATTCCAAGAAAGGTGTGTTTCCTTAGGCTCAAAGTCTGACCTTTCTCTGCTTGTTGAGTGCTTACTGTTGGCCTTTGAAAGTTACTCATTGGCCACTGTATTACCTAGTTACTTTAGTGCTGTGGTGAGTTAATTCAAGAACTACTCGAATCACTGAACATTGCATGTGTTCTCATAAACCAGATATTTGGGCTTGGGTGGTGAATCAGAGAGCAGAGGCAGGCACTGAAGGGTGTCTTCAGCGATGAGACAGGAATCCACTTCTGTGTGAATCGGTATCTGGGAGCATTCCTCTGGAAAGTCAGCCTGGGACAGCACAGGAGAAGTAACCTGCTCCCGGTTCTATTTTCTTCATTTCTACCGAGAGATCTGTAGGTACTGGGCCTGCCTTTGGCCAGAAGAAAGTCTCTGGATTATTAGAAGAGGTTAAGAGTGCGGGGGGAATAGAAACAGCAAAAGTTCTGTTTTCTCCAAAATGCTAGAGCCTAGCCGTATGAGATGCTTTTGTGGCTCTTTACTCCCTCTTGTGGTGATGTGGTGCCACTGTTTTCTAACTATCGTGGACCTTCATGTTTCCACCTGAGGCAGAAATCACCAAATTGTTTAACCTACTCAGGTTGGATGTAACTATCCAATAAGGCAAAGAGCAGAGGTTCCATGCTACATTTGGACACACCTCTCAGAGAGTTAAGGGATTCATCTGTTAAAAGTTGTAAATAAGCATGTAGATCCGCTGTTCCCACCGAGAGATGGTTTCACAAATACTTTTCCCCCAAATGTTGGACTAGTATGGGGATTTTAGGATCTGCGGATGAAAAAAAGCACCAGACTTCACCTTTCCATTCCATTTGATGGTAAATAGGATAAAGTTTCCCTACCAAAAAAATGTAGAATCTGAATTCATATATACATTCCAGTGATATTTTATCAATCTCTATATAAAACGATATCACATATATACATATTTTACTGTGAGCAGTAATAAATATTCCTTATTTTAAATTTGGCACATTGCACTTTAACATGACATCCCAACATTTCTCAAGTGGATGCCTACTTTGTAAAACCGTATATTCAGCTCATTGTCATTTCTGTACAGAAGTATAAGTAAATATATGTGATATAATATGTGCAATAATACTGGAATTATTTTATTTATCAGATATTTTGTCCTCTATCATATACTCCACTCTGCAGTACAGGGAGGAGCGGAATAAATGGCATAGTTTAATTGGGAGGTCTTCTCTTTTTTAAAAACTTGAATGGAATGGGCAGCTGTACAAGAAAATGTGCCAGAAGTAGATTCTGTTTTTCTAGTAAAATGAGCTGGCAGAGAATTTTATAGTGCTGCGCATTGCTTTAGGATCATTCTCAAAATGAGCAAAAACAGCATCCATTTGTGTCGCTCAGTAGTTTTAGTACTCTGGTAAACTATTCTACAATAAAACAAGAGTAGACTCTTTTCAGGCACAGATTCTATAAAGGGCATCCTTTCACTGATGTGGCTGCTTGGGCATGGTCAAGGTCGCTGTAAACACTTGTCTTCCCTGGTGTGGTAGGCAACCTCCGAGATAGCTTCTGTGATCCTCCCTCCCCCATCTTGATATTCACACCCTTGTGTAATCTCTCCCTTTTGAGTGCGGGCTGGATTTATTGATTTGCTTCCAATGAACTGAACTCCACAGAAGTAATGGGATGTTATTTCTAAGATTAGGTTACAAAATGACTATGGCGTGCCAAAACTTGGAAGCAACGAAGGTGTCCTTCAACAGATGGAATGGTAAATAAACTGTGGTACATCCAGACAATGGAATATTATTTAGTGCTAAAAAGAAGTGAGCTATCAAGCCATGAAAAGACATGGAGGAAACTTAAGTGCATGTTCTAAGTGAGAGAAACCAATCTGAAAAGACTCCCCACTGTATAATTCCTACTATATGACATTCTGGAAAAGACAAAAAAAAAAAAAAAATGAAGACAGTAAAAAGATCCGTGGTTGCCAGGGGTTAGGGAGAGAGAGGGATGAACAGGCAGAGCACAGAGGATTTTTAAGGCAGTGACACTATTCTGTATGGTACAGTAATGGAGGATACATGTCATTATACATTTGTCAAAACCAATAAAATGTACGATACCTAAATGTGGACTTTGGGTGATAATGTTGTGTCAATATAGGCTCATCAGTTGTAACAAATTTACCACTCTGGCGGGGGATGTCCACGGTGTGCGTGTGCGTGGTTGTACATGTGTCGGGAAAGGGGTTATATAAGAACCTTCTGTACTTTTTGCCCAATTTTGCTGTGAACCTAAAACTGCTCTAAAAAATGAAGTCTATTAAAAAAAAAAAAAAGAGGCTATGGCTTCTGTCTAGGTGCCTTCTCTTGCTCTCTCATTTGCTCGCTCTGAGGGAGGACAACTGCCAAGTTGTGAGGAGCTTCATGGAGAGGCCCACGTGGCAAGGAACTCATGTCTCCAGCCAATAGCCAGCAAAGACCGGAGGCCTGCCCGTGGCCACAGGAGTGGGCTCAGAGTGGAACCTCCCCCAAATGGGCCTTGAGATGACTGCAGCCAGTCAACACCTTGATTACAGCCTTGTGAGACACATTTTGAGAAACTCTGAGTTGGAGGTGCCCCCTTAAACCAGGCCCAGTTTTATGACTCATAGAAGCTGAAATAATAAATAAATGTTTGTGATTTTAAACTGTCTAGGTTTTGTAGTAATTTGTTGTGTAACAACAGATAACGAATAAACTTGTTAAGCCACCTCTCATATACAAATATTGAAGAGATTCTTTAATACTGAGAATTAGATGGAAAGTACCGAACCCATGGTTCACGCCAGGGACTCTACCCACAGGTAAGCATAAATATATCCAACCACCTGTGATTACAGGTGACAACAGCTATAGTCACTGGGTTGTTCTAGAGTAAACCTTCAGCTCCTCTGCATAAGAGGAAGAAAATTAAATTTTACTGAGCATTTACTACTTACTAGGCACTTAAATGCAGCGAAGAGTAGCCCTCGCTCACCACAACTAGAGAAAGCCTGCGTGCAGCAACGAAGACCAAACGCAGCCAAAAATAAATAAGTAAAATAAACAAACAATAAATAAATTCATTAAAAAAAAATCGAGGTGTCACTTCCAAGTAAAAATAACTTGTATCACTCTTTCCAGAACTTTTCCTTGCATTTTCTCATTCTATATTTTCCACTAATCTGTGTTAAATCATTAGGCTTTCCTCACAGTCTACAGTCATAGTGGATTATTTTATACACATTTGTCTCAGTAACTGATAGAACAAGCAGGCAAAATATCAGTAAGGATATAAAAGGCTTGAAAAATATGATCTGCAAACTTAACCTAATAGCCGTGTATAGAACCCTGAGCTCCGCAAATTACACATTCTTTTCAAATATACATGGAATCTTTACTAACATTGAACCAAATTTTACTAAAATTGGGTCATAAAGCCAACCTCAATATGTTTAAAGGATTGAAATCAGAATATGTTCTCTGATAATAAGGCATTCAGCTCAAAATCAACAATAAAAAGATTACTAGGAAATCCCCATATATTTGACATGAAGAAATAGATCTGTAAATAACTCATGCATCAAGACAGAAATGATCATAGAAATTAGAAGACAGTTTAAGCTGGAAAATCTCAAAGTTTTCTAGGAGTGAAAAGAAAAGTTTTCTAGCAGGAAAAGGGAAGCAAGGTTGTGGATTATAATGATGAGTCATGGAGTCTAAGCAAGACAGAAAGGAAGACAGAAAGAGGCTCTGGGTGTCCAGAGAGACACGGAGGGATGCGTTGGAAGTTGCCGTGAGAGGGAAGGATTCTGCAATGGGAGTACTTGAGCTGGAAAGGTTTGGATGTGAGATTGCTGAAGTGGTAACTGGTAATGAACATGTCCAGGGTGTGACTATGGGAAAAAGTTGCCAAAGTTGACTGGATTAAAAAGTCACTGGAAGTGCGGGCATTAAGCAACTAGGAAGCAGGGCATTGGCTGGATCATGCACAGGTCTTCTAAAGTCTCCAAGCGTAATGAAAGGAGCTGAGGTGAAGAGTCACGTAGCAGGAAATAAGCTATGTGATGAGTGAGAGGGTGTGAACAGGAAGGAGGAAGATTGAAAGCAATGAGATGTGAAAGTGGGTAGTAAATCCCAAGTGGCTCAACGGTCATGGGAGTAGGTGTCCAAGATAACCCAGGTTACTCTTAAAGCACATTTCATCAGGTACCTTCTACAAAGAAAGACAAAACTGGCAGTAGCTCACTATATACTAAAACTGGTTTTCGTAGTTTAGACAATGCATAGAATTATCAATTGCTTCCAACTGGGAGAAACCAGCCAAGTTCTTAATCTTTTTTTTTTAACCCTTTTTAAAAATTCAAGTATAGTTAATTTACAATGTTGTTTCAGGTGTATAGCAAAGTGATTCAGTTATTCATATCTATCTATTTTTCAGCTTCTTTTCCATCATGGATTATTACGGGATATTGAATATACTTTCCTGTGCTATACAGTAGGTCCTTGTTACTTATCTATTTTATATATAGTAGCGTGTATCTGTTAATGTCAACTCCTAATTTATCCTCCCACCCCCTTTGGTAACCATAAGTTTTGTTTTCTCTGTCTGTGAGTCTATTTCTATTTTGTAAACAAGTTCATTTATCAAGTTCTTACTCCCTATTTGGGTTTTCTCAGCCTCACAATCAGCTTTACTTACTGTGCCTCTTTTCAGTCTTACCAACTTTTCCCTAAGAGGTTTTGCTCACTACGCAATACACACGACTGCTTGTGGTTTCTCTAAGGGAGATGTACATCCTGTAATTCAGGTTTGTGTCTGAAGCAGAGTTCACAAGCTCCACAGATACTGTGTTTAGTTCAGAGTGATGCAGCTGCTTGTAACTGAGAAGGTTTTAAGCTACACAACACATGGGATTTTATGGAGCTTAACTTGTTTTTAGAAGTTATTCATTTGTATAATTACACAAGTAGATTTTCAGGTAAAAAACAGAAAAAGCCAAAGTCCCCTTGATCATTGCCATGGTCCCAAATCATGCCCAGAACTAACCACTTAATCAGGTGGTATGTTCTCCTGGGCTTTTCTCTACGCATTTACATTCTTGTAAGTGCACAGAGGGGAATATGTAGTTTTGCACAACGGATCATTTTACTCCCCCGCTTCTGAAGCGCTCCCCATTATAACTAGAATAAAATCCATACTTTCCACTGTGGCCTCCAAGATTCCACACTATCCGGTCTCTGCCTCCCTCTGTGACCTCCTCTTGTGCCAGGAGGTGAGACGGTATTCTCCCCACAGGTCCTTTGCATGTACTGTTCATGCTGCTTGGGGAGCTCCGTCACAATCCTTGCTTGACCGTTTCTTCTCAACTTTCAAGTCTCAGCTCAAAATTCATCTGCTCATAAGCCTTTCCTGGATGCGCTCTCTAAATTAGTACTTCCCTCCTCTGTCTCAACTTTCTATCTCTTTCGAATCCTGTTAGCTTGTTTCAGGCAACAGAGTTCTACCACTGGGGTTTGAATCCTCTCTTTACTACATGCTAGCTAAATTACTTCACCTTTTTGCGCTATAGGTTTCCCATCTAAAAATGAGGATAATTATGCACTTACTTTTTAGGGTGTTATGAGTTAATATTTGTAAAACATTAACAAGTTGCCTAGAACGTAATGCGTTCTGTTTGATAAATTGATACAATTTTTCGTTAGCACTTGCAATGAGATGAAATCATTTCTTCCTTTGCTGTTTATCCTCTCCCTGCTCTAGAATGTAAGATCTATAAGTGCAGGGACCTTGTCTGTTCTGTTCTTAGGCCAAGAACAGTGCCTGACTCATAGCACCCTTAATAAGTAAAGGCTGAATGCATGAATATTCAGATCTTACCTCCTGCATGGGGTTCTGACTGCACAAGTGGTAAGTTTTTTTTTTTTTTTTTTTTTTTTTTAACTTTTGGCTGCATCTCACTGCATATGGGATCTTAGTTCCCCGACCAGGGATCGATCCCGTGCCCCCTGCAGTGAAAGTGTGGAGTCTCAACGACTGGACAGCCAGGCAAGTACCAAGAGATAAGTTTAAAATGGAAAACACGGTCCTGCTTTTATTAAAAACTTAACTTTGATACACTGTCCACCACTTAGTGCTATCACCATATCTTGCCCTGTTATACTAGAAATGGATGTAACTCCTCTAACCTCCAAAGTAGGCCTAACCCAGCTGCAATTCTCTCTGTGTCTTACTTTTCCGAAGAGCACAGCAGAACAAAGACTGCTAACATGTCCTGCCCACTGTCCGCAGCACATGGTGGGATGTAGCTCCAGGACCTTGCTTCAGATGTGCAAGATCACCCATCCATTAAACCATTGATGTTTCTATTGCTGAAAAAACAAACAAACAAAAAACAAAGCGCACAGCATACAGAAGGTCAGTGTAGTAGCAGCCTCACTGCTGGAAAAACACTAGCAGCAGTTATCATAAGCAAAAATGACACTCCCAGATTCCAGCGCAATCCAGACCCTTACTGCAGTTGCCAGCCAATTTAGTTAGGATTATCTGCGGGATGGAGGAAAGAGAAAAGTTCTTGTTTAAGCCTGTCAGGTTACTAGTCATACTGTGCTGGTTGGCCAGGGTCTGCGAACATAAACTCTATTGGGAAAAATCTTCTGTAGAGATGTTAGTTGTGCTTTCATGCACTCCTCTTGCAGAAACCCAAGCTTTCTCCAGCTGTGCTGTAGCTACTGTCACCACCAAGACGGTGAGTGCTTCAGAGGTCCAGTAAGGCCACATGGACATAAACTTTCCTACTCTGAAAGATGCATTTTAAAAAGATTTTTTTCCTGCAGATATTCTTTTGCTGCATTAGGTCCAAACTGGGTCATCTATCCAAGGCTAAGAAACAAGATAAAAGAGAAAAAAATCCATTAGATTGCTACCTACTAAACTGAGCTTGAGGAAAAACCAGGTCTGAGGTGCTTCGTTCCTGGTGCTATCAATGGGTCTTTTTGTTTTTAATTGAAGTATAGTTGATTTACAATGTTGTGTTAGTTTCAGGTGTACAGCAAAGTTATTCAGTAATACAGACACATATATCTATTTTTTTTAGATTCTTTTCCCTTATAGGTTATCAGAAAATATTGAGTATAGTTCTCTGTGCTATACAGTAGGTCCTTGTTGGTTATCTATTTTATATTTAGTAGTGTGTATGGGATAAATTAATGAGTCTTAAGTTCACGTAAATTACAGCTGCCTTTACAGTATAGGGTCCCCTAGGGAACTTCTTGTGATTCCAGGGAAAAATTTCTATCTCCATCCAAGGCTTGATTCTGACTTATGCAGTATGAGCTCCTGGAAAGCCTGTGTTGGTTCCCAAATGAATCTATTTTCATATTAAACTTGGCTACTGTAGTCTATATGTGCTCAATCACCCTGCACAGCTGCAATCTCAAACCAGCTGCAGCTCAGTGACAGCTGACAGAATCACTTTCAGGGCCAGTGAGTGAGGTCAGGGGCTTTGCAGCCAGGAACCCTGCCCCAATCATGCTGCAGGTGGTCTAGTGAAGACACCGTTCTCCTTGCAGCTGGATACTAGACGCCACCACTCACCCTTCTGATGCCACTACCACTGAATTTTGCCCACCCCTGCTAGAGCTAAGACCATTGCTGCTTCTACCACCTATCACCAGAATGGATTCTGTATAGCTTGTCATTCTCTCCATCCCAATTCAAAGCCTTGGGAGGAAGCACCTGATTGGCAGAACTTAGGACATGTGCTACGCCTGGTTGCAAGGAGGCTAAGAAGGTAAGTGTCTCTTATTTTCAGCCTCTGAGGTAGGAAGTAGGTAGAGGTATTCTCCAACAATAGGAAGCAGGTTCAGAGACTCAGCAGCAAAAAAGACAAAAATACTGTTTCCCTGTAACATCCCTTCATGCCCTCCCAGCTCTCCACACACCATGAGAGCTAAGTCACAAAGCTTAGTGTCTCCCTTATAAGAGTAACCCCTTAGAAAAGAGACATCCATAAGGTCGGAGCAAAGAAGACAAACTTAGGAGGAGTTCTGACTAGCAGAGATTAAGTAGAATTCTTACTGGGAAAGGGAGAAAGATTAGGAGGGTAGATAATAGGGGGTGTGGTTGGCCTGGGGTCTTCAGGGACCCAACACCCCTTTTCCCCTTCCGGGGCCAGGGCCTGAGAGATGGGGGAGAGAAGAGGATAGAAAGACCAGATAGATATTGACTCTGAGAAGACACTGCTATGCAAGTGACTTTGAATCATCATAAAGTGACTGCGCAGAATGTTAACGGCCTTGTTTGTTTATGCAATAATGTGCTGAAGGTCCTATTCCTGTTTCCCTTGGCTCCTGGCTGGCATGGAAGAGATTTATTTTTGTTTGTTTGAAAATTTTATTTTAGACTCACATAGAAGTTGCTAAAATAATTCCGGGAGCTAGAGACAATGCACAGCAGATTCTAGGAATACCTGAGCCCACATGCTGATGCAAACACGTTTCAGAGGCTGGATAGACTTGAGTTGGGGCCAAGTGCAGGTAGGTTGAGGATCACTGAGACGTCTCAGTTATGTTGAGAGAATAAACCTCAAGTTCTACCTGCCACATACTTTATCAGTAGCTTGGGGGAGAAACAGAGGCCAGCAGGGCTTTAAGGACCACTCCTACCCCTGCCAAATCTTTCCTCTATCTTAATGTGACCTTTAGGCTAGAAAAGGGAGGAGGGAGAAATCCTGAAAGATTGCATTTACCCCAAATAGACCGAGTTACCTTTAACTGGTACCTTTAAGTCTCTTCTTCTGCCTCCCCCCACAAGAATGAGGACACGAGAACAAGCTAAGAGCATTAGAGAGCAGTGTACACTAATAAAGTAACCCTCTTTTGTAGTGTATCATACACCTCACCCTGCGACTAGCCAGAGCCCAGCTGTGAGTCTGGGAAGTGGTGTATTAGCTTCCCAGCAATGGCTGAGAAAGCCTTCATTCTCGCTCTTGTGGGCCTGTGGCTGAGCACACCTCATGGAAGATCACAGTTGGGTTGATTTTGCACTGACATTTCTGAAAGTAAGAATAACGCACACAACCTTTTTTCTTTTATTCTTTTCGCAGTTTTTTTTTTTTTTAAACAGAATAACGGGATTATTGGAAAGACTACAACGCAAGATTGAAGCAAATACCCTGCATGAAGATCTGGGTACTTGTGCCAGGTGGAGCTTGGCGACGGAACCGATACTCCGCTTGCTAGGCTCCCTCGTGAGATTTCGTTTGAAGAAGTTTGGCGCTGCTCAGTCGCCGTAGCTACGCCCTTCTCGGCAGCGAGCGGGAGCGTGGAGATCGCAGTTTACTGAGTTGTCCCACTGGCTTACCGCGGGTGGCCATGCCCAAGGCTCACTTTTACATCTTGATTCGAGTCTGCATTCCAAATGCCCGCGGACTTCCTTGTGCCCAGTAAGCAAAGAAGCTCGCCGTTGGCCTGATGCTAGGATAGCGTCACGGGTAGACGCGCCTTTGTAGGGAGCAGGGGGCGGGGTGACAGGGGCACCAACCCTCCGGAAGAAGAGGGCCCCGCCTCCAGGCCACGCACCCTCCTGGTTGGAGGCAGCGCGGGGGCGGGGCGAGGTCCTGGCTCAAAGCCCAGGAGTGACCTTTCTTATTACAAGGGCTTTTTTAACTTTCAGCGCCTTGGAGTCTAGCCTTTCCGGGTTTCGGTGAGCCCCAGAATTAAGGGGTACAACGTCAAAAGGCATATGTGGACAAAGGGCTAAGAGTGCAAGGGGCTGGTGTAGGGGCGAGTTTTCAGTGACAGGACTGCGTTGGAGATTTAGGCTTGAGTTACAGAGAGACTTTTCTTGCTCTGCCTGAGAGTTGAAACCAAACTTTCAGAGTTGTAGAACCATAGCTGTCTGTTTGGCATCTCCAGCCATAGCTTCACTTCGCTTACTGTAGGCAGTTTGCCCAAAGTTGAAATCGTGTTCCCTCCAAAAGCTGATCTTCTCCCACTATTCCTTATTTTGATGAATGGCCCACCGTAACCTAGATTCTCAAGCCAGAAATATGGGGGTTATTTCTGTCGTTCTCGTACATCCTATTAATCAAAAAGACCTATTGACTCCATTTCCAAAAATAGGTAACTAATAAGAACCTACTGTATAGCATAGGGACCTCTACTCGATACTCTGTAATGCCCTATATGGGAAAAGACTCTAAAAAAGAGTGGATATATGTATATGTATAACTGATTCACTTTGCTGTACTACAGAAACTACACCACATTGTAAATCAACTATACGCCAATAAAAGTTCATTAAAAAAAAATCTCCAAATTACCCTCTCTTCAACATTTCCTCTGCATTACTTCTGGTCTCAATTTTTCCCAATAGGTTTCTATCTGTTACCCCTGCCCACCTACAATCAATTCTCAATTATGGGGCAGAGTGATCGTTCCATGATGTAAACATTTCTCTGGAGTAATCCTGCTTAAAATATTTTAAGCACAAAATTTAAACACCTAAATGTGCTCTGACTCTGCTTGCTTTCATGCCCATACCACATCTCCAATCTAGCTAGTACTTCTGTTGCCTGAGCAGTATTCAGTATAGTTCCCTGTGCTATACAGTAGAACCTTGTTGTTTATCCATTTTATATATAATAGTTTACATCTACTAACCCCAAACTCCCAATCCATCCCTCCCCACCCTCCTTCCTCTTTGCAACCACAAGTCTGCTCTATGTCTGTGAGTCTGTTTCTGTTTTGTTGATAGGTTCATTTGTGTTATATTTTAGATTCCACATATAAGTGATATCATATGGTATTTGTCTTTCTCTTTCTGACTTACTTCACCTAGTATGATAATCTCTAAGCCCATCAATGCAGTAAGCAACAAAATTAAGAACCATTAAAAGATACTGCCTATGGGCAACTTGTGTGTCAACATATGTTAATGGGTGTTTTTTATGTGCATGTGCTTAGTTTGCTCTGCTGAACCTCTTTGTACTTACACTTTTTCTTATCAGTTCCACAGGAAAGAGAAAAGCTGGAATAGAAATTCAAAACAATAAGAAAATCATACATGGGTTGCTTTGTCTGTTAGTGCATAGACTCACTTTGGCTTGAAGAAACGTTTTGAAATTGATTTTAGAAAAGATTATCAAAGAGAACTTTAATAATGCACTTAATATTTGCAATGTCTACAGCACATAGCTCATTGTGTTTACTTTTTCTGTTTTTTTTTTTTTTTTTTTTTTTTTGCGGTATGCGGGCCTCTCACTGTTGTGGCCTCTCCAGTTGCAGAGCACAGGCTCTGGACATGCAGGCTCAGCGGCCATGGCTCACGGGCCCAGCCACTCCGCAGCACGTGGGATCTTCCCGGACCGGGGCACGAACCCGCGTCCCCCGCATCGGCAGGCGGCCTCTCAACCACTGCACCACCAGGGAAGCCCCTTTTTCTGGTTTTGATCATCCTGGTTTAATAAAAGAAAACTATTAGGATACTGATTCATTTATGTTAGTTCATTAGCTATAACTTAACATTTGCAAACATTTCTGTTAATCTCAGAAATTAGAATTTAAACTTGATGTGATGCAGTATTAATGTTTCTTAATTTTTGTTGAGAAGAGAAAAAGAACTGCTTATCTATAGACGATGTTGAAAGGTTTGTGATTTTCCTGTCATTGTATATTTTATTTTTGCTATTTCCTGATTATCTTTTTCAATGTTTCTAGTTTTATTTTATTGTGAGACATATCATGGGAGAAGGCATAGGTTCTTACCAAAATTTGTTTCCAGGAACTTGATTTTTATCAATGAAACATTTCTTTTTTTTTTTTTTTTTTTTGTGGTACGTGGGCCTCTCACTGTTGTGGCCTCTCGCGTTGCGGAGCACAGGCTCCGGACGCGCAGGCTCAGTGGCCATGGCTCACGGGCCCAGCTGCTCCGCGGCATGTGGGATCTTTTCGGACCGGGGCACGAACCCGTGTCCCCTGCATCGGCAGGTGGACTCTCAGCCACTGCGCCACCAGGGAAGCCCCTGCCCATTTTTTAATTGGGTTGTTTGTTGTTTTGATTTTGAGCTGCATGAGCTGTTTGTATATTTTGGAGATTAATCCCTTGTCAGTTGCTTTGTTTACAAATATTTTCTGCCATTCTGAGGGTTGTCTTTTTGTCTTGTTTATGGTTTCCTTTGCTGTGCAAAAGCTTTTAAGTTTAATTAGGTCCCATTTCTTTATTTTTATTTTTATTTTCATTACTCTAGGAGGTGGGTCAGAAAACATCTGTGATTTATGTCAGAGTGTTCTGCCTATGTTTTCCTGTAAACGTTTTATAGTGTCTGGCCTTACATTTAGGTCTTTAATCCATTTTGAGTTTTTTTGTGTGTATGGTGTTAGGGAGTGTTCTGATTTCATTCTTTTACATGTAGCTGTCCAGTTTTCCCAGCACCACTTGTTGAAGAGATTGTCTTTTCTCCATTGTATATTCTTGCCTCCTTTTTCATAGATAAGTTGACTATAGGTGTGTGGGTTTATCTCTGGGCTTTCTATTCTGTTCCACTGATATATATTTCTGTTTTTGTGCCAGTACCTTACTGTCTTGATTACTGTAGCTTTATAGTATAGTCTGAAGTCAGGGAGCCTGATTCCTCCAGCTCCGTTTTTTCTTTTTCAAGATTGCTTTGGCTATTCGGGGTCTTTTGTGTTTCCATACAAATTGTAAAATTTTTTGTTCTAATTCTGTGAAAAATGCCACTGGTAATTTGATAGGGATTGCATTGAATCTGTAGATTGCTTTTGGTAGTATAGTTATTATCACAATATTGATTCTCCCAATCCAAGAACATGGTATATCTCTCCATCTGTTTGTGTCGTTTTTGATTTCTTTCATCAGTATCTTAGTTTTCTGAGTACAGTTCTTTTGCCTCCTTAGGTATTTATTCCTGGGTATTTTATTCTTTTTGTTGCAGTGGTAAATGGGATTGTTTCCTTAATTTCTCTTTCTGATCTTTCATTGCTAGTGTATAGGAATTTTACATCTGGAAGTGTTTTAATATAGCCACTCTGAAAAACAGTATGGAGATTCCTCAAGTAATTAAAAATAGAACTGCCATATGATCCAGCTATTCCACTTCTGGGTGTATATCCAAAGAGAACAAAATCATTATGTTGAAGAGACATCTGCACTGTCATGGTCATTGCAGCATTATTTCATAGTCAAGACATGGAAACAACCTAAGTGTTGACAGCTAAATGGATAAACAAATTGTGATACACACACACACACATCAGAATATTATTCAGCCATGAATAATTGAACTTTGAATTCATGAATAATTGAACTTCTTTCAATTGATATGTCTGTGAGTTTCATTTATATTGTTGTATGTGGATTTTGATTTTGATTCTCATTGTTACATACTACTATTATGGACATATACCACAGTTTATTTATCCATTCTAGTGTTGATAGGCATTAATAGTGTAGTTGGCAGTTTTGGCCTATTATAAACAGTGATGTTATAAACATTCTAGTTCCTATACTTTTGTAAATCCATCTATGTATTAGGTGTACACCTAAGACGGAAGGAAGAAAATAGAGAACAAAATTATATAGTTCTAAAATTAAATGTCTTTAAAATATAAATAATAGTTGATAGACTCAGACATGACCATCTACTTAAGCAAATAATCTGAAATATTTTCCATTAGATATCACACATGGCTCTACTGATGTTCAAAGAGAGAAAATTTAACCAAATAGACTTAAATGAAATTAAACACATCTTTGTCTGTCTTTGATGATTGAAATGTACCCTGGAAGGACCTTACATATATAAATAAAAGTTGTTAATTTTGGACGGTCACAGTGGTGAAAGACTGTTTAGAATAGATCAGTTTAAGCAGATTGCATTATATAAACTGAAAAAATCCAGCTCTGGGGAAAGTTTTTAGAGTATTTAAAGTTTTGTCTTTTCATCTTTATTTTCATTTAAGAAAACTTTTTTTTCTGAAAATAATTGGCTCTGAAAAGTATCTTTTAATAAAGATTTTTTTAAACTTTTTTCTAAACCTCTAACCCGTAAAAAACCTCACTGAATTACTATGCCTGCATTAATTTCCATCTACTGTTAATTTAAAACTCAGTGGATTTTCTTAAACTAAACATACTGTGTAACCAGCACTGAGATCCAGAAACAGATCATTACTGTACAACAATACTATACGATCTGCAGTTGCCGAATCCATGGATGCAGAACTGTGTATAAGGAGGAACCACATAGAGGGATGGCCGATTATAAGTTATACTCAGATTTTCAACTGTGTGGAGGGTTGTTCAACAATTCTCTCATTGTTCGAGGGTCAACTGTACATTGTGATTCAGCTTCTCCTTCTGCCAGATTCTGCCTTTCTCACATTCTTCCAGGTGAACTTCCTAAGAGCATTGTCCATCAACTTTCCCATTAAAAATCCCCATTTTCAGGAAACCCAATCTAAGAAAGTACCAGCACAAATCCCAGAACATCTATATGGAGAACTATTAGGCTTGCTAAGGAATGAGGAAAACTAGGTGCTGCCGTTGCTGCAGGATTTGGCTAATATGTACCAATATACCAAGAGTAGATGCACAGGATTTTATATGTTAAGGATGCTGAATGAAGGGGAACAGAACAGAAAAGAAAGTTGTGGATGGGGGAGTTTATCAATATGGGAGATAGTCCTGTGAAATAGAATTTAACACTCTGGCATCTACAGTGGGAGATCATGCTGTTCTCTCCTAGGATAGCTATTAGAAACATTTAAAAAAATACTGACACAAAATAAATTAGGTAGGAATGTCAGAGTTATCAGGGCTGATGATGGAAAAAGGATTCAAAGATTCAGAAAAAGAGCTAGGTAGGATATATTACATAAAGCTGGATAAACAGCTGACAGTATTTCACGCGAAGGCCTAGAGGACATGCCAGGTGACAGTACTAAGCAAGTAACTGGTGAAAGGGGAACAAAAATTGTTTAGGAGCTCAGGGATGGCTGTTCTGTCTAGGCAAAGAATGACAGTAAGAGATGCTGTTTTAGGACTGGGAATCCTGATAGCAATTAATTTGATTGCATCTCAAAATAACAAAGAGGAGATGGTAGTGCTTAGCAATCAAAAGCAAGGTAAGTGCAATTATCACAACGAGCAACAAGATCTGTGTGGCAGATGAGGAAGCTTGACTCACAGTGAGATATAGAAATGGTTCACAGGATATGTTAGTCCTTACAGACATATGAATATGCAGCAAGCAAGCATTTTGCATAATATGTGCAATCAAAATAAATAAAAATAAATGATAAGGAGGCAGAGGGAAGCTGCCCATTAAAAAGTCACAATTCTTTTTTCCTAGATTCCAGATGTGATCTGATTCTCAGACCATGAACCCATTGACTGGAAGAGAGGCCTATGATGAAAGATCATTTTTCACTGTGACAAATGTATAACAGTAATTCCCCTGTACTTTACCTAGGTGACCCCGAACTTTAATTCAGGTGCCTCAGCACTGGGAAAAGGGAAATGTCCAGATCATTCCAGGGTTGATGTAAACATGAACATAGTGTGGACAGAAATTCCATATTAAAAGGAATAAAATAGAATGTCTAGAACCCAAAATACGTTATGTGCAGATTAAACACCACAGAAAAAATATCAGTGAGCTTAAAGACATAACAATAGAAATTATCCATACAGATATATTTAGCTTTGGTGAAATATGGGATGGTACTAAGAACTCTAACAACAGTGTTATTAGAGTTCCAGGAAGGAGGTGGACAGGAATTGAATAAATAACGGCTAATATTTTCCAAATTTGTTCAAAATTATAAGGCTGCATGTCCTAGAAGCTCAAAAAATTCTAATCAAGAAACAGAGAAGCAAAGGCACATAATTCAAATTTTATAAAATCATTGTTAAAGAGAAAATTTTAAAAGCAGCCAGAGAAAAGAGAGATTAAGTGCAGGAAGATAACCATAAGAAAGTTGTTGACTTTTTATCAGAAACAATGCAAACCAGAATATTTTGGAACAACATCTTTAAAATGTTGAAAAAATGTCTGTCAACCTAAAATTCGATATCTAGAAAAAATATTCTTCAGAAATGAAGCTAAAATAAAAATATGTTCAGGAAAAGAAAAACGTGGAGAATTCATCACCCAAGGATCTGCACAAGAAGAAAATTTACAGTAAATTTCTTCAGGCTGAAGAAAGAGTAAACCAGAGTTTTACTAAGAAATAAAAAATACTCTGAATAGTCACTATGTAGATAATTTTTTTTTTTTTTTTGTGGTACGCGGGCCTCTCACTGTTGTGGCCTCTCCCGTTGCAGAGCACAGACTCCAGACGCGCAGGTTCAGTGGCCATGGCTCATGGGCCCAGCTGCTCCGCAGCATGTGGGATCTTCCCGGACCGGGGCACGAACCCGTGTCCCCTACATCGGCAGGCAGACTCTCAACCACTGCGCCACTAGGGAAGCCCTATGTAGGTAAATTTTTAAAAATTCCTTCATTTTAAAATTTCTTTAAAATGTATTTTATTGTTTAAATTATAAAATAATAATATATTTGTGGGGTTTATGCCAATGAAGATGTAGATTATTTGACAATAAAAGTATAAAGAAGAGGAGGGCATAATAGAAATATACTGTTATACATTTCTTACATTAAAACTCAAGAGGCATGATATTACTTGAAGAAGGACTGTGATAAGATGCACATTGCAAACCCTAGAGCTCCTACTGCATAAACTTAAAAGTTATAGCTAGTAAGACCATGGTAAAGAAAAATTGAATATTGAAAACATTTAAATAGTCATAAAGAATGCAGGGACGGAGAATAAAAAATATATGGGACACGTCCTCCTCAGCATCATGGCCGCCCTCAGACCTCTCATGAAGCCAAAGATCAAAAAGAGAACCAAGAAATCCATCCAGCACCAGTCAGACCGATATGTCATAATTAAGCAGAACTGGCAGAAGCCCACGGGCATGACAATAGGGTGTGCAGGAGATTCAGGGGCCAGATTTTGACGTCCAACTTTGGTTACTGGAACAGCAAGAAAACAAAGCACTTGCTGACCAGTGACTTCTGAAAGTTTCTGTCCACAGTGTCAAGGAGCTTGAAATGCTGCTGATGTGGAGCATATATTACTGGGCTGTGATTTCTCACATCGTCTCCTCTAAGAACCACAGAGCCATTGTGGAAAGAGCAGCCTAGCCGGCTGTCAGTCACCAATCCCAATGCCAGGCTGCACAGCGAAGAAAATGAAGAGATAGCTTGTGTGCACATTGTATTCGTGTTAATAAAACCATAAAACTCAAAAAAGTGTACATATAGGACAAATTGAAAACAAATAGCTGGATGGTACACTTAGAAACAACCATGTAAATCATTAGATTAATTATAAATGCTCTAAACTTTCTAAAAAAAAGCCAAAGAATATTACACTGGATTTAAGTGCTAAATCCAATTTTATATCATCTAGAGGAAGTGCATTTTAAATATGGAGTTACAGATAGTCCAACAGTAAGAGAATGGGAAAATATACAGAGAAGTCCTCACAACCAGGAATATTGACAAAGATGAGAAGGGGAATTTCATAAAAATGAAAGTGTCAATTCTGAATCCCTGTGAACCTAATACCAGAGATTCATAAATCTATGAAGCAAAAACTGAGAAAAATCTGCAAGCAAAATTAGACAAATCCACATTACAGTTGAAATTTCTGCAGAAAATTACTAAGGATATAAAAGATGTGAATAAAATATCGACCAGCAGGACATACCTGAAATTTATAGAAGAATTCACCAAACAATGGAACATACAAAGTCTTTTTCAAAGAGCACATTCAACAGGTGGAACAAAAAATAAAATTAATTAATGAATAACTGAAAAAAAGAAACTGAACAGTTGTTTGGGACACCTTCCATCTGATTTCACATTAAATGGAGGCATATTGTGGAAATGAATCCTTAGTGGTTATCCAGACTTTAAAAGTACTCACATCAGTTATTAAAGCTAATAGGAGCAATTTCAGTTTAAAAGCAGGACTTCCTGTCCACTTAATACTACAGTAGTATTGACTACATTACTTGGAAATACCCTATGTCTAATTTTCCATTCCTTAACTGGAGGAGAATATTGTCTCGAATGCAGATGCCTCAGATACCTTGTAATTTTATGTAACCAATTTCAATGGACTTTATGCCATTTTAGCATAAAATGTCACCTATGTGTGATTATCCCAGAAAACAATCTTTTTTTCCCCCAAACTCACTATTTATGTACTTATTATGTTTAAACTAATTACTGAACCTTAGTACTTCCCCATTGAAGAATGGGCTTATAAGTATACTTCCTCATGATTATATGATTTTTAGACTAGATGGTTTATTTGGTAGATTTCCTAGCATCATCTCCCTGGGCTCTAAGTTATTTAATACATTAATTTTGGGCAGTTCATCATGATGGTGTTAATTTTTTATTATAGCCTATTTAGTAGTTTTATCTTCTAAGATCACAAAGATTTTCTTTGATATTTTCTTAAACAAATTGTGGTATATCCAAACAATAAAAAGAAACAAACTACTAGACACACAACATTGACGAATCTCAAAAAAATGTGCTGAGCTACCTAGGACACAAAAGAACACATACCATATGAACCCATGTATATACTATTACAGAAGAGGTAAACCTAATCTATAGTAATCTCTGGCCTAGGCAACAACTGATAACATATCAGTTGTTGCCTAGGCCAGAGGTGAGGGTGGGTAAAATGCAAATGGATACAAGGAAAATTTGGGGGGTGATGGAAATATTCTGTATCCTGATAGGGTTGATGATCATATGGGTGTATACATTTGACAAGCTCACCAAACTGCAAACTTAAAATAGGTGCTTTTTTATTGCATGTAAGTCACACTTCAGTAAAGTTAATAAGGAAAAACAAACAAACAAAAAACTATTGTGTAGGGAGAAGAATGGAAGCAGGGAGACTAGCTAAAGTGCTGTGAATAATCTGAGCAATGATGGTTTAAACAGTAGAAATGGAAAACAAGAAGATAGATTTAGGATATGTTTTGAAGGCAAATTGTACATGATATGTTGATAATTTATACATACGTTTGAGAATGAGGATTCTGATGGGCAGTGAGAAATAAGGAAAAGTCCCTGAAAGTTTGGCTTAAAAAATTGGATAGTGTTATTTATTCAAAACAGTTCATCTGAGAAAAGAGTTTGGTAATTGAGTTCTATGAAGAATCAAGAGTACTATTTTGGCTGTGTTAATTTTAAGATGCTTTTTAAAAACACCTGTGGGAGGGCTTCCCTGGTGGCACAGTGGTTGAGAGTCCACCTGCCGATGCAGGGGACACGGGTTCGTGCCCCGGTCCGGGAAGATCTCACATGCCGCGGAGTGGCTGGGCCCGTGAGCCATGGCCGCTGAGCCTGCGGATCCGGAGTCTGTGCTCCGCAATGGGAGAGGCCACAAAAAAAAAAAACCAAAAAAAAAAAACCCCAAAAAAACACCTGTGGACAAATATCCAGCAGGGTGTTGGGTATATGATTCTGGAGTTCTAGGGCATGTTTGAATCTTAAGGTACAGATGTGGAAGTCATAGCAGACAAGTTCTATTTAAAGCCATAGGCTTGAAAAAATGTCGCCTAGAGAGCCCAGGACATTTAGTGGTGGAGGAGGAGAAAAAGAACCAGCAAAGGAGACTGTGATGAAGCAGCTAATAATGCAGGCAGTCAGGTACAAGCACATGGGGTCGTAGACATTAAGAGATGAGAGAGTTTTGTGAAGAAAAGTGAGCAGTTATGTTGGAAGCAATGGAAAGGTCTGGTTAAGGAAAGAACGGTGATCACTGGATAAATTTTTGTGTGTGTGACCCTGACAAGATCTTTTTCTGGAATAGAAGGGGTGGAAACTTGATTGGACCGGATGTAGAAGATCACATTGACATGACTATATTTGTCAAGAAAATGTACAGTGAATTGGGAAGGAATGGAAGAGTGGTGGGAAGATGATTCAGGTCAAAGTCATGGGAGGTTTTATTTGATTTGATTTGAAAAAAACCAATCTTAGTGCTTGTTTGTATGCTGGTGGTAATATTCCATCAAGAATTGAGAATTGGTTGAAGCAGGAGAGGGAGTGTTTGAGGAAAGTCTTTGAGAAAACACGGGATGCAAACCCCAAGTGGAGGAATTTCTTTTTGATACCATGCTTCATTTTGGGATACATAGCATTTTGCTAAGAGAATGTATTGATGTCATTGTGCTCTATGCTTTAATACTCAACTTAGAACTAAAAAAGAAGACTGAGAAAAATAAGATTTGGTTCAAGTTAAGATTCGGTTAACATTCTCTGATTTCTTTTTTGGTTTGGGACACACGATTTTCCCAGTTTTGCCTATCCTTCAGGAATATCTTGCCTTCATTAGATAACTACTATAAAGTTAAAATGAAAAGAGAGCATTTTCTAAAGGTTATACTATTTAAGGTTGTATTTATTGAAGGAAAAAAAATCTAAACAATTTTATTCTGATGGGAAAAATAGTTTCACCTGAGCCACAAATGAGATGAAACAAAAGACAGCATCTGAGAATTTGTTTGCAGGGTCTTCTGTTCAAAAGAATACAGCCCTTTGAAAAATCTGCAGCCATAGTAACAGCCATTCCCAGTCCTGTGATCTACAGAGCATAGGACCCTGTTAGGTGTCACAAAATTATACACCATTGCATGCCAGTCACTAGTGAAAGGTTGTTTTTTTTTTTTTTTTTTGATTGCTTTGGGTCTTGGTTGCTGTGCGCGGGTTTTCTCTAGTTGCGGCGAGCAGGGGCTACTCTTGGTTGCGGTGCACGGGCTTCTCGTTGTGGTGGCTTCTCTTGTTGCGGAGCACAGGCTCTAGGTACATGGGCTTCAGTAGTTGCGGCACATGGGCTCAGGAGTTGTGGCTCGTGGGCTCTAGAGAGCAGGCTAAGTAGTTATGGCGCATGGGCTTAGTTGCTCCGAGACATGGGGGATCTTCCCGGACCAGGGATTGAACCTGTGTCCCTTGCATTGGTAGGCGGACTCAACCACTGGGCCACCAGGGAAGTCCGAAACGTTGACTTTTTATTGTCAGTTCTTGAACAGCCACTAACAATCATTTGGAGCTAACGACTCACTCTTCATCTAATGTGGTGAATGGAGCTAATGAAATAGTTAAGGGCCAGAGCAAGAAGTGAGGAAAAAAGCTGTGACTTTAAAATCCCAAGAAACAAAGGATGTCTTAAAAATGAGAAGAAAACTTGAGATTGTGAAAGCCTGAGGTCGGGTCTCAGGAAAAAAGAATGTGAAAAAAGCAGATTATTTTCCCAAATACTGGCATTTAAGCTTCTAGTACTTCCACGGGGGTGACCACCAAGATCGTGAGAGGATCTCCTACTCTTGCTGGTAGATCTGCAGAGCTTGGGCTAGCCCCTCACTCCTTCTCCTACCTCCTTCAAACATAGATAATAACACTAAAACAGGTGTATCAGTGAGGATCCTTTAGGTGCAAGTCACTGAATAAACTAAAAGTGGCTTAAACAACGAGAATAATTCGCTACCTCGCATAACAGGAAGTCCCAAGGTCAGCTGTATCAGAGTTGGTTACCTGCTCAGCTCCATGATGTGAGGGCTCCTGTCACTCTCTCTGGGAGTCTCTTGACTTTCCCCTTTGGAGCACAAAAAGGATACAAGTAGCTCCTAACATAGAGGCCTCACGTGGCAGTGCCAAAGGCAGGAACAAGCGAGTCCCTATTTTATTTCTCCTTTTTTAATTATGAGGAAAACAATCCCAGAGGCCTCTCACTAGACTTTCCTCTTTGTCTTGTTTTTCTAATACATGACCATGTGTAACAAACCACTGATAAGGGAAATGAAATTATAATGGCTGGCATAGACTGATGAGCATCTACCCCTGGGGGTAGGGAAGCCCCTTAAAGATACACAAAAAACTAGTTCCTAAATAAAGCTGGGTTTCTGTCAGCAGAGTAGAAAGGATAACTGTGACCGCTGAGAAGAGGGGACAATGCATGCACAGGGATTAGCAGAGTGACTGGTGCCCAAATGCACTTAATAAATATTAGCTGCTATTATTGTCCTATCAAGCCACTCTTATGGGAAATACAATAGAAGAGCCCAGCCTCACACCCCAGACTACGTATTCTGACCTCCATCCAACCTGTCATCAAATAGTACAGTTAACCCTTAGCTGTAGCTTTACTTTCTTTCCTTGACTATAAATCCTCTTCCCTTGTCATCCTGTTTGTCTCAAAAAGTAGTAGCTAATGAGTTGTCTGCCTCCACCCTCATCGATTTTCAAAAACTTTGCATATCATAGCCAGACTGATCTTTCTAAAGGCAGATCTAATCATGTCACCATCTTCCTTAAGAGCTTATCACAATTCCTCATTGCATTACATCTGAAGGTTGAACTCTTCAGAATCATGTCCATGTAGTTGTTCTTCAATGCAGGTGGAGGGAGGCTCCTCTGTCCTTCAGCTCCACCATATGGAACATGCAGTCCCCTTGGTGCAGGAGGAGAGAAACAGAAGACTCCCAAGGAGGGTCTCCATTGTCCATGAAGACTGAGGTGCCCAGCCCATCTATAAGGGGCTGAGAAGCACTGTCTTGCATTCACCCAGAAGGGGAGGAGGACATACTTTTAGGGAACACTATTGTAATAGATCCAGAGATGTGCCTCCCAGATCCCCCTTCAGGGAAGGGCTTGCTGCCCAATTTCAGAGAATTTGTCTCAGTGGCTGAGAGCTGCTTTGCCTGCGGTCACGCCTTTCCTGGGGTAGCCAGGCAGAGGGGTAAAGACATGGCCGTTTTGGCCCATGCACATAACTCCAAGAGGCACTGGTCACTCGAGGACTCCCTGCTGGGGTGGCCAGGGCTTCCTTGTGCTTGCTTCACAGTTGACTTCTTCCTCTTCTCTATCCTGTTTCACTGTTTCTTTCATATGTTTTGATCCTTTATGAACATCTTGTACCCCATACTCTACATGGTATCTGCTTCTGGAAATTACAACCTGCAACAACTAGTAATTTCGAGCAGAAAGTCCTTTAACCCTCAACTCTCTTTTCTCCCTCAATGATCATTATCTAAGTTGAAAAATTTTCACTCCAGATTTATAGAAATACAGTTACCTGAATGCATCACCAAAATTTCGCAGATAAAATACAAATTATTAAGTAATTACATGCTGCCAAGTGCTTTTTTTAAAAATAAATTTATTTATTTTTGGTTGTGTTGGGTCTTCGTTGCTGCGCGCGGGCTTTCTCTAGTTGCGGAGAGCGGGGGCTACTCTTCCTTGTGGTGTGCGGGCTTCTCATTGCGGTAGCTTCTCTTGTTGCAGAGCATGGACTCTAGGCGCACAGGCTTCAGTAGTTGTGGTGCATGGGCTCGGCAGTTGTGGCTCACGGGCTCTAGAGTGCAGGCTCAGTAGTTGTGGCACACAGGCTTAGTTGCTCTGTGGCATGTGGTATCTCCCCGGACCAGGTATTGAACCCATGTCCCCTGAACTGGCAGGCGGATTCTTAACCATTGTGCCACAAGGGAAGTCCCCAAGTACTCTTTTATGTTTTGTTTTTCTTTTTTACTCTCTCATTCTCTCTAAGGTTCCCTATGAGTAGATAGATGTGTAGAAGAAAAGTCATCTGCCCAGACCCAATAGTTATTAAACCAGGGAGTTCAGACTCTGATCCTCCTTCGCCCTTTATAACTTTACAGCCTGTTTCCTTTATAACTAGTTTAAACCACCACTGCCTGGAGCACCCTTTCCCCCTTCTCTTTGAGGGGCTCACTGGTACTCACTTAGGTCAGCATCAGTACCTCCAAAAAACTTCCAAAGTTATCCCCTATCCTTGCATGGGCTGTCATGCTGTGTTCCGATAGCTAATACCCAAACATTTATCCCCATCTTGGTACTTATCAATACTGTATTATAGTCGTCGTTGCCTGTCTAGCATCTCTAATGGCTGACCAGCGCCTGGTGCATCCTTCTTTACCTACTTCTTGAAAGGATTTTTAGTGATTTAGTGTCAGCATGTAGTAGGTACTGAAAAGTGTTTACTGAGTGAATTTAATAATGCTCTTTTCTTTCTCTAGTTTTGCACTAACTCTATCATCCTAGGAGATTCAGTTAAAAGAGGAAAAAATACTGCCATTCTAGAATGTATGCAACAAACATCTGCGAGTCTAAAGGAATTTGGTTCATTAATATTTCTTTTCCAGTTCTGATAGTTGGCTATACTCGTGGCTGACTACACAGTGTGACGTAGCACAGATAACTTGAGAAGGGCAGAGGTGTCTAGTGAATGGAGACCTCTTCCTAGACAGAACTATTTTCTGTTCATTTTTTTTTTCACAAATCCATGTTCAACATCTATGGCATGCAAGACCCCTTCAGGGATTACTATCTCAGTCAGTTTAGATAATCACATTCAAGATATATGTGTGTAACAGGAATTATGATATGAGTATTCACATTCTGGTTCTCTTCCCTGCCCCCAAATACTATCCCCATTAATTTTATTTGAAATTAAGCAAGATGAGGGGAGAAATATTCTGAGCAAAATGTTTTATTGTCTGATAACAAATGAAAATTATGCAAGTGGAAAAAAACTGAACCACTCTACAAAAGAACCATGTTGGGAGATTATAATATCCTTCATGGAACAGTACGTTATTAAAAGCCAGAAAAAATATTTTATCAATGGTAGCATCCAAAAATCTGCCATTAATCTATGACAGGGACGCCAATGAGAGTATCATCTTCCAGGTAGAAAGTTCATTTACTTAACTGAATAAAAAGAGAGTATTTTATAGCATTTTTATTTCACTCTTCATTGCTATGTGCTTTAAATAAGACAATTGCCCTTATTTTTCATAGAAAAATAAAAAACACATGTACATTGTCTATGCAATTTAAAATAAAAATATGTACATATTTTATTGACTTCATTTTAATTATTATTAAATATGCAAATATAAAGACATGACATGAGAACCCACTTTGTCTTGCACAATATTTAATAACTATGTCCTATAAATGGGTGTGACCAAGAGAGTTCCACAGTGTGACAAGGTGGGCAAGGTGAAGATTACAAATAACACTCACTCAATTGTTGGCTTGCAGAAACCAGTGCTCAGGTGAATGTCAAAGTCAGGCCACGTTTCCCAGCTGTGACGACAGCCTTTCTACTCCATTTTTGGACACTCTTCACCTTTTTAAAAGTACACCCACCAGGTCCCCCTCGCTCCCTCCTGAATTTTTTCCTTCCCTTTTGTCTTTGTGTCTTTCTACCTTTCCTTCCATCTGGCTTTCCCTCCAATTCTCTCTCCTTTCTTCAAACTAGTATCCAGCACCTGCTCTGAGTTCAGCCACATTCTGACCCGGAGGGATACAAAGATGAATAAGTCAGCCGATTATTGTTTCCAGGGGCCTTTATTTTTGCCTCTCTTCTCATTTTAGACTTAACATTTGCTTTCCTATCTATCACAATAGGGCTTCAAACTATTGAAGTTTCTGTAACTGTCTCCTTCCAAATCAAAAAGTTACTCCTTTACTCTTTCATTGGATCACGTCAGAATATGTTCCACTTATGTGCAAGGGATGCTAATGGAATAAGGATGTCCCTCACAGAGAAATTTTCATATTTTCAGCATCCTGGGTTGTGTTTATCCTTAAAGGATATATCTACCTGTAAGAATTCTGGGCTCTAGGTAAGACATATTTTTGAGGATGTAGGTCTTGAGAAAAGGATTTGTGAATGTTGTTCAGAGTTGAGCTCATGGAGCGAGACGGTTTGGGAAGCAGTTAGTCCTCTGGTCCATTCCCAGTTTGGCCATTTGCTAGTTATGTGAAGCTGAGACCCTCGGTTTCCTCATCAGAATTCAGTAATGGGAATTAAATCAGCTGCAATTTGTAAGGTGTTATAAGTTAATGTCTGTGTTATAATTCTTAAGCTATTCCTACCCTAAACTTCTTCTCTTCATGTACTTGTCTAAAACCTCAATAATGAGGAGTTGGATCCTTAGCATATATTATTATTATTTCTAGGTGCTTCTCGTTTTTTGCCAGTGTGCATGGCTAAAAAGCAGTGTGATGTGCCTAAGTTGGCTGATTCTACCTCTGAGAACCTGATTGTGAGCCTTTCTTCCCAAATTCACATTGCAGTATCATTAAATTGATAGCTTGAAATAGGTCATATTGGGAAAATTTTTTTTTTTTTTTTTTTATGCGGTACGCGGGCCTCTCACTGTTGTGGCCTCTCCCGTTGCGGGGCACAGGCTCCGGACGCGCAGGCTCAGCGGCCATGGCTCACGGGCCCAGCTGCTACGCGGCATGTGGGATCTTTTCGGACCGGGGCACGAACCCGTGTCCCCTGCATCGGCAGGCGGACTCTCAACCACTGTGCCACCAGGGAAGCCCGATATTGGGAAAATTTATAGCGTGGAAATTAACAAACACTACAAAAAAAGGCTCTGTTTTCTTCTGGAGGGAGAAAAAAAATTGTTAACCCTTTACTAGCACACCGCTGCCAAGAGTCCAGGCAGAGACTGAGAGAAAATCCTCTTTTTTCTTTTCGCAAATAACAGAATAGGACACGACAAGTCCCGAGTTTCCATTTCCCTATGACTGTGCTTCTGCTAGGAGGGGAACATATTTCCGAATTCTCTCCAAACCCAACTCTACCTTCTGATCAAGGTGGCCTTAATGTTCTCTGCTGCCTTTTGTTTCCAGAGTTGAGTTCAGTTTCTCTCCATGATTGCAGTAGTCTTGACCCCTAAGCAATAGTATTTTTTTTTTTTTTTTTAATTTTTGGTTTTGGCTGCATTGGGTCTTCATTGCTGCACACGGGCTTTCTCTAGTTGTGGCGAGCGGGGGCTACTCTTCGTTGCGGTGCGTGGGCTTCTCACTGTGGTGGCTTCTCTTGTTGCAGAGCACGGGCTCTAGGTGCTCGGGCTTCAGTAGTTGTGGCACGTGGGCTCACTAGTTGTGGCTCATGCGCTCTAGAGCACAGGCTCAGTAGTTGTGGCGCACAGGCTTAGTTGCTCCGCGGAATGTGGGATCTTCCTGAACCAGGGATCGAACTTGTGTCCCCTGCATTGGCAGGCGGATTCTTAATCACTGCACCACCAGGGAAGTCCCTAAAATAGTCTTGAATGAAGTCTTCCTTGCCTATTTAACCCCATCAATGCAGTTTTTCTTTGACACTGTCCCAGTTTTTTGACACTGACAATTCCATTTTGTTTTGCAATATCAATCTCTATTCACACCCCTCTTAAAGCATGTACAATATTTCATGCTCCTAACATGTAGTGCCTCTGAGCTGTCAAATTCTTTGACCATTTATTAGAGAGTCTGGCTTATTTTGTCTCTATGATAAAAAAAAAAAAGGACAGGTTGTCTGATATTTACAGAGAATCCCAGGTAAATTTTATTGGCATCATTTGAAAAGTACTTAGTGGATTCTTTTTTAAATATAAAAACTATTTTCAAAGAACAGATTGAAAAATAGAAAGTTGTTCCCTTTTAGTTCCGCAAATTTTATCAGGTTCTGCAGGTTATTTCCCACAGCTGTGCTTTATGAGAGGCAATGAATCGTACTTATTCAGCAGCTTCTCTGGGGCTGTGAACGCTGAGCTCTTGCTCAGAATTAGCATAAGTAAGCAGCACATTCCTGGTTGTCAGGCACTTTTGAGCCTCCAAGTCACCCTCAAGGGAGGCATAACACAGACCAGCCTACAGTGCTTCCACCTATTTCAGCTCTGTGCTTGCTGCCCTACCGATCACTTTAAAATGCAAATATCTCCTTTACTATTTGAGGATTCATGCCTGCTTCTCCCTTTCTCATTAAATTAACCCTCCACCCACCCCACACCAAGGTGGGTCTCTGGATTGCAGACCAGTTGCCAAGAACCTTAAGAAGAACTGAAAACCTTTCACCTTCTACCCCACTTTCCTCTCCTTTTTTATTTGCTGTGGTCTCCGTGGCTGAGAACTATTTCTGGAGCTGTGCAGGCTGACAGTCGAGCCTTAGTGTGCTTCTTACTTCAGCGTTTCACCCAAGTAGATCTCAATCTCATGCTGGCCTCCGGAATAGAGGCTCCTTAGAATATTTTGCTCCCTTCGCACCTGCCTTTAATGGTAACTAGAAGTAGATATAATGATCTCCAGGTGCACCTGTAACCATCCTCAAACAATCTGGATTTCAATTATTCAGTTTACTGTGGCCAGGGACCAGGACTCACCTTTCTTAGGGAACTGTAAGTTCTACTTATTCCCTATTTCCTCTCCATTTGGGCTCTTTACTGCCCTTCCTGTCCCCTGCCTCCCACCATCAAATCAGGAGAATCTTTGGCTGTCATGGTGTCATGGTAGGAAGTCTGTCTCTAACTCTGTCTTCAAATCTATTCAGACTCAGGATTTCGCCTTTAGAATCCCAAATGCCTTCTTTTTGCTATAAAATTATTTTCTTTATGAATGTCTCACAGTTTAGGTGCGTGAATGGTGAAAAGGCCATGGTCTTATAAAAAAAACCCAAAAGATTAAAAGAGGAGAACTTCTGCTGATATTTCAAAATATTATGCCACCACATAAATACCATGCCGACTGAAGAAGGCATTTTAGTGTAGATGCTGTCTTTTAGTATCTTTAAGCAGAAATCCACTTAAAAGATATAAAAGCCCAAGCTCTACTTTTTATGTTCCTTAACCTCAAATAAAAGGGAAGTTGATTTGGGCAGAGATTAAACATAACAAATACAAAACTCACTTTCCTACCCATAGATGAGTTCCATTTAAAATAAATATTTTTTATCAAATCATCCCATTGTACACTTGAAATATCTTAGTTTTATTTCTCAATTATACCTCAATAATGCTAAAAAATAGAATAATATTTTTTCAGGAGCAATTTTGTACTGGTGACTGTAAATTATGATTTAAATCCGGCACAGTCACTGGTAAGTGTTGCTTGAAATGCAGGCAGGGGATAAGCAAGCCCTTCATAGAGTTTACAGAATGAAAGTAGGATACTACCACAAAGTCACAATTATCTTTCACAATGTGTATTAATATTTTCCTGCTGAAAATTCCATGCATTTTACCTGTTAATGAAGACCGTTTAAGTTAAAATTCCCTTTCTGAACAGGAATACTGTCCATATATACTATATATATACACACACACACTAATATTACACTTCTATTATTATACTATTATATATAATTATATATACTATTATATTTATGTAGTTATATATACATAATGTATTTACTATTAAACTAGTTATTTACTATTAAGCTATTTAGCTATCACAATTAAGCAAGTTTTCAAAGAGATTCTTTCCAAATGTGTGCTTCTTTTCACAATATACATTATAAATATTTCAACAAGGAAAAGAATATGAAATGTTTGCAGACTTCTTGTACACAACACATTTTTGTTCAGAAATAATGACTTCAAGGATTCTATTCAAAAATAAAGCTTTGCAGGAAGTTGAAGAGGAAGCCCTTACTCCTTGCCCCTTCATTTCTTTGTGTCCTGAAATTTGTGACTCAGTGCAATGAAAATAATCAGAATGAAACCTTGCCCAGAGGGAAGTCCTCTCAAATTCTGGCGGGGTTCCACTGTCCTCCTCCAGCATCATCCCTCATTTTCTTTGGAATATTGTAAATTTTAAGACCTGCTAGTAGAATCTATATCAAATATATTTTATTGGGAAAGAGATTTTGAGGTGGAATAAAAGCATATTTTCTTAATCCTTTCATATTCTGATCGATTTACTTTAATCTGGATTAACTAAAATTCCTGAAGACCCTAAGAAATTACATGAGATTTCACTTCAGAGAACATTCTTCTCATATGTAAAACTACAATGCAATTAGGAAGCCAGGAATGGTGTTTGAACTCAGTACTCTTGAAGCTGAGAAAAGAAGTTTATTTGCCTTTACACAATTTTCATTCTTTTTGTGGCTATTCTTAAGTCTCACTCAGGGCAAGATTCTCTATTGCTAATAAGTATTCCCAGTAATTTAGGGCACCTCCTGTTTTCCCAAATATTTGTTGGTGCAAATAAAATCTGTTTTTCTCTTATGTTTTTCCCCCCCATATTTGCAGGGGCCTATATTGATGTATTTAATTTTGAAAAGTGTTATCGGATACCTTAAAAGAGAGTCAGTCCTTCTCATGCTGAGAAGTTAAACCTAAGATACGTATTGTTGAGTTTTAAAGGTATGTTGGGTATAGTTTGAATCAAAATATAGGCCATGTGGCACATTTGAAATGCACCTTATGCCCTTGGGAGTGCCCCAGAGAGAAGGGTAGTCCTCTTCCAGAGCAGATGGAATGTTGTGATTAGAGACCCCAGTGACTGTTAATGGTAGGTGGCATGGCATATATATCATGACATTTGGATAGTAAAAACAGATGTTTCTAATAAAATTTTCAGATCAAAGCTCTAAAAGCAGACACTCTAATTTGAATAACTTTGTAGCATGTTTCTGGGTGACCAGTAGCAGAAAGTTATTTTGCAATAGTTAACAGTTTTCCTGAGCTACAATCATCAAGCTCCCTACTGATTAATAAAAACATGCCAAGTTCTTTGAGGTTAAGTTACTTGGGTAAGTTACTTCAGTTCCCTCAGCATGAATTTGTTTATTCGTTACATGTACATAGGACCTAGCTCTGTAAGCACACGGTAATCACCTGATTTTCAACAAATGAGTGCACACCTACCTTATTAATTGGTAGGTATTTAAAAGGTTAAATGAGATAAAATAACATCATGTAAGCAAAAGTTTCATCATGCACTTGGCATCCATTAAACACTAACCACTTGAGTGTCTTTATCCCTTTTTCACAAAGTGTCTTCACATCGAATACCTTATTTAGACCAGACAATTTCCAGTTTTTATTTAGGATACATGTTACCTTCATTTTCCAACAAAGCACTGAGATTCAGAGAAACTAATTGGCTTTCCAGTGTCCATGTGGCCAGTGCATATCTGAGCCTGGAGTTAATATTCAGATATTCAAGGTTCTGTTTCAGGTCCTAATTTCCAGCCCTTTTTCCACTACTATCCATCTGCTTCCACTTTTGGGGTCTGGTTTTCTCCTCTATAAATTGAAGGAGTTGAAGTTGTTGGGTATGGTATCAACTAATATATGGCACAATCAACCACATAGTCTCAGTATCCCACAGCAATAGGCATTTACCTGGTTCACAGATCCGTAGGTCACCTGAGGGTCTCCTGTTCTTGGCTGGGTACATCCCTGGCTGGCTCAGCCCTGTAGGTCTCTAATCCTTCTCCTCAGCTAGCCCAGGCTTACTCTCCTGCTCTGACAGATGTGAAGGAGAGCAGGCACAATAGCACAAACTATTTCTATTAACATTCCATTAACCCAAGCAGATCACGTGGCAAACCCGAAAGCAAGGGGTAGGGAAGTATCTTCTGTCTCTTTCCTGGGAGAAGGTACTGCCAGGTCGTATGTGAAGGATGTGGATAAGGGCAGGGTAAAGAACTGAGGACATTAATGCCATCTACTTCAACTGCTAAGATTGCTTTTAGCTCCAGCATGTTGTGATTTTCTTCCAATTTACATTTGGTTGGCAGAGTCTCTTTTCCTTATTTCTTAATGTTTTTCTTTTTTAAAAAAGTGTTATTTTTTAAAATTAATTTTTATTGGAGTATATTTGCTTTACAATGTTGTGTTAGTTTCTGCTGTACAGCAAAGTGAATCAGTTATGTGTATACATATATCCCCTCTTTTTAAGATTTCCTTCCCATTTAGGTCACCACAGAGCACCAAGTAGAGTTCCCTGTGCTATACAGTAGGCTCTCATTAGTTATCTATTTTGTACATAGTAGTGTATATATGTCAGTCCTAATCTCCCAGTTCATCCCACCCCCCCTTCCCCCCTTGGTATCCATAAGTTTGTTCTCTACATCTCTGTCTCTATTTCTGCTTTGCAAATAAGTTCATCTGTACCACTTTTCTAGATTCCACATATAAGATATATTATATGATATTTTTCTCTTTCTGACTTACCTCACTGTGTATGACAGACTCTAGGTCTATCCACGTCTCTGCAAATGGCACTATTTCATTCCTTTTTACAGCTGAGTAATATTCCAGTGTATATATGTACCACATCTTCTTTAACCCATTCCTCTGTTGATGGGCATTTAGGTTGCTTCCATGACCTGGCTATTGTAAATAGTGCTGCAGTGAACATTGGGGTGCATGTGTCTTTTTGAATTATGGTTTTCTTTGGGTATATGCCCAGTAGTGGGATTGCTGAGTTATATGGTAGTTCTATTTTTAGTTTTTTGAGGAACCTCCATACTGTTCTCCATAGTGGGGCTGTACCAATTTACATTCCCACCAACAGTGCAAGAGGGTTCCCTTTTCTCCACATCCTCTCCAGCATTCATTGTTTGTAGATTTTTTGATGATGGCCATTCTGACCAGTGTGAGGTGATACCCCATAACCTCTTCACACTCTTTTCAGATCAAAATCCCTATATTCTGCATCTAGGAAGGACTAATTATTTCCCTCTTTTCTGTTTAAACAAAAAAACCTGCATCTGTGTGAACCCTGAGAGCATATTCACGATGAAGAAAATATAGTGCTCCAACATTCTATGAGATTGTCCTTTAATATTGCCTTCTGGAACAATATGTTCAGGGAACGGCAAGATCAACATATAAAAAAAACACAGAATGGCAAACTGACATGAGTTTTCTGCCCTTCAGTGAATTCCTGTTTGCCCTAGGCAACTTGAAAAACATTGACACTAATTATTAGAGAAATGCAAATCGTAATGTTTTTGTTTCTATGTCCATCATTGATATTGACCTATAATTTCCTTTTTTTGTGATATCTTTGTCTGGTTTTGGTATCAGGGTGATGGTGGCCTCATAGAATGAGTTTGGGAGTGTTCCTCCTTCTGCAATTTTTTGGAAGAGTTTGAGAAGGATAGGAGTTAGCTCTTCTCTAAATGTTTGATAGAATTTGCCTGTGAAGCCATCTGGTCCTGGACTTTTCTTTGTTGGAAGATTTTTAATTACAGTTTCAATTTCATTACTTGTGATTTGTCTGTTTATATTTTCTAATTCTTCCTGGTTCAGTCTTGGAAAGTTGTACCTTTCCAAGAATTTGTCCATTTCTTCTAGGTTGTCAATTTTATTGGCATATAGTTGCTTGAAGTAGTCTCTTGATCCTTTGTATTTCTGTGGTGTCAGTAGTAATTTCTCCTTTTTCATTTCTAATTTTATTGATTTGAGTCCTCTCTCTTTTTTTCTTGATGAGTCTGGCTAAAGGTTTATCAATTTTGTTTATTTTCTCAAAGAACCAACTCTTAGTTTTACTGACCTTATTTATTTATTGCTATTGTTTTCTTAATTTCTATTTAGTTTATTTCTGCTCTGATCTTTTTGATTTCTTTCCTCCTACTAACTTTGGGGCTTTTTTTTTTTGTTGTTCTTCTTCTTTCTCTAGTTGCTTTAGGTGTAAGGTTAGATTGTTTATTTGAGATTTTTCTAGTTTCTTGAGGTGAGATTGAATTGCTATAAACTTCCCTTTTAGAACTGCTTTTGCCGAGTCCCATAGGTTTTTGGTCATCGTGTTTTTGTTGTCATTTGTTTCTAGGTATTTTTTGATTTCCTCTTTGATTTCTTCAGTGATCTCTTGGTTATTTAGTAGCATGCGGTTTAGCTATCATGTGTTTGTGTTTTTTTACAGTTTTTTTCCTGTAATTGATTTCCAATCTCATAGCGTTGTGGTCAGAAAAGATGCTTGATACGATTTCAATTTTCTTAAATTTACTGAGCCTTGGTTTGTGACCCAAGATGTGATCTATCCTGGAGAATGTTCCCTGTGCACTTGAGAAGAAAGTGTATTCTGCCACTTCTGGGTGGAATGTCCTATAAATATCAATTAAATCTATCTGGTCTGTTGTGTCATTTAAAGCTGTGTTTCCTTATTTATTTTCTGTCTGGATGATATGTCCATTGGTGTAAGTGGCGTGTTAAAGTCCCCCACTATTATTATTATTTTTTTAAAAATATTTATTTATTTATTTTTGGCCGCATTGGGTCTTACTTGTGGCATGCGGGATGTTTGTTGTGGTGCACAGGCTTCTCTCTAGTTGTGGTGCAGGGCTCCAGAGTGTGTGGGCTCAGTAGTTGCGGTGCGCAGGCTCTCTAGTTGTGGCACATGGGCTCCAGAGTGCATGGGCTCTGTAGTTGCGGCACATGGGCTTAGTTGCCCCACAACATGTGGGATCATAATTCCCTGACCAGGGATCGAACCTGCGTCCCCTGCATTGGAAGGCAGATTCTTAACCACTGGACCACCAGGGAAATTCCCCCCCAACTATTATTGTGTTACTGTTGATTTCCGCTTTTATGGCTGTTAGCATTTGCCTTATGTATAGAGGTACTTCTATGTTGGCTGCATAAATATTTACGATTATTATATCTTCTTCTTGGAGTGATCCCTTGATCATTATGTAGTAATGTCTCTTTATCTCTTATAACAGTCTTTATTTTAAAGTCTATTTTAACTGATATGAGCATTGCTACTCCAGCTTTCTTTTGATTTCCATTCTCATGGAATATCTTTTTCCATCCCCTCACTTTCAGTCTGTATGTGTCTCTGGGTCTGAAGTGGGTCTCTTGTAGACAGCATATATACAGGTCTTGCTTTTGTATCCATTCAGCCAGTCTGTGTCTTTTGTTTGGAGCATTTAATCCATTTGCATTCAAGGTAATTATTGATATATGTGTTCCTATTACCATTTTCTTAATTGTTGTGGGTTTGTTTTTGTGGGGTTTCTTCTTCTCTTGTGTTTCCCACCTAGAGAAGTTCCTTTAGCATTTGTTGTAAAGCTAGTTTGGTTGTGTTGAATTCTCTTAGCTTTTGCTTGTCTGTAAAGCTTTGGATTTCTCCATCGAATCTGAATGAGATCCTTGCTGGGTAGAGTAATCTTGGCTGTAGGCTTTTCCTTTTCATCACTTTAAATGTATCATGCCACTGCCTTCTGGCCTGCAGAGTTTCTGCTGAAAAATCAGCTGATAACCTTATGGGGATTCCCTTGTAGGTTATTTGTTGCTTTCCCTTGCTGCATTTAATATTTTTTCTTTGAATTTAATTCTTGTTAGTTTGATTAATATATGTCTTCGTGTGTTTCTCCTTGGGTTTCTCCTGTAGGAGACTCTCTGTGCTTCCTGGACTTGGGTGGATATTTCCTTTCCCATGTTAGGGAAGTTTTCAACTATAATCTCTTCAAATATTTTCTCAGACCCTTTCTCTTTCTCTTCTTCTTCTGGGACCCCTATAATTTAAATGTTGGTTCATTTAATGTTGTCCCAGAGGTCTCTGAGACAGTCCTCATTTCTTTTCATTCTTTTTTCTTTATTTTGCTCCTCAGCAGTTATTTCCACCATTCTACCTTCCAGCTCACTTATTCGTTCTTCTGCTTTAGTTATTCTGCTATTGATTCCTTCTAGTGTATTTTTCATTTCAGTTACTGTGTTGTTCATCACTGTTTTTTCTTTAGTTCTTCTAGGTCCTTGTTAAACATTTCTTGTATTTTCTCAATCCATGCCTCCATTCTATTTCTGAGATTTTGGATCATCTTTACTACCATTACTCTGAATTTTTTTTCAGGTAGGTTGCCTATTTCCTCTTCATTTATTTGATCTTTTAGGTTTTTACCTTGCTCCTTCTTCTGTAACATATTTTTATGTCATATCATTTTTTTTGATGGGTGGGGCTGTGTTCCTGTCTTACTGGTTGTTTGGCCTGAGGCGTCCAACACCGGAGTTCGCAGTCCAACACTGACAGTTGTGTAGAGCCAGGTCTTGGTGCCAAAATGAGGACCTCTGGGAGTCCTCATGCCAATTAATATTCCCTGGGGTCTGAAGTTCTTTGTTAGTCCAGCTGTTTGGACTCAGCACTCCCACCACAGGATCTCAGGCCTGACCCCTGTCCTGGGAACCAAGATCCTGCAAGCTGCAGGGTGCAGCAAAAAAAAAAAAAAAAAAAAAAAAAGGCAACAAACAAAAAGGAGGAGAACAATAACAAAGAATAAAAAATAAAATAAAGTTAGAAAAATAAAAAATATATTAGAAAAAATAATAATATAAATGAAACAACAACAAGAAGGCAAAACAGAACCACAACAGCAAAAAAAAAAAAAAAAAAACCGGAAAAGGCCTTGGGGGGTTAGATGGGGGGGCGGGGCTTAGGCAGGGGCAGCTGGGCCTAGGCTCAGTGCGGCTGGAGGGGGCCCCGGAGGGCGAAGGTTCAGGCCCGGGACCCCAGCAGCCTTGCTGGGGCCCAAGCAGGTCAAGAAAATGCTGGCTGCATTCCCCTCTGATTCCCTGATCCCCCGAAGTTCTCTCCCTGTCCCCACTGATCCCTTCACCATGAGTGGGCCCCTCAGAGCATGGGAACCCCTCCCCTCCCCCAGCTGCCCCTTGGGGTACTGGTTCTCTCTCGCCTCTACCTCTCCTCCCTCCCCCCTCCCTCCCATGCCCACGGGACATGTATGACTGGAGGGGGCCCCAGAGGGTGGAGGTTCAGGCCTGGGACCCCAGCAGGCTTGCTGGGGCCCAAGCAAGTGGGGGAAATGCTGGCCACATTCCCCTCTGATCCCCTGAAGGTATCTCCCTGTCCCTGCTGATCCCCTAGTGGTGAGTGGGCCCCTCTGGGTGTTGGAACCCCTCCTCTCCCCCAGCCGCCCCTCAGGAGCACCAGTCCTATCCTGCCTCCACTTTTGCTTCCCTCTTCCCAACCCCCCACGTCCTACCTGGTTGTGCAGGGGTTCCTCCTGTCCCCTTAGGTGTCCAAGGTCCCCCACCAGAGCCTGGTAGTTGCCCTAGTTGTGAGGAGATGTGAACTCTGCATCCCCCTATTCTGCCACCTTGACTTCACCTGCCCCCCATCCTGGGAATAAAGCTCCTTGACATGGGTCTTGGTAGTAATTTCTTGAATGTGATACTTAAAGCACAAGCAACAAAATCAAAAATAAACAAGTGGGACTACATCAAACTAAAAAGCTTCTGTACAGCAAAAGAAACCATCAACAAAGTGAAAAGACAGCCTATGGAATGGGAAAAATATATGAAACCCTATAACTGATTAGAGATTAATATCCAAAATATATATAGAACTTACACAAATCAGCAGCAAAAAAAACCAAACAGTGAAAAAATGGGCAAAGAACCTGCATAGACATTTCTTCAAAGAAGATATAAGAAAGACCAACAGGCACATGGAAAAAATGCTCAACATTACTAGTAACTAAGGAAATGCATTAAAACTGCAATGAGACATCACCTCGCACTTGTTAGAATGGCCATTATAAACAAGACAAGAGATAACAAATGCTGGTATGGACGAGGAGAAAGGGTTTGGTGGGATTGTAAATTGGTACAGCCACTGCAAAACAATATGGAGGATCCTCAAAAAATTAAAAATAGATTACCATATTACCCAGCAATTCTAATACTTCTGGGAATATATACAAAGAAAATGAAAACTCTAATTCAAAAGATATCTGCCCTCCCATATTCATAGCAGCATTATTTACAATAGCCAAGAGATGGAAACAACCTAAGTGTACATTGGTAGATAAAATGAGTAAAGAAGTTGTGGTATCTATCACAAAATGGAATATTATTCAGTCAGAAAAATGAGGAAATTCTACTATTTCTGACAATGTATGGACCTTAAAGGCATTATGCTAAGTGAAATAAATCAGAGTGACAAATACTGTGTCATCTCACTTATATGTGGAATCTGAAAAAAAAATGTCAAACTCATAGAAAAAGAGATCAGACTTGTAGTTACCAGAGGCTGAGGGTGGGGGGAAGGGCAATTGGAGGAAGGTGGTTAAAAGGTACAAACTTCTAGTTATTAGATAAATAAATATTAGGGATGTAATGTACAACATGATGACTATAGCTAGCACTGCTGTGTGTTGTATAGGAAAGTTGTTAAGAGAGTAAACCCTGAGAGTTCTCGTAACAAGGAGAAACAGTTTTTTCCTTTTTGCTTATTTTTTCTTTTTATTGTATCTATATGTGAGCTGAGCCTATTGTGGTAGTTGCTTCACAGTATATGCAAATCAAAAAATCAAACCATCCTGCTGTAGATCATAAAGTTATATTATGATGTATGTCAATTATTTCTCAATAATTGGAAAACTGGAAAAAATAAAGAAATAAAAAACCAAACTAAATTAAACTTTTGTTCATTTGAATATTTTCTTTCTGGCTACCTAGAAGATTTCATCTTTTCTTCAATATTCTGTAATTTTACCATTATGTAGTCAGGTTTAGTTTTGTTTGTGTTTATCTTGCCTGAATATTCTAAAATTAGATGGTTTATATATTTTTCATCAGTTTTGGTTAATTGTCAGTCATTATTTACTCAAATATTGCTTTTTCTTCATGTTCTCTGTTCTCTACTTTGGAATTCTTACATATCTCTTTGACGTTTAAGTTTTTTCCAGTATTTCATGATTTTATTTTTTCCATGTGCTTATTTCACATATTTTATTTGACCTATCTCAGATCACTAATTCTACCATGTGTAATTTGATAGTAAGTACATTTTTGAAATTCTTAATTTAGTCATTATATTTTTATTATTTAAAAAAATCCATTAGATCATTTAAAATTTTCCATTCATGGCTTAAATTTTCAATCATTTTTTATTACCTTGAACCAAATAAGAATAATTATTTTGAAACCTATGGTCAGTAACTCTTATCTGGAAGCCCTTGGTGTCTGTTTTATAACCTTTGATTTCTCATGGATTTTGTTCACATTGTCTTGTTTCTTCAAATGCCTGGCCATTTAAAGCTATATGCTGGAATGTATATGTGTACATATATACACACGCACACACACACATGCACACATATGAATGTATATATATACATATTAATATGTATATATATAATATTTTATATATAATATATTCTAGAGTATATTTAAATATGTATATTCCAGCATATGTTAAATATATATGTATATGTGAAAGATAGTTTAAAGTTTTTAATATAGTATATGCATAATATTCATATTATCTAGCATAATATATAATATGCTAGACTTTATATAACACCAGCTGACATTTTTTAAACAATTTTTAAAAATTGAAGTATAGTTAATTTACAATGTTGTGTTAGTTTCAGATGTACAGCAAAGTGATTCAGTTATACATATGTAGATATATCTATTCTTTTTCAGATTCTTTTCCATTATAGGTTGTTACAAGATATTGAATATAGTTCCCTGTGCTATACAGTAGGTCCTCATTGTGTATCTATTTATATATAGTATTGTGTATATGTTAATCCCAACCTCCTAATTTATCTTCCCCCCACGCCCCCTGCTATCCCATTTGGTAACCATAAGTTTGCTTTCTATGTCTGTAAGTCTATTTCTGTTTTGTAAATAAGGTCATTTGTATCATTTTTTTAGATTCCACATATAAGTCATATCATATGATAATTGTCTTTCTCTGACTGACTTACTTCACTTAATATGATATTCTCTAGGTCCATCCATGTTGCTGCAAATGGCATTTTTTCATTCCTTTTTTGGTTGAGTAATATTCCATTGTATATATATATATATATACACCATACCTTCTTTATCCAGTCATCTGTTGATGGACATATGGGTTGTTTCCATGTCTTAGCTATTGTAAATAGTCCTGCTGTGAACATTGGGGTACATGTATATCTTTGAATTAGAGTTTTCTTCAGATATATGCCCAGAAGTAGGATTGCAGGATCATACGGTAACTCGACTTTTATGTTTTTAAGGAATCGCTATACTGTTTTCCACAGTGGCTGCACCAGTTTACATTCCCACCAACAGTGTAGGAGGGTTCCTTTTTCTCCACACCCACTCCAGTATTTATTATTTGTAGACTTTTTAATGATGGCCATTCTGACTGGTGTAAGGGGATACCTCACTGTAGTTTTGATTTGCATTTCCCTAATAATTATCAATATTGAGCATCTTTTCATGTGCCTGTTGGCCATCTGTATGTCATCTTTGGAGAAACATCTATTTGGGTCTTCTTCCCATTTTTTGTTTGGGTTGTTTGTTTTTTTGATAATGAGCTGTATGAGCTGCTTTTATATTTTGGAACTGAATCCTGTGTCAGTAGCATCCTTTGCAAATGTTTTCTCCCAGTCTGTAGGCTGTCTTTTCATTTTGTTTATGGTTTCCTTTGTTGTGCAAAAACTTTTAAGTTTAATTTGTTTAGTTCTGTTTTTGTTTCCATTACTCTAGGAGACAGATCCAAAAAAGTATTGCTGCAATTTATGTCAAAGAGTGTTCTGCCTATGTTTTCCTCTAGGAGTTTTATAGTATCCAGTCTTTCATTTAGGTCTTTGATCCATTTTGAGTTTACTTTTGTATATGGTGTCAGAGAATGTTCTAATTTCATTCTTTTACATGACCAGTTTTCCCAGTACCACTTACTGAAGAGACTGTCTTTTCTCCAATGTGTATTCTTGCCTACTTTGTCATAGATTAATTGACCATAAATGCATGGGTTTATTTCTGGGCTTTCTATCCTATTCCACTGATCTGTTTGTCTGTTTTTGTGCCAGTACCTTATTGTTTTGATTACTGTAGCTTTGTAGTGTGGTCTGAGGTTGGGGAGGATGATTCCATCAAGCTCCATTCTTTCTCAGGATTGTTTTGGCTATTCGGGGTCTTTTGTGTCTCCGTACAACTTGTGAAATCTTTTGTTCCAGTTCTGTGAAAAAATGCCATTGGTAATTTGATAGGGATTGCATTGAACCTATAGATTGTCTTGGGTAGTATGGTCATTTTAACAATATTGATTCTTCCAATCCAAGAACAGGGTATATCTTTCCATCTGTTTGTGGGGTCTTTAATTTCTTTCATCAGCATCTTATAGTTTTCAGAGTACAGGTCTTTTGTCTCCTTAGGTTTATTCCTCTGTATTTCTTTTTGATGTAATGGTAAATGGGATTGTTTCCTTAATTTCTTTTTCTGATATTTTGTTGTCAGTAGAAATGAAACAGATTTCAGTGTATTTGTTTTGTGTCCAGCAACTTTACCAGATTCATTGATGAGCTCTAGTAGTTTTCTGGCAGTGTCTTTAGGATGTTCTACATATAGCATCATCCCATTTACAAACAGTGAAAGTTTTACTTCTTCTTTTCCAATTTGGATTCCTTTTATTTCTTTTTCTTCTCTGATTGCTGTGGCTAGGACTTCCAAAACTATGTTCAGTAAAAGTGGTGAGAATGATCATACTTGTCTTCTTCCTGATCTTAGAGGAAATGCTTTAAGCTTTTCACCATTGAGTATGATGTTAGCTGTGGGTTTGTCATATATGACCTTTATTATGTTGAGGTATGTTCCCTTTTTTCTCCCTTTCTGAAGTGTTTTTATCATGAATGGATGTTGAATTTTATCACAAGATTTTTCTGCTTTTCTGAGATGATCATATGGTTTTTATTCTCCAATTTGTTAATGTGTTGTATCACATTGATTGATTTGAGGATATTGAAAAATCCTCGCATCCCTGGAATAAATCCTACTTGATCATAGTTTATGATTGACAGTTTTATATCCAACTGAATTATCATTTAATACTGAGGGTGAAATGAAGATATTTTCAAGTAAAATAGTAAGAGTTTATCAACAGTAATCCCTGTTGGTGCTGCATTGTGTTCCCTCAAAATTCTTCTGTTGAAACCCTGACCCCTAGGACCAGAAAATGTGAGTGTATTTAGAGACAGGGCCTTTAAAATGAAGATTAATTTAAAATGAGGCTGTTAGAGCGGGCCCTAATCCAATCTAACTGGTGTCATGTAAGAAGAGGAAATTTGGACATACAAAGGAACACCGGGGTATCTGCTGCAAGAAAAGACCATGTGAAGACACAGTGAAAGGCAGCCATCTGCAGCCATTAGGAGAGGCCTCAAAAGAAACCAAACAAATCGACACCTTGATCTTAAGCTTCCAACCTCTCCAACTGTGAGAAAATAAATTTCGGTTTTTTAAGCCACTAGTCTGTGGTATTTGTTATGGCAGCCCTAGCAAGCTAATGAAGATTCTTATAAGAAGTACTAATACTTTAACTCCTAAATATTTTCAAATCGCCGCACACATATAAAATATTCCTGCAGTATTCTGACAGAAGTACACAGGGGTTGGGGCGCTGAACAACACAGGGGTTGAACAACCCCTTGAACAGCACAGGGGTTGGGGCGCTGACCCTCTGTGCAGTTGAAAGTCCTCATATAATTTATAGTTGGTCCTTCATATCCATGGTGCCACACCATGGATTCAACTAACCTCAGATCTTGTAGTACTGTGGCATTTACTATTGAAAAAAATTCACCCATAAGTGGTCCTGCACAATTCAAACTCATGTTGTTCAAGGGTCAACTCTAGATAAGAATGGTCACAGGTCAGAGATCAGCCAGGGCGTTCTAGCCATTCTGTTCTCCACAGCCGCACTAAGGGTTGAGGATATCAAAATTTCATGCACATCTGTAACCCATTCATGACACCTCATCTGGCAAGCTCTTTTCTAAAGGATAAAATTCAGGAAGAAGTAAAATGATCTCATAAGGAATGTCCGACATTCACGGAGGAAGTTTCTTTCTATGTATCAACTGAACCCCAGGCAGAGTTTCAGGATGGCTATTAAAAAAATTTTTTTTTTAAACAGAAGGACACTAGCTGATGACTTCTCAGAGAGCTGAGCCCCAATCTCCTTTATCACCTTTACCTTCCAGGTATATTTTCCTGCTTCTGCACTTGGATTCCAGTAAGTTGTGAGGATAGATCTGTGAGTATAGCCCCATTCTCTGCTTTGGGTTTCTATCTGGAAATACAAAGATTTTTGTTTGATCCTAGCTTTATAATTCTCTTTTTGTATTTTATTTATCATCACTATGTCTTTTTAAAATTTTTTAAAATTTATTTTATTTTTGGCTGCGTTGGGTCTTCATTGCTGCATGTGGGCTTTCTCTAGTTGCGGCGAGTGGGGGCTACTCTTTGTTGCAATGCATGGGCTTCTCATTGTGGTGGCTTCTCTTGTTGTGGAACACGGGCTCTAGGTGCCAGGGCTTCGGTAGTTGCAGCACGTGGGCTCAGTAGTTGTGGCTCGTGGGGTCTAGAGCACAGGATCAGTAGTTGTGGCGCACGGGCCTAGTTGCTCCACATCCTGTGGGATCTTCCCGGACCAGGGCTTGAACCCGTGTCCCCTGCATTGGCATGCAGATTCTTAACCACTGTGCCACTAGGGAAGCCCATATCATCACTATGTCTTTTGGACAGAGATAGTATATTGAGAGTGTGAACAAATGGAGACTTAATCAGAAACCAAACATAGCCATTATTCAAAAAGTTTCAGATTCCTCTTTGCCTAAGATATTGACTTATGAGACACCACATGAGGATTCATATGTTCAATTCAGTTGTGTTAAAATGCATGACAATATCCAAAATGAAATTTCACGCTTGAAAATTGGACACCACTGAAGCTATTTAGTAACTATTTAGAAAGCATTATTTTCACTTTGGAAAATAAACATTAAAGTTTATTTTTTCTAGGAAAATTATGTTTCCAAAAATGTTACTTCTGAGGCTTAGTTTATGTTAGTATAAACTAGTTGTTCTCATTCAGGGGTTATCCCCACCCCACCCCAACTGAGGACATTTGGCAATGTCTGGAGGCAATTTTGATTTTTGTGACTTGGGGGGGTGCTACTGGCATCTAGTGGGTAGACGTCAGGGATGTTTCTAGACATCTTACAGTGCACTGAACAACCCCACATAACAAAAAAATTATTGACCCCAAATTTCAATAGTGTCAAAATTGAGAAAACCTACATCATTTGACTGTACTCACCATCCAAAAGCAAAACTCATTTAGGAGCACCTGTTGACATTTTTTTGTCCCCTGAGATTCTGTTACCAAGGCTGTTGCCCCAGAATCATATCCCTGCCCCTCCCTCGAATGGAAACCAGTTGTTCTTATCTAAGTTCAGGAGGAAGCTGCAAAGAGAAAAGCAAGGACTTGTTAGAACAACTAGACCCAAGATGACAGAAGATTTGACTTCCAGTAGACCTTGATCCTCATTATATGCTTATCGTAATACGTTAGCATGCTAAAGGGCCCATCCGCCAGCACCATGACAGGTGACGATCGCCTTGACAACATCTGGAAAAGCCCATACAAGGACTGAAAAAGAGTGTTGCATCAGTTCTGTGTCCAAACCACAACCCTGTTCTCAGATAAGACGTGAGTATGCCTCCCACTCTTTCCAAATCCCTCCCTTTTACCTCGGCCTTCCTAAACATATGGTGTCCCAGTCCCAATTGGGTTGTGAAGTTGATTTGAGAACTAAATTTGCGCTTCTCCATTCTTTGGCCATTAATTAAAGCTTCTGCTGTTCCAGTCTCAGCATAGGTTTCATGATTGGCTGTGCGAATCTGAGCGGAAAAAGAACCTCCCTGGGTGTCGGCGCCTGGCTAGGATTTTAGTGAGGGTCCATTGGTAACAGTTCCATTTGGGAGGTCAGCCTGGGCGCCCAGGACTCTGCGTCTTTCCAGATGGTTTCCAAGAGCTCCAAGGATTACATTCTAAGAAATCCTTTTTACTCCTTGCTATATATATATATATTTTTTTTCCTGCGGTACGCGGGCCTCTCACTGTTGCGGCCTCTCGCGTTGTGGAGCACAGGCTCTGGACGCGCAGGCTCAGCGGCCATGGCTCACGGGCCCAGCCTTTCCGCAGCCTGTGGGATCTTTCCGGACCGGGGCACGAACCCGTGTCCCCTGAATCGGCAGGCGGACTCTCAACCACCGCGCCACCAGGGAAGCCCACCCCTTGCTATTTCTGAAAGCTACTTAAGAATAGGGGCTGCATCCTCGCCTAAATCCAGAAAACTCTGGTTGAGTGAATGACAAAACGATGGATGAAAGTATGAATGAAGTTAGGGGAGTCAATCATTTTACTACACAGGTCCCAGCAGCTCCCATTACTTCCGGCCGCAGAAATGGCCCTTTCAAGCCAAGCCTCTTGGGCAGGCTCTCGCCGCGACTGGAGGCATGCTGGACTACATTTCCCAGAGTTCCAAGGGATCGCTGCGCAGGCGCACTTGGAAAACTACGGCGTTTCTCTCCTCCGCAAAAACTGGCAGGTCATTGCCGTCCTGACCCAGCCTTTCCTCCTGTCCTCCTTGTCCCGCAGTCTGAACTCCAGTAGTTCTGCTAGTGTATGTGTGTCGCTGCAGGCTGGACTTATGGCCGTGCCGTTGAGGTTCGACGGGCGGGTGGTACTGGTCACCGGCGCGGGGGGAGGTGAGTACGCGAAGGCTGGAGGGCCGGCGTCCTCCAGCTCGCTCTCGTGCTGGGAGTCCCCCTTTTTTGGTCTGGAATCCGCACGCAGCCGTAGTTGCGATCTCAGCATCTGGGCTGCGGGCAGCGGTGGCGGGGCGGCTTGGGGAGCGAGCGACTGGACTCGGTGGGGTTGAGGGTGGGAGGACGGACAACGATTGTTCTCCGGGCGCCTAATCGGCTGAGGATGGAGAGGAGGGGCTGGCCAGCCTTGAGTGGGGAGCCAGAAACTCCTGGTGCAGCCCACTTCTCCACCCCCACAACCCTGTGGGAGCTTCTCAAGGCTTCAGGTCTTGAGAGGAGAGAGGCCGGGCTCGGCTGCGGGTTGCAAAACTAGGTAAAAATCATCCCGACGCCCGTCTGTGCGTATCGATTGCGACTCTTCCTGTTAATAGACTCCCTAGGCCTCTGTCAAGTGTTTTAAACGTGGCTGAAAAGCCGTCTGGGGGCTGGAATCACCCCCGCAGGAGTAGAAATGTCAGCCCCTTGCCTTTGAAAAGTCAGTCTTCTTTCCCTCTGTCGGATGATTTTAAGTTCTTGAGAGGGCCTTCTTTAAAAAAAGGCATCTGATAAGAGTCCTCCGTTTTGGACTTAGTGTGTTTATCAAGCGGATTGCAAACTCCAATGCCTGCAGGACTCAGACAGGCGATAGAGGAATAAAATGAGAGTGGGGTGAGGGCAGTAGGAACTGGAGAGCAGAATGCCTGCAGGACTCAGGCAGGCGATAGAGGAATAAAATGAGAGTGGTGTGGGGGCAGTAGGAACTGGAGATCAGAGGCCTTTCTGAAGTGGACCAGATCTTCCTGTATTTCAGAAGCCAAGTGGAGATTGGTTATGTGAAATAACCCTATTTTTATTTCTATTTATTTATTTGTTTATGGCTGCATCAGGTCTTTGTTGCGGTGCGCGGACCTCTCTTTGCGGTGGCTTCTCTTGTCGCAGAGCCGGGCTCTAGGCGCTTAGGCTTAGTTGCTCCACGGCATGTGGGATCTTCCCGGACCAGGGCTTGAACCCTTGTCCCCTGCATTGGCAGGTGGATTCTTAACCACTGCACCACCAGGGAAGTCCCAAAGTAACCCTATTTTTAAAGGACAAAATTTAAGACAAACCACTCATACCCACACGGATGCTTTGCAGTGAGGTTTTACACTATTTCCCACCTGTCTATGATCTCTGTAATCTCCAAGTGCAGGGACCTTGACCTTATGGGCCTTTGATTACCCACTGGTAGTGCCCTATACCTAGAATGGACTTAATGCAGAATTAATTTGAATTATATATTAAAAGTCACAAACAGTGGAATTCTGACAGTTAATTCATACGTATTTTCATGTCTCCATTTATAAAATGGATTCGCATGCTTCCTTTCAGAAAATATCTTTAGTATTAATTGGTGGCCAAATGTTTTATATCCATATTTATATTTATTCTAAAATGATTATGTTTTGGGGAAAACATTTTGTTTACACTTTGCTTTTGATGGAAATAATTAAGTAATGCACTCATGTTTTAAACCTCTTTTGACAGTGAGTGATTCACAGTATGAAATACATTTTATACCAAGACCTGGTATACACACACACACTATATTTGAAACAAGCTCATGACACGGTACATAGTAAATGCAGTGCACTTTGAACTTTTCTATTCTTTTTCATTAAGTAAATGCAGATTACAACCCACTAAGTTGATTTTGTGAAGTATTAATGGGTTGTGACTAGACAGTTCTGAATTTAGCACCTCCTGTTCATGAACTGATTCATATTTTAAAGAGCCTGGATTATGATACAATTACTAGCCATTAGATTTGAATACTGATCTGGGGCAGATATAATTTTGTGGTAAAGTTGAGACTGTCATTAGGTCTACAGTGGGCCATCATTATGAAAGAGAGATTGAGATCTAATTCCAGTCCTATCATGAAGACTGTTGTCCTTGAGGTCTTGGGGTTCTCATTTAAGGATACATATCTGTAGAATTGAGGCACTGCTAAACATCCCAGGAGGGTGTCCGTGAACGCCTGCCAGGCCTGTGTCTGGGAATTAGTCTGACTCCAACCCATGCATGTTCTAGAGATGAATAGAAATATCTTTGCACTATTCAGGTGCTGTTGTTTAGCTTGGAATATTGAATGGTTTAATGGGAGACCTGGAAGGAGAGGTTTAGAATTGTCTAGGATTAAGGTAAAAAATTTTGCCATGATGGGTGGGATAATGGGAATTCGTATTTATTAGCTGATTGTAGTAGTTGCTGGGGATGTAGTTGTGAGAGTGGTGGAGGTGGGCCGTGGAAGAAGGGAGTCTGGCCATTGTGAATTTGAGATGGTTATAAAATAGCAAGCTGTAGATCTGGAGATAGTGAAGTGAGAAGTGTGTGAGTAGTTGGAGATTCTGGAGTCAGGAGAGGTTTCGAAGTCATTTGACTTCCTTTGACTGGTAAAGCTAGAAGGTGAAATAGTCCAGGAAGCTAATCTCAGAGGCTCTGTCAACTTGAAGCAGAGAAAAGTCTAACCCACTGAAGAGAGCACTGAACAAGCACTGTGAGAAAAGAATCAACTGATATTTGACAATGCTAAAGAAGTTAAGGTCTGAAGAGAAATGGGGAAGAGAGGACAGTTGACAATGAACTTAGGTGTGGGAGAAAGTTAAGACAGGATTTAAAAGAGGATTAAGAGAAAATAGAGGCTCTTGGCTTTAACTTTTTGTGCATTTTGACTGTAAAGATGTGCTGGGCATTGTGGGAAATGTAAAAGAACGACATAATCTCAACCTACAAGGACCTTCTAGTTTAGTTGGGGAGATAGACTAAGACACATAAAGTATTTAAATAATGTTTATGTAAGCACAGATATAAAAACATGGGAGGACACTTAGCGAACCTGTTAATGGACAGTGGTGTTACAGGGAAACAGGGAGGAGAATGTCACTTTTAACTTTATATACAGATTTGTGTACAGTTTGCATGGGCCTTTATGGTAAAAGTAGATTACTTACATATCTTTTCAGAGTATTGTATAGCTTGGTTTTGAGATAATTCTCTGATTAACTTAGATCAATCTGTACTAGAGACATACCCCATTTCTTTCATCTGATGATTTTCCACTTTGTTACCATTTTTTTCTTTTTTTTGCGTTCTGGTTATGAGTATTTGATTTCTCTGAAAACCTCACGTTTAGAGCAAGTGCTTCAGCCTAGATCTGATAAAATATGAGGAGACTGGAGTTACTATATTGAGTGGGTTCTCTCTCATCCATTCAGAGTGGATTAAATTTTAAATTATTTGGTGATCTTTTAGTTTTGGAAAACTTTATAGTTTGGGTTCTTTTTAGAAGAGCCTGATAATTTAGCCATCTCAATATTTGTTTACTTGTTTATCAATTCAAATTAAATTTACCAATTAAATTTATCAATTACATTTTAAAAAACGTGTGCATGTTAAAATGATTTAAACAATACAGAAGTAAGCTTTCCACCCCTTGTTGCTAGTTACACAATTCTGTTCCCCAGAGGTAACCACTAATTGCCAGTCTCTTATATAGTCTTCCTGAGATATTCTCTGCCTATAAAATTTATATAGGCACGTATCCATTTTTGGATGTATAAATTTACATCTCATACCTTTGAGTCTGAATTAAATATTTCCTGTGTTTGGTGATTATGTAGTCAAGGTTCAGAGCAGGATATAGAAACACTAGATATTTGAAACAGGAAAGGACTTAATTTAGGCAGTTGGGTTTTAGGCAATTCCTCTTGGAATTCCTTGTGGAACAGTATAAAACTGGTCCATTAGTGGAGCCACTACCTCTGAGGCTACCATTGGAACTGCCACAGCCCAAATAGCCACTGGCCCCAGGGATCTAGAGAATGGAAGCTGCCATCCAGAAATTAGGGAGCTAGATCTAGAAGCTGTCACTATATCTGCTTAATACCTAGGAAGCCTCAAGAAATCAGCTTCTTAACCAACAGTAACATCCAAAAGTCACAGTAAGGTGGCTTCTGCCTCATTTCCTCCTTCCACATTTCATGCAAATGCGTTTAATGGTGGAACCCAATTCACATCTAGCATCCATCCTAGAAGCTAGGTAGAATGATAGGAAATGGTAGGTAGAATAGGTGGAAAATACAGTGTTAAGCTTTCCAACCCCTGAAAGTAGAAGTAGGTGAAGTAGAGGCTGAGAGTACCAATGAAGGCTCTACCCTTGTAATGTAATTAATTGTTCACCAGTTACTTTGCAATAGGGATTGAGTTGAGTGGACCAGAAAAATTATGCTAACATTTGCTCAACCTTCTGATTTTTTTCTTTTTTTTTCAATAGGATTGGGCCGAGCCTATGCCCTGGCTTTTGCAGAAAGAGGTGCATCAGTTGTTGGTAAGTTGATATATTTTTCTTTTCATTCAGTAGCTAGGAACTAAAATACACAGGTCACAGGTTCGAGCCCATGTCTTCACAAGCCAGAGGCCTTTGTATTCACATCTGTCAAGGTCAAATTTCATCACTAATATTTTCTTCTGCCAACAAAATTTTTTTCCCTGTTGCGGCTAACTTTGTAACTTACTTTTTAAAGTAAACTAGTTTCATAGAATTTGCAACTTAATAGAACTGAGAGAGATGAGCCAACATTCATTATATAACAGGAAATTCTTGAATTTGGTATATTGTGGGCTGTAATTTTTCGATGTAGAAGACTGGTGCAAGATGAATCCTTGTAAGTGTAAATATATTGATAAGGTAAGAAATAAGTGCATTTTCATAACTAAATGTTTGGAATCGGGGAATCCAAAGTATTTTTTAAAAAATCTCTTTCATAAAAATTTTTTAAATGGAAGCTTTTATAATAGTTAAAATTTTTTTTAATTAAAGGGGCACTTGCATGAGTTTTATTGTGGGGGGATCAGTTGGAAGATGGTGTATTGAGGAATACACCAAAAGTGGGAGGTTTTAGTAATCTCAGTGGTTTGCCTGATGTACTTGGCAGTTGGTATGGACATAGGAGTGGATTTGTATACAGCCAAGTCTTTGTGGGGAATATCTAAATGAGTGCCGGGTAGGTACGTAGGGCAGATGTATGGCCCAATATTTATTAATATCTTTCCTGGGCTAAAATTGTTGGCCCACATTGACCTCCCAATCCCAGTTTTCCTACATCTTATCAGGGAATACAGAGAGACAAATTTCTCCCAATTTGTTTACAGAGATGTGTAATAAAATACTGAACAAGCAGCCAGGTTTTCTAAACAAAGAAGACCTAAGCAGGATATTGGATATACTTTTCTTCCTCAGCATATATCCTTTTTTTTTTCATTCATGAGATATTTATTAAAATAACACATTTAGGGAAAAAAATCAATACAATTGTATACATCATTACTGAAAACTGTATACCATCATACAAAAAAGGATTTTATTTTGGGAAATCAATTCCTAATTTACGGCAGATTTTACTTTCAGAAATAAAACCACAAAACAACACAATCTAATTCAGTCTTAAAGGCTGGCATGCTGAGCAAGGAATGTTCTTATTCTTTGTAGGAGCTCTTTCTTTACACCGTCAGGTACCAGGGCCCTGCCTTTTGGTGTGATTTCAGCCACCAAGTCATCAACAGCAACGTGTTCTAGTCCTTTTTCTTTAATTACCTTTACAGTGTGCCTTCAACTGGTCCTTCCAGCCACGTTCAATTAATTTAGCTCTCGGCAACTCCTTAAGGCGTTCTCTTTCTCCAGTTTCTATCAACTTTTGGTTAGTTGCTGCTCTCTGCGCATCTTTGTTCATCTTGCTAACCACACTCTTCGGCTGTCCAGACCTAGCATATATCTTTATGGAAGGGACACAGAGACTTTGGATATTCCTTGTTTAAGGTCATAGCCATTCTCTGTTAATCCAATCTACTTCTTGGGGCAAGGACAAATTTTGATATTGTGGTATTTGGTCAGGGGGTGTATAGTTCAGGCCTTTTTTGCCAGATTTTCACCCAAATATTTCATGTCAGGGCCTAAAGGCACATGTTGTAACTTTTTTTTTTCCTTTAAAAAAAATATATTGCTATTTATTTATTCTTACAACTTTTTATTTATTTACATCTTTTCCACTCAATTCCATAAGTGCAAGTATCTCATTTTATCTTTTGTATCTCCTAAGGGACCTAGAATATTGCCTTTTGTAAAGAAGGGACTTTGTTCATTCGTTCCTTTATTGTTTGCTGTAGCCCTTTTTGAGGGGTGGGGTGGGCTGGGGAGTGGTTGGTGTGTCTTTGAGATTGGTTGAATAAATTCCTGCTGTTTTTGTTGTGACTAACTTATAATCTTAGTTTATAAACTTGTTTTGTAAAACCTTTTGCAGCAATATGTGTTTATGTGGATCAGTTTTCCTGTATTTATTTATTACCTTTGAATTTGTTGAACTCAGATTGGAGTTTTTCAGTTCTAAGAAAAAGGTAAACGGGGACAGTGTATCTGTTTATTTTGTCATTGCCTCAGGGATGGTATTGCAGCAAGTGCTTGTGAAAGTCCCAAAAGGCAGAAAATTAGTGTTTTGGGAAAAATATTTGCCAAACTTGGCTGGAGAGCCAGATTTAGTTTAGTTTAGTTTATGTGAAAATGTAGAACTTTTCACTGATATTTTCTACCACTTTTTAGCCTGTGACGTAGCTGTGAACTTTCTAGGCTCCCAATGGGTTTTGTTCTTCCCTAACCACCACTACCCTCTGCTTTAACTTTTTTAAAACACAGATGCCCCGAGTCCAGGTTTTATCATGTGCACTAACATTTCTCCTGCGTTAATTTTGTTCTGCTCAGCATATTTTTACCTGAGTAAGCAAAAAATAGTAAAGAGGAGTAAGCAAACCTAGGATTTATAACATCGGAGTATCTTGTTTGTGGAAAAATTACTAATCAGTTAATTCTATGACTGGCTCAGAGGCCAGTAAGAAGCAAGACCTTAAGAAATGGAGTACCTTGTTTCTCATATAAGTCAACTTTTGCTAGGTTATGCTGAGTTAACAGACAAATCTCAATGGTTTATAATAATAAAGGATAATTTCAGGACTTCCCTGGTGGTGCAGAGGTTAAGAATCCACCTGCCAATGCAGGGGTCACAGGTTCGAGCCCTGGTCCGGGAAGATCCCACATGCCGCGGAGCAACTGAGCCTGTGTGCCACAACTACTGAGCCTACGCTCTAGAGCCCATGAGCCACAACTACTGAGCCCGTGTGCCGCAACTACTGAAGCCCACGTGCCTAGAGCCCATGCTCCGCAACAAGAGAAGCCACTGCAATGAGAAGCCCACGCACCGCAATGAAGAGTAGCCCCCGCTCGCCACAACTAGAGAAAGCCCACGCACAGGAGGGAAGACCCAACACAGCCAAAAATAAAAATAAATAAATAAAATAAATTTATTAAAAATAAAAAGGGTAATTTCATACCTACCTGACCTTTCAGCTTCTGGGCAGCTGTGTCTCTGCTTTATGTGTCTTACTAATTTCAGGATCCCAGCTGAAGGAGCAACTTTCATCATGGCTGTTCTTCCGGCAGAGGGAAAATAAAAATGGATCCCCTTGGTGTCTCATAAAGCTTCTGTTTAGTAGTGGCATGTCACTTCTACTCACCTTTCATTGGCCAAAGGAAATCACCTGGCCAAGCGCAAAGTTAAGGGTATCACTTAAGATACTCTCTTCATGTAAATATGATTGCTGTGTTTTATATTCCATAATATAAAGCATTATGGGAGATTTAAATCTGGATATAAGAACTGCTAAGCCTTTGGCTGATAATTACAACAAGGGACATTTGGTTTCGTACACGTTACCTCTTTCAAGAAATGTTCGCACATATCTGAAGGAAATGTTGGGAATGGAATAGGTTTGAGGTTTCCTCAGTAGGTAAGCTGTATCGAGTTCTCTGAATATTAAGTTTTGTCTTGAGGGCGTGAACACAAAGAATATCGAAGTGTTCCAGCAAGGAGAACCTCTTTTTTGGCCAATAAGAAAGGCAGAATGCTTTCTATTCTTGAACTGGAGGAGTAGCACTTTTGGGTAATTGAAACTGCAATCTTTTGAAGTAAGATTGACATGATTTCTTTTCTGTACTGCAGTTGCATAATAACTGGTAAAGATGAGTTACAAGTTCCTGTGGTCTGATGCCAGAGCCTGTGTTTTTAACGGCTGTGTGATCCTGACAGCCAGAAGGTGAACTGTAGTGGGGAAAGTGAATTGTCTTTGAAGTTAGGTCAGGCTATAAATCCTGTCTCTGCTGTCTAATTACATGACCTCTCTGAATATTAGTAGCCACCTTACCTAATAACTTCCAGGATTATGATGGGGATTAAATGACATCAAGAATTAAAACCTTTTGTAAAGGGGGTAAAAGGCCAATAATAGTGACTGTGTGCTGGGCACTGTGCTCAAGATTATGTCAAAGTGAGCTTAGGGGGCATCCCAGGCTGGAGTGAAGTTATCTAGGGGAACAGAGTGAGAGATGAGAGATCACAGGAGGTCACGTCATGTAGGACCATTTAGTTCAGAGTAAGGACTGGCTGATTGAGATGGGAAGCCATTGGAGAGTGTGGAGGAGCAACATGACCTCATTTAAGGTTTAAATGGCTCATTCTGAGTGCTGTGTGAGGAATAGGTTCTAGGGGAGCAAGAGTGGAAGTGGAGAAGTATGTTGGGCATATTGGAGTTTATTGGAGTTTATTATCCTATTAACTCTTCTTGTCCACACTTGTAATTTTTCATTAAAAAAAAGAAGTGGAAGCAGAGAGATCTGTCAAGTTACGCAATAATCTGCATCAGAGATGGGGGTGATTCAGACAGGTGGTAGGGATGGAGGTGGTGCAAAGAAGTTAAATTCTGGAAATATTTTGAAGGTCGGTATGGCAGGATTTGCTTATTTGCTGATGTGGGTTGAAAGGGAGAGAGAAGGATAAAGTGGTGGTTTACTGAGATAGGAAAGACTGGAGGAGGGCTGGATTCGCAGAGAGGGGACATTCCCAGTAGACTTTCAGATGGGGATAGTAGGTAGGCAGTGGGACATAGGACTCTGTAGCTGGGGGGACAGGTTGAAGCTATATAGATCTATTTTCAGTTTCTAGGTGGTATTCAAAGCCAGGAGACTGGATTAGATTACCTGGGTGGTGAGTGCAGATAAACAGGAGATGGGGTCCCAGGACTGAACTCTGGAGGGGACTCAGTCTTTCATTTTCAGCTTCTTCTCCCTTTAAGGAGACCTTTGATGCCTTCTTGTTGTTGAGACAGATTAAGTCCCTTAAATTAAAGGGACCTAATTTAAGACGTTGCTTTCTAAACTATCACAACATTTTGGAGGCCTTCAAATATTTAGATACATTTATGGCCATTCTGGAAAAGACTCTGATGAACTAGGGTGATTGTGTCTTTCTACCAAACAGTGAAAATAGTATGGCAGCTCTGTGTTTTCCACCTTTTCTTTCTTTTCTTCTTGACCTTTGTCAAGAAGCTTAAGGGTAAACCTGGCACTGTCCCCAAATAGAGTAACTACCATTAGCATATGCTTTGAGTAGGCTTCTCTTTCTCTGATGTAACGTTTTCTTAATTTTTCCATTTTTTAATAGTCCTTGCACATTTTTAAGGCACCTTAAATACTTTTTGGTAGCAGTCAGGACATGAACAGAATACAGGAAGAAATCCCCATTGGGCCCACAGCTCTAAAATCAATGAAATGATTCTTAATGCTATTGTTTGCTGTCGGAAACTTTATCAAAATAGGAGGAAAGGCATCAAGCATAGAAAACAGAAATGTCTGGAAGAACATCCAAGAGATGGTTAATAGCAGTTACCTCTGGGATAAGACAAGGATTAAAAAGACTTTTTGAATCTGCGGGGTTTGAATTTCTTGAAAGCATAAAAAATAAAAAGTAAATAACCTCTCCAAAAAATAAGTACACTTGTAGTACAATATTGCCCGTGTCATATATATATATATATTTTTTGCGGTATGCAGGCCTCTCACTGTTGTGGCCTCTCCCGTTGCGGAGCACAGGCTCCGGATGCGCAGGCTCAGTGGCCATGGCTCACAGGCCCAGCCGCTCCGCGGCATGTGGGATCTTCCCGGACCGGGGCATGAACCTGTGTCCCCTGCATGGGCAGGCGGACTGTCAACCACTGCGCCACCAGGGAAGTCCCCGTGTCATCTTTTTATATGCTTCTCAGATGTGACAAATGTGACAGATGTGACAAATGTGACAGATGTGTAAAGGATGTGACAGAATCAATGCATATGAAAGTTATTTTGATTTTGTAGCTTTGGAAGCACCATTTTACTTTGGAAATAAAAGTCTTTTATAGATATGTCATTGGTAGTGGATATGACTCAGCTGGTGTCAAACCCTTGGACTGAATAAATATATGAACGTGAATATGTGTAAGCACAGTTATAAAGCACTCTTCAAATACAAAGCATTATAGCATTATTACTCTTGATAATTAAGTGGCAAGTTAGAAACTGCTGTATAAGCAATTTCCCTCACTGAGCTACAGCAAAAAGGACGAACTACTTATAGTAAAGTGAAGCAGTAAAGTGAGGGCAGATTTTAAGGGATCTTGAAAGTTAGGCAGTGAATAATAGTGTTCCACTGCAGATTTTGAGCAAGGGGATGACTTAGTATAAAGGCTGCCTTTGGGCCATTACCCAGCAACAGTCTGCTGATTGCCTGGGAAGATTAAGATTGGAGGCAGAAGACCACCAGGAAGGCAACTGTAGTAATCTGGGCATGAAATTATAGAATAGGAAAGAAATGGCAGTAAATGATTCTTCGAAAGAACTGGAAACTCCTCAGTGCACAAACTATCTACCTTGCGAGCTCAAAGCACCTAGCACAGTGCTGGATCCAGAGTGGGAACAGAGTGAACATTTGAAGAATCATAATGAAATTGATGTCAAGCTTTGATGGCTAGTGACATGTGCTGTTCAGAAACGGGAGAAAGGAAAGAGTACCTGGGCATTATCTCACCCAGCAAAGTGATGTTGAGAAGGTGGGACAGTTTGAGGAAGATGATAATCAGTTTGATTTGCATTTTTTTTTTTTTTCTGTCAAACTAAAAGTGACATATATTCCCTCAGCTGGTTTAGCAGCCCTGATATCAGGAGACCCAAAGCATGTTTCTTGCTCTAGTCTTTGGAGCCAATAGTCAGGGCTGAAGGATAGCAAGAATGAACAAGAAAACCAACTTCTGAGAGCAAAGTCCTGTACACAAATAGGATTACTAAAGACAAATCCAGATTTCTCAATCTGGTTTATGTAACAAAACACTGAAAAACAATGTACGTAATGCTCATCAAATAATATTAATGCTCCAGTGTTACCTCTGTTTCTCTTTCAACGTTTCAATAAAGGAACTTATGATTTGCAACACATATGATATAGAATTAAAATCTTTTATAAGTAAGGGACACGTACACATCTGTAAGAAAGAAAAGCACCCCAAATGAAATGTGATTTAAGCAGGCAAAACAATAAGTATAAATGACCAATAAGCCCATGAAAATAATGTTACCTTACTAGTGCTCAAAGAAATGTAAATTAAAATAATGAGCTACAACTTGTAATCATTTAATTGTTATACTGAAAAGAATGATGTCCAGTGTTGGGAGGATATGGGGAAACAGGCATTGTCACAAACATGGTTCTGTTTTCAGGCTTCGATAGCTGATGACTTGGTACTTTGTATTTAGGTATCCATTTACCTATTAGTAGAGTACTTTTACAGGCTCCAAGTGTGTTTTAGAATTCTCTGGATTCTTATATCCCTGCTCTAATGGTTAGCATATTGCAGGTATTTAGTAAAATCTTGGGGTGGATTTTTAGTAAAAAACCTTATGTAGTCTTTAATGGACTATCCAAGTCATTGATTTATTTAAAATGACAGAAATAGGAAAAAGATTTTACATCTTAAAAAAACCCAAAACTCTTCAGAGCTATAAACTGGATTTTATATGGAGGATTTACAAATATATCACTTTTGGGGATATTTTGATGGTTTTAGCTGAGAAGACTCTGTCCTTAACTATCATAATCTTAACCATTTTTACTCCCTATTTTAAAGCTATTTGTTTGACTGGGGTGCCTGATTTACTGTTCCTTCTATATTCTCCCCAAGCACATGTGATTTTTTTTTTTTTTTTTAGTGGAAATAATTAGGATAAAAGAAACTTGTTTGCAGCATTAGAGGAGCAGAATGGTATTGTGGTAGGTCAAGGTTCTAGTCTGAATTTTGCCATTTCATACAGCCTTGGAGCCTGGACAAGCTTTGGAGCCTGGAACAAGTTACATAACCTTTCCTCAACTTTCCTCTTCTGTAAAAATAGGAACAACTGTTTCTGCCGAACTCCTAAAAAGCTGTATGGAGATCAAATGAAGCAATGTATATAGATGGGTCTTTGAAAATGCAAAGTATATACGTACCAGTATAAGGCGGTAATGGTATTTTAAAATATTATTGTGATTAGAATTTTAGTCATATATTTAAGCGGAACAGTGTCACATAGTGTGGATACATTTCTCTTTGTATACAGTCTGTTAGCATTGTTGCTATCCAAGCCCTTCAGTGTGTAACCAGTGCTTTTCTACTTAAGCCTGTAATCCCTGTGATTTAGCTCTGGTGATAGCGGGATAACTGAGTGGGGTCAGTGTTAAGTTTGTACTCTCTAAGGTAGAGACTTGTCTTGAATAAATCTATTCTGAAACTGTTTCACTACACATCATTGATCTCAATAATTATTTATCCAGTCTTCAGTTCTTAACCTTTGACTGCACTTGGTTGCACTTTGAACAGTTTCCACTTGGGGGTAGTGTTTCATTTCACAATTGAACAGTTCTTTCTTAAGTATGGCCTTTGCCAGTTTGCTCTTGAACTTTCCCTTGCTTAGTTAAAAAGGGTCTTAAAAGACTGTTAGCAGCATGTTTTAAGATCTTGATTTTTTACAACTGTTTCCTGTCATTTGAGTAATTGTACAGAAATGAATAATTAAGAGGAATTTAGTCTTGAGAATCATAACACTTTTTTTTTTAAATCTCTGAGGGATAACGTAAGCCTTTTCCCCATTATTTTGTGTCTTTGCGGCATTTTTTATTTACAGTAAGGCTGTTAAGACTATATTGCTAGAAAAAATATATCCCAGTCCACATTTTGAAAAACTCATTTCCTTTAAGCGTAAAAGCACATTAGGCGAGCTTTGCTCGGTATCATCCCTGTATCTCCCTTTACCACCCAACCCCACTTGCAGCCCTCACCCCAGCCCCCCCAAAAGAGAACCATTCTTGAAAAGAAAAATAAAATCTTGTGGGCTTTCTTTTTTCCCCAGTTATGGTAATTATCAATTTGGTAATATTAAGAGACTTTAAATTTTAGTATGTACTTCTATGCCATTTATTAATTAGTAATTTTTAAATTCCGCACAGTATGTGCAGTAACCCTACAAAAATGATCACTTTGCAATGCAAATTAATTCTTTGTCCCAGGTATTTGTTTTAAATTCTGTTTTTTCCAAGTTATTTGGCATTGATCTATTTATCTTTTCATTTGTTTTTGCATGTTATTTTGTAAATAATTAAATTATTGTATAAATTACCTTTGTTATATTATTTAGTTATGTTGACTTTTATAAACTTTATGATGCAATTAGTGCATTAGTGTAGTTACCACATACTTAACTTTCAGTAGATTATAAACTCTGAGGATAGGCACCATTCTTATACATCTGTAGATTTCTGTAGATTTCCTTGCAAATAGTAAATGTGCAATTAATGTTTGTATCTATATAATTGGATATAGGGAGATGTTATGTGGTAAGTGTGGTCAGTTGTTAAACATATAAATTACATATATGGTATAAATTAGTGACTGAACACATATTAGTTGTGTCTGTAATTTTTGACCTCTTTTTTTGGTAGACCATGACACACTATGTTTTATAAAACTTCACGTGTGCTTCTCCAAGAGTTTAATACTGTGCTTGTTCTTTATCACCATTCCTGTAAACAAACTCTTTCTTGACATGGAGAAGATATTTCACATTGTGTATTTGACCTTTCTTTGTTTCTTTTTTTTTTAAATTATGGTAAGAACATTTAACAAATTTTTAAGTGTACAATACAGTATTATGAACTACAAGCACTATGTTGTATGACAGATAAGATCTCTAGAACTTATTCATCTTGCATTATTGAAACTTTATGCCCACCGATTAGCAACTCCCCATTTTCTCCTCCCCCTAACCTCTGCAACCACCATTCTACTCTCTGATTCTATGAGTTTGACTATTTTACGTACTTTGATGTAAGTGGAATCATGCAGCATTTGGCCTTCTGTGACTGGGTTACCATATTATCTGCAAGGCTCATCCATGTCGTTACATATTGCAAAATTTCCTTCTTTTTTAAAGGCTGAATAATAGTACATTGTATTTATGTACCACATTTTCATTATCCATTTTTATCTGTCAGTTGATATTTAGATTATTTCTACATCTTGGCTGTTGTGAATAGTGCTGCATTGAACATTTGGAGTGCTGTTATCTCTTTGGTTCCTGATTTCAATTCTTTTGAATAAATACCTGGAAGTGGGATTGCTGGATCGTGTGGCAGTTCTATTTTTAATTTTTTGAAGAATGTCCATACTGTTTTCCTGTGTATTTAATCTTAAAAGTGATCTTTAGGTTTTTTTCTTTTCTTTCTTTTTGCTAAAAGTGGATTGAATCATGGTCTTTTTCTTTCCAAAAAAGGAGAAGCATTGCACAGTTAAAAATTTCATGACATGAACCTGTGTTTAAATATTTTTGCTGCTTCATATCTGTATTTAAAAACAAAGAGGCATGTTTTGAAAGCACGTATCTCACGGTGTGTTCAGTAAGATGGGAATATGGTAATAGGGAATTAGGAAGATGACTGAAGAAATATACTAATAATATAATTTCAGTTCCAACTCATATTTTTAAGGTCTAGAACTGAATTCTTATTTATTTTTGCATTGCAGTGAATGATCTAGGAGGGGACTTCAAGGGAGTTGGTAAAGGCTCCTTAGCTGCTGATAAGGTTGTTGAAGAAATAAGAAGGAAAGGTGGAAAAGCAGTGGCCAACTATGGTACAGTATTTGAGAGAACTATACTGCTTCTTTTATATTTCCTCAACTAATGCTGTTTCTCATGTTAATAATTATTGAGCAAATATCGTGGCATTCTAGTATAATTATGAGATTAGATTTTATCTAAGTCTGCCAAAGATGTTTAGTGACGTATTTTTTAAACTTTTGATGTAGATTATTTTATGAGTCTAACTTTTATTCAGTTGTTTATTTAATATTTTTAATAATGAGCACATGATATAATCAGTACATTACTGTAGATGTGAATATGAATATGCTCTCTTCTTAAAAGACCTGTCTTAGCCAGAAGGTCTTATGTATTTCTTCAGAGTTCTTCTTTTTAAAATTGCTTTAAAAAAAAATTTCTTTAAGTAATATAGTGTAAGAAGTGAAGTGGCCCCCTTCTGTACCCAGCCTTCATATTCCATTCTGCACAGGTAATCATTGCTGTATGTAACTTTCTTATCTTTATGAAAATGTAAGAGTCAAAATTAGGCATTAAAAATAAAGAAAAAATAACAACAGCAAATACAACCTTTATGTTTGATGTATTGATTCTAATAGTATTTGTAAGGAATCTTCTTGAGTAGATTTACTTTAAAAAGATAGTGCTTACTGACTTTTCTGAAAATTAGATTGTTTTTATGGGCCAGGGAGAAAATTAGATTGCCAATGACTTTATTCTGAAATTTTAGAGGAAAGGAAATAGGATATGATTTGTTTTGAGAGTTCAAGGGAATAGTGAGACAGACATTTAAGTTTTCAACTTAAAAAAAATTTCTGGGGTTTTAAAACCTATTTTGTAAAGATAAAGATTTCGGATTCTCTTCCCTGCCCCTCACTTTTGATATTCAACCTGTATCAATCAGGATTCAGTCAAGAAAACAGAAGCCCCTCTCGGTTTTCCACGTGTGAAGGGTTTTATACAACGAATTAGAGACTTACCATTGGAAGGTCTGGGCAGGTGCATGTCAGGGAAACTGTCGATGACCGTCTCAGCCTGTGGCAGGTGGCTTTCAAGAGCTCACCTAGATGTGCTGTCAGTCTCACATCTGCAGCCTGCTCACAAGATTGCCTGAATTTACAGTCTCCTCCTACTTTTTCTCCCTTTAAGTGAGTATCTCTTTTTGGCAGATCTAACTCAGGACCTTATGGGTTCCAGGGAAGGGACTTGGCTCCCCCTGTGATTGCAGAGGAAGTAGAAAGAGGCAGTGGTGATGTTGAGTTGACAGCTGACCATTTGACACACAGCTCTGGGGATACGAGCCCTTCTCCTGGGCTGATTAGCAGAAAATAACAAATCCATAATATTTCATTGAGCTTTACTTTTTGTAGTTAGTATTACAAAAACAGTAGGTTTGTTTTCCAAATGTAGTGATGCAGAATTGAACATGCTTTTTCAAATTAAACACGCTCCTCCTTCCCTCTCTCTCAAAGTCTCATTTGCATCCTTAAGGGGAAGTGCTTATGTGGCTATTTAAAATTCAATAGAAATGAAATAAAATAGAATATTCCATTTGTCATACTAGCCACATTCCAGGCCACATTTCAGTAGCCACATGTGGTTCGTGGTTACCGTATTAGTGCAGAAATAGGGCATTTCCATCTTCACAGAAAGTTCTGTTGGACCGTGGTATCTTGTATATTATTTGTCAAATACTTCTCATTTACCCCCTCTCCTTTTTTTTTTTTTTGTAGGTTAAAGGATTGTCTTAGGGACTAAATTTCTTTTGTAACATGTATCATTTATATTTTAGTTTGTCACGTGCCTGCAATATGTATGTATTTTCCTTGGAAACAGGTTCTGTTGAATGAATAGTATCTGTCATGTGCTGTGAGCCACAGAATTTAGAAGTCATTTGTAAGGGATATTACTGAAGTTTTGTCCTAATTTCCCTTTCCCTCAGATTCAGTGGAAGCAGGAGAGAAGGTTGTGAAGACAGCACTGGATGCTTTTGGAAGAATAGGTAATGTTTCTTTGCATTTATGGTACTAACAGATCAGCTTCTACCTTTCTAATGAAATATTTTTTATTTCCCTTTTGTTTATTAAAAACTCGTTTTTGGTAATCAAATTTTTAGATTTGTTTTAAATTTAAATTTTTTTTGCGGTACGCGGGCCTCTCACTGTTGTGGCCTCTCCCATTGTGGAGCACAGGCTCTGGACGCGCAGGCTCAGCGGCCATGGCTCACGGGCCCAGCCGCTCCACGGCATGTGGGATCTTCCTGGACCGGGGCGTGAACCTGTGTCCCCTGCATCGGCAGGCGGACTCTCAACCACTGTGCCACCAGGGAAGCCCCCAATTTTTTTTTTTTTACATACCCTAATCTTATTCCACAAAGGGCTTGAGGTGACAGTTTTTATGCATGTATGTGTTGAGTTTGTTTTATATTTTTTTTGTACTTTAAGAACCTTTAAAAAAACTTGTAAAAAAAAACAACTTGTAAGTATTTTCTAAGTTTCCTTTTTATAATAATTTAATCATACCCCAAATATATTTAGAAAATAAAAAATAAATCAGTATTTTGGCAATAGAGGACCCAGTGGAATATTTTAGATAATTATAATGATTCAGATTAAAATGATTCAGTATCTTGCAAATTAATTAAGATGAATTATATAAAATAAAAATCTTCATTTTTAAGAAGCATTTCAAATATATTGTTTAATTTTCCTGACTTAGTCCCATACATTGTTAGTAAAAGGTTATTGAATTACTAGAGGGAAACTATTGCTGATAAGCCCAACATGTTTATAATCTGAAAAATGTTAATTTTTGTAGTTTGAATGTGTCCCCCCCCCCCTTTTTTTTGGTCTAGCGTATATATGTTTCTAGCTATATTTGGTTGAGCTTATGAGAGATGTGTTCACATAGTGTCTGACACAGGGATAGCGACCACAAAGTTTTGAAGTCATAAGGTGAAAATAGCCGCAAGATGGTGGTTGAACCTTAAGAAGTAATCCCTTTTTTTTTATATTGAGAATGCAATTATGTATTAAGATAGGCCATCAGTTTCTAACTCTAATGGTTTCCTTTCTGGGCTTTTGACTTTTCAGTGGCAAGGAAAAATCTTTTAAACTTTTAATTTTCCCAGTGAATTTTGAAGTTAATTGAGGGATGCCTTACGATTACCACTGAGTTCTAAGAACCTAAGAGTTGTGTGACTGCTAATTCTGTGAATAAGCTCACAGAATTTTGGCAGAAGGTAGAGGTGGAAACATTTAGGTATGTAGACTTGAGAGGAAAGCACTGATATAATGGGGTATTTATTGTGCTTTTGTGAACCAGATTTTGTTTTGCTATAGGGATAAAATTTTGTTCTGCTAGCACTTGTTACCTATTATATCTACTTTTCCATGAGCGGGGGGGAGGCAGGGAACACTTTTGAAAGAAATGTGAGTTGTAAGCAAAGGCAAATTAATATGCTTGCTTTTATATTTGTGACTTGAATATTTTTATATTGTAGATGTTGTGATCAACAATGCTGGGTGAGTATTTCTTTTTAAATTTCCAATAAAGTTATGTACATGCAAACTTTTTTTTTTTTTTTAAGTGTTGACTTTCTCTTCTCAACATATGTAATATCAATTTTTTAGAATTTTGAGGGACCGTTCCTTTGGTAGAATAAGTGATGAAGACTGGGGTAAGTTATTTTAAATATATGTTCTCTGGAACATACTTATCCATTTAGCCTTCTAATATTTGATACATTTATACACTTAAGGAAAAACTTGCTTCTACCTATTTTTGCTTCTGCTAATATAAGTGATGAATAAGCTTTAAAACTGAAAATGAACAGTTGGCAGAAAAGGCTTTTGTGACTTTCGTCCGTTTCCCTTTTTCTCTTTGAGAGATTGTCAGCATTTTCTTGCAGTATTAGCTGTTTCTAACAGCCTTTTGCATGCTTGTCTGGCTGTATGATTCTTATTTCAAGAGCAAGAGCAGGCTATGGAAGAGAGTCTGAGGCACTAAAAATGATGGAGATCGGAGAAGTGGGTGGGAAAAACCTAGACATAATTTTGAAACTTCTAATAAGTAGGAAAAATTTCCATTAGGAATGTCATGTTGGAAAGATTGAGTTTAGATGATGAACAATCACAGTTATAAAATTTTTTTATCCTGTTTGCTCTTTTTTGCCCTTACTTTCACTGGCTATCAGAACTAAAACAAGCATTGGTGGCTGAGATGGTGGCAGGCATGGTAACTGAGATGAATTACATCATTGTTTATAGAGTGTGTTTCTGGGAAATATTGCCAGAAGTTCTTTTGGAAGAAGCAAGATATCTTTCTGACTTAGAAGTAAGCAAAGACAGGCTTTTAGTTTCCAATTCACTTATAAGAACTGAAGAAAAAAAGGAGCTGAGAAAGATAGAATTTGTTGGCAGAGGAGACTTAAGCTGGTGCTTTGCTTTGAGCTCTCATGGGGCTGGAGTGTGTCCTCTTCTGGTTTCATCAGAGTAAGATTAAATCTAGAGTTGTTTGTTTATCTGAATCATCCTCCAAGTTGTCTGTTCATTAGATTGACATTTCAGAAAGCAGGCTTCTCTGTCTCTCTTTTTCCCTCTTCCCCTCTCCCTCTTTCCTACACCTCCACGCCCCGACCCCCAGCTCTCTCTAACTCATTTGCAAATCCTGTTAAAAATAGGGATTTAGGGATATACTGAACATTTTATAAACATTTCTTGATGAAGAACTGAGTGGTTTTGATTATGCTTTAACTAATGTTTGTGTTGAGTCCCAATTATATATGTAAAATTCTTGGTTATTTGTATTAATGAATTTTTATATAAAGTAGGCAAAAATTAAAGATGGCATTGTACTTAGATGTGCATAGGCATCGTATTTAGGTGGCATTGTATTTATGATAAAGTTAGCTATATTAGATAATCTAATCATAAATTATAGGCAAAATGGGTATGAATTATTGATTGGTTATGTAACTGGAACTAAAGCTAAAATGATTACTCTGAGTGCAATGTGACAATAGTTGATTTTGAATGCTAGGTATAAAATGAACATCTTTGTATAAGTAAGTCATTGCTTATGTTGATTCTGAGATAGCTCTGTCTAGATTTGACAATATTCATGATAAAAATTTCTCGTTTTAGATATCATCCAGAGAGTTCATTTGCGGGGCTCATTCCTGGTGACCCGGGCAGCGTGGGATCACATGAAGAAACAGAAATTTGGAAGGTAGAGTTGTATGTGGCTGTCAAGGGGGATTGGAGATGGCGTGTGTGGGTTCTTATGTACAGAGGAAAAGAATTGCTTTGACGTTGAAAAATACACCTTCAGATATGCACAGGCTTTTTAAATGTAGTTTTGGCAGATGCCTCCCCGTTACACTGGTGTCAGTCATAGATTAACGAGCTGGACAACTTAGTATTTCTTTTCACCTCCTACTTTTCATTATTAATGATTCTCCTGCTATTCTCTGATATTTTAGCAGTACAAACATTGAGGATTCAGCAGTACTTTATTCTCTAACCAAAATATCATTTTTTGTGTCCAGTGACCAACTGGGGAGAGATGAGTGGATGTTTTCTACTAGCTGGCACTGGTCAGACATGAGTTAGTCTTTGTAAACTAGGAACGGTAAGACTCTTATAGTTGCATCTGTGTGACTCAGACGTGGCAGACCTAGTAAGTGGACCCATGGGCTCTAATGTAAAAGTTATTCCTGTTAACTTAGTGTTCACACACATCTACTAGAAGTAAATTGCATGTGATATCTGTTCTTATTGGAGAGTTCTAGTATATCCTGATACTAGCAGTTTCTGAAAGTAAATGATAGGATTTACTTGTTCTACTAAGTAGAGTAAGTGAGATTAGGTCAGATTATGAGATGGTATTGTTTTAATATGAGGCATTTAATATTATCCAGAAAGGGAAAGGAGCAAAGTGATGAGGACTAAAGAATTAGAACTTCATGATCTAATATTTCTTACTAAAATTTTAACTTGTAAATTGGCAGTTTATTTTATGTTTATAAATACTTATTGTTTTCAGTAGATAATGAATATACATTCTTACACTTGAATTCATTTGATACTGACCAGGGATTCTTTCTAAAACAATAAAATCTCGCAGTTGAATTTTGAGAGATTACTTTTATTACTTATATTAATTTAAATATATGAATCATGACTTTAAGGACCTAATGGCAGTATACAGAGTTGCTTTTGACAGATATAATAGTAATGAAAAAGAAAAAAAAATGCTTAGAGTTGCAACATTATCAAAATATAGAAAAGATGATGTTGAGAGATTGATTTTCCTTTTAGGATCATCATGACTTCATCGGCTTCAGGAATATATGGCAACTTTGGCCAGGCAAATTATTGTGCTGCAAAGCTGGGTCTTCTGGGCCTTTCAAATTGTCTTGCAGTTGAAGGCGAGAAAAGCAACATTCATTGTAACACTATCGCCCCTACTGCTGGATCACGGTTGACCCAGAACATTTTGCCTGATGGTAAGTAGTTTAGATTTTTTTAATGCTGTTCCTCACATACCTGTGTGGTGTGAGCTTTGTAAAAGTATTTAGTGTTTTGAGTAGCTAAAAAAATTTCCTTACAATTTAAAAAAGCATTATATGTAGTTTATGTTCATTATAGAAAATTTAGGACAGCACAAACAAACAAAATCTGGCCCATAATTCTACCACACTGAGATAAACTTTCTCTTTGTTTAGGTAGACATACATACATTTTTTCTTTACAGAATGAGGTAATAGCATTCTTACTGTTTTATAATAGTAATTATTTTAAACAATTAATAGATTATGTTTTTTAGGGCAGTTTTAGGTTTATAGAAGAATTGAGCAGGTAGTAAAGAGAGTGCCCATATACTCCTCCTCCCACACAGTTTTACATCAGTGTGCTACATTTATTACAATTGATGAACCAGTATTGATCAATTTTTATTTATTTATTTATTTATTTGGCTGCATCGGGTCGTTGAGGCATGTGGCGTCTTTCGTTTTGGTGCGCGGGCTTTTCTCAAGTTGTGGCATGTGGATTTTCTCTCTCTAGTTGCGGCACATGGGCTCCAGGGTGCGTGGGCTCTATATTTTGTGGCACACTCTCTCTCTTGTTGAGGCATGTGAGTTCGGTAGTTGTGGCACCCGGGCTTAGTTGACCCTCAGTATGTGGGATCGTAGTTCCCTGACCAGGGATCGAACCCGCATCCCTGCATTGGAAGGCAGATTCTTTACCACTGGACCACCAGAGAAGTCCCTGATTGATTATTATTAACTATAGTTAATAGTTTACTTTAGGGCTCGCTCTTTAGGTTGTATGATTATATGCGTTTTCACAAATGCATGATGTTATGTACCCACGGTTATAGATCATACAGAATGGTTTCATTCTAAAAATCCCCTGTGTTCCATCTCTTCATCCTTTCCTCTTTTTCACAAATGTCTGGAAGGATTGAAGCTCATTTCTTTTTGTCACTACATAATATTACATGGTATGTAGGTGCCACAATGTTTTTTTCATTCACCTATTGTGGAACATTTTGATTGTTTCCAATTTTTGACAATTGTGAGTGAAGCTGCTATAAACATTCATGGGCAGGTTTTTGTGTGGACGTAAGTTTTCAACTCATTTGGGTAAATATTAAAGAGGATAATTGCTGGATTGTATGGTAAGGCTATCTTTAGCTTTGTAAAAATTTCCAAACTGTCTTCCAAAATGGCTGTATCGTTTTTCATTCCCACTAGCAGTGAGTGAGAGTTCTTGTTGCTCCACATCTTTGCCAGCATTTATTATTGTTAGTCTTTTGCATTTTAGTTCTTTTAATAGGTGTATAGGGTATTTCATTGTTTTAATTTGCAGTTCCCTAATGACTTATGATGTTGTGCATTTTTTTCCTGTGCTTATTTGCCATTTATTTGTCTTCCTTGATGTTTCTGTTCTTATTTTTTGCTCATTTTTAAATTGGGTTCTTTGTTTTCTTCTTCTTTTTTGGGGGGGGGTTCTTTGTTTTCTTGTTGTTGAGTTTTAAGAGTTCCATGAATATTTTGGAAACAAGTTCTTTATCAGATATGTGTTTTGCAAATATTTTTTCCCAGTCTTTACCTTGTTTTTTTATTCTCTTTAGTCTCTTTCACTTTTTTTTTCACCCCCCCACCCAGGTTTATTGAGATATAATTTAGTCTCTTTCACTTTTGAAGGATAATTTCACTGGGTACAGAATTCTGGGTTGGTAAGTTTTTTCTTTCAGCACCTGAAATCTTTCACTCCACTCTTCTTTTGCTTACATGGTTTCTGAAGGAGAGTCTGACATAATTCTTCCCTTGTTTCTTTATGCATAAGGTATTTTTCCCTCTGTGTTCCTCCAAGATTTTCTCCTTGTTTTTTCTGCAGTTTGAATATAGTATGCATAACAGTAGGTGTAGATTTTTGGCAATATTCTACTTGATGTCTTCTGAGCTTCCGGGATCTGTGATTAACTTTGGAAAATTCTCAGCCATCACTACTTAAAATATTTCTTCTGTTGTTTTCTTTTTTTCTTCTACTTCTGGTATTACCATTATGTGCCTGTTCTTTTAATTTTAATTAATTAATCGATTAATTTATTTGGTTGGGCCGGATCTTAGTTGCAGCAGGTGGGCTCCTTTAGTTGCAGCTCGCGGGCTCCTTAGTTGTGGCTTGCAGGCTCCTTAGTTGCAGCACGTGGACTCCTTAGTTGTGGCATGCAAACTCTTAGTTGTGGCATGCAGACTCTTAGTTGCGAGATCTAGTTCCCTGCCCAGGGATTGTACCCGGGCCCCCTGTGTTGGGAGCGTGGAGTCTTAACCGCTGTGCCACCAGGGAAGTCCCAATCTATCTTTTGTAATTATACCACAGTTCTTAGATATTCTATTCCCTTTTATTTTTTTGTCTTTTTTTCTCTTTGCATTTCATTTCAGTTTGGGAAGTTTCTATTGACATATATTCAAATCAAGCTTACTGATTTTTCTTTTTTCATTTCAAAATGTTATATATATATATATATATATTTTTTTTTTTTTCCTGCGGTACGCGGGCCTCTCACTGTTGCAGCCTCTCCCGCTGCGGAGCACAGGCTCTGGACACGCAGGCCCAGCGGCCATGGCTCACGGGCCCAGCCACTCCACGGCACGTGGGATCTTCCCGGACCGGGGCATGAACCTGTGTCCCCTGCATCGGCAGGCAGACTCCCCACCACTGCTCCACCAGGGAAGCCCTGTTTTTGTTTTTGAGCATTTCCTTTTGATTTTTTTAGCATTTACTTCTGTCTGCTTACAGTAGTCATCTGTTCTTGTAAGTTGTCCACTTTTCTCCATTAGAGCCCTTAGCATGTTAATCACAGTTACTTTAAATTCCTAGTTTGATAATTCCAAAATGTCTGCTATATTTCAAGCTAGTTCTGAGGCTTGCTTTGTCTCTTCAGCCTGTACTTTTCTTGCCTTTTAGCATGCCTTGAAATTTTTGTTGAAAACAGAACATGATGTATTGGGGTAGTAGAAAGTGTGGTATTCAGAGCTTTATTGTGAGGTTTCATGTTTATCTAGCTAGGAGTTAGGTTGCATTTATTGGTTGCTGTAGCTGTTGGTGTCAGAGGCTACATTTTCCTCTTTGTCATTGTTTTTGTGTCCCCTGTTGTCTTTGGGTTTCCCTAGGTACTCTGTGTTTTCAGCTCTCTCAGTTGTAATCCACTGTTGTTATACTGGAGCCCTGTTGAAGTGGCTGTAAATTATGGCGAGGGGAAGTGTTCTATAATCTTATGATTAAATCCCCATGTTTTTTAGCAGGTCAAAGTCTCTGGACTCTCACCTTCAGTAGAGTTTTTTAGCCTTTTTTCTTTTTCTCCCCTTATTTGAGACAGGAAGGCTAGAGGGGTTCCACTAGTCTAATTGTTCTTCCCTTAAGTCAGATAAGGCTCTGGTAGCTTCCCTTGAGTATAGGCCTTTGTTAAGGAGAACAGAATGCTCTGGGCATATTTCAAAATGATTTTGTTTTATTGATTTATTTATTTTGTTACCCTCTCCCTTTTTCTCTGTAACATTTCAAAGCAAATCTTAGATATTGCATCTCACCTAATGAATACTTGGAAATGTGTCTCTAACAGATATGGACATTGTAACCACAATGCCAATATCACACCAAATAAAATAATTCATTAACATTGTCTAATACCAGATTTATATGAAAACTTCCTCATTATCTAAAAAATATCTTTTTAGAGTTAGTTTATTCCACAGTGATCTAAACGAGGTTCACAGTCGTTTTGTTACTGTATCTCTTAAGTTTTATTTAACATATAATAGCTCATTCTCCTTTTTAAAAAAGTGCCAATTATTTGTGGAAGAAACTGCGAGTTCATTTGTCCTGAAGACTATTCCTCATTCTTGATTTGGATTGCCTTTGCACTTTTGTGGAAAATCAATTGACCATGTATGTATGTGTGGGTCTATTTCTGGATTGTCTGTTCTGTTGTATTGATCTATGGGCCTGTCCTTTTACCAATACCATGATGTTTTAATTACTATAGTTTTACAGTAAGTCTTGAAATCAGGTAATGTGAGTCTTCCAACTTTGTTCTTTGAAAACATGAAACACAAAGTTTTAAATTTAAAAATTTAAATGTATGATTGAGAGCCAATGCTTATTTATTTAGTTATATAATAAATAGAATACTTGACTGGTGAAAAACTGTGTATGGTTTTTGATACTCCTGGTTTTAACATATTTCTAAAAAGAAAATATCTATAATACTTTAAAAGTAGTTTCTGTGAAACAGTACAAAACAATTGATGAGTGAAATTACTTTAGAATTAGCTGCTTCATGGCATACAAGTGCTTTTTCACAGTGCCATTTTACTTTCCACGTTTGAGCTAACGTTCATTTTAGAACTTGGAATTTGTAATACCAAACAAGTATGTACTTGCTAGCTTTTCCTAAGAGCTGTGCCTAACCAGTTTGCTTTAGTGTAGAAGAGCTATTTGTACCTGAGATCTAATTTTTTTTCCTTTTCTTTTGTCAACAGGGCCATTTAAAAAAGTCCCTTATTTTAAAAACTCTTTATACTCTCATATCTTATTGAAGGAATTCTTGTTAAAGAACTGGATTATTTAAGTATAATACTACATATGTATGCACAACAGTGTAGGTTACTGGCAAGAAGTAAAGCATCAAAATGTAATGCATAGGGGCTTCCCTGGCGGCGCAGTGGTTGAAAGTCCGCCTGCCGATGCAGGGGACGCGGGTTTGTGCCCTGGTCCGGGAGGATCCCACATGTCGTGGAGCGGCTGGGCCCGTGAGCCATGGCCACTGAGCCTGTGCATCCAGAGCCTGTGCTCCGCAACGGGAGAGGCCACAGCAGTGAGAGGCCTGTGTACCGCAAAAAAAAAAAAAAAAAAAAAAATGTAATGCATAGTCATGAACTCACTGCGCAACCCAAGAATTGGAACATTACTTGCATCTAACTTTATACCTTCTATTCTATTCCTCTGCTTCATGCCAAGAGACAACCACTATTTAGAATTTTATGCTTATCATTTCTGTGCTAGACTCCTATCTAAGTCACTTTTTACCATGGGCTGTAGACTTTCTTGGGGAAGCAGCAAGTTTTCAAGAAAACATTGAAAACTTTAGCTTTTAGGGCTTCCCTGGTGGCGCAGTGGTTGAGAGTCCGCCCGCTGATGCAGGGGACGCGGGTTCGTGCCCCGGTCCGGGAGGATCCCACATGCCGCGGAGCGGCTGGGTCCGTGAGCCATGGCCGCTGAGCCTGCGCGTCCGGAGCCTGTGCTCCGCAACGGGAGAGGCCACAACAGTGAGAGGCCCGCGTATTGCAAAACAAAGAAACAAACAAACAAACAAAACTTTAGCTTTTAAATTTGCTTTCCTTTGAGAATGTAGCTTCCATTAATTTTGACCTCTAGAGATGTTAAGTCACTGTTTAATGTAGTATCTTTTATGCCCACCAAACCCTAGTGAAAGATGTTTGGAGAATAAGATGTACTTTAGACAAATAATTTAATCTTTCTGGACCCGCTTTCTCTTCTGTAAAAGAAGAGAGTTGTTACAGATCATTTTTAAAAGCCCTTCAGATTCTGAATTTGTGTTATTTTAAATTTTGGTATTTATTACTTTTTTATAGTTTAGAAAAAGCTGAAAATTTATTTTGCCTCAGCGTTTTTCCTCTTTTCCTCTGAAATATTAACTTACAGGCTGTCAAAGGAATTATTTGTTAAAGAACCAGGTGTTAAGAGTAATGTGTGGAGACATTTGCGATTTCTTTTCCCCCTTTGAAATATATTTGAAAAATGGAAAGTCATATATGTGACTTACATGTTTCTTATATGAAATGAAACATAATCTTAGGATGAATACTCATGAACTAACTTCCCAAGCTGTATTAGTTATTTACTGCTGTGTAATAAATTACTTCAAATTTTGTGGATTAAAACAACAAGTATATATTATCTCACAGTTTCTGGGGTCAGGAATACTGTAAAGTGAAAGGTTTTTAGAGCTGCTCTTTAATTTACAGGGACTGTAAATGTCATCTTTGTCACTTTAAAATATAAAACTATATTTTGTCCCTTCACAGTTAAAATTTACATTTTTTTGATTCTTTAAAGATTATAAGATGTATTTACAAATCGTGTCTCATTTGAACCTTGCAGCAACTTAGTAGAATAGGCAGGTAACGCATTTTAATTACCATCTAACAGATACAGACACACGTCCAAGAGAGTTGAGTGCTGTGCTCAATGCCCTAAATTGCCTACATGGCAGGGCCAGCAGTAAAATCTAGGTGTTCATGCTCCTTGTGTAGTACCTTTCTGCTCTGTTAAGTTGCTCACAGAAGGTATATATCAGGAACACTTTGTGACTCATCAGTAATGGTTGCAAGGTCCATTTTACATCATCTTACTGTCATTACAGTTGTCAAGGCTGTTTTGTAGTGTTCTAGCTTCTGGGAGAGCAAAATAGTTTTGGGAATGAATGGTACCTAAGTTCATTATGCTATGTATGCCTTTGCTCACCAGTCTTTGCCAAGGCAGCTTTAACTTGTCTTCTAAACAGTACGTTACCCATCTTGGAAAGGTATATCTGATGCCTTCTATGTTAGAAGCCTGAATGTCTCCATTGGGATGAAAAGATTCTTCTAAAAGCCTTGGATGTTAATACTAATTAATTATGTATATCTAGTTTTTTTCTTGTTTATTTAAAAAGTCTCTGAACCTATAATTTTATAAGTGAGGAATTTTCAGAAAGTAAAATGATTGATTGAATATGTATATATTCTTGTTGATAGTTTTTTTTTTTTTTTTGGCTATTTATTTCAGATCTTCTGGAAGCTCTGAAGCCAGATTACGTGGCACCCCTGGTCCTTTGGCTTTGCCATGAGAGTTGTGAGGAAAATGGTGGCTTGTTTGAGGTATTCTGCACCTTTGCACTTTCTCCCAAAGCAATATTTGTGTAATTAAATATAAAAAAATGATTCAAAAATTAGTATTTTCCAATTGTTCACATTTGTAAAAATCTGCATCAGTTGGTATCACTTGTATATTTTTTAATATTAGGTATATGTTATAATTAAGGAACAAGTATGACTAATGTCCTTTTTTGAGAAAGTAACAGCAACTTTGTAAATTGTTCTTCCCTAGTTCTTCATTTCTGATATTCTTGTCAAATGAAAATGTGACTGACTGGTTTGATGTGTTTAGTCAGATACAGAAAGTCTCATTTGGTTAGAGATGCTGAGTAGTAAGTTAAGTGAAAGGACAGAGGTGATGGTTTAAAGTCAGCCAGGCCAGGTTTTGATTTCTTGCTCTGGTAATTGCTGGCTCGCTGGAATATTGTACAAATTAACCTCCCTGAGTTTTCGTTTTCTTGGGGTTTTGTTGTGAGAACTGGAGATCATATTTTTAAACTCTTAGCGTACAGAGCAGTCACCCCTCAATTTTAACTATTATATCAGTATAGCAGGAATTCAGTCTGGGTATGATAGATCAGAAAATACAACTTATTATTTGTATTAACTTTAAAAATAAACTTTGCTATGTTTCCCTGTTGCAAAGCTTTACATGTTTGCTATAAAAATAAAAACCACACATAATCCTACCATCCAATGAGGTTCAGTTTTCACTCTATAATCAAAGTCCCTTTAGATCTCCTTATGCTGATTTATATATTTTTTAGTCCTCATTTGAGTTTGATCTCTTTTTTCTTTTCTAGCATGAACTGTTATATTTTAGACCACCCCCCTTTATCTGATTCTCTGTGGTAGCATAATAATAAACCTGTTGCATGTGGAATACATGACATCCAGATATTTCTTGGTAGCAAAATTACCTGGCTCAGTTTGAAATGAATGATATATATTAGCCTGATTTATTTGAATAAAAAGCTGTTTAGTAAATGAAAAACAGTCTACACATGTCTATGCAGAGATAGGTGCCTCTGCTTTCTTAATCACAGTCGTTGATTGTGAATTGTGGAAAATTAGAGGTGGAAAGAACTTTACAACTCTAGATTTACAGAAGAGAAATTTAATAATATCAAGCCATGTGGAGCTCAAAATTTGGTCTGCCTGTCTTTTTATCTCATTAAGGAATTTTTAAAAAATTCTTTGTCTTTTACATTTATGTTTGTTATTAATTCTGTGAACAAAAATAATATATGCTTTTGTAGAAAACTTCAAATATATAGGGGAGTATATAGAGGAAAATAAAAATCACCCACATTACCACTATCGAGAGATAACTCCTATTAATATTTTTGTGGATATTCTTTTCCAGTCTTTTATTAGATGTGCATTTTACACGAATAGGCTTTTTTTTTTAGGTATACAGTTTACACACACACCCAAACATACACAGATAACTAGGATAATGCTGTAGATGAAGTTTTGTATGTTGTTCTTTTATTTTACTATATTGTGAACATTTTTAGTAAGGGACATTTGCTGTGTGAGATTGAGTACAAAATACAGTAAGAGAGGTGTGTAATATCCTGACTTAAACCTTGAATGTAAATTGACACTTTGTTTGCCAAGTTTTGATAGATATCTAGAGTGGCAGATAGAGATTTTTTGGATCGACTGGAGCTGTTGTTTCTAGCACCTGTGAGGAGTTTGCAGCTTGTTGCTTCACTCCCCAAGTATGGTAAAAGATGATATTTTTCTTGCCTGTTATCAGTACCACTGCCATTTTAACTACTCTTGACAGCATCAAGGCCGATTGTCCTGTTAATATACGTAAAGGAATGAGTGATTAGAGCCACTGAGAAGTGTGCTGTCGGCTGGTACAGTTTCTTCCGTTATATGCATGTGGAACACTGTAGTTGTGGTGTTTGAAGATATGACAAACAGATTTTCTTACATCAGACATTTTCTTCTGAGAATTTCCTTGAATGGCTTCTAGAAAAAATACCATCTTTCTGTACAGTGATTAATGTATTTGGTCATTTGCCTTATTTCTATATAAAGGTGTTTCATTAAAATGAGTATATGTAGTTCATTAAGTCAAATCCTGGCTTTATTTTTCTTTGCTTTTTATTTTTTTTATTCATTAAGTCTTTCCAGAAGGACATGTATTTCAAGTGATGTGCTGGGCAAATTTGGTATTTATATTGTTTAACCTTCATGGTTACTTCATGAAGAGTGTATTATTATCCTGATTTTACATAAGGGGAATCTTGAGTTTAGGGAAGTCAAATTATTTAACCAGGATCAGACAGCTAGTCTGTAGAAGAACTGGTATCACACCTTGGTTTCTGTGCAAAGTCATGCCTTTCTGCTACATGCATTTCTGCTATATTGTGTTGCTTTATTTTTCTACTCTGATAATATGAATAGTGCAAAGTCATGTGGGCCAACAGACTTTTGCAGAGCTGCATTATTTTCATCCATTGTCATCTAGCATTCTGATACTTGTAAAAAGATAGCTGCCTGTTTTGTTAATTTCATAAAAATTTTATTAGTAATTTCACATTAGATGGTATAACTTCTTCCTCCTCTTTTTGGTAGGTCGGAGCAGGATGGATTGGAAAATGTAAGTGTCTTTTGGTTTTTGGTTTGCCATACATTATTTCCGTATCTTTAAAACTGCATATCCAGGTAGAGCTGGGTAAAGACCTTGTCAAATGCCGAACCATTGGATTTAGTGCACGCATAATCAAACTCAAACATTGTTATAGCAACAGGTCTTCTAAAACATGGAAATTGCCCTGCAGGCCTGTGGTATTTTCAAGGATCTTTTCAATTTTTTTCCTATTAGCAGTGCTTATTCAATATTTGTCCTGTCCTATTCAGAACTGGCTGTTTCTTCAGACAGCACAGTCTCTCTTTATATTGATGTTTGTATTCCCATGTCTCCGACACCCCACATGCCTGTTTAGCAGAGTAGTGAGTGGGAGGGAGGGCGTTTTTTCAAGATGGGAAGAGCTCTGTCCTAGGCAAGTTCTCCAGTTCTCTCAGTGATTCTTTTCTTCCTTGGAGCATGAGACATCAGAAGGAGACAGTGGGGAATCACACTGGACAGCTTTCTAGAAGAGAAATTGCAGCTGATCTATAGAAATTATTCTCCTTCAGCCCAATAGTAAATTCATCTGGCTTAAATCCTCTCTTCCCCCAGTCCTTAAACCTTGTGAGCTCCAAATTGGATAATTACTGTATGGTGTTTAAAAAAAATTGTGAACATTCCAATATCCCAATTCAAGTTTTCAGTTGGATGCTGGTATCAAAATTAATTGAATTATTTAAAAGGCTTCCATTACTGGATGACATTGTTACAACATATTGTAGTGTATTATTAATGACTGTTCTCTAAGTTATGAAGTAACTTATTTAAACATTTTTAAGTGTCTTATGACATCTTTTAAGAAAGGAAGATCAATTGTTGCAATAAAAGCTGTATATGGGACTTTATCAATAGGAAATCTCTAGAAGCTTCTGTCATTTCCCAGGACAAACCTTCAATTTAGTAATCATCAAAGTCTGACCGTTCTGTTTAAATAAGGTTCTATTTATTCCTCAGGCTTTTAAAATGTTAAAAATTATCTTTATGGAACTTATGCAGCAATGATGATTTTTGTGAATCTGGGTGGGCAATCTAGTTGACTTCCCATGGAAAAGGAGGAAGAGCAAAGGGAGGAAAAGGGAGAATTATGTGGGGTTGTGTGATATATTAATTTGATTATCTGGAGTCTTTGACCTGTTATCACCACTAGTTTTCAGTTTGCTATTCAACAGAGCTCTATTCTGTTCTGTTACCTTGAAGTGTATTATCTAAGTGTTCTGTGGTGATGAAGACAGTCTTTTGGTGTGATTATATATAATTTAACTTTCTGATTCAGCATTTCATCCTACCTTTAGTAGTATCTGGCATAGTCAGAGGAGGGAGAGGTTTTCCCTTCAGCTTCAAATATTAGAAAAAGAAATTTGACATCCTAATGGGTTTGTTATTTTTTTTAAATTTGTAGTAAAAATCTTTAGAAGTTAGAATCTTTTTTCCAAATTCCATTTTTCTTGATGTTAAAAAAAAAAATTCAGGGGACTCATGAATTCTACTTTTTGTCTCCCTCTTAAACTATGTGTTCAGTATCTTGGTTTTATTTCTATAACCAGTACGATGGGAGCGGACCCTTGGAGCCATTGTAAGACAGAGGACTCAGCCAATGACTCCTGAGGCGGTGAAGGCTAACTGGACGAAGATCTGTGACTTTGATAATGCCACCAAGCCTCAGAGAATTCAAGGTAAAGAGTCCCAAGTCAGTTTAGTCCTGGTTGGGTAATCAGAGGCAACAAAGCATTCTCTTCTCTTATGGAATTGTCTTCTTAATTGTGATAACTTAGATGCTCAGATCATCAAGAGCACATTTTCTGCTCCAGTAGGTATTAGAAATCTCCAATTTAAAGTATGTATGTTACTCCCACTGTCAGTTTTTCAGTTTTCTTATGATCCTGAGTTTTTGGTATATGTGTGATTGAGGGGACGAAAGGAGGTGTTTACCCATTTGTGCTCAATGCATCTGTTCCCCGTCTGGTGGTTGGTTTCAAAGTCTTGCCTTATCTAATCACATGCTCCTTATCTGACCTGATTTTTCTTTATTTCCCCAAAAGTTTATTTAAGTCTTACATTATTTAGGCTTAGGTCTTTTCTCTCTAGTGAATAGATTTTGCTTTGTTTTAGCACTTTGTCTTTGCTGCTGTTTCTCTGCCTTTCTAAGATGCCTCTTATTCCTTTTATCACCTCTGCTAATCTCGGTGCTTCTTTAGAAAAACTCAAGCCCCAGATGTTCAACAAAACCTCCCCAGATATTCTGGGCTTCATATTCTGGGCTTCAGCTCTTTCTTAGCTGAACTCTTACCACTTGAGCGTCTAATCATGACTGCTTTCCACTGCTTTTGTTTCATAAGTGTGTGGTTTCTTAACTGCATAATAAGTTCCTTTGGAGGCAGAGAATGTATCTTGTATGTCCTTTTGTATTTGGTGCTAGCATAGTGCTGAACTCATAGAAAGGATTTAGTCAATGCTTGTTACCTTGAATTATTGAATCATCTATGATATGCCACAGGAAGAGACGGCCAATAAAAGTCACATTATTTTTTCTAGTATAACTCACATATGTATATAGTATATGAAATTTAAAGGACCTTTCTGGGAAGGATCATGAATCAGGATTATTTTACAGAAAAATCTTTTTTTTTCCCTTCCTAGTATTATATTTAATGTTTGATAGAAGAATATATCTGAAAAATGACGTTCTTTTTTTTTTTTAATCCCAATGTTACTTTCCTATCTGCTGGTACACTCACTGAAATTTTCATTATACTTTTCTCAGTCAGAGGATAACATGATTGTTATGTCATTAGCGGTAGCATTTTCTGTATTCTTTTTTTTTGATATGAGGTAAATTTAGTCTACGAATAGCAGTCACCTATCAATGAAAATTAGGAAAAGGAAAAAGGAAGAAGTATCTTAAAAACTCTTCTCTGAGGTCAGAATTCCATTTTATTGCCTTAAAAGTATTAGACTAATATAAAGAAAAAGCTAATGATGAATTATATAGTTACAAATGAAAAGATAACCCTAGTATTTGAAGTACAGTTAGAAAAAAAATCTTACACTTTCTGTAGAATCACGACTTTCCGAGCACCCATTTCATCATTTTCATTTTACAGATGATGGAACTAAATCCCAGAAAAGCTGAGTAAGTGGCCCAAGCTTTCTCAGTGTTTGAGCCAAGAGTTAACTCAGGTGGTCTGTCTTTGAGTGCAGTACTGCCAGCCTGTACCAAGGTTACTTTCAGTTAAATAGCCTCCCATCTAGGCAGCAGCCTAAATGGGGTGGTAAGAGGAGGATTGGTAGGCAAGAAACCTACCTAGTGTCACCAGGAATGGAAGAGAGCCCTGGTCATCTCACATTCTGTAGTTTAGTTATAGTTTTTGTCTGAGTTTAGAAGGAGGCCCATATATCTAAGGTTTGTTAGAAAGGTCCCAGAGCTTTTGGAACCTTATGGCATATGTGGATACTCTGTGAATCTTCTTTATTAACCTTTTAGACCCCAGAATAGCAGCTTCTGAATTCTGTCCGTAGTCACTGGTCATAACGGTGGTTTTCTCTGGAAGAATTTTTAGTAATGTTTTCTGAGCAGTTACCTGTACAGAGACCTGGGGGGTAATCTTGACATTGTTGCATCCTGGAGGAGGGGTGATGGTGGGGAGAGAAGGAAGATTAGTTGTCCCTCCACCAGATGGAAATTGCACATCTGTGGACAAGGATCCGACTTTACAGAGTTGTAAAATCACTCAAAGACTTTGCAAGCTTAGAGCCTCTTTGGAATCATAACGTGGGGAGAGTATGTTGGAAACACCCAGTTATCTTTGGTCTATTCAGAGTCTTTCACGATTTTTTCCTGCAATAGCCTGACATCACGCAGTCAGTTCATGAATGCCAGCGAAGGTTCTGCAGCAGGCTTGCTGGATGATATAGGAATGATTGTCTAAAGCATTGTAGCTTTTCTTAGTCACGTCTGTAACAAAAGCTTTTTTTTTTTTTTTTGGAAATAACTTACATTTATTTGGATTTCACCAGGGGAATATTAGCTCTTTAGGATATTTGAAAGATGATGCTTTTATGATCTTTATGTAATAGGTTTACCAAAGCACTCTGTCTTATTTAAATTCCAGTGATCCTAAAGAGAAAATTCAATTCGTTCATCCTTATTTATCCTGAAGTTGATTGACTTGAATCATTCATGATTTAAATTTTTTTTCAGTACAAATGAAATATAGTTCAACTATATAGGAAAAATCTGGAAGTTTGTCCTGTAGGTCACTATTTAAATAGCACTGTAAAATAACTGGCTAGATATTTCACATATGCAAATTGCTCTTCCCACTCCATAGTGGGACTGATTTTTTTTAAATTAATTTTTATTGGAGTATAGTTGATTTACAATGTTGTGTTAGTTCCTGCTGTATAGCAAAGTGAATCAGTTATACGTATACATATATCCACTGATTTTTAGATTCTTTTCCCATATAGGTCATTATAGAGTATTGAGTAGAGTTCCCTGTGCTATACAGTAGGTTCTTATTAGTTATCTATTTTATATATAGTAGTATGTATATGTCAATCCCAGTCTCCCAATTTATCCCTCCCTGTCTCCCTCCCCACTTGGTAACCATAAGTTTGTTTTCTACATCTATAACTCTCTTTCTGTTATGTAAATAAGTTCATTTGTACCATTTTTTTAGATTCCACATATAAGTGATATCATAGATATTTGTCTTTCTCCTTCTGACTTAACTTCACTCAGTATGACAATCTCTAGGTCCATCCATGTCACTGCAAATGGCATTATTTCATTCTTTTTTATGGCTGAGTAATATTCACCACATCTTTATCCATTCATCTGTTGATGGAAAAAGCATTATTATTGTTATTTATTCCTTTTTTTAGAATCAATTGGCAGTGTAATTGAAGCTCTAAATAAAATAGATTCAGATGGAGGAGTTTCGGCAAATCATACCAGTAGTGTGACATCAACAGCTACATCAGGATTTGTAAGTGGAAGAGAAAGCCTAACGCTTTGCCTTCTCTGGAGACTTTTTTCTTTTCTTTCCTTTTCTTTTATGCAAAAAATACTTTTCCAAGCTATTAATTTATTGTTAAATAGGAAAGGTGAGTGACCATAAAACTTTATAGAACATGTACTGAATGTTTATAAAATTTGAATGAACATAAGGCTAAAATATTAAATGTAACTTTTACTTTCTCTTCTTCAGTGTAATAAACAAGTGTCTTTTTTGTTTTTTGGAGCATTTTTGAAAATCGTCCTTCAGTCACTTTCTAACTCTTTAGAAAAGGATATTTAACTTAGTGCCTCTTTTGAGTCATTTCTTTTAAGGAAAAGCATTGATAGATTGTATTTTGGAAATATTTCAACATGGCTGCAAAGTAAAAAGTCTCCCATTGTGTCAGAAATTCTAGTAGAGCTGTGGTTATAGCTCTTGTGAAGTTTGCTGATTACCTATCTCCAGTACTTCTTTTTTAAAAAAAAAAATTATAGTGCATAAATAATAAGAAATAAGTCATTTGACACATTCAGTTATGGTGTTTTGTGACTCAGGGGAGACGTAGTGATGAAATAAACAATCTAATTGTAACCCTGAGAATATGATCAGTTTATAAATGTGATTTTACTTTAGAGTAGGGGTTGGCAAACGTTTTTGGTAAAGGGCCAGATGGTAAATATTTTAGGCTTTATGGACCACGTACTGTTTCTGACACATAATCTTCTTTTTCTTTTTTTAGACCACTCTTAAAAAAATGTAAAAACCATTTTTAATTCTCAGCTGTTGTTTGCTGACTCTTGCTTTAGAATGAAAGTGATCAAAAATTGGACATGATTCTTTTATAACCTAACATATGCTTCACAAATTAGCTAGGCATGTCATCACTAAATAGAAAAATACAATATCCAGTTAGATAAAGGACAGTCCTAGGTAGGAGCTTACGGTAAAATCTAATTATAACCAAAACCATTATGAGGGAGTCTGATTTACAAGCATTAAGCAGTGTTTTGCTCATCTGTTTATACTTTTATAAAATAGATCTTATAGAGCCATTCATTATCCCTGTTTATAATAATTTTTTTATTTTTTGTAATTTTGAGTAGCTAACAGTCACTGTATTAATAGGCTTTTCCATCATCAGAGACAGGAAAGTTGAAAATGAGATATACTATCTGTTAACAAGAAGTGGGCGAGAAAAAAGTACTTATTTGTAAATGAAGTCTTTTTCCATACAATTGATTTTATTAAAAAAATATAGTGAAACAGTTATGATGATACCCTATCAGATTCACTAAAATGACATTCTATTCACAAAGCTAAGTATGTAGCAGTTAATAGTTTTGAAAAGTCAGAAATTTAAAGATTTGACAAGAATATCAGTGAAACAATAATTTTCTACAATTGTTCCATAGGCTGGAGCTATTGGCCATAAATTTCCTCCATTTTCTTCTTCTTATACGGAACTGGACACTATTATGTACGCCCTTGGAGTGGGAGCATCAATCAAGGAGCCGAAAGATTTGAGGTTTATTTATGAAGGGAGTTCTGATTTCTCCTGTTTGCCTACCTTTGGAGTTATTCTAGCTCAGAAATCTATAATGGGTGGAGGATTAGCAGAGATTCCTGGGCTTTCAGTCAACTTGGCAAAGGTATGCATAATAAGAAACCTTTATTTTGCTCTTCTTCTCTTCCTTTAAATATGATTGGTAAATGTCACATACTGTGTGTGTGTGTGTGGGGGGGGGTTGTCTTAATACAATAGTTTATAGTGGTTGATTCAAGAATAAAGATTTAGCATGTCTTTTAATTTTTCTTAAAAAGAAAAAAAGGGTAGAGAGTTCGTTGAAAAGGCCAGCAAAAAGAAGGCAACAGTAATTATGTACAGTCCGTAACCCTGGCATAATGTTATTAATTCTCTCTCTGCCATTACATGCTATTTGACCAAGGGTTAATAACTTCTCTAAGCTTCAGTTTCCTTATCTATAAAATGGGTATGATAATCCTTACCTGACGATAGTGATGAAGGAGCAAGAGCAAAGAATATTTGAAGCAGAGAAAACAGGTGTAAAGGGCCCCGAGGCAGGTGCATACTTACTTTGCTTTTGGTTGATACAGCTATAGAATGAGCAAGGGGGCAGCGGTAGGAGAAAAGGGCCTTGTAATCATCATAAGAATTTCAACTCATACTCTGATTAACATGGGAGGCCATTTGTAGTGCTTTGAACTGAGGAGTGGTATGATCTGGCTGCGTTCACTCACAGGCTCAGTTTTGCTCCTCTGTGGAGAATAGGTTTATGGGAGCCAAGCATGGAAGCAGGAAAACCAGTTTGGAGTTTATTATGGTAATTCCAGCACTAGTCTGGATATGCATGGAAAGAAAGAGGAGTCAAGGATGAAGGTTTTTGGTCAGGTTAACTGGGATGATATATATGCATATATACCCGTATATTCATAATTATGTGCAATGTATTTAATATGTATAGTAGTTACATATGACATATTACTATGTATAATAAAATAGATATATACAATCACTTTAAGGTGGGGATGATCAGGAGTTGGTTTTGGACAGATCTGAGATGCCTATTATACATTCAAGTGGAGATATAAAGTGGGCAGTTAAATGTGTGAGTTTAGAGTTTGCAGGGGAGGCCCTACTGGGATTTGTAGCATTTAAGTGAGATTTAAAGACATGAGACTGGGTGAAATCACCAATGTGTGAATGTAAGTAGAGAAAAAAGCCTGAGTTTGGTGAGAGTTTGAAGAGATGAGAAGGAGTTAGCAAGAGAGACTGGGAAGGAGTGGCCAGTGAGGTATGAGGCGTATCAGGAGAATGTGGTATTTGAGAAGCAAAGTGAATAAATTGTTCCAAGAAGAAGGAGCAAACAATTGTGAGAAGCCTTTGGGGTTATTTTATTTCTTGAAGTAAGGGTCAGGCCATGAGTCCAGTTGATAACTGTTGAATCATAGACTTTTGAACTGATTTCTGTGATTTTGACTGATTGGAGAACCCATTTACTGGAGGATCGATTAGCTCATTGCTGCTCTGAATCTATGAGAATCTACGGTTATTTTATTAAAGTATTCGATGACGTAGGGAAGGACGCAAGAAATAGATGCCAGGCAGTTTGTAGTTTTAGTCACTCTCCCATGGTATTTGTTGCATACAGTTCTTCTGTTTGGGTAATGTCAGTACAAACCATTAAAGTAAATGTTTCAGAATTCTTCCTCAGAGTTGGAAGGAGTTGGAAATCATGAATAGTGTTCAAAATCTGTCCCTGGGAATGATAGCCGTCTTGGGATTTGAATCCCAGTCTTCCTAACCTTGAGCTTCCAGGTCGTATGATAGTGAGACAGTCCTTCATTTGTCCTCCCATCACTACCCTCACCCCTTTTCTTTTTCCCTTCTGGGTTCTGAGGAAGACTGGGAATTAAACTGTCCCATAGCAGTTGAGTGTGGTCATTCGGATATATGGGTCAGGTTTTGTTTTTACTGTCCTATAGTATTCCTACATATATTTTTATATTCTTGCTTTGATACATTGAGGTTAAGTGGCTATGAAGTTGCACAGAGTCTTTAGTATTTACTCTTACACTAAGAAAATGTTGACATTGCTTTTACTTGAATGTGGTTGTAAGATTTATATTAATGTTTTGGTTGTGTCATTTGTATGTGGCAGGTGTGACCTGAAATTACTTTTCTAGTACTGACCTATTTGTTCATTTTTATTCAGTAGATATTTACTGGATACCTGCTATGTTCCAGGCACAGTGATGAACACTGGAAATACGCCTAGTTTAGTGTCTCCATTGGCAAATAATCCACAGTTATCAGTCAACAAAAATTTAGGAATGTCAAGAAAGAATACAAATGTATCTCTTCTATTCTAGAGAGCTGACAGTCTTTAGATTGGGGTACTGATTATTTCTGAATCATATAATTAAGAAGTGGGAGCCAAATTGAGACAGATAATTTGGGGGAAGTAGTCACGTGAACGTGTGGACAGTGAAATGCCACTTGTGATTAGCGGTATCCACAGAAGAAGCTGTGGAAGAAGAAAGTCTACTAATAAAATTTTGCTTACCCTAATGCAGGTTCTTCATGGGGAGCAGTACCTGGAGTTATATAAACCACTTCCCAGAGCAGGTGAGTTCTTGATCGTTTTATTTTCTGACTAACCTTCCAAACTGTGTCAATGTGTTAAACTGGCATAGACCAACCTAAATAAACTGTAAGTTATTTATGTGCATGTCAGGCGTTAGAGTAGATTGATGTTAACTAGTACCTATTTTGGTTCCCTTAAACTTTGTCCTATTTGAATAGTCTTATTTAAGAAATTACTTCAAAATACTAAACATCTGGTCAGCAATTGAAAGGAGCATTTTCTGTGTGTGTCCTAAACTTAGTGATTGTGTATAATCAGTTATGAGTCCCATGAATATGATTCTTCATTCTTTTCTCAGGTATTTGTGTTGGTACTGATTTTCATAAAGCAAACAATGTTAAAAGATACAATGTCTTGTAATTAACTTTTTTCTATTTTCTTTTAGAGTAAGTAAAACCAAGGCTGTCTTAATAATCAATTTATTTTTCTCAATAATATCTTACTTGTTCAGTAAATCTTCTCATTATTTTTTCACTTTACTTCGATATATTTATGTTGCTACTCTGATGTCAGAATATTAATTATATACTGACCATGTAAGGCGGTAAAATAAAAAAAAGTCTTTTTCACTTCACATTATATAATGGTAGAGGTCAGAAAATAGCTAGAATTGTACTTTAATTTTTTTTGAGATTTTAATTAAAAAAAATTCGTATTGCTTAACGCTGAATAGTTCTGTTTCAGTGTTAGTGTTACTTGTTTCTGGTTGTTTTTGTAGTTCTTCCCTGTTTTTTTCTTCTTCTTTTAGTTTTTTCCTTTGTGGTTTCACGCTTTTCTTTTGCTTACGTTCCTTTCTCTTTTGTTTTTGGGTATCTGTTGTAGATTTTTGATTTGTGGTTACCATGGGGCTCATAGATGTTGATCTATGACTCTATTTATTTGTTTTAAACCAGGTAGTCCCTGAAGTTCAAACACATTTTAAAAGCTCTACATTTTTTTACTCGCTTCCCCCATCTGTGTTTTTGATGTCATATTTACATCTTCGTGTTTATCCCTTTACTGATTATTGTAGTTATACTTGATTTTACAATTTTTTGTTTTTTAATCTTTGTACTAGCTTATTTAAGTGGTTGAGCCTCAGCCTTCCCTATATATTTGCCTTTACTAATGGGATTTTTCCTTCTATAGATACTTAATTCTTGTTATAGCTTTTTCTTTTCCAGTTAGAGAAGACCCTTTAACATTTGTTTTAGGGTTGGTTTAGTATTGATGCTTATCCAAGAAGTTCTTTATCTCCCCTTCAGTTCTGAAGGATACTCTTGCTGGATAGAGTATCCTAAGTTGTAGGGTTTTCCCTTTCAGCACTTTAAATATACCATGCCACTCCCTTCTGGCCTGCTAAGTTTCTGCAGAACAATCAGCTGATAGCCTTATGGGCATTCCCTTGTATATGCTCTTTGTTTTTCTTTTGCTGCTTCTAGAATTCTCTCTTTAAGTTTTGCCATTTTTATTATGCTATGTCTTGGTGCCCGTCTGTTTGGATTCATCTTGTTTGGGACCCTCTGTGTTTCCTGTACCTGGATATCTGTTTTCTTCTTCAGACTTGGGAAATTTTCAGCCATAATTTCATTAAATATATTTTTACCCCCTTTTCCCTTTCTTCTCCTTCTGGGACCCCTATAATGGAATGTTGGTATGCGTGATGTTACCCCAAAGATCCCTTAAAATGTTCTCATTTTTTTTCTTTTTGCTGCTCTGATTGGGTGATTTCCATTTTCTATATTCCAGATCACTTATGTGTTCTGTATCACCTAGTGTGCTGTTAATTCCTTTTAGTGTGTTTCTCTTTTCAGTTGTTGTATTCTTCAGTTCTGATTGGTTCTTTTTAGAATTTTCTAGTTCCTTGTTAAAACTCTCACTGTATTCAGCTATTCTTTTCCCTAATTCAGTTAGCATTCTTATTACTAATGCTTTGAATTCTTTATCTGGTAAATTGTTTATTTTTATTTCATTAGTTGTTTTTTTCAGGAGTTTTCTCTTGTTCTTTCAGTGGAAACAGATTCCTCTGTCTTTTCATTTTGCTTATCTATTGAAATTTGGTGAAGTAGTTACCTATGGTGGTCTTGAAGGGGTGTTCTTTTGTGGGCGTGTCTCTATACAGTCTGCGTGTTCCCAGTGGCATTGATGGGAGAGCTGGATTTGATGTGAGCACAATTTATGTCTTTTCTCAAGGTGTGCCGGCAGCTGTCATCTTGGTAGGGGGTGGGGCTGGAGATGGAGGAGTAGGGCCAAGCTAGGTGTTAGGTAGAGCTTGCCCTCTGCTTAGTGGCTGTTACCCCACTATTTGGTGCGGGGGGCAGGTCCCAAGTTGCTGGAGCAGAAGCCCTGAGGGTCGGGTCTGAGCTGGCTAAGTTTCCTTTAAGTGTGTGCTTTCCCCCCTCCCAGCGCTGGCACCCTTACCCTAGAGGGGAGCAGTGGTGGAGCGAGAGTGGCTGGGGTGGGTAGTCAGTGAGGGTCGGAGCATGGATTTTGTTTGGCGTGGCCACCATCAGAGATCTGGAGCCCCAGTGCAGTCACCAGTAATGGCTGCCCCCTCGCCACTCAGTTGCCACTTAGGGTTTGAACCTCCTCAGTGTCTCATGGCTGAGCCTTTTCCTCAATCACGGCAGCCCAGAGAGTGAAGCTGCAACACGAGGCAAATGGTGCTGGCGTGTTCTCTCAGCTCAGGCTGGGGACCAGGGCAGTTGTAGACAACTAGTCAGCTACCCAAGTGGTTTCGGTCTGCCCTCTCTGCCCTGCCTCGGGAGCACGTAAGTGTTCACATGCTCCCGGAGTCCAGGCTTCCCACAGCCCTCCTGTTAATCCCACTGGCCCTCCAGCCAGCCAAGGGGACTCGTGTTCCCTCTGTCGGACACCAGGGCTGGGGTGCCCAATATGTGGCTTGCAGTGCTCACTCCCCAGGGAAGGTCTCTTCCTGTGTAATCTCCTTTTTCCTCTGAGTCCCCTCTCAGGGGCACAGGTCCTGACCCGCTCGCTTTTCTTCCCTTTCTACCCAGTTACCTGTGGGTCTTTCTTACAGTCTTGGTTGTACAGGTCTTTCTGGTAGTCTCCACTTAATTTTCAGGGAGAATTGTTCCACGTGTAGATGTATTTTTGATGTGTTTGTCGGGGGGGGGGGGGTGAGTTTCGTGTTCTCCTGCTCCACCATCTCAGTTTGAGTCTTCCGTTTAGTGTTACAGCCTAAGTTTTCACGCAGCCCTTTTTTATCTGAGGCAGTGTGCAGTGTGTGGTCAGGTGAAGAAGTTTGGCTTTTATTTTAAAGACAATAGATAACCACTGAAGGACTGAAAGGAGAGAATTATATGATCAAACGTGGATTTTAGAAAGCATCAACTCTGGCTCATGTTTGTAATGCTTGGATTCTAAGGGAATGAGATAGAGAGAAGGAGATTTTGTAAGAGACTGTTGTAATAATCTAGGTTAGAGACCGTGGTTGATTGAATAGGATTGTGGGCATGAGGATGGCTATAAGTGGAGAAATTATAGCGATATGTAGGGAGTGGGCTTGGTGTTTCATTGGATGTGGAGTTGATCACCTGAAGAGATCATCAGCAATTTGACAATTATTTATTGATTACTTCCTAACTTCTAGGCTTTCTGCTAGGGTTGTGAATAAATGGAGAATGGAAGCAAATCTGGACTCTGCCCTCATGGAGCATATAACCTAGTTGGTGGGGAGGGCAGCCAATAATCAAAAAGCCACACAAATAAATGTACACTTGCAACTATATGTGCTAAACATTACAGATGAAACATACATGATACCATTAGAACTTAAAATAGAAGGATTTGGCATAATCAGGTTGGTAATCAGGTTGACTTTGGGAAAAAATAACTTCAGACATAATAGGAGAGCAGGTTTTAAAGTTGGTCAGAGTGGACATGCAGGTACCTCGTTAGAAGTCTGTTGTGATAGTTCAAATGAAATGATGGTAGCTTAGGCTAAGGTGGTGGTGGAGAGATGGAGAGAAGGTGGGAGAAGCAGAGAGAGATTTAGGAGGTGAAAGTGACAGCAATCTAGTTATCCTTAGCGTTTCTTTTACCATCTTTCACACCCAGGCAGGTACCAAATTCTTTGATTCTCTCCCTTCAATACATTTAGAATCCTATTTCTGTCCACCTCACTTCGACCACCGTCATCTCTCACTTTCTAAGTGTTCTCTCTGCCTCCATTCTTGCTCCCTTCAGGTCTGCTCTTCTCACTGTAGCCAGAATATTATTTCCAAAATGCAAGTGTATTTGTCACTTCTCTATTAAAAACCCCAGATGGCTGTTCATAGACTTCAGGATGAAATCAGAAACTTTTCATATAATATAGCTTCTCCCAGTCTCTGCATACTCAAGTCTTGCCACATACTTAGACACTATTTTATGAGGCAGGGGTCATGCTGAAGTTTCTGGCTTGGCAGTTGGGTGGATAGTACCATTCATTCGTATAGGGAACAAAAGAGAAAAACAGCTTGGAGAAAAAGATTATGAGTTCACTCCCAAACAATTGTTAATCCATCAAGATTTAACATTACCAGTTAAATAATGGAACAGTCCCTAAAAGAACAGAGTAGTTAGAAAGAAACACTGTCTAATTGAAGCCCGTAGAGTAGAGATTTGAGAAGGAATGGGGTAGATGGTGTTGGCTGTATGCTTAACAAGTGTTCATTGAATGATTGAAAATTGTTACTTTTTACAACCTAATTTATCAGAATTATTGATGTTTCAAATTTGGTGATTCAGGTATTCTGATTGCTTTTAATGTTTATGATTCAACATTATATTGAAAATTATTCTAAATCATGATTTTTTAGTTTTGCTGAACTTACAGTGGAAGTTATGTTAATTTCTCTCATGTCCTCATATAACTTACAGTCTTTAAAACAGTCTCCTTATTTATTTATTTACTATTTATTTATTATTTTACTTCCCATTTTAGGAAAAGTAAAATGTGAAGCAGTTGTTGCTGATGTCCTGGATAAAGGATCCGGTTTAATAATTCTTATGGATGGTAACTCATTTCTAGTTCTTATAATAATATTGTTAGATTCATACACTTTGTATGTAATACAATACTTTATCACAGAAGTTGATGAATAAGTTTCTATTTATCTTCCAATTGTGAGAAAGCAAGATTAGTGTTCTAAAAATTCACAAGCTTTTTTAGAAAATAAGGGAGGAGGGGGTGGTCCAGAGAGTGGGACATTTCAGGGGATTTGTAACAACATAACCAAAGCACAGAGGTGAGAAATGTGGCTGGTATAGCAAGCATAGAGGAGAATTATGCTTCCTAGATTATGTTTTTGGCAGGAATGAATACATAGACTGCCCTCAGTTGATAATTAAGCTATGTTGTAGATACTCTTTTCTGTGTTAGCTCTTTGGAACTTGGAACATATTTGACCCCTGAATCATTCTTATAAATTGTAGTTAGGTTCTTAGCCTTGCACATTCAAACCTGTTGAACTTATAATGTGGTTTAAACACCATAGCCACATTTTATTTGCAGTGGAAAAAAAGATTATAGTAGTTTAATGAATGTTGAAATACTAGTATTTAAACATAAACTAAAGATACATTGCTTAGAATTTATTTGTTTTAAAGTTTAAGAACAATAGAAATAGATAAGCATTATAAAAAATTTTGGAAATAGCAGTGGAAAGTTTAATATTGTCTGGTATTTGGAATATAGGCTTTATCATTTTTGTTCTAAATATACAGGAGGTTATACTGAATATGTTGTTTTGGAACTTGCCTTGTTTTTACTTAATAATATATTGAGAACATTTTTAATGCTCTTAAATATTTTTCTACTACATTGTTTTTGTTAACTCATAGTTTACAAAGTAAACTATGTATTTCATCATAGACACGTAGAACATGTGTCTGTTCTCTCTCTTTCCCTCTTCCTCCTTATCCCTCTTCTTTCTTTTTTAAGATTTTTGTATTTTCTAACCATTTCAAATATTGGCTAACATTTGGCTGCAACTCACCCAGTTTTCTTTTAGTCTTCTCACCATTCTACCAAATGTCTACCACAAAAAAGTTCTGCAGTAACCTTAGCTTTAATTTTTACTCTTCTTTCTTGATCTACTCCATTTATTTAGCTATAGCTTGGTAATGGATAATAATGTATTAGAATCTGTAGATAAAATATAGATGGAATTAGATATCCAATTTTCTGTGTAATAAGGGTAAAAGTCTTATTTTAAATACAAATCACCGTGACTTCCATTATTTTTTGTTATAATTATAGTTTTCCTTATTATACAATTCAAAATCATATTCCTAGTTTTATAGTGCTGGTGATTTAGGTGATGCTCAAACTGTCACCAGGAAAGTAGTCAGTAGAAAGAGGGACAGCTGTCTTTCATTCATTACTTGCTTACTTATTCACTAACTTGCTCAATCACATCGTTTGTTCATTGATTTACTAATTAATTTAATACCTATTTATTAGGTGCCTTTTCTGTCCCAGTTACTGTTCTAATTGCTGGGAATATGATGGTGAGCAAAAAAGCCATGATCCTGCCCTCCTGAAGCTTATACCTTCATTCTCACTTATTTCTTCTTTTACATTCCAGGCTCTATTGAGGACTTCAGCAGAATGTTTGAAAATTTAGGAGTGTGGTTATCTGTATTTTATTTTAATTTTTAAATTTTATTGAATTTTAGTGGATTTACAATGTTGTGTTAAATTCTGCTGTACAGCAAAGTGATTTAGTTATACATATATACATTCTTTTTCATATTCTTTTCCATTATGGCTTATCAAAGGATATTGAATATAGTTCCATGTGCAATACAGTAGGACCTTGTTGTTTATCCATCCTATATATAATAGTTTCCATCTGCTAATCCCAAACTCCCAATCCATCCCTCCACCACCTTCCTTTCCCCTAGGCAACCACAAGTCTGTTCTCTATATCTCTGAGTCTATTCCTGTTTTGTAGATATGTTCATTTGTGTCATATTTTAGATTCCACATATAAGTGATATATGGTATTTTTCTCTTTCTGACTTCTCTTGGTATGATAATCTCTAGGTGCATCCGTGTTGCTGCAAATGGCATTATTTCAGTCTTTTTTATGGCTGAGTAATATTCCTGTGTGTGTGTGTGTGTGTGTGTGTGCGCGCGTGTGTGTGTGTGTGTGTGTGTGTATCACATCTTCTTTATCCATTCATCTGTTGATGGACTTTTAGGTTGTTTCCATGTCTTGGCTATTGTAAATAGCGTTGCTATGAACATAGGGGTGCATGCATCTTTTTGAATTATAGTTTTGTCTGGATATATGCCTAGGAGTGGGATTGCTGGATCATATGGCAATTCTATTTTTAGTTTTTTGAGGAACCTCCATAGTGGCTGTACCGATTTACATTCCTACCAACAGTGTAGGAGAGTTCCCTTTTTCTCCACACCCTCTCCAGCATTTGTTATTTGTAGACTTTTTAATGATGGTCATTCTGACCAGTATGAGGTGGTACTTCATTGTAGTTTTGATTTGCATTCCTCTAATAATTAGCGATGATGAGCATCTTTTCATGTGCGTTAGTCTGCATTTTATAGTGGAATTGTTTGAAAGGTTTGAGAAGGAGAGAATTGAAATACGAAAGGCAGTTGGGGAACTTTAAGAAGAGGTGAGATGAACTGCTGTTTCATAGTCAAGAGAGGATTTGTCAAGATCCTCTTCTCTCTGCCTTCCAGAGACTGGTAGTGAGTGATTAAAATGAGTGCTCTGTATCCCAAACTTGGGTGTCTTTAAATTGCAAAGCCTTTTAGTAATTGGATTTTGTTTCTGAAACTTTTCAAAGGATTGTTGATCATATATTGGGTAACTAGTTATGTCTTTTGGTAATAACCTCTTTTCTTTTTTTCTTTCATTTACTTTTCAGTCTACTCTTATTCTGGGGAGGAACTTATATGTTATAATCAGTTCTCCATCTTTGTTGTTGGCTCTGGAGGCTTTGGTGGAAAACGGACGTCAGACAAAGCTAAGGTAGGATATGACTTCATAAGCGAGATACATGTGTCTTTAAGGATCCTTATCTGTATTTTGAACTTACCATATGTGTAATTTCATAGAGTAGGGCTTCAGTAGTCCACACTTCTTTGAATCAGAATGTGTTCCTTGGATTTGAAATGCTGTTTATATTTGTATATTTTAATATATAACATATGTTATATATAGAAAAGTCTGGCTGACGTAAGTGTAATGTAGCTGAGGTAACTATGGGAATATCTTTGCTTTCTTATGCAAACTTTGCCTGCATCCAAAACTCTTTAGAAAAACCTAACACATACAAGTGATCCTTGTATAAATGCAAATCATCATTCATTAAATGACTTGAGCATTTCTCTTGTATAAAACAATTCTAGTCACTCTTTAGTTCTCAAATTCTATCCAAAAACATATTTTTTTTTCCTAAAAATATTTTGTAAATTGGATTTTACATCAATTTAACCTAGCTTTTACCTCTGCCCTCAGTTCCCAGAATAGGGCCGCACTGTCTTCCTAGGAGGACCAGCCCACTCATTTTTCCTATTACCTCCACACCACTCCCCAGCCCCAGCTTGTGCTGCAGAAGCTCAATTCCAGGTAAAAGTGGCTGAGAGTTACGGGGCTGTCTTCCTTCACCCCGCCCCTACTTGTAGGGTGGAGACTGTGTTCCACCGTGGCAGACTGAGAACACTAGGGCCCTGATAACTCTTGCCCAGCCTGCTCATAGGGTGGTGGTCCCCGGCTACTAGAGGCAAGCTGAGAAGACCAGAAGCTCCTCCCTTGCCTAGGACTCTTCTTGTAAAGTGAGGATGTCACTTGGAGAGAAGTGGGCCACGATGCTTGCCCTCATGTCCGTTGCAGTGGTGCAGAGGTTTGGCCTGGGGGGCAAGGCAGGCTGTAATAACATAGAGAGCTCTGAAGCTCTTCCCACGGAAACTGACTCATTTTGGTACCAAGTATTTGGAAGCTCAAAAGTAAGGATGGTTTCAAAAACAGTGTTAACTTTAGTGATAATCAAGAGGAGGCTGGTAGCTCCATGAAAGCAGTAAACTAAACTAGTCCAACTAGAAATTTGCCAGAGAGAACCATGGAAAGACAGCTAAGAAGAGTCATCATGGGATCATAACAAACCTCGAAGACTGGCCTCAAAGACTACACCCCCAAAAAGGCCTGACTTTAATTGGATCAGATTGTGGAACAATTTATGCCCCAGGGCACTGTTGAAAATAATAGAACAGTCATCTGTCAATTTGTGAAGCTGAACAGCTGGACAGACAGTTTAACAGAGAGATCAGGGAGAGACAGTCACACAGAGCCCTGCTAAAACCACTGTCATCCATCCCAGGCTGACTGTGCTTGCCCAAGGCTGTACCCTCTGAGGAGCAACATCAGAGTCTGCACACTGTGGGGGAAATGTACTTAAATAGTCTAGCCAAGTCACTAAACAAATAAACAAGTTAACAATAACAACAAGCCCTGGAAGGGGAAAGGGGTCTCAGTATCCAGAGTTGCTGCAATATGTTATCTAAAGTATCCAGTTATCAACAAAAATTACAAGATCTGAAAGAAATAAAAGAGTATGACCCATATATATGAAAAAACAAAACAAAACAGGCAACAGAGATTGCTTTTGAGAAGACTTAATAGGAAAAGACTTCAAAGCATTTATTGTAAATATAGTCAAAGAACTAAAGGAAACCATGCTTAAAGAAGTAAAGTGTGTAAAGAAGTAAAGTATGATGACAATGTCTCATCAAATAGAGAAAAATTGGGGAATTCCCCAGTGGTCCAGTGGCTAGCACTCCACACTTCCACTGCAGGGGGCACGGGTTCAGTCCCTGGTCGGGGAACTAAGATCCTGCAAGCTGCGTGTTGTGGCTCAGAAAAAAAAAAAAGAGAGAAAGAAATCAATAAATAGAAATTATATAAAAAAAGAACCAAATAGAAGTAGTTGTGGAACTGAAAGTACAATAACTGAAATGAAGAATTTACTAGAGGGTCTCAACAGTAGATTTGAAGTGGCAGAATTAAAATCAAAAAGCTTGAAGATCAATCAATCTATCTCTGTCTGAAGAACAGAAAGAAAAAAGGTGAAGGAAAAGAATGAAGAGGCTCAGAGAAATGTGAAATACCATTAAGTACACCAGCTTTTATGTAATGGGCATACCAGAAAGAGAGGAGAGAGAAAGAAGCAGAAAAAATAATTGAAGGAACAATGGCATTGATGAAAAACGTTGATCTACACATCCAAGAAGCTCAACTGCTCCAATTAGGATATAAATGCAAAGAGGAAGATCTAAATAGACATTTCTCCAAAGAAGACATATAGATGGCCAAAAAGCACATGAAAACATGCTCAACATCACTAATTATTAGAGAAATGCAAATCAAAACTATGAGTATCACCTCACACTGGTTAGAATGGCCATCATCAAAAAATCTACAAACAATGAATGCTGGAGAGGGTGTGGAGAAAAGGGAACCCTTTTGCACTGTTGGTGGGAATGTAAATTGATACAGCCACTACGAAGAACAGTATGGAGGTTCCTTAAGAAACTAAAAATAGAGTTAGCATATGATCCAGCAATCCCACTACTGGGCATACATCTGGAGAAAACCATGCACCCCAATGTTCATAGCAGCACTGTTTACAATAGCCAGGACATGGAGGCAACTTAAATGTCCATCAGCAGAGGAATGGGGGCTTCCCTGCTGGTGCAGTGGTTAAGAATCCGCCTGCCAATTCAGGGGACACAGGTTCAAGTCCTGGTCCGGGAAGATCCCACATGCCATGAAGCAACTAAGCCCATGCGGCACAACTACTGTGTCTGTGCTCTAGCACCCACGAGCCACAACTACTGAGCCTGCGTGCCACAACTACTGAAGCCTGCATGCCTAGAGCCTGTGCTCCGCAACAAGAAAAGACACTGCAATGAGAAGCTTGCGCACTGCAATGAAGAGTAGCCCCCGCTCACTGCAACTAGAGAAAGCCTGCACACAGCAACAAAGATCCAACACAGCCAAAAAAAATAAATAAATTTATTAAAAAAAAAGATTTATGCACTTAAAAAAGAAAAGAGGAATGGATAAAGAAGATGTGGTACATATATACAATGGAATATTACTCAGCCATAAAGAAGAATGAAATAATGCCATTTGCAGGAACATGGATGGACCTAGAGACTGCCATACTGAGTGAAGTAAGTCAGATAAAGACAAATATCATATGATATCACTTATATGCAGAATCTGAAAAAAAAACGATACAAATGAACTTCTTTACAAAACAGAAATAGAGCCACAGATGTAGAAAACAAACTTATAGTTACCAGGGGGGAAATGGTGGGGGAGTGATAATTTGGGAGATTGGGATTGACATATACATAGTACTATATATAAAACAGATAACTAATAAGGACTTAACTATATAGCACAGGGAACTCTACTCAATACTCTATAAGGACCTATATGGGAAAAGAATCTAAAAAAGAGTGGAGATATATGTGTGTATATGTATATATATATAAAAAACTGATTCACTTTGCTGTATACCTGAAATTAACACAACATTGTAAATCAACTATACTGCAATAAAAATTAAAAAGAAAATAAATGCAAAGAGATCCACAATCTTGGTAAAGTGCATTTAAAGATTAAATCAATATAGATGTGAATTGTTTGTCTAATTCTTATAGTTACTGTCATCTTTTGCATTGGGAAAAGAGTCTTTACCTTTTTCTCCTTTGTGGCCTAGAGAATGGATCTGCTTATATAATTCCTTTCATTAAACAAGGTCATTTCAGGGAAATCTTAATGTAGATGAAGCTAGCAGTTATGAAATTTTAAATGTCATTATGTGCTGAAAATAAAATATTAAAATAAACTTTTTATCCAGTTTGCAGATTTTGTTACAGTCAGCCCTCCGTATCTGTGGGTTCTGTATCCACAGGTTTGGCATCTGCAGATTGAATCAACTGTGGATCAAAAATATTCAGAAAAAAAAATTCCAGAAAGTTCCCAAACTATTTACACAGCATATACATTGTATTAGGTATCATAAGTAATCTATGCACATCCTCCCAAGTATATGGGAGGATGTGCATAGATTATATGCAAATACTACACTGCTTTTATATAAGGGATTTGAGCATCTGCAGATCTTGGTATCCATGAAGGGGTCCTGGAACCAATCACCCTTGGAAACTGAGGGATGACTGTATATTGAAACATGGTTGTTTATGAAATATCAGTTTGGGTAAAGAGAATAACAATTATTTTGTTATTATTTAACGTGTAATGTTTTTTGATCTCAGGTAGCTGTAGCCATACCTAATAGACCTCCTGATGCTGTACTTACAGATACCACCTCACTTAATCAGGTAAGAATTTTTTTTTTTTAACATCTTTATTGGAGTATAATTGCTTTACAATGGTGTGTTAGTTTCTGCTTTACAACAAAATGAATCAGTTATATATATACATAAGTTCCCATATCTCTTCCCTCTTGCATCTCCCTCCCTCCCACCCTCCCTATCCCACCCCTCCAAGCGGTCACAAAGCACCGAGCTGATCTCCCTGTGGTATGCGGCTGCTTCCCACTAGCTATCTACCTTACGTTTGGTAGTGTATATATGTCCATGCCTCTCTCTCGCTTTGTCACAGCTTACCCTTCCCCATCCCCATATCCTCAAGTCCATTCTCTAGTAGGTCTGTGTCTTTATTACTGTCTTACCCCGAGGTTCTTCATGACATTTTTTTTTTCTTAAATTCCATATATATGTGTTAGCATACGGTATTTGTCTCTCTCTTTCTCACTTACTTCACTCTATATGACAGACTCTAGGTCCATCCACCTCATTACAAATAGCTCAATTTCGTTTCTTTTTATGGCTAATATTCCATTGTATATATGTGCCACATCTTCTTTATCCATTCATCCGATGATGGGCACTTAGGTTGTTTCCATCTCTGGGCTATTGTAAATAGAGCTGCAATGAACATTTTGGTACATGACTCTTTTTGAATTATGGTTTTCTCAGGGTATATGCCCAGTAGTGGGATTGCTGGGTCATATGGTAGTTCTATTTGTAGTTTTTTAAGGAACCTCCATACTGTTCTCCACAGTGGCTGTATCAGTTTACATTCCCACCAACAGTGCAAGAGGGTTCCCTTTTCTCCACACCCTCTTCAGCATTTATTGTTTCTAGATTTTTTGGTGATGGCCATTCTGACTGGTGTGAGATGATATCTCATTGTAGTTTTGATTTGCATTTCTCTTTGGATTTGCATTTCTCCTTGGATTTATCCTGTATGGGACTCTCTGTGCTTCCTGGACTTGATTTACTATTTCCTTTCCCATATTAGGGAAGTTTTCAACTATAATCTCTTCAAATATTTTCTCAGTCCCTTTCTTTATCTCTTCTTCTTCTGGAACCCCTATAATTCGAATGTTGGTGTGTTTAATGTTGTCCCAGAGGTCTCTGAGACTGTCCTCAGTTCTTTTCATTCTTTTTTCTTTATTCTGCTCTGCAGTAGTTATTTCCACTATTTTATCTTCCAGGTCACTTATCCGTTCTTCTGCCTCAGTTATTCTGCTATTGATCCCATCTAGAGTATTTTTCATTTCATTTATTGTGTTGTACGTCGTTGTTTGTTTCATCTTTAGTTCTTCTAGGTCCTTGTTAAATGTTTCTTGCATTTTGTCCATTCTATTTCCAAGATTTTGGATCATCTTTACTATCATTATTCTGAATTCTTTTTCAGGTAGACTGCCTATTTCCTCTTCATTTGTTAGCTCTGGTGGGTTTTTATCTTGCTCCTTCATCTGCTGTGTGATTTTCTGTCTTCTCATTTTGCTTATCTTACTGTGTTTGGGGTCTCCTTTTTACAGGCTGCATGTTCGTAGTTCCCGTTGTTTTTGGTGTCTGTCCCCAGTGGCTAAGGTTGGTTCAGTGGGTTGTGTAGGCTTCCTGGTGGAGGGGACTAGTGCCTGTGTTCTGGTGGATGAGCCTGGATCTTGTCTTTCTGGTGGGCAGGTCCACGTCTGGTGGTGTGTTTTGGGGTGTCTGTGGACTTATTATGATTTTAGGCAGCCTCTGTGCTAATGGGTGGGGTTGTGTTCCTGTCTTGCTAGTTGTTTGGCATAGGATGCCCAGCACTGTAGCTTGCTGGTCGTTGAGTGAAGCTGGGTGCTGGCGTTGAGATGGAGATCTCTGGTAGATTTTCGCCATTTGATACTATGTGGAGCTGGGAGGTCTCTTGTGGACCAGTGTCCTGAAGTTGGCTCTCCCACCTCAGAGGCACAGCACTGACTCCTGGCTGCAGCACCAAGAGTCTTTCATCCACACGGCTCAGAATAAAAGGGAGAAAAAGTAGAAAGAAAGAATTAGTAGAGGTAGAAAGAAAGAAAGAAGGGAGGGAGGGAGGGAGGAAGGAAGGAAGGAAGGAGGGAAGGAAGGAAAAAAAAGAAAGAAAATAAAGTAAGATAAAATATAATAAAGTTATTAAAATAAAGATATAATTATTAAGAGAAAAAACAAAAAACAAAAAAAATGGACGGATAGAACCCTAGGACAAATGGTGGAAGCAAAGCTATACAGACAAAATCTCACACAGAAGCATACACATACACACTCACAAAAAGAGGAAAAGGGGAAAAAAATCATAAATCTTGCTCTCAAAGTCCACCTCCTCAATTTGGATGATTCGTTGTCTAAAGGAGATAAGGAAGGAAAGAAAGAATGAAGATAAAGTAAAATAAAATTATTAAAATAAAAAGTAATTATTAAGAAAAAAACAAACAAAAGGACGGATAGAACCCTCGGACAAATGGTAGAAGCAAAGCTATAAGGACAAAATATCACACAGAAGCATACACATGCACACTCACAAAAAGAGGAAAAGGGGAAAAAATCATAAATCTTGCTCTCAAAGTCCACCTCCTCAATTTGGGATGATTCGTTTGTCTATTCATGTATTCCACAGATGCAGTGTACATCAAGTTGATTGTGGAGCTTTAATCTGCTGCTTCTGAGGCTGCTGGGAGAGATTTCCCTTTCTCTTTGTTCTCACAGCTCCCAGGGGCTCAGCTTTGGATTTGGCCCCGCCTCTGCATGTAGGTCGCCGGAGGGCGTCTGTTCTTCGCTCAGACAGGACCGAGTTAAAGGAGCCGCTGATTCGGGGGCTCTGGCTCACTCAGGCCAGGGGGAGGGAGGGGCACGGAGTGCGTGGCGAGCCTGCGGCGGCAGAGGCCGGCATGACGTTGCACCAGCCTGAGGCGCGCTGTGCGTTCTCCCGCGGAAGTTGTCCCTGGATCACGGGACCCTGGCACTGGCGGGCTGCACAGGCTCCCCGGAAGCGGGGTGTGGATAGTGACCTGTGCTCGCACACAGGCTTCTTGGTGACAACAGCAGCAGCCTTAGCGTCTCATGCCCGTCTCTGGGGTCCGCGCTTTTAGCCGTGGCTTGCGCCCGTCTCTGGAGCTCCTTTAAGCAGCGCTCTTCATCCCCTCTCCTCGAGCGCCAGGAAAGAAAGAGGGAAGGAAAAGTCTCTTGCCTCTTCGGCAGGTCCAGACTTTTCCCCGGACTCCCTCCCGGTCAGCCGTGGTGCACTAACCCCCTGCAGGCTGTGTTCACGCCACCAACCCTAGTCCTCTCCCGGCGCTCCGACTGAAGCCTGAGCCTCAGCTCCCAGCCCCGCTCGCCCCGGCGGGTGAGCAGACAAGCCTCTTGGGCTGGTGAGTGCCAGTCGGCCCTGATCCTCTGTGTGGGAATCTCTCTGCTTTGCCCCCCGCACCCCTGTTGCTGTGCTCTCCTCCGCGGCTCCGAAGCTCCCCCCTCCGCCATCCACAGTCTCCGCCCGCGAAGGGGCTTCCTAGTGTGTGGAAACCTTTCCTCCTTCACAGCTCCCTCCCCCTGGTGCAGGTCCCGTCCCTATCCTTTTGTCTCTGTTTATTCTTTTTTCTTTTGCCCTACTCAGGTACGTGGGGGGGTTTCTTGCCTTTTGGGAGGTCTGAGGTCTTCTGTCAGCGTTCAGTAGGTGTTCTGTAGGAGTTGTTCCACGTGTAGATGTATTTCTGGTGTATCTGTGGGGAGGAAGGTGATTTCCGCGTCTTACTCTTCCGCCATCTTCCCGGAAGCCTCAAGAATGTATTTTTGAAAAGTGATAAAGCCACCTGACTCCTGACACTTTTTGATTTATAACTCCGATACCCTGTAATTTTGTGAGTCCAAAAGTAGTGGCTGTGTTCTACGTAATAAAAATAACAGTATATTTCTGTAGCTGACATTCGTTCTTTCTGAATTTTTACTTAGCAGTTTTTTTATCCAGTAGGTATCAAAAAAAAAGTAAAATGGCTTTTCATTAGTCAGTTGAAAAAACGTTATGCTTTGTTGGCAGTGGATTGCTTGCCTTAAGGAGACTGCCTAGCTTAGTAGTGAAGAATTTCATTAAAGCCTTAGAGAGCAGGCTAAAATAAAAGGCAAATTTCAGTTATCCTTTCTTCTGTTGGAAAAGAAAACTGAGCTACATTGCTTCGAGAGAGATTATTTTATGCTAACTTTAGTGGACAGGTACAGTAAAGCATTGGAGAAGGAGTAGATGATTTAATCTCTTTTGTTTGGCATAAATAATATGTTTTTTGATGGAGGAGTTAAAATGCCCTGTCAGTTAACGAATTCTGTAAGCATGCAAAGATTTATCTAAGAAACAGAAGGTGACCATAAAGATGAGAAAAGCAACTTTGTTTTTGAGAGACCTGAAGATTCTTCCCTATGATGGCCAGAATACTAACCATGCAGACATAGAACAGAATATGTAAAGCTCTGAAGTTATGCTGTGAATAAGCAGGTAATGACAGCACATTATTTGTAAAATTCACTTATTTTTTGATACTAATTTTGATATACTTGATATGAGAACTGCAGGATTTATGTATGCTGGCAAATAGGAATATAATTTCATGAGCCAGAAAGAATTAAGTTTGGAAGATATTAATTGTATTTTTTTATACACTATATAATTGGGTGATAGAACAGTACTTTCTACCTCAGATTAGTTTTTGCTTTTAAATGTTCTTCCTATCCCTATTTCTTATCAGTTTCTTAAGAGAGCACTCATATTTATGTTTTATTAAAGCTTCATAGTGAAATTAATTTTATTAGCACACTAAAGAACAGAAGACTTCATGGTTTCATGGTTCAGAAAACCCAGAAATGCTCCATTATTATTCTTGTGTTACTGAAATAATAAAATGTATCTGCTGTAGATAAGAAAAGCTGAATAGTTTCCATGGCTTGAATTTCTTTATACAGTAAGCAGAAAGATTTTTTTTTTCTTTTTTCAGATGAATAGAACTTTTTGTTAGCTTTTAGCAAACTTGAGTATTTTGCTGTGTGACAAAGGACAGTTTATAAGTTAACAAATATTTTTTGTATAAATAATGGACACCCATCATTTGACAGAGGTTCCTGACCATTTGTATCATATGGTCACTTGAGAATATGATAAAAACTACCGACTGTTTCTTCAGAAACATTTTGCATAAAACTTTGCTTAAATTTCAGGGGATTTGTGGGCTGTTTTAAATTGGATCTGTGCTATAGGAGATACAAATCAAGTAGAAGAAGTGTGATCTATTGACAAGGAACTGAAAGGATACTTAGATATAAGGTGTAGATGTCTTAATTTCTGGGGCACCTATTCTAAGCAACGAATGATTAAATACAAGGCTTTGAATTGTAGAGTAAGTGCTGTAGACATTCTGAGATGGGCTACTTATTAGAGAATGACATACAGAAGAGTTTGGTAGGAAAGATGGGACTTCTGAACTAAAATGGTGTATAGATATTCTCTCTTACCAGGGATATAAGGCTTGCAGTATGGCCTGGAAGGGGATAAGAACTTAGTAATGATAGCAGAAAAGAGCATGATGTATGTACAAGGAGTAAGAATTAAAGCATTCACACCGGAGAGTGGTGGGAGATGATTGTGGACGAACAGACCTTTAAGGAGAAGTGGAAATGGAACAGATTATGTTGTTATAGCATAAACTTTGTGCCAGCTATTTAAATTAAATAAGTAACTTCTCAATCAGTAGGGAAACTAGCAACCATCGCTCTACCAATATCACTTCTGGAATATTTTGTTTTTCATGTCTTTAGGAGAATTTCTTCATCTTCAAACTGGTATGATATTACATGTATACTTCATGGTTTTTCATAACTAATAAAGAGAAAATTCATCCCCAATAATCTAGAAAGACCAAAGAATAAATAGGTAACAGGTGTTAGGCTTTGTATTTGAGGAGAATGAAAACAAGTATCTTTATTTTCCCCAGATACATATCTCATACTACTTATTCTAACAATTAGGATTTTAGCTACCATCATTGTTAAATAAAGTTAATCTTTGGAATATTGGTTATACTCCATTAAAATATAATTCTTTATTATATTACCATGTGTATTATAAGTACTTTTAAAATTTTGTTTTGAAACAATGATTTATTATTTTGCATGACTCTGGGTTGCCTGGGCGGTCCTTGTGCTACAAATGGTGTTGGCTGTCACTCATGTAGCTGTTCTGAGATGGCGGCTGGGTGGGGCAGGAAAGTCCAGGATGGCTCTTTCACAAGTGCAGGGTCTTAGTGCTCCCTGTTGGCTGGCGTGCCTCTAATCTCCACCTGACTGCTTCTTCACGTGGTGTCTCATCTTCCAGGGCCTTTCTCTGTGGCCCTCAAGGGGACTTCTATTTAAATTTCTGGAACTGTTTCCTGTGTAGCTTCCTCCTTTTCAGTACATCTACATTCTAACTGCCCATTCTCCCAGAACTCTGATCTTTATCTCTTTAACTCTTTGAGACTGTTTTGCTATGTTTCTGTTTCCCTTTTTGCACTGCAGTCTAGAAAGTGCTGTCAGGCAGAGCGCTGTGGCCATTGTAGAGTCCATCTTTTTTGTTTCTTTTCTATCAAGAATCATAATCCTGTTCTGCCTCCTGTCCAGTGTCTAAGAACAGTATCCCCCTCGCCCACTTAAGAAAATTTTTTTTCCTAATTGTTTACAGTGGAAGAGTAAGTTCATTCCACTTATTCCATCTAGGCCAGAAGTGGAAGTCCTATACCTTTTTATATGCCCATAGTGCCCAATTTTCTCATTTCTTACTATTTGTTTTTTCAGTTTTTATTGCTGTGCTTTGTTTCCTACTTGTTTCTAACAATTAAAGAGCCTATTTTATTTTCTTGTTTCTCTTTCCCTTATAGTTCACATTTTGGGGAATGCATTAATTTTACTTTTTCAGAAAGTTTAACATTTATATATTATTCTTCCCTCTTCCCCACCTTTGTTTTAGTCTTAGATATGCAATTGAATATATATCAATCCTTTTGCCAAAGTTTCTCCCATATCTCCTGGTTGGATAAAGCTCCTCCTGTGGTAGGTTCCCCAAGAAGGCCTCGTGTATAGTATTCCTTTGGTTCCTATGTATTTATTTATCTTATTATTATTTTTAAAATAAATTTATTTATTTATTTTTGGCTGCATTGGGTCTTCTTCATTGCTACGCGTGGGCTTTCTCTAGTTGCAGTGAGCGGGGGCTACTCTTCGTTGTGGTGCGCGGGCTTCTCATTGTCGTGGTTTCTCTTTGTTTCGGAGCACAGGCTCTAGGCGTGTGGGCTTCAGTAGTTGTGGCACATGGGCTAAGTAGTTGTAGCTCACGGGCTCTAGAGCGCAAGCTCAGTAATTGTGGTGCCTGGGCTTAGTTGCTCCGTGGCATGTGGGATCTTCCTGGACCAGGGCTTGAACCCATGTCCCCTGCATTGGCAGGCGGATTCTTAACCACTGCACCATCAGGGAAGTCTGGTTCCTATGTATTTAAAACTATTTTTCTATACCCTGGATACTTGAAGGACAGCTTGGCTGGATATGAAATCTTGAGTTTCTTAAAATGGTGTTCCATTGTTGCCTGGCTTTCTATATTGCTGTTTAGAAGTCTGATGCCAGTCAGTATCTTCCTCTAAGTTACTTGATCTTTATCCTTGAGGGCTTTAGGATTTTTTTTTCCTTTATCTTTAAAAATCTAATAGTTTTACTAGGATAAGTCTCAGTGTTGCTCATTCCAGGTCAGTTTTCCCATGTACCTGGTGGGCCTTTTTAATATGTGTGTTCAGATCTTTTACTTTCAAAAAGTTTTCTAGGGTGATAATTTTAAATATTAGTTCTTATTCATTTTTTTATTTCTTCAGGTACTCTTTATGTACATTGGATCTTTTTCTATCTCTCTTCCAACCATTTTCTCTCTGTCCTTTTTTAGTTCTTTATTAATCTCATTTCCATCCTCTTGCTTTTTTTCTTTTTTTTCTTCTATGCGCCTTATTAAAATTTTGTTTGAATATGTTCTCCTTTGAGAACATTATAATTTAGTCTTCAATTTCTAATATGATTTTGATTTTTCTTTTATTTCTTTCCCAAGTTTAATCATCTCTTCATTTCTTCATGTTTGTTGTCCATTTATATTCTTGGTTTTTGAATTTCAGATTCAAGATGTTTATTTCCTATCCCCAAATGCTTGAGTATTGTGTTATCGTTTTCTTCTGTTTGCTAGTTGTTCTTTTTGGGAAAATTTTATTTATAATGTTTTGGTTCTTATTTTCTTTTTTAGTCTTATTGTAGCTTTGCACAGATGGAGATTACTTACCTGTATGCATTTTGTAGGTAAAGTTAGTAGTTTGGGACGGTTTGCAAGATTCTTTCTTAAAGAAATTCAAGATTGTCATCTTCTGTCAGTATAGCAAAGTGCCTTTTCTTTAATGGATGGCTTTTTGGAGTAGGGCACAGTGGGGAAGTGTTTCATTAAATTTTTTTTTAGTTCTCTTTATCCTGCAGGATCATAAATTTCCCCTCTTGCTTCTTTTTCTTCACCATTCAGTCTTCAAAGGGGACATCTTTGTTTTATCCTCTTCTCCCTCAGAAGTATTGCCTTTCTAGGACTGCCATTTGGAGGCCCATGCACTTTTAATTCTTTGCTCAGTAGTCAGTATTCTAATCTTCCAGGATTCTTCTCAGTATTTTTGTCCTCGAGGTAGACTGTCTGTGTCTCGAAGTGATTTTTCTTTGTTTCCTTCTTTTCTCTTCCATGAGCTTCTGCTATACTCCCCCTCCCCACCCCTACCACTCTCTCTAGTAGTTTTGAGAGGGTGCTCAGAAGACAATGCTGCTGGATATAGGTGTTTATTTTTCTACTTATAGGAATTTGAAGTTTGTGGTTTTTCTCTTCTAGTTACACTGTAGGCCTGAGATCTGTGTAGTTTTACTTGTTTTTCTTGTTCATCTGTTTGCTTTTTTAGGGGATGTGAGGATTTGGGAAGAACTAATTCCTGACCCTTTTAATTTAGCATTTAGTTTAACTTAATGGTACACTTAAAAAAATTACTTATTTATTTGGCTGCATTGGGTCTTAGTTGTGGCACGCAGGGTCTTCGTTGCAGCATGCGGAATCTTTCACTGCGGCATGTGGGCTCTCTAGTTGTGGCGCGTGGGCTCAGTAGTTGTGGCACGCAGGCTCTCTAGTGGTGCGCAGGCTCCAGAGTGTGTGGGTTCAGTAGTTGTGGTGTGTGGGCTTTCTAGTTGTGGTGCACGAGCTCTAGAGGGCGTGCGCTCAGTAGTTGTGGCACAAGGGCCTAGTTGCCCCTTGGCATGTGGGGTGTTAGTTCCCTGACCAGGGATCAAACCCATGTCCCCTGCACTGGAAGGTGGATTCTTAACCACTGGATGACTAGGGAAGTCCCTGCTGGTACACTTTAAATAAATAAAACTAAGAACTAATTTACTCATATATGGAAGATCCTCCCACTTACATTTAATACTCAAGTAAGACAATATAGAGCTATTTTTCTTAGTTTGTATGTGTGAATTTTAGTAATTTTTACATCTAGGCAGAAATGAAACAGAACAAAACACGAAGCTTTTTGCTTTTCTTCTGAAATATGAAAGTCCTTCAAGATATTCAGAAAATAAACCTTGATAGTGTTCTTTATTGTTTGGAGAACGGTTATTTTGCATTATGATTGAATTTAGTTAAACATCCAATCAGTTGACTTCAGTCATTTCTCATGATAGATCTTTTATATCTTTGCTAATTCTGCCTTCTGTTGGAAGCAATGCTGTCATTGAAATAATATGAAAATTTTCATATTCCTTTAATATGATTTCTTTAGAAGAGTTGTTTCTTTTCATTTATAGGAATAATATCTGTGGGGTAAGAACACTGGCACTAATCTTAAAAACTTGATTGTCTTATACTGTTGCTGAAATCTTTTAAAATAATCATAATAGTTCACATTTATTGAGGTATTAATATTTATCAAGGATAATGCTCTGTAAGAGTTTGATTAGCCTCTCAGTTTTTTAAATGAGAAGATTGAGGCTTAGGGTGATAAAGAAAATTGCCCACTAATGGCAGAGCTGGATTTGCACCTAGGTCTGTCTGGTGCCAAAGCCCATGATCTTATGTGTTTGACACCTTCCCCTTTGGACCCTGAAATTCGTCATTTTTTTTTCCATTTGTATGCAATGTGATGATGTATATTTGCCTAGTGTTTTATTTTTTTTAAAGTGCTTTCTAAAATTTATCATTTAATCCTCTACCATCTTATACAGAATCTTAAGTCACATCTATTTGATAATTGTTGATTTGATTTAATTATTTTTAGAAGCCATATAAAGGGAAAAAATACTGAGTCATTAAAAAAGTGAATAATTTAGAAAACTATCATATAGAGTGATGGGAAAGAGAAAGAGCTTATTAAAATTGTACAAAACATTAAAAAGTAAACAACATTTTCCTATGAATTAGAGGAGATGTTATTTTCTGTAAATAAAATTTGTTAAAAAAGAATAATCAATAATTAAAAACAACAAAAACTCATTAAGAAAGTCAGGTATGCTGACATGGCTAGTCTCTACACAACATTTTAATAGTCTTGGAAAGCTTGACCTAGCAATTGATAAGAAAGAGAAGTCTGGAGCAGCCCCATAGTTAATACACAGATACATTAAATACTTACTGTTAGCTGTTTTATGAATTTCTTCCCTCTCATTTGACCAATGCACAATTTAAATGCTGGAAAGTATGGTGACTTTTTTCCTATTGTTATCTATATCTTTCTGCTAATTCTGCCTTGTCTAAGTACAGAAGTGATGTGAGGATCTGGAGTAAGCAGGAATATAATCTTAATGGCAAGTTATTAGTCTGTTTTTTGCAGGATGAGCTGATCTCAGGATTTAGTGTACCCAGTAGAATGAAAGTTTGTGAGGAGTGTGTGATGTTTATATGTCTAGTATTGGGTTACAGGCTTCAATTTAAAACACCCCATTAAGAAAGTTGACATAAATTTTGCTTGGTTAGAAGAGGCTATAAACATTTACACCTTATCTTCATTGTGTGTTTTTTTAAATGTTTCTTTCTTTTCTTTTTTTAAAAATTAATTAATTAATTTTTGGCTGCATTGGGTCTTCGTTGCTGTGCGCAGGCTTTCTCTAGTTGCGGCGAGCGGGGGCTACTCTTCGTGGTGGTGCACGGGCTTCTCATTGTGGTGGCTTCCCTTTGTTGCGGAGCGCGGGCTCTAGGGCATGCGGGCTTCAGTATTTGGGGTGCTTGGGCTTCAGTAGTTGTGGCTTACAGGCTCTAGAGCGCAGGCTCAGTAGTTGTGGCACACGGGCTTAGTTGCTCTGTGGCATGTGGGATCTTCCCAGACCAGGGATCAAATCCGTGTCCCCTGCATTGGCAGGTGGATTCTTAACCAGTGCACCACTAGGGAAGCCCTTCATTGGGTTTTAATGAGAGTAGATTGATGGATTCCTTTTTGTGAATTTCTCCTTAGGCAGTGGTAACCAGTGTTGTTCCCAGATGTAGTTCTTTGTTCCCCTTCCTATTATTTGACAGTCCTCACCCCTTCTGATTTCAGTGGCAGGTGTTACAAAAAGCATTTGATTTACACTTAATCTTTTTTTGTTAGAAATAGTTATTTTTTAATCAGAGCTACTGTTAGGTACATTATAATGCATTTCTTATGCAATAACCAGCCATATTTCCTGTTTTTAGTTTAATGTATTCTAAGAAGGCACTGGGTGCTAGTTTATTTTATAATTCTTTCTCCACAGGCTGCTTTGTACCGCCTCAGTGGAGACTGGAATCCCTTACACATTGATCCTGACTTTGCTAACTTAGCAGGTGAGTTGCTAATAATGTGAGCCAATGAAAATATGAGCTCAGTTATCTAAATAATACTTAAAGATGTCGCTACTTATGATTGGAAGTTTGAGTAACATTTAAAAAATAGCCCTCTCCTAATATGTTTATGCAAAGGACATGGAAAGGTGGGAAATAGTGTTCAGAAATTGGTGTACGTGAAATTCAGATTATGGTGGAAGGTAGCTCCTGCTAGTGCAAGGTCTAGGATAGGACCATGGGGATGGGTGTCTGAGTTATCATGAAGGTCGAGGCCGTTGGAGGGGAGAGCAAAGAACTGAAAGGTTGAAGAAGGATCATCTACATACATGGATATTGAAATCCCTGTGGATGATTTCATGGTTACAACCAAAGCTAAACAAAATAATTATTTGTGTCCCTAGATCTCTGACATTCCTTTCTTTTTTTTTTTCTTTTTTTGTTTATTTCATAATTTTTTGCCCAGGAAGTATTATTTATAAAATATTTTCCATGTTTCTTAACACATTATTGACCGGAGACGTATTAACGCCATAGGCGTTAGTTTCTGCAAAAATCCCCCCAGTCAATAATGTGTTAAAATAGATGGTATGATTCAGGCTAATGCAGTTTAAAAATGTATTTTTCAAGTCCTGAATGAACTGTTCTTGGTTTTTAAACATGAAATGTGCCTTTATCTAACTAAATTCTCTCTCTCATTTTTAGGTTTTGACAAGCCCATATTACATGGATTATGTACATTTGGATTTTCTGCCAGGCATGTTTTACAGCAGTTTGCAGATAATGACGTGTCGAGATTCAAAGCAATTAAGGTGTGTGTAAATTAGTAATAATTTAACTACTTGTTCCTTTTTAGTTTTAGAGGAGTCTTAGTGACTTCACTTAAAAATAGGTACTATACTGAAGTTATTATTTTTATTATTTCATTGACTTGGCAATCAGCAAGTTTTCTTTTTGTAGCTATAAATGCCTCTATTACACATGCATCATGAAGGATATTATATACAGTTATACTTTTAACAGATTAATTTGATTGTTTTATAAATAGTTAGGGACATACATATAGCAGCTTATATGCCTTAACAAAAACTCGAGATTTACCTTTAAAAATTTATTCATGTTTTACTGTTTTATAATTTGCCTTAATTTAATTGAAAATGTTAAGTGGCTGCATTTGAACTCTAATAAACATGCACCTATATCAGTATGTTGGCTGCATATTGATTTTAGTTTTGCACTTTTTTTTTGTGGTCACTTTAAGTTTATTTATTTTTGGCCGCATTGGGTCTTCCTTGCTGTGTGCGGGCTTTCTCTAGTTGCGGTGAGCAGGGGCTACTCTTCGTTGCAGTGCATGGGCTTCTCATTGCAGTGGCTTCTCTTGCTGCGGAGCACAGGCTCTAGGTGTGCGGGCTTCAGTAGTTATAGCACGTGGGCTCAATAGTTGTGGCTTGCGGGCTCTAGAGCACAGGCTCAGTAGTTGTGGCGCACGGGCTTAGTTGCTCTGCGGCATGTGGGATCTTCCTGGACCAGGGCTTGAACCCGTGTCCCCTGCATTGGCAGGCGGATTCTTAAGCACTGTACCACCAGGGAAGCACTAGTTTTGCACTTTTAAGTTGGCTTCAAGTTTTCATCCATTATAAATTACAAAGAAAACTGACTCTGCACAATTTTGCATAAATCGAAAGACATATACTTAAAAAAAAAAGAAACAAAATTTTAAGGCAGTGTCAAATAGCTCCAAAAGCTTTTATCAGTTTGTGATCCATGCAGCGGTGGAAATTTATTTTCTGATGTCTTGCCTTTGATAACACTGATTATTCTCATTATTATAACTATTTTATAGTTATTATTATAATTATTTAAAAAATCAGCCAATAATATGTATACAGAGCAAATAAAATAGTATAGAAAATTAGGAAATAAAAAGTGTAATTATTCTGTCCTATACAACAACCCCAGGTCTTATTCCTCAGACTTAATTAGTGCCACTTTTAACTGCTTCTGTTAAGTTGTTCTGGTGGTTACTTATATAACTCTACTTAATATGATTATTCTTCTGTGTTTTGATTTGTCAAGATTAAACTATTTATTGATTCTATACTTTGAAAGACAAAGAATTAACTTTTACTAACTATATCCTTTCTCTACTAATTGTATCATATTACTGTTTTTATGAATTTAAGTATAGTCCAGTCTCTGTTTCTTCCTTTTATGCTCTCCAACCTCCCCCTCAAACTCCACCCCCCCTACAAAGTGGAAAAGTTTCATATTAAAACATTTTTAACCCTAAAACACATTTTTTTTAAAGGTTCGTTTTGCAAAACCAGTATATCCAGGACAAACTCTACAAACTGAGATGTGGAAGGAAGGAAGTAGAATCCATTTCCAAACCAAGGTATGAATAATGTAGTTAGAGGTACATTGTTTTGTTACCTTCTTCACTGTATCCTATAATTATGTTCCATCCTAGCATACTTTTGGTTATTACTATGGATATGATATAAAACTTAGAAAGTTTTTTAAAAAAAAATCAGTGGTAACTTTTAATTGAAAATAAGATGCCTCTGTACCTTGTTTTTTATTTTCTGTTTTTTTTTTTTACAGTCCAGGTTTTTTATTTTCTTTACCCCCGTCATGCCATGAATTCATAGGGAATGGGCTCCAGCAGTTCAGGCTCTTTTCCATTGGTTCTCATGAAGTGTGCTTCCCTGGGTGGAGCAGGCTGGCGCTTCAGCTGAACCCAAGTACCTTTCTCTTTGGCTTCCTTCTTTTTCTGATCATTTTCCTTCACTCGTTTCAGGAAGCTATCTTGGCTCTTAGAGTGCTTAACATGCTCGATACGCACATTAATTCCCTTGGCAAGAATCTTGCCCTTAACTTGTTTGTTTACAATGATGCCAACAGCATGCTGGGTAACATTGTAGACTCTCCCAGTTTTGCCATGGTAACATTTGTGGGGCATTCCGTTTTGAACAGTGCCCATTCCCTTGATATCTACAATATCACCTTTCTTGTAGATTCGCATGTATGTGGCCAAAGGAGCAGCTCCATGTTTTCTAAATGTAGCGGGTGCTCCTCCTCTTTCCCTTTGTGTTGGTCATTTTGGTGAATTACTGGAAGATGGCTGTTCTGGCCGAAAAGAAGCTATTTTCTCTTTTTTATTCTCAGCTAAATTGGTGCCTGTCTACATAGCATTTCTGAAAACCAAACCAACCATATCTTTTTGGCTCAACCCATCATTCAAGTTGTTGTCAGAATATAATCTTCAGAAAATTAAAGGCATGACTCTCAGACAGATATAAAATGAAAATGTGATGAAAATTTATTTAATTCGTTAACGAGGGAGCTAGCAAGATGATAAAACTGGTTCAAAGGAGAACTAGAACAACAGGGTTTATGTGGTCCAACAGGGAAAGCATTCTAAAATAATTTTGCTGAGTTAGAGACAAAACTAGTCAATTGTCCTATAAAACAGTAAAACCATATCTGTTATGGTTATATTTCCTACTGGACAGAAATCGTGTGCATTTTGATCACACAGAACCCCACAAATTAACATCTTAGGTCACAGAGTCTGGGCTTAATTCATAGTAAGTAACAAGACAGTATATCTCCCTATAGAGTTAAGTAATTTTGGGGTGAGGCGGTTAGCAGTACTCCAGTAAAATACTAAAAGGATGTGCAATCAGCCTTTTATAAGTTTTTTACAGATTATTTTTGTTAATACAATCGACCAGGGTGATACTTTTTGGCCTGATCATTTGTACTACATTGATGGTTTGTGTCGAGCAGTTTAAGTACCACCACCAACAATAATAACAGTTTATATTCCATTGTATATATGTGGCACATCTTCTTTATCCATTTATCTGTCGGTGGACACTTAGGTTGCTTCCATGTCCTGGCTATTCTAAATAGTGCTGCAGTGAACATTGTGGTACATGACTCTTTTCGAATTATGGTTTTCTCAGGGTATATGCTGAGTAGTGGGATCGCTGGGTTGTATGGTAGTTCTGTTTTTAGTTTGTTAAGGAACCTCCATACTGTTCTCCATAGTGGCTGTACCAATTCACATTCCCACCAGCAGTGCAAGAGTGTTCCCTTTTCTCCACACCCTCTCCAGCATTTATTGTTTTTAGATTTTTTGATGTTAGCCATTCTGACCAGTGTGAGGGGATACCTCATTGTAGTTTTGATTTGCATCTCTCTAATAATTAGTGATGTTGAGCATCCTTTCATGTGTTTGTTGGAAATTTGTATATCTTCTTTGGAGAAATGTCTGTTTAGGTCTTCTGCCCATTCTTGGATTGGGTTGTTTGTTTTTTTGGTATTGAGCTGCATGAGCTGCCTGTGTATTTTGGAGATTAATCCTTTGTCAGTTGCTTCATTTGCAAATATTTTCTCCCATTCTGAGGGTTGTCTTTTCGTCTTGTTTATGGTTTCCTTTGCTGTGCAAAAGCTTTTAAGTTTCATTAGGTCCCATTTATTTTTGTTTTTATTTCCATAACTCTAGGAGGTGGGTCAAAAAGGACTTTGCTGTGATTTATGTCGTAGAGTGTTCTGCCTATGTTTTCCTCTTAAGAGTTTTATAGTGTCTGGCCTTACCTTTAGGTCTTTAATCCATTTTGAGTTTATTTTTGTGTATGGTGTTAGGGAGTGTTCTAATTTCATTCTTTTACATGTAAGTGTCCAGTTTTCCCAGCACCACTTACTGAAGAGGCTATCTTTTCTCCATTGTATACTCTTGCCTCCTTTATCAAAGATAAGGTGACCATATGTGTGTGGGCTTGTCTCTGGGCTTTCTATCCTGTTCCATTGATCTATATTTCTGTTTTTGTGTCAGTACCGTACTGTCTTGATTACTGTAGCTTTGTAGTATAGTCTGAAGTCAGGGAGCCTGATTCCTCCAGCTCCATTTTTCTTTCTCAAGATTGCTTTGGCTATTCGGGGTCTTTTGTGTTTCCATATAAATTGTGAAATATTTTGTTCTAGTTATGTGAAAAATGCCATTGGCAGTTTGATAGTGATTGCATTGAATCTGTAGATTGCTTTGGGTAGTATAGTCATTTTCACAATATTGATTCTTCCAATCCAAGAACATGTTATATCTCTCCGTCTGTTTATATTATCTTTAATTTCTTTCATCAGTCTCCTATAGTTTTCTGCATACAGGTCTTTTGTCTCCTTAGGTAGGTTTATTCCTAGGTATTCTATTCTTTTTGATGCAGTGGTAAATGGGAGTGTTTCCTTAATTTCTCTTTCAAATTTTTCATCATTCGTGTATAGGAATGCAAGAGATTTCTATGCATTAATTTTGTATCCTTCTATTTTACGAAATCCATTGATTAGCTCTAGTAGTTTTCTGGTAGCATCTTTTCTGTGTATAGTATCATGTCATCTGCAAACAGTGACAGTTTTACTTCTTTTTTTCCGATTTGTATTCTTTTTATTTCTTTTTCTTCTCTGATTGCTGTGGCTAAAACTTCCAAAACTATGTTGAATAAGAGTGGTGAGAGTGGGCAGCCTTGTCTTGTTCCTGATCTTAGTGGAAATGGTTTCAGTTTTTCACCATTGAGGATGATGTTGGCTGTGGGTTTGTCATATATGGCCTTTATTATGTTGAGGTAAGTTCTCTCTATGCCTTGTTTCTGGAGAGCTTTTTTCATAAATCGGTGTTGAATTTTGTCGAAAGCTTTTTCTGCATCTATTTAGATGATCATATGGTTTTTCTCCTTCAATTTGTTAATATGGTTTATCACATTGATTGATTTGTGTATATTGAAAAATCCTTGCATTACTGGGATAAAGCCCACTTGATCATGGTGTTTTATCCTTTTAATGTGCTGTTGGGTTCTGTTTGCTAGTATTTTGTTGAGGATTTTTGCATCTGTGTTCATCAGTGATACTGGCCTGTCGTTTTCTTTCTTTGTGACATCTTTGTCTGGTTTTGGTATCAGGGTGATGGTTGCCTCACTGAATGAGTTTGGGAATGTCCCTACCTCTGCTATATTTTGGAAGAGTTTGTGAAGGATAGGTATTAGCTCTTCTCTAAATGTTTGATAGAATTCGCCTGTGAATCCATCTGGTCCTGGACTTTTGTTTGTTGGAAGATTTTTAGTCACAGTTTCAATTTCAGTGCTTGTGAATGGTCTGTTTATATTTTCTATTCCTTCCTGGTTCAGTCTCAGGAGGTTGTGCTTTTCTAAGAATTTGTCCATTTCTTCCAGGTTGTCCATTTTATTGGCATATAGTTGCTTGTAGTAATCTCTCATGATCCTTTGTATTTCTGCAGTGTCAGTTGTTACTTCTCCTTTTTTATTTCTAATTCTATTGATTTGAGTCTTCTCCCTTTTTTTCTTGATGAGTCTGGCTAGTGGTTTATCAATTTTGTTTCTCTTGTCAAAGAACCGGCTTTTAGTTTTATTGATCTTTGCTATTGTTTCCTTCATTTCTTTTTCATTTATTTATGATCTGATCTTTATGATTTCTTTCCTTCTGCTAACTTGGGGTTTTTTTTGTTCTTCTTTTTCTAAGTGCTTTAGGTGTAATGTTAGCCTGTTTATATGAGATCTTTCTTGTTTCTTGAGGTACGATTGTTTGAAAGATCTTTTTTTCTGAAGTATAATGGGGGTAGTCAAGGGAGAATGATCTTCCTGATTGTTAAAAGTCAGTTTTAATAAATGCTGCCTTAAGTTTTAGACATTGTCCTATACATTTGTAGCAACACCATACTTTTATGAAAGAATACCACTGGAATAATTTTAGCTGATATATTAGGAATTAGAATTAGAGTTCCTTTAATATTTTATAAAAAGGCTATTTAAGTATTACTTTATACTGTGTACACTTCCTTTTTGAAATAAGAGCTAGAATTATTTCTTTAAAAAGACTGTGGTCTGTTCCTACCCAATTTCATTCTGTGTTAACCGAACAAATACACTTTACGTACCCCTGCCTCATGTGGATTTTGTGCCATGCCTTTTACTATTTATAAGAATTAAGCAATTCTCACCCTGGCTCCCTGTTAGACATACTTATATTGGAAAAAAAAAAATCCCCCAAATACCAATGCTCAGGGTCCACCCCAGACCATTTACATTGGAATATTTGGAGATGGGACCTGGTCATAAATATTTTTTGAAAGGGCTCCAGTTGATTCTACAGTTAGGGTTAATTAACACTTGTATTAAATCAGTAAGTTTTCATGTTTATTTCTCTTGGTATTTAAGTTATGAACTGTTCATATAATTTGGATTATTTTCTTTTTCATATGAAGAAAAATGTAAATTTCTTTTAAAAGATTTTATACTGTTTCACAATGAAATTGTATTTTCTTTGGAATCATCGGAGTGAACTGGTTGTTTTTCTTTTTCCTCTTGTACCTTTATAAGATCCAAGGAACTGGAGACATCGTCATTTCAAATGCATATGTGGATCTTGTGCCAACAGCTGATGTTTTAGCTAAGACACCATCTGAGGTGGGTTATAACCACTGACATCCAAGTCATACCCTGACTTATGAATTTCAATTAAGATCACTTTAAGAATATTCAGTCGACTTTAGTAAATTAAGAGCTATGAAAGATTCTTAACTCTTGAACTGGAGAACATTAATTTAAAACTGCTTGGAGAAAAAGGAATATTTTGACAACTTATGAATTTTTAAAAAAACTTTTTTGTGTGGATACGAGGGTATCTTTCAAGAGAATATAAGTAATTTTCTAGTTTTAGGGTAAGTAAATCAGTTGTTTAATGAGAAATCTTAAACAGTATTTGGGAGAAAAATATATTAAAAATTTAAATATTCTGTACCTTTTTCTTGATTTAAAGATTTGTATAATGCTTTGAGTGCAGATATAAAAACAGTAGCATGTATTATTTATTAAAACATTTGTGTTATTCTGTATTAACATGCTGAGACTTTTAATAAAAATATTTATATTTTCTGTCTCCAAAATATTAACTTTGTAATGTCGAGGTTTTCAAACCCATGATCTTTGTCTTTCATTCGCCATATTATCATATAACTGAATGAAAATTAAAATCTCTTTAAAGAGAATCTAAGATCAAAAACTTAAGAAATTTTAGAGCTAGACAGAAATTCAGGCTAGTGGTTTATCAATTTTGTTTCTGTTGTCAAAGAACCGGCTTTTAGTTTTATTGATCTTTGCTATTGTTTCCTTCATTTCTTTTTCATTTATTTGAAAGTCCTATTTTACAAACAGAGAAATGAGACCACAGTAGTTGACTGATTTGCGCAGTATCTTCCTGCTGAAGTTAGTTAGGATATAAGTTATCCAGTTAAGTTCCTAGTCTACTTGTAAAATATTATTTCCGAACTTTGATAAAAGTAAAATTCTTTTATTAAGAGGAGTGAGGTTCTGGATGACATAAATTAATATAAGGAAAGGTGTGAAAGAAACCTAGTGAGAAAAAACTGGTTTCCCTTATTTATGTGCAGGTTTTTCAAAAAAAATCACGTTGTTGCACTTTTATTTTGTAATAGTTTTATCCCCTTGAGTCATTTTTACAGAACTTCTAAAATTAAATTAACTTTTCTCTTTTTGCTAGGGTAGGGAGCTTCAGAGTACCCTTGTGTTTGAGGAAATAGGTCGCCGCCTTCAGCATATGGGGGGAGAGGTGGTGAAGAAAGTAAATGCTGTGTTTGAGTGGCATATCACTAAAGGTGAAAATACTGCAGCTAAGTGGAGTAAGTCATGTCCCTGGCTCTATATTTTAAGATAACTCTTAGTCAATAGAGATAAAGTATCCTTGTTATAACTAAAGACCGTCTCTTTGAAGGTAGGTAAATCTTAACCTTCTTCGGTAAGTTGTTTTTTTATGGGAAATAACGGGTTTCGTGGCACCCAAAGCCATGCATGTTTTTTAGAGATGAAGGGAATCAATTAAAATGAAAATATCTGTTTTAAAGATTTCATTGTAACACCTGAAATTAGTACTTTAAACAGTCACCTTAGCCGTATGCTTCTTTAACTAATCTTCAAATTCCTCTTAAATGTGAAGAAAGTACATCGGGTTAAATGAAATATTTTAAAGTTTTGAGTAATTCTCATTATATTTTAACAGCTTTAAAAATATTTTCTTCATTCCCCCCAGATTAACATTTTGGATTATCACCTTAACTATCAGTATATAATCATAATTATTTTCTTCGTCTATACAGATGGCAATCAAAGGTACTAATTTTATCTAATCTAGGGAAGTTATCTACTAGAGTGCCATGTTAGCAACCTGGCAAGGCATCCAATATAAGCCAAGTTGCTGCAGAGAGAAAGCAGTCACATTTCCATTCACTTCTGTGGAGCTCCAAAAGGACTCTGGTACCATTTTAAGAAGAAAGAGAAGATAAAAAGGGAAAGGGGTAAAAAAATTCTACCATGTCTTTTGTATCTGTTGTGTAACTACATTCTTAATCATGGCACAAACTTTTCTGTGCTGTGGTCTCTTAAAAGATTGCAGTGTCCAGTTTTAATTTAATTCTTAAAGTGAAATTGGGGAAGGTAAGATGAAATTACTGAAGATGAGTAAAAAAAATTTTCTAGATCAGAGAATTTTCTTCTTTTTCTGTCTGCATAATAAAAGCACTAGCACTTTTGTGGGCTCACTTTGCTAATCAGCCAGATCTGTTAGCAAGTTTTTAAGTATCCAGTGTCTATATGTCATGACAGAAAAATATGTGGCTTTATCAGATTTCACTGTGCTGTTTCTATATAGGTTAAGGGAAGTGAGTATATATCCATTCTCTTTCTTCAGCATCAGTCAATTATAGATTGCGAAGCCACTGCTTCTAACAATGAGAGTGTCTTTGTTCAGTTTGCTATAACAAATGTACTATAGACTGGGTAGGTTCAACAACAGAAACTTATTTTCTGATAGTGTGGAGGCTGGAGGGTGCAGTGTGAGGGTGTCAACATGTTTGGGCTCTAGTGAGAACCCTCTTTCTGGTTTGCAGATGGCCGCCTCCTTACTGTTTCCCCACAAGGCAGAGAGAAAGATCATCTCTCTCATGTCTGTTCTTCTAAGGACACTAACCCCATTATGGAGGCTCTACTCTCATGATCTCACCTAAACCTAATTACCTCCCAAAGGCCCCATTTCCAAATACCATCATTATTTGGAGATTAGGGCTTCAACGTATGGATTTTGGAGAAACACAAACATTTATTCCATAGCTGACCGCTATTCATATTTTGAATCATGAAGCATGCTATTAATGAACGCTGACCATCATTTCTTTACCTTTATATTATAAAGTGTTCTAGCCTTACTTTGGTAGAATATTCTTTCTTTATAGAGTATTCTAGCCTTAGGTTTATGTTATAGAGTATTCCGATCTCTAGAGTTGTTGGAGAAAAATGGTGTATCAGTGAATGTTCACTGAAACTTCTTGATTTCTCGTGTTTTTTGTCTTGAGGTCCCAAGGGACAGGATCCTTTCATTTGTAGTCAAGCAGCTGTGGTCCCTTGAATCTGTCTACTGATGTGGTACAAGGAGCATCCAGAGTACTTTTTAGCTCAAGGATTTTCCCCATCCTTCATAACTGTGAAGTACAATGGGATCCTGTGTAGTTAAGGTTGGCCAAGAGCCCCTGGAATGCTGAGGGACTCCTGGAAGTGACCTGTGATTGGCTTACACTCCAGGACCATGTTAACTTTCAGGCCCATCTCAAACCTGGTTGTAATCCTTCTCTGGGGACTGTAGGCTAGTGTATGAGATGTAGTATACTATGGTGGTACCTGAAAGCAAGGATTGTAGGCTGTGCTTCTGCAAGTCCCACAACTGATGGTATGAACCATCTTCACTCATTATTTGTATACCACATATCATGCAGATAATCTGTCTATACAGACTTTTTTTTAAAGGAAAGAATCTTTAGGTTTGGGATTTTACTTGCACAGTAGAAACTACTGTTCTGTAGATTTTCATTATTTTTATTCTGAGATGACTATTTTAGATTGCCTAAATACTTTGTAAATCAGACTGTTTTATTTCTCATTACAATTAAAGATCACTGTAAATGCTCACTGAGACCAAAAAAATTAAAATGTATCTCTAAATCAACTAAAACTTTTTGAGACCATCTTCTATTACATATTCCTAGGAAACATTTTGAAGTTTTGTTCAATTGATATTGGTTTAATGTAAGTTTCTTTTTAACATAACAATTGCTATTCCTTTTAGGGAGTATATTTTCATTATATAAAATTTGGTATATAAAAGTATAGAGCAGAAAATAATGATGTATAATCCCACTACCTACAGTTAACATTTTGATGTTTGTCCTTCTGGAGGACATTTTTGCTTATAGGAGGTTAATTCAGAAGGGGGTAAAGGAAGCCAAAACATGAAATATGTATTTAGTTACCCAAAGTTCAAAATGTCTATTTTTTTTTTCTAAAAAACTTCATAGATTAACAGTGATATGTAGGTATCATCACTTTCTTTCTATTTTCTGTCCTTCCTTCTTTCAATTTATTCATGATGGAATTCAACCTTTTCCCCTATAGATGAAACTATATTAGAAGTTGAGTTATAAATATAAAACACAGGATTTTTGAGGACACTGGTGAAGGAAAGGAATGCGATCTATAAGAGAGAAAATGTGCTGGAATTATGTATCTCACAGTTGGCAGAAAAGAACTCTGTAGAGATTTGTAAAGTATACAAGTGATTCACTCTGGCAAATAGCGTAATTTCTTTCAATATAGTGTCAATAACCAACTAAGATTTTCTCCTTATCTTAGTATCACTTTCCTTGTAGAAAGTATTAGAAAATGTGCTTACATTTAATAATTACCTTTAATTAACCTAGGCAAAAGGTTGTTTCTTGTATTTTCACCAGAAAAATGGGAATATTAGAAACCTGTTAATAACTACTTGTAATTGATGCTTGTGGCTTTTGTTTGTTTTATCATCTCTTCTTCAGGTCCAAATTTATCAAAGCTAACAATCAAATTAGATCTTGAAGCTTTCTCTGAAAGGGTTCATCATTATCTTTGGTTATCTGCCTGTCTTTTATTTGATCTGATTCTCAGCTGTGTAACTTTTTTCAGTTCTGGTTGTTTTCTCACCATCTTTGTGTCACTGAGCTAAATCAGAGTAGCTGGTAGCAGTAGAAATTATCTAGGTGTTTTGGCTTATGATAGTTTAGAAGATGATTCCATGTTGGTATCTCTCTTTTGCATCTTGGTGCTTAATGACATAAAATAGATGATTGAATGCTCTGACTTAGGGAATCCCTAATTTTTTTTTTTTTTAAAAGCAGTTTTAAAAATGTTTTGCTAAACAGTTAATCACCAAATTCTTGGTATTTTAAATTGCTGTTAGTTGTCCCAGTCATGTTTGCATTATGGCAGATCCAAACCTGTTTACAGAGAACAGGCTCAGCTCCTTAGTTCACCTATGGAACTGGAGTTACACAAGTGACAGGCCTTGAGCAAGTCTAGGAACCAAGGGGTTTGGGCTCAGTGGCCTGGAAGATGCATGTCAAACCCAAAGATCCTGGACCGTGCCCATCTTCCCTGCTCCTTCCCCTATCTTGCCATCCAAACAACACCAACAATGAATCTCTGGGCAGAATGTGTGTCTGTGTCGGGATTTTTAAAAACCAAATTAGTGTGAGTCTAGAGAGAATGGGGAGAGTTCTGTTGTCAGTGTTGGTTTTGGCTGTGGAGGAGGAGGAGTCTTAGCTGTGTCTTTCGAGGTTAGGCCTCTCTGAGGCCTGTCGTGCTTGATCATCTAGGAGCAGGAGGGCTGCCTGGGCGAGGACCCTTCCTCTTCTCTGGGGAACAAGAGTGTGTAATGGAGAGATGTAGCCCCTTGGCATGCATAAGAAACCAGAGGGTGGGCCTCAGTGAGGTGCTTTTGGGAAGGAGGCCCAGATCTTGGAATGCTCACTTGCACCTTCTTATCCATACTGATGTGCAAAATATTAATGAAATAAAAAAGAATCAGAAAGAGAGACATTGTAGACTTCTTCAGCTGTTTTGGGAGCTGAAATCAGAACATTGTAGCAAGGTCGTCCTGTTGAGTAAAATCTGTAACACTATTATTTATTATAAAATAAAATCTTTTTATTGAGGTATAGTTGATATACAATATTGTATAAATTTCAGGTATACCACATAGTGATTCACAATTTTTAAAGGTTATATTTCACTTATACTTATTATAAAATATATTTCCTGTGTTGTACAATGTATACAATAGATATATAGCTTATCTATCTATTTATTTATTTAATACATGACATCGCTAGGTTAGTTTGTTTACTGGATCTATACTTTTTTTTTTAATTGACATACAGTTAATTTACAATGTTGTGTTAGTTTCTGGTGTACAGCAAAGTGATTCAGTTATATATATATATATACACATATACATATGTATATACATATATATATATTCTTTTCATATTCTTTTTCATTATAGCTTATTACAAGATACAGAATACAGTTCCCTGTGAGAAAGAGTAGGACTTGTTGTTTACCTATTTTATATATATCAGTTTGTATCTGGTAATCCCAAGCTCCTAATTTATCCCCTCCCCTCTTCCTCCTTTGGTAACTGTAAGTTTGTTTTCTGTCTGTGAGTCTGTTTTTGTTTTGTAAATAAGTTCATATTTTGGATTCCACATATAAATGATATCATATGATATTTGTCTTTCTCTGTTTGACTTACTTCAATTAGTATGATATTCTCTAGGTCCATCTATGTTGCTGCAAATGGCATTATTTCATTCTTACGGCTGAGTAGTAGTCTATTGTGTGTGTGTGTGTGTGTGTGTGTGTGTGTGTGTATGTGTGTATATACACACACCACATCTTCTTTATCCATTCATCTGTTGATGGACATTTAGGTTGCTTCCATGTCTTGGCTATTGTAAATAGTGCTGCTATGAATATTGGGGCGCATGTATCTTTTCCAGTTAGAATTTTCTCCGGAATTATGCCCAGGAGTGGGATTGCTGGATCATATGGCAACTCTATTTTTGGTTTTTTAAGGAGCCTCCATACTGTTCTCCATAGTGGCTGCACCATTTTACATTCCCACCAACAATATAGAAGGGTTCCTTTTTCTCCACACCCTTTCCAGCATTTATTATTTGTAGACTTTTTGATGATTGCCATTCTGACTGGTGTGAGGTGATACCTCACTGTAGTTTTGATTTGCATTTCTCTAATAATTAGCAGTGTTGAGCAACTTTTCATGTGCTTATTGGCCATCTGTATGTCTTCTTTGGAGAAATTTCTATTTGGGTCTTATGCCCATTTTTTTGATTTTTTTTTTGATATTGAATTGTATGAGCTGTTTGTATATTTTGGAAATTAAGCCCTGTCTATCACATTGTTTGCAAATATTTTCTCCCAGTGTGGAGGTTATCTTTTCATTTTGTTTATGGTTTTCTTTGCTGTACAAAAGCTTATAAGTTTGATTAGGTTCCATTTATTTATTTTTCCTTTTATTTCTTTTGATTTGGAAAACTGACCTAAGAAAACATTGGTACAATTTATGTCAGATAATGTTTTGCCTATGCTCTTTTCTAAGAGTTTTCTGGTGTCATGTCATATACTTAAGTCTTTAAGCCATTTTGAGTTGATTTTTGTGTATGGTGTGAGGGTGTGTTCTAACTTCATTAATTTACATGCAGCTGTCCAGCTTTCCCAACACCACTTGCTGAAGAGACTGTCTTTTCTCCATTGTATATTTTTGCCTCCTTTGTCAAAGATTAATTGACCATAGATGTGTGGGTTTGTTTCTGGTCTCTCTTCTGTTCCACTGATCCGTGTATCTGTTTTTGTACCAGTACCATGCCATTTTGATTACTGTAGCTTTATAGTATTGTCTGAAGTCTGGGAGGGTTATGCCTCCTGCTTTGTTCTTTTTCCTCAGGATTGCTTTGGCAATTCTGGGTCTTCTGTGGTTCCATATAAATTTTAGAATTATTTGTTCTAGTTCTGTGAAAAATGTCATGGGTAATTTGATAGGGGTTGTATTAAATCTGTAAATTGCTTTGGGTAGTATGGCCATTTTAACAATATTAATTCTTCCAAGAGCATGGGATATCTTTCCATTTCTTTAAATCATCTTCCATTTCCTTTCAGTGTTTTACAGTTCTCAGCATATGAGCCTTTCACCTCCTTGGTCAGGTTTATTCCTAAGTTTTGTATTTTTTTGATACGATTTTAAAAAGGATTTTTTTTTTTTTTTTTTACTTTCCCTTTCTGATATTTCATTGTTAGTGTAAAGAAATGTAACTGTATGCTAATCTTGTATCCTGCTATCTTGCTGAATTTGTTTATCAGTTCTAGGAGTTTTTATGTGGAATTTTTAGGGTTTTCTGTATTTAGTATCATGTCATCTGCATATAATGACAATTTTACCTCTTTCCTTCTAATGTGGATACCTTTTATTTCTTTTTCTTGTCTGAATGCTGAATAGACTTCCAGTACTATGTTGAATAGGAGTGGTCATCCTTGTCTTGTTCCAGATTTTAGCAGGAAGGTTTTCAGCTTTTCACCATTGAATATTATGTTGGCTGTGGGTTTGTCATAAATAGCTTTTATTAAGTTGAGGTATGTTCCTTGTACACCCACTTTGGTAAGAGTGTTGTAATTTGTAAGGTATATATTCTAAAACCTTCAAAGGTCTCTAAGTCCAAATATATGTTCTCATCTAATACCTTTCCCTCTCCCATTAAATTCTGTAAAGTATAACTGAAATTTTTTGGACTTTTTCAGTGCATTAATGATTATATAAATACTGAGCTAAAATAATTCATAAAGCTTTTAAAATACATTCTGACACAAAAAGAAAATACATATAGCTTGTTCTTCATTTCAGTTAGATTACCCATGACCTGACAGGTATCTGTAAACCTAAGGTGATGGTGGTGGATGACGATCCTCCTGCAGGAGCCATTTGTAACCATGACTTGAGCCACTGTGGAATGGGGAGTTTCACTCCTTTACCCCAAGTTTCTGTATTCTTGCTAAGAACTTCCCCCTTTTTAGCCCTCTTTTCTTTTACCAGCACTAGTTATTAGCTTTCCACAGAAAAAATGTTTTATTGCTTCATAAGAGTCATGGCTGTGAAGCAGCACGTAAAACCAAGTGAGTGAGAGGGCAGGTAGACAGCCCTTCATTAGAAGGGCCTTCATTAGCTAACAGACTTATTCCACACTGAAGTATTAAGATGCGTGAGTCCAGTTTTATTCCTGAGCAAGACTAGTACCTACAGTGGTCCTTACACTTACTTGTGAAGGATTAAAATCATGTCTGTTGAATGCCAGAGGTTTGCTTTTCTTTAGTCTTTCCTTTCTGCCCTCTGACCCCTGCCCGTTATTCTCTCCCTGCTCCCTCCCTGCCTGCCTTCCTCCCTCTCTTTTTCTACCTTTCTTTTTAACTATACAAATAATACATAAAAACACATTTGTAATATGTGTGTACCAATAAGAACAGAGCCTTTGTTCTTCATGCCTTACTTTTAGTACCTTGTACATTGTCTGACACCCATAGAAGAAACTTAACAATGAAGTGAGTGAATGAAGCATAAAAAGCAAAAAGGTCTCCTTCTCACTCTTACTCCTTCCCAGGTAACCGTCATAGTCATGTTATTATTTTTTAGTTTAGTTGGCAAGATTCTCTTCTGTTGACAATGGGAGTGACTTAATTTTCTCTTTGGAGTAGGGCTTGGCTAAGCAGAATGCATGGTTTTGCTTACATGTGTGTAGCTTTTCCTTGATCCTAAATTGGGAGTTTCCTGACACTCTTAGGGAGAGTGATGCAATCATAGCTTTCGCAGTAGCAGAGAAAGCACATTCAAGAGGCTGAAGCTGGATGAGTGGAATTACCTTCCTGGATGACTGGTCTCAGTCATATATGAGACAATTAAAACTTTCTAAAATGTAACTTTAACATAAAGCTCTGTAAATGTTGTATAGAGAGCAATGAAGGCAAATCTAATAGTTTTCCCAGTTACCCAGCCTGTTTCTGGGAGACTTAATCCTTCTGTCAAAAACATTTAAGGGAAAAGATTTTAATTTTAACGTTTCTTCACAACAATTAGGGCAATAAACATTTTATAAATAAATTATAGCAAACTAATTAGAATACTTTTAAAAATTTAATGTCGTTTAATTCATATGACAGAACCTTTGATGAATTCAGGTTTTTGAAAGGTAATTAGAGTGTGCGTTCCCTTCCCCCACCCCAACCAATATGCCATTGTTTTAAAATTCAGTTTTCTTCCTTTGTTGACTACAGAGTCTTTATTTTAATCTAAAGGCCTTAATCATATAACTTCCAACCACTTAACTTCCTTATATTATTCTACATTGATTCACATTTCAAATATCTGTTGTGTAAACTTCCTCAATGAAGAAAAACTATTATTGATTTGACTATTTTGAAGATCATATTCTTTATAAAGAGGACATCTCAAAAAATCAAGGATTTAAAATTTTTTTCTAAGTGATAGGTAATATATAATGTATTGGGTTGGCCAAGAAGTTCGTTCGGGTCTTCCATATCTTACAGAAAAATCCAAACGAGGTTTTGGCCAACCCAATAGAATAAGTACCACAGTAACTTGGAAACTATAAAAATGTCTGCATTTATTTGGTTTGTGAAGAAAAAAATGACAGACATTTGTTTCTTCCTATTTTTCCCAGCTATTGACCTAAAAAATGGTTCTGGAAAAGTGTATCAAGGCCCTGCAAAAGATTCTGCTGATGTAACCATCACGCTTTCAGATGAAGATTTCATGAAAGTAGTCTTGGGCAAGCTTGATCCTCAGAAGGTAAAGTTCTTAAAATGTTCATTTATTTGTCATTATTGCTTCCTATTTGACAATTGCAGTTTTTTGGCTGACTCCAAAATTCTGATTATAAGACAGATATCTTGCAACCTGAGGAAAGACAGAGTGACAGCGGTATTCAAATTGACAGCTCATATATTTTTCTAATGGAGTTTTCAACTGATACTTTTTAAAATTAAATTTTTGGATGGAATTCTTTAGCAGATAAACAATGTAAAACCCACATCTAGACCTTTTAATATATTGTTAGTTCGGAGTTGAAAAACCATATGATATTTCATAAAATTAGACATTCTTTCCTGATATATAAAATTAAGAACTTGTCTTAATCGTCATTGAAAACTGGAAATAGAAGGATGGAACATAATAGCCAGTGTCTTACTGAAGGTAAAACATTTAGAGACATTTCAGTGGAAAATCATGATTGAAACAAGAGTGCCTTTCCTGGCCATTATGAGGTAATATTGTTCTGAAACCTATGGCTAGTCCACAAACACACAAAATTAGATGTAGGAATTAGAATGGAGTAGAAAATATGAATGATTATGTAGCTAGAAATCCCACGAGAATCAACTGATTGATTCTTAGACCAGAAGAGTTGAAACAAGTGGTTGAATGCACAATAATTATTTAAAAATAGCTTTCACATAGCAGCAAAACCAACTAGAGGATATAATTTAAAAGTTTTGTTTGTAATCACTACCCAAACTACAAAGTACCAATGAGTACCCTAACAAGAAAAAGCACAGGGCTTATTTGCAGAAAACTATGCAATTTTACAAGGAATGGAGCAATTTGAATAAGGGAGAAAATGTTCAATTTTCCTGGATAAAAAGACTAATTTTAAAAGAATTGTAAAGTAGTATAGTGGTTAAAAATACGTTCTTTGGCATCAGATAAATCTAAGTTTGAATCTTAGCTCTGCCACCTACTCTCTAAGCCTTAATTTTCTCATTGTAAAATGAATTGTGATAATCTCATAGGATTGTTATGATAACTAAATCCAATAATATACATGAAGAGCTTAGAATAATGCGTGGTACTGAGTGAGCCCTCAGTTAATTCCTTCCCAGGAATTTATTTAGTACCTCCTTTTATTCAGGTGCTAGATGTGGCTGAATGAGACAGTGCCCCTTCTGGGTAGAGCTTAGTTCTAGAGGGAAATGGAAAAGAAGTATAATTTCAGGTATGAAGAAAAATAAGAGTAATGGGTTATAGCAGTGGTTGGCAAACTTTTTCTGTACAGGGTCCCCTAGTAAATGGATTCTAAGCTTTGCAGGTCAGATGGTCTCTGTTGCACCTACTCAGTTCTGCCATTGTAGAGTTAAAGTAGCCATGGATAATATGTAAACAAATGGATGTGGCTGAGTTCCAGTAAAACTTTGTTTACAAAAACAGGCAGCAGACTGGTTTTGGCCCGTAGGCTGTAGTTTGCCAACCCCTGGATTAGAGTGTGACAGGATAGAGGAACTATTTTAGATCAGATTGTCCAAAAAGGCTTGATAGAGACCTGAACAAAGTGAGGGAAGGAGCCATAAGGCTAAAGAAACAACTAGCACCAAGGCTGGAGGCACCGGTAGCTCAGCTTATTGGATACTATAACTGTGAGGAGGCCAGTGGGGAGAGAGGCAGGAGGCGAACAGGGAGAGGTAGGCATGGCGTAGGTCACACAGGACCTTGTAGATGTTGGCTAGACAGTTTAGATCTTGTGTGATAGGAAGCTGTTGAGCTGTGGAGTGACATCTGATTTTTAAAGGTCATTGTGGCTGCTGAGTGGCTAATTAAGAGTTCTTTTTTAAGATATATTTGAGGTGCTTATACATAAAGATTAAATGTAGGATTTACAGAAACATTTATATAATTGCTAGGAATATCAGACCTTTGGGGGGGAATGAATTATTCAGTGAATGGTACTGGGCAGTTGCATAGGAAATGGTAGTGCTTTATGTCATTCCGTATACCTTAGTCAGTACCATACAGGATGGAATTAAATGTAAAAAAATTAAAGCAGAAGCAAAACTTGATGAAAACCTAGGTGTTCATTATTCTTGGTGACAGTCCTTAGAGAAGTTCTAATTTAATATTAGGGGTTTTCTAAACTCATTTGGCTCAATTACGTTCTGCCTCACCTCAGTGCTATCTGTCATCACTATTCTTCAGTTATCAAAGACCTTATATCCCAGTGTACAGTCTCTCTCTCTGTGTCTCTGTCTCTCTCTCTGCATCAACTCTTGTCAACCTTGATGGCTTCCTTCAGGATTTGTAAAAGTGACTTCTCTAACAGATGACTCTTAGTTTATTGATATTATTTCTAATTTTACTCCACTCTACATCAGCTTTTGTCTTTATTGGGAACATAATATGTACAACTTCCAGTATCTGTTACAAAACATCACCATTTTCCAACACCATCACCTACAGTTTCATTAACTTGTTTTGTTATGCCTGCTACTGCTGTTGAGCTTCACAGAGACCTCCGGTTTGTTGACAATACCACTTTCTATCCATCAGCTCCCTTCTGTCTTCTCTTCTTGTTCAGCTTAGATTCCATGGTCCATCGGAGTATCTCCCTTGAAAATACCCTCATCTCCCTTGTACCTCTCTCATCTTATTTGCCTGGAAAACTCCACTCTGTTTTAACCCTACTCTCTGCCATCTTTGCATCTGTACCTGAATAGATGAAGACGCCAGGAGAAAAGCCATACAACTAGACAAATTGGCTTCCCTTTAAAATTTTGATTAGAAGTCTCAAATAGTCTCTACACACTGTCTAGCAATCTTACTGTGATTTTCCACTAAGCCTCCATTCCTGTTGTCTGAGATGAGTATTTCATACCTGTCTTCTCAAAACACCCCCATGCCTACCTCTCTTTCATTTTCAGTGGATGATCTTTCTCATGTTCTTTGGGAGAAAAAAAAGACTTTCAAATGAAAATATTCACTTTCCCATCACCAGATCTATTTCGTCAGCATCTGCACCTGTCTTTTCTTCCTATACATTACGCTGAAGGAAGTCTCCCTCTTCCTGTCAAAGACTTCTTCACTTCTCATCCAAGTATCTACTCAAAGTCATTGCTTCTTCTCCTTTCCACTTTTTTCTGCATCATTCTCTCCCATTCTACTACATAATTGTCCTACAGCATAGAGGCAAGCTAACATCTTGATTTTAAAGCAAACACTCTGTCTTGATATCAGATCCCCATCCAGCATACCATATCATTTCTCTGTTCCTTTTCACAAAAGAATTGTCTAAACCAGCACTGTTGAATAGACATAGAATGTGAGCCACATAAGTAATTAAAAATTTTCTAGTAGCCACATTAAAAAAAAGGTTAAGAATAAACTCAGAATGGCTTAAAGACTTGAACATAAGATGTGACACCATAAAACTCCTAGAAGAGATCATGGGCAAAACATTCTCGGACATAAATTGTTCCAATGTTTTCTTAGGTCAGTCTCCCAAGACAATAGAAATAAAAACAAAAATAAACAAATGGGACCTAATCAAACTTACAACTTTTGCACAGCAAAGGAAACCATAAACAAAACGAAGAGACAACCTACAGAATGGGAGAAAATATTTGCAAATGGTGCAAACGACAAGGACTTAATTTCCAAAACATGCAAACAGCGCATACAACTCAACAACAAAAAAACAAACAACCCAATGGAAAAATGAGCAGAGACTTAAATAGACAGTTCTTCAAAGAAGAAATACAGATGTCCAACAGGCACATGAAAAGGTGCTCCACATTGCTAACTATTAGAGAAATGTAAATCAAAACTACAGTGAGGTATCACCTCACCCTGGTCAGAATGGTCATCATTAAAAAGTCTATAAATAACAAATGCTGGAGAGGGTGTGGAGAAAATGGAACCCTCCTACACTGTTGGTGGGAATGTAAGTTGGTGCAGCCACTGTGGAAAACAGTATGGAAGTTCCTTATAAAACTAAAAATAGAATTACCATATGATCCAGCAATCGTGCTGCTGGGCATATATCCTAACAAAACTATAATTCAAAAAGATTCATGCACCCTTATGTTCATAGCAGCACTATTTACAATAGCCAAGACATGGAAACAACCTAAATGTCCATTGACAAATGAATGGGTAAAGAAGATGTGGTGTATACAATGCAATACTACTCAGCCATAAAAAAGAATGAAATAATGCATTTGCAGCAACATGGATGCAACTAGAGATTATCATACTAAGTGAAGTAAGAAAGAGAAAGAAAAATACCATATGATGTCACTTATATATGGAATCTAAAATATGACACAAATGAACCTACCTATGAAATAGAAACAGAATCATGGACATAGAGAACAGACTGGTGGTTGCCAAGGGGGAGGGGGTTGGGGGAGGGATGGAGTGGGAGGTTGGGGTGAGCAGATGTAAGCTATTATATATAGAATGTATAAACAACAAGGTCCTACTATATAGCACAGAGAACTCTATTCAATATCCTATGATAAACCATAATGGAAAAGAATATATAAAAAAAAGAATGTATATATATGTATAACTGAATCACTTTGCTGTACAGCAGAAATTAACACAACACAGTAAATCAACTATACTTTAATAAAAAAATCAAAATAAATTAAAAAAGCTTAAAAAGAAACAGGTAAAATTAATTTTAATATATTTTATTTAACCCAATACATTCAAATATTTTAACATGTAATCAATATTAAATATTAATGGGATATTTTATATCCTTCTTTAAAAAAAATCTTTAAAATCCAGTGTGTATTTTATACTTACAATACATCTCAGCCAGGGCTAATCATATTTCAAGTACTCAATAGCCGCATGGGCTAGTGGCTACTTTAGTGGGCAGCAAAGGTTTAAAAATTCTGTCTTGACTGCTCTTCTGCCTTCTCTTATCTGACTTCTACATCTGTTACTCCACTGATAATGTTTTTGTGAAGTTCTTGTGATGACCTATATTGCTAAATCCAGTAAATATTTCTCTATCTACATCTTTCTCAGCCTTTCAGTAGCATTCAACTCAGTTAACCACCAACTTCTTGAAATAATCTTATCCCTTGGCTTTCATGATACCTTATTCTCCTGTTTTGCTTTCTCCACCTTTGGCTCTTCCTAATCTCCTTTGGTGTCTTCCTCTTTTACCCCCAACTGTTGAGTTTTGGTGTTTCTCAGGGCTCATTTCAGGGCTCTTCTCTAACTAACACTCTTCTTAAATGAGTCCATCCATCCTGTGGTATTTAGAGCCATCTACATGCTGACAACTTGCGGATTTAAATGTCTCACTCAGCATCTTCTCTGAGTTCCATAGTGGTGTAACCAGCTCTTCACTTATGTCTCTGATGGCACATCTTACTATGTCCAACTTAGAACTTGTGATTGAGTTTTTTCCCCCATTCTTTTTGTCTTCAGGAAATGGCACCATGATCTATCTACCCAAATTAGTATGCTCAGTAATGTAAGAATTGTCTTGGCTTCCTTCTTCACCTCTGTATCCTTTCTATCCTTAATCCTGCTTGTTCTTTCTCCAGAACGTATCTTGAGTTCATTTTCTTCTCTTCATCACTAGGGTTATCATCCTGATCCAAGCCTCCATCATCTCTCACCTGGCTTCCTGACTGGTCTTAGTGCTTTTAGTCTTGCTTTTCCACCAATCTGTTCTCCATACAGGAGCTGGAGTAATCTTTTAAAACTGTGAATCAGATTATGGGTCATTCCACCTGATAAAAACCTCCAAGATTTACTTTTGCACTTGGATAAAATCCAAGCTACATATTATTATATTATATGTGAAGTTTCCCTTGCTTATCTTCCCAGCTTCATCCTGCACTGCTTGCCTCATCACTTACAATGCTAATTCAATTTACGTTGCCTCTCCTCTTAGTTCCTTCCCATCAATTTTTACCCCTTCAATGTCTATTTATTTGCCTTTTCTGGAATTTCTATTCCCATCTTTTTGCATGGCTGGCTTTGTTTCATCCAAAGTAGTTCCCTCCTATTATATTATCTAAGTAGCCTCCTTCATAGCATTTATAACAGGCTTTAATTACTTGTTTGCATTTTACTTTTTGACTCCCATACTGTAATGTTAGCTCCATGAGAACAGGGAGAGATGTCTCTTTCCTAGCATAGAATATTGCCTAGTGTAATGTAGATGCTCAATTAATACTTGAGTAGATTAAAGCAAGGATAGAAATAAGGAACATAAGCTCAATAGCAGTAGTTTAGGCTATGTAGAAATTAAAAACTTCTGCATGTCAGACTCCATAAGATATGCCATAAACCTGGGGAAAAATAAAATGATGATACATAGTATATTGGTGTTAATAACCTATAAAAATTCTGGACAACACAAAGACCTCAATATAAAAAATGGCAAACGACATGAACCAGTAATTAATGAAAGAAATAGGTATGACTAACATACATGAGAAAAACTATTAATTTTTCCCAGTATCTAAAACATGCAAATTAAAGCATGTCATTTTTGCCTCAGATTTTCAAAGATTAAGAAAGCAGTATTATTAAGGTTGGGATAAGGGGATTCACACGTAGCTAGAAGGAATATTAATTTAACAGTCTTTCTGGACAGCACTATGGCAGAGTTTCACTGACTTTCTTCCTTTATGGCCACTTACTGTCTCAGCACTTTTTGCATGGCACTCCTAGGCCAAAAGAAATACCTAATGGTTCAGTTTATTAAGTAGTTAGATCCAAACAAGGGTAGTTTTCATGTTGTGTTTGACCAATGTCACTGTGTTTCCTTCAAAAATTTAGAATATTTTGTAGTGTCTGTTGGAGTTTGGTGTGGTGCCCCAGTGCACTGAGGTGCACAGTTTGAAAACTGTGGTGATGTGGAAGCATGGTCAAGAAACTTATTTAAGAAATGCCATGATTTAGTAATTCTTCTTCTAGGAATCTATCCTAAGAAAACAGATAGGAACAAAGATTTATGTACAAAATTCTTCCACTCAAATAACAACCATCAAATATTGGTATATTTACTTCAAGGAAGTTGGTGTTTTGTTTTGTTTTGTTTTGCTGTACGCGGGCCTCTCACTGTTGTGGCCTCTCCCGTTGCGGAGCATAGGCTCCTGACGCACAGGCTCAGCGGCCATGGCTCACGGGCCCAGCCACTCCGCGGCATGTGGGATCCTCCCGGACCAGAGCACGAACCTGTGTCCCCTGCATCGGCAGGTGGACTCTCAACCACTGCGCCACCAGGGAAGCCCAGAAGTTGGTGTTTTTATTTTAGGTTGTAAGTCCCTCTCAGACTGTAGCACCTGGCAAGCCCGTCTACGAACTGACTCTGCAGGAGTCGCAGACCATCATTTCTGTAACTGCACAGTGAAAGCTGTCTTAGTTTTAAAATTCCAGTCTCTAGTTTGAATGCTTAGCACTTGAACCTGATTGAATGAAATTCTCCTGCAGTATTTTTGGGATAAAAAGTTTAAGCAGTTTTTGCTTTTCCTCCAGTTGGTAAGGATTCGCTTCTGAAATTAAATTGTTGCTAGTTAATAAGCAGGAGATATTATTAAGCAGAGAACACCCGTGTTTAGTCCTGGCCCACTTTTTGTTGGCTCTGTGGCCTTGAGTAGGTTTTTAAGCTTTTGAATTTCTCTTTTGCTGATATGCCCACTTCAGGTTGATGGCTGTGCTTCTCAAGTGATATTTTATTTGTGAGGCTGCTTTGTAATGTTACATGTACATGTAGATGTACATGTACATCTAGCTAAAAATCTAGAGACTTCTTTTTCACTTCATATTCCGTATGTTATTTTCTCAATAAGCTGTATTGTGTTTTATCATTTTAATCTTACTGATAGGGAACTTGACACCGGGGGGAGAACTTGCGCAAGTTTCTATTGTCAGGTCAGAAAAAAAGTGATACAGGAGCTCTTAGTGTTTTGACATTATAGTCTTTTGCTTGGTAATAATGAGCTTAATAGCTCCTTCCACATGTCGAATGCTAAGCTAAGCACTTTTCACACTGTTTCATTTAACTCATACAACAAAGCTGCTATTTAGGTGCTGTTGTCATGCCCTTTATAGATAAGGAGGCCAGAGCTCAGAGAGGTTAAGTAATTTGTCCAAGCTCACCTTGCATTTAGTGGCAGAGCCTAGATTTTAACCCAGGCATTCTGATGCTACAGCCCAGGATCTATTCACTACTTTGTTACACTATCTTATTTTGCCATTATATGGCCTTCTGTTTCATGAAGATATAATAAATATTTTAAATCTACTTTTGAAAGTTCTGAACTCAGTGTTTTTATTGTTAGTAATACAGTAAAGCCTTTTATTCATATGGTCTTAAATTCACATTTAAGAATATAGGCTAAAGCCAGAAGCATAGGTTGAAGCAGAATTCCCAGATCTGTCAATTCAGATAAATTATTCTATGGTTTTCTAAAATACACAAGGAGTCTTTATTTTTTCTTAGATATCTAAAAATATGGGTGTTATCTATAATCATTGAACTGTCATTGCTAGATAAAAGTTGCCTTTGTTGTCCAGAGTTATTAACTCAATTGTATTCAGTCTAAGCAATGATCTTTTTAAAAAAGAAATACAATGTGACATGGTAAAGGTTGGTTCTGTCTTTCCCTCTCTCCTTTCCAGGCATTCTTTAGTGGCAGACTGAAGGCCAGAGGGAACATCATGTTGAGCCAGAAGCTTCAGATGATTCTTAAAGAATATGCCAAGCTCTGAAGGACATACTACGTTATTAATTACAATAGAAAAATTAAATACTGTCTTCAACTAAATATGCAAAAGTGATTCAGCAAAAATGGTCAAAATTAAGATACAGGGGAAATTGCTTAACATTTTCAGATTACAGATAACTTTTCAGATGTTCATTTTCTACTAATTTTTCATGTTATTACTTTTACAAGGAACTGTAAGCTGGCACATGATTATCCTTCTGTTCTTAGACCTATGTCTTCATAATAAAAACCTTTCACTCAAGTCCAGTCTCTTCAGAATTGTGATGGCATTTATAAGTTGTAAGGAAAATGAAATGAGTAGAGGCCACTTTGATGCCTTTTACAGTTTGTTTTGTTATTTTCTCTTCTCTTTATTGATATCCCAATTTTAACATGAATTTTCGTATATTTATTCATTTTCATACTTTGCTATGATAGTGTTCTGCTTTAAGGCAAGATAAAGGTCTTTGTGTTTTCAAATAGGTTTCTTTCTTCTCCCTTCCCTTTTGCTGGAAATTCTTTACTTTCATATAATGCTTGTAAATCTACCAAATATATAACTTTCTTTTTTTCAAAATTTAACTGTAGTTGAGTTACAATATTATGTTAGTTTCAGGCATACAGCTTCAGATTCTTTTCCCTTACAGGTTATTATAAGATATTGAATATAGTTCCCTGTGCTATACAGTAAATCCTTGTTGTTTATCTGTTTCATATATAGTGATATGTATATGTTAACCCTGTGCTCCTAATTTATCCCTCTCTCTCTCCTTTCCCCTTTGGTAACCATAAGTTTATTTTCTATGTCTGTGAGTCTGTTTCTGTTTTATAAATAAGTTGATTTGTATTATTTTTTTAGATTCTGCATATAAGTGATATTATATAATATTGTCTTTCTCTGTCTGACTTACTTCTCTCGGTACGATAATCGCTAGGTCCATCCATGTTGCTGCAAATGGCAATATTTCATTCCTTTTTATGGCTGAGTAGTATTCCATTGTATATATATATTCACATCTTCTTTGTCCATTGATCTGTCGACGGACATTTGGGTTGTTTCCATGTCTTGGTTATTGTGAATAGTGCTGCTATGAACATTGGGGTGCATGTATCTTTTCCAGTTTGAGTTTTTGTCTTTTCTAGATATATACCCAGGAATGGGATTGCTGGATCATATGGTAACTCTATTTTTAGCTTTATAAGGAACCTCCATACTGTTTTCCATAGTGGCTACACCAATTTACATTCCAACCAACAGTTTACAAGGGTTCCCTTTTCTCCACATCCTGTCCAGCATTTATTATTTGTAGACTTTTTGATGATGGCCATTCTGACTGGTGTGAAGTGATACCTCACTGTAGTTTTGATTTGCATTTCTCTAATAACTAGGGATGTTGAGCATCTTTTCATGTGCTTATTGCCCATCTGTATTTCTTCTTTGGAGAGCTGTCTCTTTAGGTCTTCTGCCCATTTTTCGATTGGTTGGTTTGTTTTTTTTTTGTTGAGTTGTATGAGCTGTTTGTATATTTTGGAAATTAAGCCCTTGTCGGTCACATCATTTGCAAATATTTTCTCACAGTCTGTAGGTTGTCTTTTCATTTTGTTTATGGTTTCCTTTGCTGTGCAAAAGCTTGTAAGTTTGATTAGGTCCCATTTGTTTATTTTTGCTTTTATCATAAATGGAGCTTTTATCATAAATGGATGTTGAATTTTGTCAAATGCTTTTCTGCATCTATTGAAATGATCATATGATTTTTATCCATACATTTTGTTAATGTATGGTGAGTCATGTTGACTGATTTGCAGATGTTGAACCATCCTTGAATCCCTGGGATAAATGCCACTCAGTCATGGTTATAATCCTTTTATGTATTGTTGAATTTGGTTTGCTAATGTTTTGTTGAGGATTTTTGCATCTGTGTTCATCAGTGATATTGGCCTGTAATTTTCCTGTGCCATTCTTGTCTAGTTTTGGTATCAGTGTAATACTGGCCTTGTAAAATGAGTTTGGAAAAGTTTTCTCCTCTTCTAATTTTGGAAGAGTTTGAGAAGGATTGGTATTAATTCTTCTTTGAATGTTTGGTAGAATTCACCTGTGAAGCTGTCTGGTCCTGGACTTTTGTTTGTTGGGATATTACTAATTCAGTCTCCTTACCAGTAATTGGTCTGTTCAGGTTTTCTGTTTCTTCATTATTCAGTCTTCGGACATTGTGCATTTCTAGGAATTTATTCATTTCTTCTAGGTTATCCTATTTATTGGTGGTATTCATAGTAGTCTCTTGTGATCCTTTTAATTTCTGTGATATCAATTGTAACATTTCCTCTTTCATTTCAGATTTTGTTTGTGTTTTCTCTTTTTTTTTTCTTGGTCAATCTAGGTAAAGGTTTCTCAATTTAGTTTGTCTTTTTAAAGAACCAGCTCTTAGTTTCATTGATCTTTTCTGTAGATTTTTTTAGTCTCTGTTTCCTTTATCTCTGTGCTAACATTTGCTATTTTCTCTCTTCTACTAACTTTGGGCTTCATTTGTTCTTCTTTTTCTAGTTCCTCGAGGTGTGAAATTATGTTGTTTGAGACTTTTCTTGTTTCTTAAGATAGGCATTTATTTCTATGAATGTCCCTTTAAGAACTACTTTTACTGCATCACATAAATTTAATTTAGGGTGAGTCATTGTTATGCCAGTTGAATTTAAAAAAACCAAATGGCAGTCTTTTAATGTTTGTCTTTTATAGTTGCGCTTGGAACAGCTTAGTGTCCTTCCAAATAGAAATAGCATAGTAAAGTTAATCAAATGCCACTACATATTAATGAATGAAATTGTTGAATATATACCCTAGATGCTTAAAGCATATTAAGAAAATGACCTTTTAATTACCTTACTAACCCATCTCTGTCAATCTTAATGGTCAGAGAGCTACGGGTATCCAGATTTAGTGGCTTCCTATTAGTCCTCATGCTCCTTAACCTTTTTGTAGTATTTAATATTATACCATGTTGTGTACCATCATGTTGAGTGCACCATCTTTTTTTTTTCTTTGCGGTACGCGGGCCTCTCACTGCTGTGGCCTCTCCCGTTGCGGAGCACAGGCTCCGGACGCGCAGGCTCAGCAGCCATGGCTCACGGGCCCAGCCGCTTCGCGGCATCTGGGATCTTCCCGGACCAGGGCATGAACCCGTGTCCCCTGCATCGGCAGACGGACTCTCAACCACTGCGCCACCAGGGAAGCCCGCACCATCCTTTTTAATTCTTTATTTCCCTTTTAGTCTCTGGTGAGAAATATTTTACCTTCTTAAATGAACCTATGAGTTAATCTCCCTGACTTCTGCTTGTCTCTTTGGTAATTTCCTCTGTCTACCTGTCTTTACAGAATTTTTGATTGAGGTTTCAGCCCTCTCCACTTTTTGGTAGGTGTTTTCTTCCTGGGTGATTTCATTTACTGCCTTATCTTCAACCATCACCTGAGTATTCATAACTCTGAGTCTATTATCTTCAACTCTGATCTTGTCATAATTCCATAGTTCCACCCACAGTGCCAAATGATTACTAGACTGTTGTCATATATAGTTGACCCTTGAACAATGTGGGTTTGAACTGCATGGCTCTACCTATACTCGGGTTTTTTTTCAATAAATGCATACTACAGTACTATTCCATTTGTATAGTTGGTTGAATCCACAGATATGGAACCACAGATATGGCGGGCTGAGGGCCCACTGTAAAGTTATATACGAATTTTCGAATGCATGGAGGGTTGGTGCCCTTAACCCCCTTATTCCCATTGTTCAAGGGTCAAGTGTAGTTTCTGCAGATACATGTTCAAAATAAACATGTGATCTTCCTCTCCACTCCTAAATGTGCATCTTTTCTTACTTTGTCTTAGTTAAGAACATCACCTTTTGCTGAGTTAAACTAAGAAACCAGAGTTATCCTTGACTTTTCTCTCCCTCACACCCCATATCCAGTCCTTCGCCAACTCTTATCACTTCTATTTCCTGAATATTTAAGGATTTTACTCTATGCCACTCCTACCCAAGTACTTGTACCCTAGTACCTCGTACTTGATAGCTCATTTTAATGGCTTTCCAACTGCTTTCCAGTCTTTCATTACCACCGTCTTGCCACCCACTTCCCTGCAGCCTCCAGAGGTTAACACATCTGAGCATGTGACTTCCCAACTTAGAAACCTGCAATGATTCCTACTTGGTCATCTTACTGTCAGACTGTTTAGCGTGGTTCAAGTTTGCATCATTTGGGATTCTTTCAGTGGCAAGTAATAAAACCAATCAAATTGGCATAAAACTTTTTCACATAACGGAAAAAAATCTAGATGGGTAGATTTTTGAAGGGGGATCATTGAATGAGTCAGTGTTATCCAGGCCATCTCTCTGCCTGCTTTATCCACAGGCTCCATGTGGTAACAACCCTGGCAGCTCCAAGTTATTCTCACTGTGGTCACAAGATGGCAGCCAAGAGGTACAGCCTCGTGGTCGCATCTCAAATCAACCAGCAGAAGAGAGACCCCTGGGTTCTACCAAAAGCCCCAGGGAAGACCTTACCTGCTCTCACTAGCTGTCATTGATTATAAGCCAATCCCTGAACTCATCACTGTAGCTAGAGATTGTGGGTATGCTGATTGGCCTGCATCTATCAGGGTCCGTACATGTAGCAAAGGATAGTGTGTTGGGGAGCCCCAAGGCTTTCCCCAGATTTGGTGATTTGTCAGGAGGACCACAGAACTCACCATATAGTCATACTTATGACTTTGATTTATTATATCAGAATATACAAAGCAAAATCAGAAAAGGGAAAAGCGTGCATGAATAAGTCCAGAGGAAATCAGGTAAAAGCTTCCAAGAGTCTTTCCCTGTGGAGTCATCCAGGACATACTTAATTTTCCTAGCATCAAATCATGACGGCATGTGAAATGTCTACCAAGACTCCGTGTCTGAGGTTTTCATCAGGAGGCTGGTCACATAGGCGTCTTCTGCCAGAGGGCACACCAAAACTCCAGCCTTCTAAAAGGAATGCGGTATTTAGCATCCACCACATTGGGCAGTTTGTGCGCAGGGAACCACTCTCCTCAGTGAGGGAACATCGGGAAACTTCTCAAAATTTTAAGTTCCCCCATGTCAGCGAAGGGCCAACCTTGCAGGCAACCTTTCTAAGGACAGCAGCCTCAGGCCTGACATGGTAACTCTTCTGCCCTGATAAGATCAGCCCCAGCCAGACCACAAGGCCTGAGGGTGAATCAGGTATGATACCAGAGGAAATATAGAGTATGGAGAGCCAAATCTCAACAGTCTACCCTAAGGTTTCTTTGCCTTTTCACCCCATCACCTGGCAAAGTCCTCCGTATCCTTAAGCCTCCCCCGCGTGTTCCCTGTGCGAAGCTCTTTGTAACCCACACTGGTAGAACAGCCTCTGTTTGCTCCTCACAGGACTCTGTGTGTGTATTTTAAAGCAAACCATCTGAGAAAGCTGAATTCTATGTTGGAGAGAAGTAGATTTGAGTAATAATCTATTTAATAAGAATACTACCCCAACATTAACTTTATCCTTTAAGTCAACAACTATTGCAGCAAAACTGAACGATAATCCAATGCCATGGAGAAATTCTGAAGTTGAGAAACCTCAAAAGCTGAAAGTTAAGGAAACTGATTTTCTGAAGAGCAGAAGGTTTTAGGTCAGTGTGAACTAAGCTGTTTAAGTGGGGAGAGGAAAGACAATAACCCACTTAAAAACCCATAGATAGGCAAAATAGAAAAACTGCAAGTGTCGACTGAAAATCTAGATTTATATTACATGTGTCTGCAGTATATTGGCTGAAGTTGCCTAGTAAGTGACATCCAGCTATCAGGGTTATCGTAGCTTAAAAAATAAAAAGATATCTGAGGAGGTAAAATATTGAGGCACTGAAATTCAAAATTTGCTCATGGGAGAGCTGTTGATGGCCTCATCCAGAATCCGTCTTGTAGACAGTTTGGTTGCATAACTTTTGAGTCCACAGCTGATAAGAGTCAGAAAACAGAAGTAGAAAGTGCCGCGAGTCGGGGCAGTGTTGGCCAGGGAAGTTTTTGAAGGCAGCGTGGAAGAAGACATAACATGATGTCTAAAAAGTATCACTTCAAGTGAGTTTTATGTGAAGGGAGATTGAACAGCTCTGTCTTCCTTAGTCTCTTTTGAAGTTAGAAGCATGTCAGTAAAGAACAATGATGGGTTAAATCAGCCGTCAGCAAACATTTTCTGTAAAGGGCTAGAGAGTAGCATTCTAGGCTTTGTAGGCCACATGTGGTCTCTGTAGCATCTTCTTTTTCTTAAAACAGCTTTGTAAAAAAAATGTAAAAACCTGTCCAAAACAGGCCAGGGTTGCAGGGGGTGGTGGCGGTGGATATGGCCTTCAGGCATAGGTGCCGAGAGTGCCAGTTTAGAAAACAAAATATTGAACTGTTACCTTTATTTGCTTTGAACAGTTACGAAAATATGAATTCATATGAATTATGAAAGTGTGAAAGGCCCTCTTCCACTCCCACACCCAGACAGGTAAAACCACACGGCACACACACTGGCTGTGCCCCTACCAGCCACATGATGCATTCCCTGTGTCGGCGAGTGGCACCAACATCCACTCAGTTTTCCAAACCAGCAACTCCAGTATCCCCTTGATCTTCCCTTTTCATCTCCATCAACATTCACGAATCACTACCCTCTACTTAAACACTACTGTTTTAGACATTTCAATTCTTTTGAACTGTTTTCTTAGACAAAGCTTTTAGGGGTAGGATTATTGGGTCAAAGGGTGAGAGCAGCTTGTGACAGTCCTATACAGCCAAGAAGTTTCATTTGTGCTTATCCCACTTTGGGAGGTGAGAGGAGAGCAAACATGTCAGCATGTTTATGAATGGCGAGTTCTGTCATAAAAAACAAAAGTCTTATACAAAAAGCCTTATACAAGTCAACGCCTACAGACTGCAACAGTCCCTTAGTTCCCAATGTGACTAAATCTTGTATCGCCAAGCAAGAGAAAGCAATTGAAGCAATATGACTTAGACCTCTGATTCAGATGAGGTGTCTGTGGAAGTAAAGTAGGCAGGAAGTGCGTACTGCTGTGTGCAGGTGCAGGACCAGGAGAAGCAGGCCCCCGCGTCTGATTGGGAACCCGTCATCATCCGAAGATACAGTCCTGTTCGCAGACTGTATCACAAGAAGGTGGGTAGTAATGTGTGTTTCAATGATCTGACTCCTTTGCCTTTCTGAATAATCAACTGAAGTTGGGGTTCTGTGGCAACCAAACCTCAGTCCAGAGTGAGCCATCACTTTGGCCCATGTCCCGAGGGAGGACACCTGGGCAGTAAGAGTATTTCACCTTAGATTTCAGATTGGGAGATTAGAGAGAGGGGCTTTTGGTACCACTACCTTCTGGCCCACCGTCCCCTGTAAAAATAGACGTGTCTTCTTTTTCCTCTGCCTGGTAAAGAGTACTCAAGTTTATTGGCCTGTGGAGGTGAGTTAGGACAGATTGGAATAAACCATTTCCCCTCACTCTTCACCTTTCAGCCTAATGTGTGAGCTATTCCAGATACATGGTTTTTGCTACATGTAACCGTACGGATTCCCAAATAACAATTTTCAAGCCCACCAATGGATAGTCAGTTAATGACTGTTTATTGAACTCCTAATGTGCACCAGGCATTAAAGATTTAGATGGGAATAAGGAAGAGAGAATATCTGATCTTAAGCAGCTCATTGTATGAGTGAATCCAATTTTATCATTACTTCTTAAGGATTATCATTAAAAGGAATTCTTACTCTTTAGCAGATGTTCAGTGGTTTCTCTGGTTTGATTTAAATTGCGTTTTAAAATTAGAGAATGAACGTTTTCCCATCAGTTGTTTAAGGAGTGTGTATTTCTCCACGTGTGAATTGTCAGTTTCTATTATTTAGAGTTGACAATCGAAAAAAAAAAAAAATTTGACAGATGGCAGTGAAACTCCGAGAAGTTGATGAGTTGTCCCAGGTCATACTGGGAGAGGTGTAAGAGTCAGACCAAGAAACATACTCACCATCTCCTAGTTTGTGTTTGTTCTACTATGCATTCCAAGCAGTATCTCTAAACATATCTTTCCATCCCTATCTTTTAAGGTAATATGATTTGTCTTAAAATAGACTCCTTAATTAAGGAGATTGGGGCTCTGAGAAGTGCTGTGTCTATAAAGCTAGCAGTACTTTGTAACTTTGGAATTATAGAAAATTCTCTAACTAAAGGTGAAATAAGAGAAGTCTGGGTATTGTATAATTAATTGGACCAGAGAGGCCAATCTTTGGCATTTTTTATTTCTAATTCTTACAGAGTTGAAAATATGCTTCTCACTTATACCTTATACCTCCTTTCTTTATGTATTAAAGTTTCATTCCCTAAGTGCCTTTTTACAAAACCTTAGGGACTCATCTCTTTGGGACCTCCACCCCTCCTCCAATATCCAAACCAATATTCTTTGTATTTTTCTGATAAAATCTTGTAGTTGACAAAATCAAGTTCTTTCTTGAATTAATTAGGCTTATAACTATAACTATTATAAAAGAATAATACTTAGAGGCCTAAGACATGGTCTGTTAACTCCAATTTCCATACAGTAGCTCATCTTTATCTTCTTTGTATATCTTAAAAGTAAAATTATTACTATTGTAAACATATTGAATTGCTGTAGAACTATGACTTTATCACACAGCCATTTAAAAACTAATCCCGTTACAAATCTCCAAAATTAGGTTAAAGTGTTTAGTTGATTTTCATTTCATAAATTCAGTGAATATTAGCTTAATTGCTTATTCAATAATTAGACTGCAAGAGAAGCTATTGAAATTTCATATTCTTTGTAAAGGCATTGAATTTTGTAAATTGTGTTCACTTTAACTCACCTGAAAATCAGTTCGAGACATAGGAAAGCGAATGAAAACTTCAGAAGTTTTTAAAAATTTACTTTATTGAAGTAGAGTTGATTTACAATGTTGTGTTAATTTCTGCCGTAGTGCAAAGTGATTCAGTTATTCATATATATACGTTCTTTTTCATATTCTTTCCCATTATGGCTTATCACAGGGTACTGAATATCGTTCCCCGTGCTACACAATAGGACTTTGTTGTTTATCCATCCCATATATACTAGCTTGCATCTACTAATCCCAAACTCCCAATCCATCCCTCCCTGCCCCACCTTCCCCTTGGCTACCACAAGTCTGTTCTCTATGAAAAACTTCAGAAATTATGATAATCAAATGGGTCTGCTTTCATACTCAATTTCACTTTTATATGTCAAAGATTGAGTTTCATCATGATATTTTATTCTAAGGAGAACGTTAGAAAGTTATCTGATATAATAATGCATTGATTGGTGTAGTTGAAATAAAGAGATTATCTGTTGCTAAAATGGGTTAACTAACATCACAACTCAGGAATATATGCAGGCAACTAGTAATAGCTCCCTAGTTTTATGAGCCCCCTTACATACCTAGGCTTAATTTTATTCCCTTTCTGACTTGAAACAGCCAATGATAAGGAAGGGAATAGTTGCCCTGGGCTGAAAACTCGAGTCCATTTGCTGCTGGTAACTTGCATGAAAACCGGGCAAGCATTCTCTAGGCTGGTCTCCTAGTTGTTAAGAGCTTGAACTAGGTAGGTTATCACCAGAAGGTCTTCTGGTTTCAAGATTTTAGGAGTCTATAAACAGTAAAGTTCTAATCTTCGTTTGAAACCAATTATTTCACTTTATCAAGTAGGAATAATACTGTATATAGATGTCTAATGAAAACCAGTGATGAAAAAAGAGAATTGGCATAGTCAAGATGTCAGCAGTCTTGGTGGAAAGAAGGTGGGGGGGGGCCCAGGTTTTTCAGTCTCTTTGGTCACCTTCCATTTAATATTTAATTCAAAGAGTCTCCGTCCTGCTTACAATACGAACTCCCATGTCCCTACGAACATGTCCACGTATTCTTGGGGAGGGGAGCAGTGGTTAATAGTTTTTCTATTCATCTTTTGATATAATTTTCTGACTCCATTGAATTAGCAGTCTCTCATCTCTCCTTATTCAGTTATTCCCTTCTTTTATCATTGCATTGAATCTAAATGCGGAACAGCATTCATTTTTGCTCGTATTTTATCCCAAACCATTTACACAAGGTAGTTATGTGTACTAGACCAGGACTGAAGCATTAGGATTAACACAGAGGGTTTACCTCACAGCTTAGCCCAGTAGGCTACTTGTGGAATATACTAGATTCTCTGGTTTTTAGTAGTGCCTTTGCCACTCCCACTGTTGAAAAGCCCCAAATAGGCTGACTCCTCTCACATCTGCCTTCCTTACCTCCCACGTCTCCATGCTTAATAAAGCAAATATACCTAACAGTTTAGCTCTGTTTCTCAACCAGTCCACTGGAGCTCTTTTCACAGCTAGGGAAGATTTCAGTGTATATGCCTAAACAAAGATAATTCTTTCTCTAAAAGGAATTCTGCCTCTGCCTTACAAGTATTTTTTCCTTTGGGGCAAAGTAGGATGGCAAGTTAGGGAGAAGTGAGTAGGGAAACTTGGAGACAGCTTGGGAAGAGGATGCTGGGAAAGGGAACTAGCATCCCTGAGTTGCCCACCAGCTGCAGGACCCAGTGCCAAGGGTTTTACAAGTATTATCCCAGCTAATCATCACGACAAGCCTACGAAGTAGATAATACCATCATCCCTATTATAAAGACAAGGAGACAGGTTTGGGGAGGTTCAATAACTTGCTCAACAGTATATAGCTAAGTGGCAGATCTGGGATTTGGATACAGGCAATCTTTGTAAATCACTATGAAACGCTGCGGCCTTATCCATTTTGCCAGCGCCCCACGTACATGATTGCATTCTGTTCCTGTGAGTTATGTGCAATTTTCATCATTTTTTCCAAAGAGTAAACTTTCCCAAAGTCACAGAGTTAGGATGTAGTGGCGCCAGGAATCAAACCCAGCTCACGTCACTAATCTCCTAAGTCTGTGTGGCATGTTGCCTTGATGGGCTTTCCATTTAAAATATTGATATACCTATACTTTTCCTTGGGTTTAACAAGCAGAATTTGTAATGATCCCATTAAAAATTTGCCAGGTTTTTTTAGTAAACATCACAGAGTTGATGCCTAAGGACATTTATTTTCAAAGTTTACAGTGTGAGCAATAGAAAGAATAGGAGAAAGTGCATCAAAGAAGATTAAAGAAAACACTTTCAGATAGTAAAAATACCATTGGGCACGAAATACACACATTTAGGATTGTGAGGTATGGGTATTGTTCTAATTTTGGAATTCCAAACCCATGGATTCTGGTAAGAAACATTTTGCCGGGTACTTCAACTTGTCAAAAATAAATGGAGTGGCAAGTATTAAAATATGCATTGTCATTTATGTTAAACATTGCAGTGAAAATACTGAATTTTCATTGTCTAAATAAAGTTACTG